>NC_091540.1:49485000-50110000 GCF_042242935.1 Bactrocera oleae | reverse complement strand
CCCGAAAAAGTCACTTTAAAATGCAAAATTTAAAAAAGTAACTTTAACAAGCTAATTTGAAGTACGACTAGTTGAATTTCTACAGAGTGCACTCATTTATTACTCTTTATTGAACTAAATTATTTGCATTAAATTAATTATAATAATTTCAATTAATTAATGTAATAAGCATGGCAACTAAATTTTGTGTTTTACAAAATGGCTTATAGGTAAGTGTAGGTGTTGGAAAATTATCTAGTTCACTCAATTAATCACCTAATTGACTCAATTAAGGGCTTCACTGACTAACTTAAATGCCAAGTTTAATTAAGTAAGAGCTTAATTGTCTCAGTCAAGAGCCTGTCAGACACGTATTTTAATTCAATTAAGCCTCAAATAGATGATTGCTAAATTATTTTAAATTTTATGCTCATTTTAATATAACTATATTAAAGTTTTAATTGAACATTTGAGTAAGCTTTTGAACTGGCATCAAAGTTTAGTTATTTACAAAATGGTCTATAAGGTAGGTATGTGTAAGTAGCGGAAATATTGCTAACTGAGTTACTTAAGAACTTAATTGAATAAGTTAAGTAACCGAGTTGACTCAAGTAAGTGTCTAATTATTTTAATGATGAAATGATTAATGATTTATTCAAATTTTGACATATCTACATTGAAGAATATGCATACAAATTACTTCAGAAACTATTCATTGTAACTGTGTTCAATTAATAAACTGCTGTTTGTGCTGGATATTTATACAATAGGAAGAAGGCAGAAATTACATAAATATCCTTAATTTGGTCAATTAGTGCATTGTTTACATGTATTACTGTACACACATATGTCTAACTGAAGTTAGAAAGTTGTCGGCTTTAATAAATTTTGAATTATTGCTACAATGGGCGAATTTACAAAGGTTTTAAAATATTTACTAATTTAACGTAATTAAGTTAAGGGAGACCAATAAAAAGGAATTAAATTAGTAAGAATGAACTTAAATTTTAATTTAATTCTAATTAAATCAATTAATAAATAAATAAAAAAAAAATGATAATTTCGTATGAAAAAAAAAATAAAATTGATTCGATTAAATGGCTTAATTGATTTCAATAAATGTATATAAAATATTTATAAATAGTCAAATTCAACGCAGTTTGAATTCAAAATTAAATTGACTTTAATTAAATTTATGTTAATTGAGCAATTTAAAAATTATATTAAATGGAATGCATTAAACAATTCTGAAACGGTTATGTTTAAGTCGCAAGATTTACATTTACTGCCCAATTTAACATTTTGAATATCACTAAATTATTTGCTGCTCCAGGCGACAGTTGACTTTGCTTTCTTACAATTATAAATTAAAACAAAATTTAACTCCATTTGAGAGAATTTGAGCTAAATAGAAACTTTATAGTAATACAAGAGTATATATTATTTTATATGCTCTAAGAAAACCATTGAGGTTAGGAAGAGAATTTTTGAGATTATAAATTGTAAATGCTGCTTAAATTTATTCACATAACAATGAGGGATTCGCTACATCCACACATATAATATAAATATATATGGGTTCAAATTAATGCCATTTGCATTGTAAATGTGCAGGAATTATGGCAATTTCAGCTCGTACGCCTATAAGTATGCTTGCTAATGAGGATGTTTGCATGAATGTGTGGCATGGCATGAATGAATTACACAGACACACGCTTGTACTCACACATGCACACATTTGTAATCTATATATACGGGTCACACATGCATTTGGTACATATACTTGGACACGCATGAGCGCCCAACAAGAAATGCATTTAAGAAGCACAGCCAGCTAGGCGTGAAGGACCTACCTCACTGAGTCCTGCGAGTTAAATGCTCAAAATAGAAATGGAATATGTTTAGAGAAATCACTAGAAATCTTCTCTTTCGCGCAGTAATTGCGTTTCGTATGCGAAATAAATGAGTGCACGCGTGCGTGAGAGGGACGGAACGCCGAGACTGCCTTGTCGACAATGCACGGTTCTTAATAAAATTAAGCACTTTTGTTTTTTAAGTACTTTTTCTGTTCGGTTGATGACAATGACGGCGCCAACAAATGCGAGTCAGCATTTTAGAAGCAGAATAAATAGAGGAGTATAATAAAAACGTGTAGAACATAATATATAAATATATATATTTAGGTAGGTATTAGCATTATATGCACAGCAGCCGAGAAAGAAAGCACCGACAGACAAGTGAAACCAAACGGAGAGTCACAAACAAAAACAGAAATTGAGTAGGAACCCAGCGTGGGACTTTTCAAGGACTCTCCACTGACGCGGCAGCGCTTGTTGTTTCTTTTGGGAAGCCAAGAATTTGGGGCAGACGGTTACGCGCAAAGAAAAGGCAGCCAAAATGTAGCAGATAAAATATGTAAAACGTCAAAGCGTGTGCGTTTGTCGATAGCAGCAGCGTGTGTGTCAAAAAACGAAATAACGAGAAGAAGTTATAAAACAAAAAATATTTAAGAAATATTTTTAACGGAAATAAGCGAAAGTTCATGCACTAAAATGACATATATGCGACAGCAAGTGCTTTTTGCACACACACATCCAAGCATATGCTACAGATGTGTACATACGTCTGTGTGTATGTATGTTTATACTTGTTTAAGACGCGTATGTGTTCAGAAAGCATGTTAGCTCCGTTGATGTGCATATATCCTTATTGTTGTTGCACAACAATGCGTGGCATGGATTAGCGTTTGAGCATAAAGACAAGCGAGCATTATGTAGCCACTTATACACATACATGCACACATGCATCCGCACTTATAACCTATAAAAGTTTATGGACCACTAAACGAGCTCAGGAGTGCTTAAATTGTTTGAAATTCTCCAACACAACCATAAAATGTGAAGAATACGTGCGAAAAGTTTTTGCTTGCATCACATAAATCAGTGGCAACGACTTTCGGAATGGACTTCGTGGGCTTGTTTGTGCGGCTGCGATGCTTATGGTAATGTGGTGGCGCCTAAAAGTTGATTAAGGGGAAATATGTACATGTATTATTTATAGACATTTGGAGTTAGAGAATAGGCAAACGATTTTACACTGACTAATTTTATATCCTGGAAAGGGTATATTAAGTTTGCCACGATATTTGTAACACCCCAATGGAAACATCGAATACCCTATAAAATATATATATATAAATCAGCGGCGTGACGAGCTGAGTCGATGCCATGTCTGTCGAACTAGTTTCTCAGTTTTTCAGAAGCTGCTCATTTCTGGGAACGGATAATTGCGGTCCACTATGACATAAAGTTGCCATATGTACAAACAGGCCGATGAAAATCAAGTTCAAAAACGCTTACCTAGTGGCAACGATCGGAAGGCTTGGAAGTTATTAGTACAGAGCCCTATTAGGTTCGATTTTGGAGCCGATCCTCAAATGACAGGCATTAGTCTTTTGTGAAGCCAAGAAAGTTCCAAGATGAGAAGGAAGAGACTCTCATATACGGCGAAGCGGTTTGAACCTGTCAGAAATTTAATCAGGTACCAACCAATTTGCTCTGTTCACATCCAATAAGTTTCAACATCAGTTTGGCGATGGATGTACAGTTGAGGTGAAGGTCTAGATATTGAAACCTCGACTTCGTCCAAACAGCTCTGACAGTATTTACTTCACTTTACGATGAACACCAAATTTGTTTTGATAAAATATTTTTGAAGACGTAATGTTTATTTTCCTGAAGTTGTGTATGCTCTTATAAAGACGAATTACTCCCCAAATAGGAGATATCTGGACATTTTTTTAAGTTGAGATATCTGAGTATTAATTTTGAAAGGCAAACATTTTCTTGGCACTCAACAGGCACTACTGTAGTGGAAAAACTATTCTCTCAGTTAAAATTAAGAGACATTAAGGGTTTAGTGATAGACTAAATAAACTTATTTGATATCAAACTAAAAAGGTTTTAGTAGTTACTTGTAAAAATTACAGTACCACAGAAAAGGTTACTGTGATATGTTAACTCTCAAGAGATCAAAGTCTGAGAGTCATGTATATACATGGAAAACCTACAACCCAGCTACACAAAAATCCCATAAACATAATCATGTTTGATCAAAATATTATCCACAGTCTATCCTGGAGAACTTCGTTCCTCCTCGCTATAGCATTTAGGATGTCTGAGAGTGTAAGTAATTATAATAATTTGGTTTTTGTACTTTAGTTTGTATTTGGTTTTAATGTCTCCCTTATCTATTAATTTAACACAGTTTTTTGTCAAAACCGTCAACATGGAGTTAAATAGAGAGCCAGATATCAAGACGATGGATTAGATAACTGCTACAACAACAAAAATAATATAGATGGCTTAGCAAAGTTGAGCTGTTAATAAATTAGAGAAACTAAAATAAATAACTAAAAAAAAAACCGATTTTTTTCTCTAATTTTTTCAGAGTCGGAAATATCACACGACCACTATCAGGTAATAATAGAAAGAACAACATTTTTGTTAAAAATTACGATTTTTAAAATCCCTGTCTTGTATAAATTTTTCACAAAAACGACTTTTTTTGGGAAGCCGCCATATTGTTAAAGATCAAAATTTTGACTAGTCGTTCGATATTTTTTTTGATTTTTATATTGTATTTGCCAAATTTTTAAGCAGAAAAATTTTCTTCGTTGGTAGCCATCTTTTTTCGAAAGTCCTTTTGGAGAACAACAGGAACAATGGAATCCAAAGTTTACAAAAAAATAAATAAATTGCCGATTATTAAAGGACATTAAATTCTGTAAATGTACAATATTTTAATTTATTTATGAAATTAAATTCATCTTCAAAAACCAAGTTGATAAATTTAAATATAAATAAATATATAAAAATATAAAGTATTAATAACAATGGAGATGGCATACTATCAGGCGTTGTAGTATGTTTAAATGCCACTGATAAATTTACTATGTTCTCATACCAGAGGAAAAATAACAATCGGAGTCAAAGTAATGCTCTTAAGTCTTCACTTCACTAATTTCTTAATCAAATAATAAGTAATTCACACTTGATATATACAAGTAGTATGAGTATATACATATGTGTTGAATATAAAAATAATACAAAAAAAACAAAAACATTCCACAATTTGCAACAAATTCCAGCGACCAACGGCAATTAAATCGCCTTATCAACATGCGCGATAACTGTTCGTTGGTCTCTCTGGATTGGAAATATACTCATATATGTATTACGTATCTGCATACATGTCTCCATGCTTATGCTCAGTTGCTGTACACTCGGTTGACAATATGCGAGATTATGCTTGTGGCATTTATATCTCACTGCCAAATATTGACTGCCTGGCTGCCTGCGCGTTGCAGTTGACACCAGATTGGATAAAACATTGACACCCTGCCTGGAATGGGTTAAAACAGCGGCTCACTTATATATATGTTTGTATGTATGTTTATACGCGCAACAGCATAAAACAACATCAGAGCAGAAGCTTAAACGTTATTGGTGTTTAATTGCAGCTTTGCATGGATAAACTTCCAAGCTTTTATTGGCTTTATATGGAGCGAAGGTTGGCACTTAGATTAAGCGATTAAAATGTTTCCTTAATTAGCTTTTGAATTCAAATACATATAGATTTCTTGTAACAGATTTCAATTTTTAATTTGTAAACTTTTTTATATGCCATTAAAAACAAAATTTTCAACGGCAAATTGCTCACAAAAAGTACAAATTACTCACTAATAAGTGCGCTGTCGCGTTGCCAAAATTGCTATTTTATGTATTTTCATAACAAATGTCGAAAAGTATTTATGTCGGTATATATTTGCAGGCATGTGTTTGGTCATTACCGTTATAATGTTTATTTGCACGCTTTCTGACGCTGCTATTCCGCATTCATTGCAACATTTGCTGATGTATGCATACTTTGTGATTGTGTGTGTATGTGTGCCCACTTGCAATGGCATACTTCTCCCATTACTCAGGCATGCAAAACATTCCTTCAATTTATTTTCGTTAATACTTTGTTCATTTTTAAACACATTCATGTGATTGTTTTTTTTGCTGCGCTGTTGTTGTTGTTATTGTTAGCAAAAATTTGTTTAAAGTTTGTTGCTTGTTTTTGAAGAAAAAAAAAGAAACAATGAAATCGTATGTAAACATGGATGTGACGACTTATTTATTCGCGGCATGCAAATCGAGGTTATTGCCGCTGTACTAAGTGAAAAGTTCATCATACGCCACGCAGGTCGGCACTAATTTTGATTTACATGCGAATTCACTCTATTGACCGCTCTCTGAACCACCCTGTGCTTCTGATGAAGTTCATCAGTACGAAAAGTTTTATCTGTGCTACCTCCGAGACGTCGTCAAGAAACCCTCGACCGATAGTTGTGATTCTTTTTCCATATAGTGCCTTACATTCGCATAAAAGGTGCTTAATAGTCTAATGTTCTTTTACCTCTTGACAGCTTCTACAATAGTCGTTATATAACGTACCTAGTCTACTGCCATGTCTGCCTATTAGACAGTGAGCTGTTAGCACTCTTACTAGAGTTCTTATATCATTCTGTTTGAAATTTAACAGTCAACATGTGCGGTGCATATTCCGTTCGTGTCACGTTTGCCTGCTTGTTGAGCAAGTCAGGGATTGATATTTATTTATTTAAAATTCTCATCTCTTTAAAAATCTTCTATATAAATATATATATATATATATAAATACTATCAAATTAGAAGATTTTTAAAGAGATGCCACTTTTATCAAAAACTTAAATTTGTTTTAATATGGAAATAAAGGTTAGATAACACAAGGAAGCCGTTTGAGAAACATTTTTTAAGTGCTTCGGCCAAAAAATTTTTTAGACAGTGTTGCAAACTTTAAAAAAAATAAGATTTATGAATAAAGTATTATATATATTTCACAACAAATACTACGATATGGGTAACCAACGAAATTTAGTATTGTTTTATGCGAATTTTTATTTGTTAGAAAAAAGAGGGAAAAAGAGATAACGAGTAAAAGGGAAAGCGCATTTCTCATGACGAATTTTTCTCAATAAATTTATCTAGATATTTGAATTTGAAAACGCTTTTTCTGCGAAAATTTTCTGCGCAATTTCAGTATTTCTCTTCAAAGGTAAATAAAATATGACGTGTGTAGAGCTTAACGTTACACGCTCGGGGGCACTAAACGGTAAATCACAATTGATGGATACATATATATGTGTAAATCTCAAATGTAATAAATCTTGTTTGACTGAAAATTATAGCCGGATTTTAGACATGAATGAAAAATATATATTTATTTGCGTTTACATTGAAATTTTATGTTTATAAACACCGCTTCAATCACTTTTTTAATTAATTCCGATAAAACGAAATCTAAAAATGGAAAATTGAAAAATTGCGATTATTCTTTGTAAATGCTTACATATCTACTTATGTACATATATACATATTATACATACATTAAATATACATAATAAAATTTCTTCCTTAATATAATACATTAACAACCGCCAAAGGACAGCAGGAGATGATTGAGAGAAGGCCAGAAGAAGAAGAAGTAGAAGAACAAACTGACAACAATGATGCTCATCACTGTCACATTATGAGCGCATTAAATATTTAACAGAAAATGGGTTCGCTTAAGCGAACGTACAGATATGCATACATATATATACATAAATATATATATACAAGTATGTATATTTACATAAGTTGTTGCGTGATGAATTTAATAAATTCATTGTCATTAAGTCGTCAGCCAAAGCTCTCATCAGCATTTCCATTCGTATACACATTTACTCACACTTTATGTATGTTTAAGTAAGTATATACAAGAGCAATACTTTGTATATATATATGTATATAATAATCGCTTACCATGTGGGTGATACTTTTTCAGCTTGTCGACATTTACTTCGGTTAAACTCGTGCATATATGCGGCTATGTACAATTAATATTTACGTTTCAGTATATAAAGACTACTGTGAATTATTCTGACGTACCACGCATTAAACTATGGCTGTATATTGAGATTTAACGCTGCGGCTGGTGTTTTAATATTATCTTTTAAAACAAGAATTTAAGGTTATGTCGAAAACGGATAAGAAATAGTGCTTGCAGATTTTGTTGAAAAGAGTTTCGAAGTTTTTTTCTCATCCTATTTTTTTTCCAATTTTATACAGACACAATTTTAACAAAAACAAATTTCAAAAAAAAAAAGTTTGTTAGTAAAATGTTACTAAAATATATTTTTCTCTATGGTTTTATATTTATTACTGCGAGGTTTTAATAAAATACCACATATTGTCCAACAAACCTCAACTCTTTATGCTATCTCTCTTCCACCTAACATGTGGAGCAACAAGCCTTCCTAATAGGCAATTTTTACTTTTCATCAGCTTTTCGTTCATATTAAGAACTGTTGTATAATTCTCCAAAGGTTAATGATATGTATATGTTATGTCTTTTCACAAAATGTATAAATATACTTTCATTCATTGGAAGCAGAAATTAACATTAACATTACTAAAAAAAAACAGGCGCTAGTGATTTATGAAATTGCCATTTAATGTGTGATAATCGTTTCTATATGATCCCTTCATTAACTATGTGTCGCCTTTCAATTCTTATTCCACATTAAATTTGGAACTGTACGATGACTAAAAGAAACACCGCCTGTTATGAGGCTGGGTTCACTTATTGTTCTTCACAATCAATGCACATGTCGTTAAAATACTATTTCTAGCACTAGGGAGCCTAAGTACGTTTGAGCGTTAAATGCACTTATAAATTTCAAAAATACCAAATTATTTTTTGCATTGAGATTGAATGTACATGTATTTGAAATTACTCTCCGAAATAAGTTTCCGAGTTATGAGGGTATTTGTAAAAAAAAAGTTTATCTTAGTGTAATCGATTCCCAAAATTTTTTTTTTGGGAGGAAGCCACCATTTTGTTAAAAATCCAAATTCTGACTAGTCCTTTTAATATAATTTGAAGCAAAATAATCTTCCTCGCCTACTTTTCTCGGTGGTCCTCTTCGAGATCGCCTACAGGGGCAAGGGAATCCAACATTTTTTAAGTATATTAAAATCGGTAAATTTGCATACATTTTTATTTATTTATTAAATATAATGTCTCTTAAAAACTTAAAAAAAAAACGAGTTTTTTCTGACTTTCCCTCTTAAGGGATCATAAGAAGCGATTTTTGAAGTATTTGCTGTGAAGATTCTTCGGCAAGCCTACTCTGTGTTAAATATGTCAATTTAGGGAAATCTTGGCAATACTCAATAATTTTCAATACTTAATAATAAATATTTGATGTATGTATTAAGATACGGTTTCATATTTTTATATGTGCATATCTGTGATTACATTTTTATATAATCTCTGACCTTTTCGATACCTACAGGCAACAGCTTTCTTATCGAAATTCTTCTTTTACATTTGTCAATTTCAATTATTCTGCGTGTTCTCCGTTTTGCGTGCCGAATTGTTTTCGTAAATGCACGATAATAAATTTTAATTTGAGTCTGTAAATTTATTACATAATTTCATGCAGACCTTTAAAGGCCGCGTACGGCCTACGCAATCCATCGAAACACGTTGCAATAAATCAGAAACACGCACACACTTACTGTTACATATGTGCATGTGAATCTTTTCATTTATAATATTTATGTATTTGCTATTAATTTTGCGCTTCTCAACGTTCTCTTCAATCTTGGATTTACGCCACTTAAGCAGCTTTTTATTAAAAAAACCAAAAAAAAACTTTATTACAGCGTTACAAACACACATACATACTTGTATGTACATACATCCACTCTATTCATTATGTCTTGTTTGAGGATGTGGGACGACTTGTTCAGAGTGAAACAGCCATTATTCATGCGAAGGTCGTAGAACGCTACATTTCAATTTTTGTTTTCAAGTTTTCAATTTAAGAAATATTTTTATTAATAAAAGTTTCAAGAGCAGGACGGAGAGTGAGTCATATTGTATTTTCTGAGTTTTTCGGCTTGAAATGGATAAGTAACACACGACCTAGTAGAAAGCAATGAATATTCGAAGGAGTGAGGCAAATGTTGCTGCATCTAGGACAAGAGCCCGGTCCGCTGCTTCATTTAAAAAGTATACACTTCCTCCTCCTCCTCTCCCTCCTTTGCAATAGATTTATAAAGATATTATCTGCACCAAGTCCCATTGTTTAAACTGGAGGCTTGGATTGGCGTTTGTAAGCAATTTGGGTAGAATGAAAAGGGGCTCCTCAACATCTGAGAACTCTTTTTCAAAGAAGAATTTGGAATATTATGAACTATGACTGTGGAAATATCCCTTTAGTTTCTCGAGGAATGCAACTTAATAAATCGACCACTTCTTTAAAAACGTGAAGTTCAAAGGCTTGTCGCATAAATTAACTTGAATGGCAAATATAAGCTAATCTTCAAAGACTTAACTTTCTAAATTTAAGGAAGTATAATACCTAGTCTTGGCCTAAATTCGGTTGCAAACTTTTCAATGCATACAGCAAGGACAAATTCGAAGAAAAAAGTGCACCACTATAGCATATAGCTGCTATACAAACTGAACACTCGGAAAAAACTTGTAAGTAACCCTTGTGAAGGGTATTATAGTTTCGATGCAACGGATTTACAATGTTTTCTTGTTTTTTATTATATTTTGATACAGCGTTTATTTAATAATAATCAGGTCAGCTTTGCGTGGTTCTAACCAATTCAGCCATGAAAACTGGCTCCTGGGCCATTTGGTCGCGAGTCTCCTGTAAAGGCGTTACATTTTCTGTGAAGAAGGGGATTAAACACGAGAAAAAGTGTCCCAGAAGGATGTTTTAGAAGGCATGGTAAAGCCGTTTAGCAATACTCTCTTCGATGGAGAACATTAGATCTTCTAAGAAGGTTCTGCTTCAGCACACAAGGCAAAAAACCCCCAGCAGTTGCTTAAACGCAATATAACTGGTTTCATAACTGCAGACGATTGGCCTTCTGGAATTTAAGATTTGATTCAATTGCACTATAGTTTGTGGTCAAAGTTGGAGATGATGAATTTTGGAAAGATAAGAAATAAATCTTTGATTCGAGCAGTGTCGTCAATACCAATAGAAACTGTGCGTGCTGCTGCTGATCATTGCTCGAATAGTTTGAGAGCTTCTGTGAAAACAAAAGTTGACCAGTTCGACTAAAAATTTGTACATCGTTCAAAATAATTTTTGCATTATTAAATAAAGGTAAATTTATTAAGAAATGTATTCTAGTCCCATTGCCTATATAATATGTTATACAATAAACCGTTATATAGGAAATTATACACAGATATGTACATATATACATAACTGTCAGTGCCAGTACCAAATATTTATTCAACTTTATCCGCCTACTGAAATAGGTTTTAAACTACTCGCCGACACCTCGTCTGGTCGAACGCCTCGGTTCTTCTGATCAAAGAAGTCAGTGCGTTTAAACGTCAAACCGCACCCGGATGCGCAAATAAAAGTGTGTAAATTACAAGTGAAAAACCATGGACCAACCAAACAACAAACAAAGCATTTGTATTCACAAACTGAAAACGGAAAACTGTGTCGGGTGTTCGTGGTCGTATATTTTGCTGACGCCGGCATGCAGCATGTTTCTGTCAATCAACACGAGGAAGTCCACGTTAGCACGCGCACGCACGGGAGTAACGGCCAGCATGCATTCAGATATATATGCGACGTTGCACTCGATAGGTGTCGCTGTTGTATTTTACAAAATATTACTCTTCTTTTTTTACACTTGTGTTCACTTCCATGAAGATGAATTTTTCAGTTTTGGCTTTAGTTTCAATATTTGCATGCATTAATAGTTTGATAGCTTTGATGACTTGATTGCCATGCCGCGTTCTGTTGCACCACTGGAAAGAGAGGGTGATTCGGAGCTGTTAAAGGAACTATATACATATGTACATATATGCAGATCAATTTAAACAAGCTGGTTCCGCTTTTCTCGCGATAACAACTAATTTGGTGTGGATACATTATTTGGGGTCAAGCTGCTGAGCAGTCAATTATCGGCTGGATTAAAACCGGAAACCGTTCCGGTGACTCCACTACGCAACTGCCGTTCGAAAGTATTATGTTTACAAGTATTATGTTTGTTCGAAAATCATCAAAATAGTAATCAATGACTGTCGGTAGGAACATTGTGTTCTAACAATATTAAATATTTTTTAATTGCTGCCGGAAAAATGGTAGAGAAAGATCGGTTTAGAATATATCATAAAATTAAAATCTCACTAAGAAAATTAATTTACTTTTTACAAACATAAGTTGGTTTGAGGTTAAGCTTATCAGATTTTAGGGTTTCTGACACATCAATACAACTTTTGAGAGCTTTTAGACGAGGGTATTGTGTATTTCAAATTGTTCAGAAAAAACTGTAAACATATATATGTATCAAGAAATATGAATATAAATTATTAAAGCAGAAATATTCCAGAAAATGTTAAAAGAAGTATAATTGTCAACAATGCCAGGCTGTAGAAAAAAGTATGACGTCATCGCTGAACTGAAGTGCGCTGGGCATTATCTTAAAACTTTATGATAACTGTAAGACCGAGTACATTTAGCACCGTTAATTGTTATTCGCTCCGATGATGACTCATATTTCCTGATTGCCGACCATACGTAATTAAATTTGGTGGATGAGCGTTCGGAGAACTAAATTGGGTATGAAATATTCTCAGACCAGCTTTGACAGCTTGCCGCATTGCCAAAAAAATTCAAAATTTGAAGACAGAAAAGGTATATATTTAACTCATATTTACTTTCAACTTTATGAATACACGTACAAGCCGCCAACAAAAGAGGAATATTAAAAAATAAATATGAACACATTATGCGTAAATGCGAACAGATTATGAAAGCAATAAGGGAAAAGTAAGTGAGTTTCAAGAAAAATGACAGCGACAATACGGGAAGCACAAAATGGGCCAGCAAATACAACCAGACACCAGAGAAAGGAGTGGAAGCAAAGCGAAAACCACTGAAATTTCTTTAACAGCTTTTGTGTAAAGCGCCCACACATACACACTTGAATGAATAATTCAGCAGGCGGCGCTGTAGCGGACATAACTGGCAGCCGGACGCAACGTGGCGGATACGCAACCTACATTTGGTGAGCGAAAAAAAAGCAGTCAGCGCACTGTTTCACAAGTGAATTAATGTACGTTGAGTTAAGGGTTTTCAACCACAAATTTATGAAAATGCGACTAAGACTACGCTTGACATTTGGCGCTCCAATCTGATTGGTTGTTGTTATTGCCACGTTGTGTCCTAATTGCATGTAATTTAATTTTAGCAGAAGACAAGAAAAAACGTGAACTTCGATAACACCGAAGCTATAATACCCTTCACAGTTGAATTTCTTACTACATAAAAGGGTATAAAAAGATCTTTATCTTGATTTTGATCGATCAGTTTGTATGACAGCTATATGCTATAGCTGGCCGATTTGAACAATTTGTCCGAAGATTGTACTGTTGTACTAGGATAATAATCAATGCTAAATTTCGTGAAGATATCTCGTCAAATAAAAAAGTTTTCCATACAAGTACCAGATTTTTATTGTTCAATTTGTATGGCAGCTATATGATATAGTGATACGATATCAGCAGTTTACGAAATTTCAGATCGTTATCTCAAAATTGAAGGACTAGTTCACGTATGTAAAGACAGACAGACTAAATCGACTCAGCTCGTCAAGCTGATCCGGCATCGGATCACTATAGCATATAGCTGCCATATTAACTGAACGATGGGAATCAAGTGCTTGCATGGAAAACTTTTTCATTTGCCGAGGTATATTCACGAAATTAGATCGGAATCAAGTTCTTGTAAGGAGCCTTTTTATTTGTGAAGGGTATTATAGCTTCGGTGCAACCGAAGTTAACGCTTTTTTCTTGTATACAAATAGGGCCACCGACGTTTCCTTCTGGGTGTGATAAACTTCGTGAGAAACTTAATAAACCCTATTCAGGGTATAAAAAAGTTCACTTTCGATTTGTAGGTGTTTCCAGCTGAATGCCACAGGCAGGCGAAAAATAAAAGGAAAATTATTGGAGAAATTTAATGAATTATTTGGAATAGGTGCGTCGCTAAATACTTTACTATAGGTATGTCATTGTTGTTGTTCGTTGACCTAACTATGCATGTCGTGGAACGTGGTTATAATTTATTATTGCCACATTCTATATTTATTAGCCGGTAACAGTGCGCTGGCCGCATGCAGGTAATTAAAAGTGTAATGGCAGTGCGGTAATGCAATTAGTTGTATTTATATTATCGATTCAATAGGCAAACGGAAATTGTGAGTGAAATGTGTATGTAGGTTTATATGTTTATGTGAAATAGGTAACCCCATTTTGATGCTCATGTGTCGAATTACAAATGTATTATTATTGTAATGGTCGGATGAAGGGGCGTTTGCTGAGAATTTCTGAGGACAAAATTTAGGCGCATTGGGTTTCAGTGTTGAATAAGCTCATTTCTATTTGGTAAAGCGTGTGTTTAACTAAATTTTCAAAATTCTGTGACAGCCACAATAGGGTGTACAAGTAAATACTTTATTATAGTTATATATTTTACACAATTCATGTTGTTCATAGTTGCCTGATTTGTAGGTAAAACGGTTAAAAGCCTAGGTCTACCTTCGACATCAAAAAATTTCTAAAAAACTTCATCCAAGGTTAGGAAGTAATTTGATTGAACTCTTTTGGACTTTCTATTTAAAATAAAATTTTTGGGTTATATTTGACCAAAATGAAAACTTGCTAGATTTTTATAATTCGTTCGGATATTAATAGGGCTACTACTTCAGTGGCTCAGAATAGCAAT
This sequence comes from Bactrocera oleae, assembly GCF_042242935.1. Classification (NCBI taxonomy): domain Eukaryota; kingdom Metazoa; phylum Arthropoda; class Insecta; order Diptera; family Tephritidae; genus Bactrocera; species Bactrocera oleae. The sequence continues at coordinate 50,095,119 of NC_091540.1, read as the reverse complement.
GCGATCAACAGCTTTACCTCAGCCAAAAATTTCTACTGCTGTATTCTGTCTAAGTTGGGAAAATTTGGCTCTAGCTGCTGCTCTTTTAATACCATAGAAACGGTTCAATGTGTCATAACTAGGATGTATCTCAGGATTTATCGTATGCTTTCTAGTGATTTCAAAAATCGCTTCCACTATAAACTGATCCAGACGTCTTAGCTATTATATCAGCCTATAAAAGAAAATGTCTGGAAAGCACAAAGATTAAAAATTCCAAAAAAAAATTTTTTTTAATTTTAAAATGAAAACTTTAAAGTATGATCGAAAAGACGACATCTTATGTCATCGATTGAGGTTTGGATCGCCCTATTAAGCCACAAAGACGAAGGAACAATTTTATTATTTTATTTTATATATATATATGTGTTTTGTCAAAACAAAAGTGCGTTTCAACATAAACCCAGCCGAATGTATATATCTTTGAGAATATTTTCTGAAAATTTGAAGTAGAGTCGGAAATGCGTATTTGTAAGAGTTTCTTAACTTAATAGTAATTGACTTTCAAAACTCTAAATGCGCTTTTCTAGAAAGGCTAATTTCAGAGTCTGTGGAGAAATTTTTTTCTCAAACGGCTGGATCTATCGAAATTTTCACGTGACCTTCGTAAATAAATTTTTCAGGTAATGATCGCAAGATAAGAGATAAAAGATAAGATTTCTTTCGATTTTTATTGTGAACTGTATTTTATTCGCAAACCTGCGTTCTCATACGATAGATCGTATCAGCTGATTCGGTCTACGGTTTGGCGTCGTTGACTGTTTACAGCATAACGTCGTAATTTATATTTATTAAAGTTTCCTAACTTTAACATTTTTTCAATAAATACACTATTTACTGTTATACCATTATTTCTGAACCATTTATTATGACACACTGACCAACATACCACAACATTGCTGATAACTCATTGTTAAATGCAAATTGTCGCCACGCCTTCATCACCATCACTAACAGCTGTCTTGGGCAACAGCTGACATTTCTTATTATACACATACATAAGCTATGTATACACATGTATGTATGGGTGTTATAGAAAAACATCGGTATTTCTTACAGTTGATTATAGTGCTTACGCTACTAATTGTATAACGTCTTGTCACTTATATAAGTATGCAACTCGAGAACGCAAGCAAATACATTCATACTTAAACAATAAGTATGCACATACCATAGATAGCTGGAAATATATACATACATACATACGTTGTAAGATGTGTGCAAACATAATAATAATAATAAAAACAATAGGTAAACTCATCAAAGGCCTTCCGTTGCCACCCATTTGCTCTAGTCAGCCATTGTTTCGGCGCTTCTACTTAAAATTACTTAATCAAATCATTGTCATCATTGCGGCGATTATTATAATCCAGTGGCATATTTACATAAGCCAGACGGCTTACACAAGTATGTAGTATGTACATAAATATCATGTACCTCATTATGTGTGCAGCTGCAGTTGCTTGTGTGCCGCTCATAATAATATGGACATGACTTCATTTGCCACTATATAAATATATGCATATACTCGTATATATGTATGTATAGATTACGCATACCTGCAGATACTAGATACATATTTGTATCATAAGTATGTGTGAGTGTGTGCATCACCGTGGACTTGATTGTCGACAATATTTTGTCATCATCATCAAATTGTTGATGTAGGTACAGGCAGGGTGCCGTATACAATATGCGCGTTTATTTTAAACTAAATTCGCGTTAGCCTGCAAACAGCGCTAATAACAACAAAAACAACACTGAAAAGAAATTGGGTCAACAACTGTTGCCAACGATAGCGACGGTGAAACTGATGATGTCAGCTGTAAAATGGCATAGAATTATGTTCACTGTTGTGCCGACTTGTTCTTGTTGTTGTATTAATCTGTCTGTGTGTGTGTGAATTTTTACCCTCCAATTAATATAGCGAGTTGTCGATTTTATCGCTGATATTACGATAAGGCAGGTCGGCATTTCGGAAGTTGGTAAAAAATAGACAAGGTTTTTTGTATGAAAAATAGATTTTGGTGGTGTGTGTGTTGTATAATTCGACTTGTGGCTAAGTAGGAAGTGAGGCACATTTGAGAACATAATTGCAAGGAAATTTTTAGAAAAAAAAAAAAAATTAACTAATTTAAATTCAAACTTCCAGCAATAACTCCAACTAAATATTCGTGAACTAGTTTTTATTGGACTAGTATATAACTAGTCTTGTATAAACTAGTTACATACTAATACATAATTGGAAGAGTTGTACATTAAAGTCACTGAAAATACTTTGTTACATAGAAAATAAATAATAATTTAAAATTTTTTAAATATCTATGCAGAAATATGCGCATCAAATCGTACTAATTACATACTAGTTATAAATAAAGCATTATTATTATATATATATATAATATATATATTAGGGTTAAAGGTTAGGATGCTCAAAAAAACATAATATATTTTTGTTCACTTTTTTTGCATATAATATATGTATATCGAGTGTATATATACTTGAGAATATTCTTCGTAAGTTTGAAGTTAATCCGGTGAATAGTTTCAGAGACATGCGCATCTTTGTAAGAATCTGTTAAGTTATTGTAATCGGCTTCCAAAATTTTAAACGAGTTTTTTTTTGAAACGGCGTTTTCAGAGAGGGTGAGACAAATTTCTTCAGCTAAATCTTTCTTAAATATATTTGTCAGGTAATAAACGAAGGAATACAATTTTTGGACATAATTTCGATTTTGTAAGATACTTAAGGTGTAATATATTATAATTAGGCTAGTTAGTAAATTTACAAAAATAAATAACTAACAGTAACTAGTAAATATGGGTCCGCTTGTGAACTAGTTTGACAAAATTTCAGCGAAGCAAATAAGTTAAAAATATTACAATTTTGGTTGTACTGGTTGTAAACTAGAAATTTAAATAAACTAAAAATCTAAAAACTGAAAATCTGTGCCTATCCTTTAAGGAAACTATTGATCTGCTGTGTAAGTGCAGTGAAAACAAAGTTACAGCTGCCTTAATTACAAAGCACAATAACAGCAATATGTCTATATTTTTTTTTTAACTCTCACTCACTCTGAACAAAGCAGATATGTACGTAGTAACAAAGTGGGCTCATTTGTTGGCTATCCAAGAGCAACAGCTGCTGGATGTCCGCAATATCGATGACCTCATATGCTACACATATGTTTATTAAATAATTTATTGCACTTGCAATTTCATGTACACTACATGTATGCATGTATAGTGGTGTATGGGTTTGTGGGAAGTGAAAGAGAACGTCTGACAAGCAACTAAGTCGACTCTGTTCGGCCGCCATGTAGAGTTACTCAATCAGGCAAAGTGTAAAGAGAGAAGGAGAGATAGAGCATAAGCGAGAGAGGAAGGGTGCCTTCAAGTAACGGTGACACGATTGTGTAGGACATTGCTAGAGCAATTGTTGTTATTGCTGCTCCTGCAGTCTTAAAGCATTGCAATAGTGCTGCAGACGCTCGTTTTTTTCTACTTTTTTACCGTTGCCTTGCAAGTTTTTTTTGTTTTTGGGTCACCTTTACTTGTGCGCGACCAACAATGCTGCCACTTAAAGATTCTGAAAAGTTGTTGCCACTTTAATGTTGGCAATTTTTATAAATATTTTTATTTTTTGCCCTCTTTCATTTTTGTTTTTCTTCCTCACTCACACACTTCCCTTTCTCTTTGCCACATTGACGGCTTAAAGTTTAGCTATTACTCGGTTGCAGCTGTTGTCGTTGTCGTCGTTGTTCGTGCCTCAAACTGGGTTAACTTTTGTATTCTGATTGGCTGTCTCGCAGCTTATGCTGGCTCGCGGCAGTTGCCATAGCGCTTTGGCTGATGTCTTTTTCATTGTTTTTGTTTTGTAGTTGACATTATGTGTCCAACATCCGTGCGGTTTATTGAAAAGTGATAGTGTTTATTTTGAACAACAACAACAACAAGCAGAGAAAAAAATTAAAATTATCGCAGACAAAACACTTTAAATTATTATTATTATGAAAAAATTGCCGTCTGCTGGCCGGAATGACTGCCCGACAGCTATTCAATTCTGCCACATGCTTCGTAAGTGACCAGTCATTTACTTGTTGCATATAATAGTGTATACATATGTACAAACATACATATATATGTATGTACTTATATAATAGGAGAATAGCGTTGGAAATCGAAGGTAGGAAAACATGTAATTTATTGATGTTCGCTGCCCTCTCACCTCTCTGTCGCTCGTGCTTGCTCATATCGGCGTCAGAGTTGATGTAAATTAAGCTGCAGCTTCGATAAACTTTGAACTTTAAAATTCAATAAGCCATAGAATTGCAATGAAAATTATATTTACAGGTTGGCTGCCAGTTGAAAAACTCCTTTCATAAATTAATTTTTTTTTATTGACAGGCTTAAATATAAACTAATGTACTAAACGCAGCTTTAATTGAGATAATTACAGATATTAATAAAGTAATTTACAATAAAGCGATAATGCCTGAGAACTATAGAGTTACAGCTATATAAATCTATTACGAATTTTGAATTATTTAATGAAATATTATGAAAATTAGTTTGGCACATAATTGAAATATATAGCGAAGTTGGTAACTCCTACCTTAAAACAGAGGTGTAGTTTAGATAGAGTCTGTCCATCGTTGTCTTGGGATCATATATCTTCAGAGCATTGAATATTCGGGTTGTTGACAAATGTTAGAAGAAAACGTTAACAAAACAACTAAACTTTGCCAATATTTTTGATTGTGAGATTTTCTAGCATTATCCAAATTTAAAAGATTTTGCTCTTTGTTGGATTTAGTCAGAATCTCGATAGGAGGTTTGACGGATACATCGAGCGACAACCGATATTGAAACAACTTATTTAATAGTAATTATTAGCACTGATCTCAAATATACGCGATTTTTTAGAGTTAGACCTATACAACACAGCAGAAACCAATTATGTAGTAGAATCTCAATAGATTTTGTTTATTAAACATTTTGACTTCATGAAAGGGAGGTTAAGTGATACACTCTTCTCTTTTTTTTCAGATATCACACATAAGCGGTATAAAGACAACAGGAAGCTCCAAAATCTTTCTATTAAGTATTTGGGGACTAGGGGAAGTATTAAACCCATGTTGGCATCACAACATATTATTTAAAAAAAAAATTGATATCCGACATTTATTAAGACACCTTGCAGATTCACCGATATTTTCGGTAAAAAAGTCAACCATAGACTCTGAGGTATTAGTATCTGGAGACTCGATAATTTATTGTCCGACTTCGACCATTTTTGGACATGAAATCGACCTTAAACATATTTAGCGTGCAATGTTTTATTTTGATAAATTTATTCGTGTTTGATTTGTATATTGTTAAGTGAAAGAATGTGGTGAAATTTTAAATTGCTTCATAAGAGCAGTAGACGTGGTTGTAGCCCATTTTTGAAACGATACATAAGAAAGCCAAAATATTGGTATGCACGAAATTTGGTGGAAATGGTTAAGTAGTACCTGCCAATAAAGTCGTTCCGTATCAACTAAGGTGTAAATTTTAATTATTCTACCGCACCTACTTATTAAGTTATCGCGCTTTAAATAGTTTTCAACATGTCCGTTATATTGGGAGTGGGCGTGGCTATTCTCTGATTTCAACTATTTTTACAGTGTTGAAAGAAACGTCAGAAAGTCTTGATAATAATATCAGATATAACCAAGACTGTTTATACCGACATTATTTCAGCGCAGCAAATCCTTATGCCCCACTAAGTACTCCTCATTGAAAATTTAAATATTACTGCTCTGAGATACAAAATACTACAGTTATTAAAATACAAAAGAGATTTGTTGCCTACTCAAAGTACATCAGCATATTAAACAAATGATCAAAGTTTATCTATAGCGCACTTTTAAGCTTATGGATTACGGTGATAGTTAGGCTTAAAGATAAAGTAAAACCTTACGCTCGCTGACGTCTAAACGACTACATTACGTATACGCACTAAAGCACCCTGCGGCAAAGTAATCTAAATATACGTAAGCATAATAACAGCGCCGTGGGCCAGGTACAAGTATATAAGAAATAATACAAGACAGGTAATGACAACAAAAATAAACACACGAAAGCTTCAAGACACCTTCAAAAAGCTCACCGCTCTAGTTTTGCTGCTTTCGCATAGCAACGCTGGTGCTTGCGGGACGTAGTTGTGGGCGTTTAAACGGTACATTTGTTATAGTTGTTTATGTGCACTGCTGGCTGGTGACTAAAAGCAACACGGCGATAATAGTTTCGAGTTGACCAGCTGTGGGCGATTGCGTGGTCAAATTAACACATGGGGATGTAGCTCAGATGGTAGAGCGCTCGCTTAGCATGTGAGAGGTACGGGGATCGATGCCCCGCATCTCCAATTACGATTGTTATTTTTTTCTTCTGCTCTTCTTTCTACTTTTTTGTCTTTTATTGGTTAACAAATAACTGTTTGCTTAAAAGTGTTTCAGCTTACCTGCAATGAGAGAGAGTCAAAAAAAAAAAATTAGTAAAAGTGAAAGTGATGCAAAACAAAAAGATTGAAAAATAAATACCAAATTTTTTTTTCTTGTTTTATACATAAAAATGTATATAGATTACAACTTTTTGTTGTAAAGTTTTTGGTATGCTTATTTGAATATTCTGTTATGCAATCTTAAGAAGAATTAAGACATTTTAAATAACATCCAGCCAATAAACCAAAACAACCCCAAACTTGTCACTGGTTGCTAATTGCAACAACGTTTGATTGACCCCAGAACGCCACAATGAATGCTGAGGATTTCTAGTGTGCCATGCATACATGTATAATTTGTATACACCTACGTTTTATACACCTAACATATTATAGGAATGTATGTATGTATGTATTTATATTTCATATTTTGATTTACATATGTGTGTATATATTTTGTCTGAACTTAAATTGCATTGATTGGACAAAACCATAATTTTCATTACCAAAAAAACATAAGGAGGCTGCTACCTGCTTGATATTTTAAGATCACGAATATTTATAAACGACATTTATCTTTATTTTCATCAATCAGTTTGTATGGCAACTAGAACGAAGATTGTACCGTTGCCTTGAATAATAGTCTATGCCAAATTTAGTGAAGCTACCTTGTCAAATAAAAAAGTTTTCCTTACAAAGCCTTGAGTTCGATCGGTCAGTTTGTATGGCAGCCATGTATATGTCATAGGAGTCCGATCGGAACAATTTATTCGGACATTGTAACGTTGCATTATTTTATTTTTTATATTGTATATACTTTTTTTTCGATATTTTTGTAAATTATAATTTCAATAATATTATTGATATATTTTGTATTGTAATTTCTACTAATTATGATTTTATATTAATTATAAATTCAGTACATGCTTATACATTTTCACTAGTCTGCAAATCTAAATGCAAGCACACCCTTGTTTACATACATATGTATATACATATACTCTGCACAGGCTCCCCACATTTACCTCAGCGCAATTGAAATGCCATTAGTTGGCAATGCAATTAACGGGCTCGAGTTGCACTTCAAAACCACTAAACATGCGAAGAAGCACACACACGCTCTTTCGCTTTGTCGTTGAGTGGTGATAATTAGTTGTAAAATAATAAAATAATTCCCCACAGACCAATGTATGTACACACCACACCTCGCCTTCCCTGCTCCTTCTCCATCACTCTCCCTCTCATCCATTAACCAGCATCTCCAATGGTTTAACATTTGCGAATGGCGACAACAAAACGTCAATAAAAATAATAACAAAAAATAGAAAAACAACAACAACAAAAAACCAATTGCATTTTAAAAGAAAAATTTGTCAGTTTTCGTTGCACCAAAATAATTTGGTTGCTTTTGTGGGCGTTCGTCAGTCGCTCTATCCGTAAATTTAGCCGTTTGACTGACCAGCCGGCTGGCTGTTCAAATAGTCAGCTATGTTAATAGTTAATGTGTTCTTTTATTTTTTGTGTTGTTTTATTTGCTTGTTGTTGTTTATGCGCAAGCCAATTTAATTTTTATTTCCTATTCACTTTTGTGCTTTTGAACTTTATTTGCGTAAACATCGGCGAGTGACGGTGCGGTTCATTGTCATTTTACCGCTTAATTGTGTTTGTTGTTATTATTGTTTTTTGTTGTTATAGTGTGCAGAAAATATTTCATGAAAAAGTGCATTTATTTGGACATTTTATTGAAGGTGATAAAAAGCTGAAATATTGTTGTACTTTTTAGCACCTCCTCAAACCTCACCCACTAATATTGGTTGGGTCGTTTTAATATTTAACAAATTCATTTGCATTGTTGGCAATTCTTCACCTTTTTTGAATTTGAAAAATGATCACAATGAGCGGGGCGACAAAGTGGTGGTGAGGTGAGTAAAAGAGACAGAAAATAATAAAATACAATTTTATTTAACGAGCTGTTGGCTTTTCGAAGTTGTTTTATGTGAATGTATGATTATTAGCAGCGGTTCGTTTATTGCTTTGTCAAATTATTTCAAGTGAATTGCAGAAACTTTTAAGTCAGATGAACTATTAATGAAGAAATTACTCACATTCCCACGAATAAGTGGAGGAATTTGAGAAACCACTGAAATGAGCGAAGTTAGAACCAATGACCCATTCTTAGCTAGTTTCCAATTTAATTTAAGAGAATAAAAAGTAGCAACTTTATTATTCCATCTTTTCATGTTAAAAACCGCTGATGTGAGTGTCAAAAACTAAATTATAAAAGTATTTTGTATACCATATGCCAAAAAATCGCATAAAAACTTAGTACTATGAGCTTATTTAAAGTTTGTATTTATTGATCGCGCATCTGAACCAGTTTCAGATAGAGTGCGGCTGCAAATCTATACTAACATCTTTCAATATATTTTACCAAGCGGCATTTAAAAGGCGCCGAAAATGCTGTCAGACAGACAGTCAGACACCAACATTTTAAAAGGCGGTAGTGATGAGTTGGATCATGTACCTTCAGTGAGTAAATTTCTATCTGAATCCATAGACCAGTGGCTAAGTTGACACGACCTCGGCTACAAACTGTTCACTCTAAACCATAAATCCAATACAAGTATTTATTTGGTTGTTTATAGTCTTAAAAAAAGAAAGACAAACCAAGAACTACCAAAGAACTCACGATTAGAAAATTTACTTAACTTCAGCTTTCAAATGAAAAGCTTCCAAAAGTATATCCAGTTGAAACAACATCTAAGCCACTTCAGTTCTTTCAATCTATTAAAAGTCAACAAAATTTGATCTGCAATAAATTCTCAGCCATAGAAGGATCGCCACTATCATAAAAGGTTGAAGTAAAAACTTCACCGGCTTAGCTTAGATTTGCTACAAACTTTGTAAATTAGATATTTTGTGGTTCAACTGAGCTTAAAGCTCTGCTGAACAGCTTTACTTCGTCAAACTCGCAGAACACTCTCTATCGCCTGTTACAATGGAATCATAGTTATAATTTATGTTTTTATTAAGTTCTATTAAAATTTTTTTATCCTGAACAGAGTACATTAAGTTTGCTACAAGGTTTGTAACACCCAGAGGGAAATTTCAGAAACCCTACAAAATATATATATGTATAAATGACCAGCATGGCGAACAGAGTCGATTTAGCCATGTCCATCTGTCTGTCTGTATATACGTGAAACAGTGTCTCATTTTTGTGTTATCGACCTGAAATTTTGCACATGTCCTTTTCTCCTCAAGAAGCTGTTCATTTTTCGGAATTCCCGATGTCAAACCACTATAGCAAATAGCTGTCATACAAACTGAACGTTCGAGATCAAGGTTTTGTAAAGGGAACTTTTTTATTTTAAAAGATATATTCACGAAATTTGCCATGCACTATTTTCTAGGGCAACGGTACAATTTTCCAAAAAAATTGTTCAGGTCGGACCTTTTATTTCAAAATTATTGGTCCCTCACCCCCTTTATGATGCATATAACTCGTTAGAAATTTATATAATTTATATTTATATTTTTAAGCTACAAACATTAAAAACTTTTAATGCCTAAAAGCTTTCGGCCATAAATCAATGCTAAAAATATTTATTTACGAATTTAGATTTCACAGCTCGCTAAGCAATATTTATTTTTTGTTTTAGTATATCCGGATTCTCAAACAATTTATATTCAACTAAATCAATGGGCTGATCGGAAAAACAAAAAGCCCATAATTTGATTGAGCTATAAAAATATAAGTGATAGCCCAACAAAAAATAATAACGATATGTTACCTAAATATGGGAAATAAATAATAGACACTAATCAGCAATTGTAAATTTGCCAACCAACAACAAACAGCCGAGACCGAGTTCAACTCGTTAGCCAACAAATTAAAGCACTAAATCAATTGGCAACACGAAACGACAGAGAATTGAGTCACATAAATCGGATGACAGAGTTGCTAAATGCCAAATGGTAAATAATATTTACAAAAAAAAAAAACAACAACAGCAACAAAACCAGAAGAGCACAAATAGTAAATGGCCATTGTTTAAATGTGCAAATACAAAATTGTGGGAATCCAAAGCTTGTCGTTGTTTTCAGGTTAAGCCGAACAACAACAGCAAGGATAGTAAAAGGGTTGAGGTGAGTGACTTTTGCATGCATTAAGCCGAAACGTCATAAATTCCGAAAAGGAAAAAATGTCGACCGCTTTGTTATGCAAATCAAATGGAATTGTGGCAAAAAAAAATTTTCAATAGAAATCCAGCAACAAATATTTAATATTAATAGCAGAGAGCATAAGCCCTTCGCAGCAGCGGCAGACGAGCGCTGAATTAATAAAAATCCAAAAACTCTACATTTAAAGATGAAAAGGGTTAGAAGACTTAGTAAACGAGCACCTGTTTTTCTGATTTTGATTTTTTGGTTTTTTTGCTCTTTAAAAGGCTGAATAATAGACTTATAAGTGTTGGAAAAAATTTAACATAAAATAAAAAAAATAATTAAACGGTTTACAAACTATCGTCGTTGATGAAGTGAGTTATGGCGCTAGAGTCAAAGCGCGACGAAACAAAAAGTGAGCTGTTGATAATAGCTCATAAAAATTTGAATAATAATGAATAACATTTAAATAACGGGCTGTTTGACAACTTGTAATTTAAAAGAAATTCTCTAAATATGAACAAATGGCTCATCTTGAATGCCTTGATTGCTGGGCACAAAAAAAAACGCAATTGTTGGGGTTAGCCGAAGACCAGTCGGACTAATGAGAGTTGATTTGAACAATGTTGTTTTTAATAACTGTTGTTCAAATCAACTCTCATTAGGGGGTGCCAATATGTAAGCTAATTGGGATATTTTTTGTAAATTTGCTTTAAAAAACGGTATTTAAAGATACAAACCCATAAAACAAATTATTAAAAATTAATTATAAAAAATAATTGTATTACAAAAACAATATATTATAAATAAAAAAATAAATTATAAAAAACAAATAAATTATAAAAAACAAATAACTTATAAAAAAATTAACTATAAAATTAAAAAAAAATAAATAAAACAATTATTTACTAAAATAAAATAAAAATAATTTTAAAATAAAAAAATCTAGAATATTTTTTTTTGGAATTTTTTTAAAAATCGTATTTTAGAGTTTTGAAATAGGTATATTTTAATTAAACTTTGATAATAAGATTAGGTATACATATATATTAGACACATATACATAGTAGGTTATATTTAAATATATTTAAATGTCAGCCATTAATTTTATTAATTAATTCAAAACAAGAAAAAACGTTAACTAACGAACGAAGCTCTAATATCTTTCACAACTGAAAAAGTTTCCATACAAGAACTTAATTTTGATCGCTCAGTTTATATGGCAGCATTGTGCAATAGTAGTCCAAAATCGGTTCCAGCAAATGAGCATATTTTTGGGTAGAAAAGTACATACACAAAATTTCAGCACGATATCTCAAAAACTGAGGGATTAGTTTGCATATGTGCAGACAGATGGCAGACGGACATGGCTAATCGACTCAGCTCATCATGTTGATCATTTATATATGTAGGGTATTAATATATTATGTTCCTGCACAGATTGCTAGGATAATTAACAAAAAAAATTCAGTAACGAAATGTTTGAAATAAAATTATTCGATTACTTCTAATTTTTTTTTTGTAATTTCTTCACAATTTACTCATTACTTGCTTTTTCACCATTATCAACGCGATTTTGATTGCCGCACATTTTTGCCTTGACCAAGTGCATTTCGTCACACCCTAGTATCTAAGTAAGCATGTATGTATGTAAAACCGCATAGACAGCCGCTAGTACGAGTAGGAACAGGCATTTCATGAATAACTCGAAGTTATTTTGCACACAAACAAACGCAAACATGTCTACAACAACCACTAACAATCTGCATAATATAGACATGTGTATGTATATTTATAGCATTGTTTGCCAACAAAATTTATGTGTTTAAAGTTTTGACTTTGAATTTGGATTAGTTGTGGCAGCGTGCATTTCCGTCAGCGGCGCCGGTGAATGCGTTATGCGGAAGCCACCGCGCGTTGCCACTTAAATCAACCACTAAATACTAATAGCGCTCATAGAAAGCCGACAGCGCTTTACTTGTAGCTGCATAATGCATAAAAGTAATTATAACGATTGAAACATGCGCCAGAGGCTGTATAATATTTTTAATCACACTTTATATATACTTACATAAACATTATAATATTTGTGTGGAAACACGCCATATTTCATGTAAAATAAAATAATTATACGAAATTTGAAATTTTTGTAATGTAAGTTTGTGCGATAAAATTTCTGGTTTTCCGTACATTACATATTTTACTGAATAAATTGTTTACTAAAAAATTATTTGAGCTGCGCTACATTATCCTTTACAAATTTGAAAAATTACGATTTTAAACTGAAAACAAGTAAGGAAGTGCTAAGTTCGGGTGCAACCGAACATTTTCTAAGCTCGCAAGGTGAAGTGATATATGATTTTCTTCTTTTTCTATATATTTTAATTAAAAGTAGGAAGTATTGCATTCAGTATTTATAATCACAGGCAAGAAGATACATACACTATTATTAAAAAGACACTATTTCTGAATTTCATTAGAATTTGCAACATAATAACCCATAGGTGCGATATAAAGTCTAGCGGAAGTTCGAAAATATTTATATTTGGTATATGGGGGCTAACCCGATTTTACATAGCCACTTGGGCATGTTGTCATCACAAAAATATTCTCTCCGAATTTTAATACTAGAACTCATCGATGGACCGATATGCACTATGATACAAGTAACCGTTTGATGAACAAAACTATTATACTCTATGCAACATGTTAAAAGTAAAGTATAAAAATCAGTGTAATTTTACAAAAAAAATTAAGCACTGAGAACAAAGCTTTACAGGTCTTTTGGTTTTCCGGACTTCTATCCCTAAGAAAATTATTGCTGAATAACGCGCTAAAGGCTTTACTGTTTGAATACATCTTTTCATAGTTCCGCCTGTTTTAAATATTATTTATATAATCAGGAATTTATTACAAATGTTAATTAATGTGAAAAAAAACCACGAACAATTTTGATGTACCAGTAAAAACAGCAAAAAAGAAAGAAAATTACAACATAATATATTCATATTACTATTTTTCAATTGAAAGCCGTCGGGTGCCATCATAATGATAACCGTTTGATGAGTTGTCGTGGCAACAGTCTGTGAGCCACTCGACCAATCAACTCCATCGTATGGCAACTACATACTTGTAGAGCAAAGAGTACTAATAAACAGACATATGCACATACATATCGACATAAAAGGAAGTTGACATTGAATTGACAGTGCACACTATTTATGCGAAAAAATAAATATACAAGTTTTCTACAAGTTTTAATGTTTCTTTCTACAAATGTAAAGACGACATTATATATTATTGACCATATCGTAACTACATATGTACATACCTATTTCGAATAAAAATAATTCTAATGTGACCTTTCACTAGTTAACAGCGAAGCTTTTCAAGATATGTATGTATGTATATATATATATATTAGCATGAGTAAAATTAACTTATGTAGGAATGTTTCTGCCTATAAAGGCAATGCATAACGCACAAATGTTGAGGTTAGTCTTAATGAAAGCAATATAGAATTAAAGCTAAAATGTTGTCTACTTATAAAAGAAGTTTTGGACTGGTGACGGAAAAGTTTAATATTTTAATAAGTTTAAAAAAATTTTCGTAGAAAAAAGTTGAATTAAAAGTTTGCTTGAAATTTTGTATTTAAACATTGAAAATGTTGCAGAAGTGCTTCGCGGAGTCTACGAACACAAGTAATTGAGCGACACAAAGCATTCAGTGTAGGTCGTGAATAACTCGAAAACATGCCTCATGCTAGTCGGCAATATACCTCTGTTAACATAGCTTGAAAATCGTCGAGTGGGCATCAAAGAGATAGAAGAGGATCTCAACATCTCGTATGGATCGACTCAACACATTTTGGTTATTGTTTTGGACATGAGGCGTGTCAATGTTAGATTCGTATCAAAATATCGGTATCTTTTGCACAAAACGAAGTTGAGCATAGGTCGCAAAAGAGATTACGCTTAAAACATTATAAATAGAGTTGCCAGCTACCTAAATACTCAAAATGTATTGAGTACCTTGCTTTCTTTCTTATAGTCAAAAACATGATTGTAACGAAAGGAAAACAGATTGAAATGTTTTTATTAGTTTTAAAAAGGGTTGCCACCAAGAGGAAATTATAAAATTAAAATCATCCAGGTTTATTTCTCAAAAGAAATACATATTTATCATTGAAAGAGTGTATTGTTTTTAAAAAATTTAAAAGCCGATTTTTAATCCAAAATTTATCAATTAAAATATGCGCAACGCTGGTCAAAACTCTGTCTGAATTAAATTATATTTTACGAAAGACACAACTATATAGGGTTGCCATAAAATCAAGAATTTTAATGAAGTAGCAGTTTGGGTTCAATAAATAATGTTATAACTGCGTTATTAAATATTTTAGAAAACTTTTTTATTTTTAATTTTTCCAACATAACTTACTGTTAAATAAGTAACATGAAATTATATTTTTTTTTTAAATTAGTATTTATAAATTTTTTTCCATACGCACGTTTCCTTAGGTTGAAAGCAATAATCGATAAATTTAAAACTCCAGCATTAGCTGCTATTTTTATAACAAATCCATCAGCAGATTAACAGTTCAAGGGCTCAACAGTCAATTGATGCTGTTGGGCAACAAATTGGCAGCAAGCACACGAAAACAAAAAAAAAGAAATCAACAAACAACTGCAACAACACATAGCATTTCATTTAAATTGCAACACACCGGAAATGGCGTGACGGCGGTTGCGAGAGAAGAGTGAGCAGCAATTGCCACTTCGGCTCCGCGTGTTCGTACGTTGCCAGCAAATAGCTTTAAAAGGATATTTTCATTTTGTTGCCGCTGAAAAAGAACAACAACATGACAGGCAATATATCTATGTAACTGCAAGCCTCGTGGCATTAACAACAGCAACACCATTACCAACAACAATAACAACAGCGTTGGTCAGCTTAGTTTTTATTGCATGAATGAATGCGCGAATTGACATTTGAGTGCAGCAGAACGTGTGAGTGTTGTTGCGTACCGCATACAGCTTGCCACACACCATCAGCCAACTCTACATTTGTTTTTCCGTCGAAAAAATTTTAAAAGTTTTTTGATGATGATGTGCTTTTGTTTTTGCTTACTTTACAAATGCATTTCAATTTCGGTTTTTCTAACGACTTTTTGCTGCTTTGCTTTTACTTTGTTGTTGTTGGTGCAGAAAAGCGCATTAGTGGCATGTTGCAATGCGAAAGCGAGCAGTTTGCCACTTGACTGTTGATTTTGCTGCTGCTCTTTAACTTTTTGTTGTTATAGTATGTTGCATGCAACATCTACTGTGTTTGCTGTTGCCTCCAATATCTATGGGTTTGTTGTTGTGATTGTTTGTTGTTCTATCGCTGTTCATGTTTTGCAAATATCAGCACCTATAAGTGATTGATGATGATGAGGCTGCCGACACTCGCTGCTGCCGCTGCCGCTGCGGCTGACACGCAATCGTGCCTGCGGAGTAGCGCACACAGGAAGTAATCACAACAAATATCACTTGACTGCTATGTACATAGCGTATTTTGTTGTTGTTGTTGTTGTTGAGTGATGGAATGGCTGCGTTGATAATGTGATTGAATGATTAACTATCGCATGATACGAAATTCAATTTTTTACGTCATGCAACATGTGTTAGGTGTGATTAAAGTTTGAAAATGATTTCGATTTTCAAATTTTTGTTTTCATTTTTTTATCTTATTTTTATAACTTAATATATATTATTTTTATATAATATATTAATCGTGTTGATTAATTTATTTCTATCTTATTTTTTATTTTTGGCTCTTAATACTTGTCCACTTGAAAAATTACATATCTTGTAGACTAAAACTGAAAATTCCAAAAAAAATTTTTTTTTAAGTTTTGAATTTTTTTTATCACAAATACTTTTCTAAATATAACTTGTTTTTTCTTAACTATATATATACATAATATTTTTATTAAATAATATTTTTTGGAATAAAATTTGAATATTTTAAGTTTAAAATTAAATACAATAACATCCGGAATACAACGTTTGAAAAAATATTTTTATTTTTGAAGTTTTAGAACTTTTTTAATCACAAAAACTTTAACACCTTTGTAAATATATCTTTATTTTTTTCTTTGACGTATTATGTACAATTTCTCTCTAAAAAAAATATATTAACCCTTTTTTGTTTGCATAATTTTTAATATTCTTCAACTCAAAAAATTGCGTAACTCCTGGAAAATAACTTTATTTACAGAAAAACAATTTTTATGAGATATTTTAAATTTTTTCCACCAAAAAATGTGTACTTTTCTAAATATAACCTCATTTATTTTTTAACCTGTTAGCAGCTTATATGAAATTTCACCATATATTTTATGTACATATATACATCTACATTACTCTAAACTACATTATATATATTTATATTCATAATGAATGTATACATGTGTAGAAATATGCCAGCTTAATTTTCAATGAAAATCCATTTTGCCGCCCCGACTGCGTTTAGTGACATAACAGCGATTATTTTATCAAGTAAATTTTGAAAATTCCTGCGGTCAACCGCAAGGTTTTTCCTTGACAACACATAATCGCTTTGCCTGTTAATAATGCAATCTATAAGTCGTAGATACATTAGGGTGGAAACAAAAAATGTAAAATAACTTTTAGTGCTAAAAGGAATGTATACATGAATATAATAGATAAAATTGCTTAAAAGCAATTTTTACAAAAAAAAAAGAAAAAATTTTAACAAGTCAGAAAAATATTAAAAAAAAAAAAATTTTTTTTTAAATACTGTTTTAAGCCTGCAAAGAGTGTAGATTGCTATAAAAATTTAATAACCTAAATATATCAGCAGATATGGTTTTCAAAAATATAATGCTGTTTCCTGCCACTTGGTGAGCGGCTGATCTTCCGATTATAACAATGATCCAAAAAATATGGAAAACCAAATGAGTTTCATAAAATATAGTATTTTACCATTACAAATATGACTCACCCTAATGTATTTGTATATTTTATTGTAAATTGTGTATAACAACAGCTTGCGTAATTTGCGAGTTGTTGGAATATATAAAATAGCTCTAAAACTTTGCAGTTTACACATTTTGTGTGCGTATATTTTATCAGGAACTGCCCAGTTCTGTTGACAATTTCATATCAAGTTGCAAACTTTACCGCAAAACATTAGCAAATGCAACAAACAAAGTGACAACAACATCATGAGTGAGAAGTATGTGTGTGCTGAGGTAATCGGCAGCAGCAATGTGAATGCCGGAGTCAAAAATTGGAGACCGAAGTTTCGAGAAAAAGGACGAGTCGAGGTATACCATAATTTTTAATAAAAAAAATATATATTATAACTTGCCACAAGCGATTCGTCCATTTACCTCGTTTAATGACGATAACATCGAAAAATTTAAATAATCAGTACTTAAAAATCGTCATATTTGCATGAGGTATAGAGACGATCTCCACATCCTTATCGACCGACTCAACACGTTTTGGTTAATGCTTAGAGTATGTAGAGAGTCAATGCTATATGCGTACCAAACAACCTGAATCTCGACGTTGTTTTTGCGAAATCGTAAAAGAGATGTTTGACAATGCGCCGTGGTTTTATTGTTATGAAGAAACTGTCCGAAAAAAAGTGAGCCAAAACCGAAAAAACATGCTAAAATCGTTTAAAAATATAGGTGATGCTCATCCTTTTTTTTGATTACCAATGTTTGGTTCACAATGAATTCGTTTTACAGGATCAAACAGTCAGTAAGGAATACTACTTGGTCTTTTGAGATGTCTACGAGAAGTAATTCGTTCTAAACGACCGGATTTGTGAACAGAAAATTCATGGATTTTTTTGCTATTCCAGCATGATTGTGACTGACTTTGTGGTCAAAAACAAAATGAGAATCATAGCTCAGCCCCCGTATTCACCAAAGTTGGTAGTCACAGTTTTTTCTGTTTTTATAACTGAAAAAATCTGTTGTGGAGAATGCGCTATGAGCCCATTGAAGCCATTAAAAACCTTGCGCTGAAGGCCATCCCAGCCGAGGCTTATAAAAAGTGTGAGGAAAGTTGCATGCTTGTATTGGCTCGAATGGTGCCTATTGGTTGGCGATAATAAAGATTAGGATTAAAGTACGTGAAGGACGTGAACTCCTCCACTCCTTTTTTATTAGTCCGGGTCAAAACTGATCAGATGATATCCCCTTTGGCAATGTAATAAGTGATAGTTATACTTTTGAATATTACCAAATATTTTCATCATTTTTAATTTTAGACCCTGAGTTAATTGGCTAAAATGCACGATAATTAAGTCAAAAGCAACTAATTTTAGTGTGTGGTGTCTTCTTGTAAAAAGTTTGTGAAGTCAATATATAATTTTTGTAAAGGTAAACAATTATACTAGGGAATCCAAAAACAGATCAATACTGATAAGATATCAGAATAGATATAGCAGCAATTAATATAAAAAATTGAAAACAATGGCGTTGGAACAAGGTTTAGACGACTATGATTCGCTTCATAAAATGAATACCTAATAAATATTTAGTTGGGTAGTATTACCGCTTAAGGAATTCTAGTCAATGATCTAAAAAAAAATTGAAATGATTATAAAAAATTGAAAACAATGGCGTTGGCACAAGGTTTAGATGACTATGATTCGCTTCATAAAATGAATACCTAATAAATATTTAGTTGGGTAGTATTACCGCTTAAGGAATTCTAGTCAATGATCTTATAATATGATGTAACTACATATGGATTTTAACCAATTTATTTTGAGTAAAGCCGCTAAAGATTACAATAACAAATATAATTTGATCTTCTCTAACGGACATAAATTCAATTTGTGTTGCTCACAACTGCAGGCCGCCATGAAAAACGAAACGAGACGAAGGACTTACGAGTATTTGAGTTAGCATATTGCTGCATCATTTCTCATGCAACCATAAAATATATACTATGTAGATTTACTTGGTGTGTCTACAAAAATGGTAAAATGCTACATCATCGCTCAACCTCAATACATGAGTAATTGTTGCAACGTCTGCGTAACTCAAGGTGTTGCAAGAAGTACGCTCCTTCGCACGCAAGCATATTTATATAATTGCATTTGCATGTCTCTCGGTATGTGTGTGCGTGTATGTTTGTAAAGTAGCCCTTGAGCATTGAAATTGCAACCGCATAATCTCATTGCGTGCACCCTGTTGCTCACTTCCGTTGCAGTCGCTGCATGTAGCTGCTATGGCAACAACATACAAGCGTTCGCCTTGAGCGACAGGCAGCATCTAGAGCTTACACGCAAGCACACATGTACTATATGCGTATATATGTATACAGGTGAAGCATGCATATATACATAGTTGCATGCAACAATATTTGCTACTTGCCACGTCTGCCTGCCTTATTGCATTATGTATTGAAATTGAAAAGTGGAAAATTAATTTCATAATTAAACTGATCGCGTACGAATTGAACTGAGAATTAAGTAAATACAACGCCAACTAAACGAAAAACTAACTGTACAAGTAAACAAGTGTTGCTGCTACAGTCACTGTTGTTGCTGCTGATGCTACTGTTGTTGTTGCTTTTGCTGTTGTGGCGCATAAATAAGTTGCTGAGTGGGATTGTTGGCGATGTCAGGCAGTAGCCGCTGCTGTTATCGTTGTTGTTGTGTTAACACCAGTTACCATGGTTGCCGTTGTTGTTGTTATTGCTAGAGCAACACTATGCGCATATGCAACGTTAGCACCAACGCATGTGGCAGCATGTGTGGCAAGTGTTGCAAGGTTGAAGGTGTGCTTCGTTTGCGTATGCGGACTTGAACGGAAAACAACAACAACCACAACAATAGTTGCAATGCGACCGCAACTACATTGCCAGTAAATTATGCATATGAAGAGGCAACGACTCCACATTGCCACAAAGTGATTTTTTACACGAGTGCAGCATGCAACATATATTTACATATGAATGTATGTAAATATTCACATAGAAACGCACATACATACATACATATAAATGTGTTTAGTTGCCGCACTGTGTGGGAATTTCGAAGCTGCCGCACCATAGTTGCACATATCCGCACATACCATACATACAAATACACATACATATCTATATACTTATGAGTGCATGTAGGAGTCTATGCACAATTGTCTATATGTATGTATATATTTACACACAACATAAATAGTCATGCTCAACCAACATTGCAATCTCACCAAATACGCAATGTTAGCGTTTATGTGGCAAGCATATGTACATACTGTGCGTCTGCAGAAAACTTATTTTGGCCCCACAAATTGTGGCGCCGCCAGCTTAAATCTCTTTACAACTTTGTTGGTATGCGGGTGATGGCTGTTGCAAATATTTTTATGACTTTTGTTCAAAGCTGAAACAGTGCAACTAGTTACAAACTAGTCGTAATCGAACCACACGCGCTTTAGCTAATCTAATCTTTAAGAAATGAAGAATGAAATGAGATTCACATACACTTTCGTCATTTTTTTGTGCTTGTCTATTGAGCTCAACAGGTTGTGTCAACTAGTGTTTGACTAGTTACAAGCTGGTCCAAAAATAACTACTCCAGTTTCACTTATCTAATTCTTGAGATACACATATACAATGAATCGTAGGAATGTAGAAGTTCGACAAAGAACTATGTCTGAAACAACTAGACAGATGCAATAGCTGAGAAAGAGAAGCTGAATCGGTGAGAATCAGCTGTAGAAGCGAAATTATTATTATGCTGCTTCAAGAGGTCTTAAGATGTTAACAAAACAACAAAATGATAATATATATATATAATGATAGTATGTATATACATAGTATTTATATATATAATGATTGTATGAAATATTTTCTTAAATGCAACCCTGACATGCAACAAATCTTAAGGTGCACACATAGTGTGATATTTACAACTAAACGATTTTCGATAGATTTTAACTTTAAAAAATTTTAAAATTTACAGCCATAACACACAGTTTTTGACCGCTCAATTCAATTTTTCCATCAGTTTATCTTTAAATGCTTTTTTTTTTAGAAAACTACATTTTTCAAAATTGCCGCAGTGATTATTCGGAGATAAATGATTCGACCACTATCAAACTCTTTCTGCATGTTCTGTATATAGTGCTCTATAGTTGCCAGTTTTTGATCTGATCAAAAATCGAATTATTCCAGGTTAAAAATTACCAAAATTTTGGCTAAAATGCTGCTTTTATTAAACACCGTTATTTTGTAAATGTTTCACTTTTTCGACCGTGGATCATTATACGGACAATATATTAATTTTTTTTAAATTTCATTCATGGAGCAGACCGGAATCACTACAGCAGTGGTAAACAATTACTTTTTAGAGCCGTCGGTGATTAATTTTTTTCATAAAAAATTGTTTTTTGTATTTTTAAATACCATATGTAAATATGTAAATATATATTCTTAAAAGTTTAAAACAATTGAAACCGTATTTTATTTTAATTCCCAAAAATCGTCTCTTTAAAGCTGTACTGCTGAACTACATAACGGCCTTTTCAGATACCTTGAACATGAGTGAAAATGCGTTCTTTCCAAAAGAGAGCGAACGAGTTAGAGCTTTTGAAATACATTTCACCTTCTAATGAGATTATATTCACGATAACTAACAATAATACTGTGTGGCAACATTTTGGTTCAACGTTGAACTGATACATATATACATTTCTTCTTCTTCTCGCCCTACGACAGGCGATGTAAAACCTTCCCGTGTATTCTTTACAAGAAAAATCTTCTCATCTACATTCGGAGGCGACCTAAAGCTTATAGGTTATTTCATAAAACAAACTCAACCCAATCTTCGAAAAATAGTTTTTCTGTCATTTGTTGCACCTGCTTGCTGGGTTATTCCCACTTATATTTGTATTTGTGCTCCAACATACATATATACATACGTTTAAGTAGTGTGTTTTTATAAATAGGTGCCATGTGCTGTTTATGTTCGTTAATTTATGATTATCTTCAGACATAAATGCAATTTTCTTTGTGTGTATATTTTGTAGGGAAATTTAGTTTTTATTGCTTTACGTTTGGTTATGGATATAAATAAGAGCAGTTATTTAGATAAGCATGTACATAGGTATATATACTTTTTGGTTCTTCTAAGTAGTAGTATCATTAAATATTATAAATATTTACACTACAATTTGTGTGCTTTTGTTGATTAGAAACTCTGCTATGCAGTTTAACTTAAGAGAGTTATGCAGGAGAACTTTTTATAAAAAGCTTTCCATAAACACAAAAAAAAAACTAATTATTTTTATGAAAAAGTTAAAATCAATTTATAAATATAAAAAAATATGGTTGAAAGTTATAGAGATGGTATTGCAAAAATATTACTACAACAGCCCATGTAGAAAAAAATGGAGTGAGAAAGGGTAATTTCTGGGTATTCTTCAAAAAAGAAGCTGTGAAATATGCTGCAGTTTGAAAGCCTTTAGCAGAACGAGGTATGAAGGATCTTCGATCTCCCTGAAGGTTTTCAAGACTTTATATTGAATTGGTATATTTTTATACCTTGCTTTGGTATATTAAATTTGCCACGAAGTTTGAAGGACAAAAAAGTGTAAATGTCGGAAGCCCTATAAAAATATATATAAATGATAATTTGTTCAAATCGGTTCTCTATAGCATATAGCTGCGATACAAACTGACCGACCAAAATCCAGTTCTTGCATTGAATCTTTTGTTTTTGTAAAGGGTATTATATAGCTTCGCTGAATATGAAGTTAACGTTTTTTTTATTTTGAATTATCATTAATCACCATATGCTTCCACTAACCTCATCCCAATCATTTATTAAGGCTAATTGTTGGTTTGTCTCTTTTTCGCAAGAGCTCATCGAATTTTATTGTTATTATCACCAATACATGAAGGATTTAGGACTTAGTATCGCAGATGTTAAGCTGATGTTCTCTAGGTAAGATTAAGTACCAACATAATTTATACTACAGGAATGAAATTCGCTTTTATCGTCAGCCAACTTTTTCTGTAGATTTATTTTAGGCATAGAAATATTAACTTGGGTGGAAAAACTAGTCGGGTAATAGTATCCGAACTGCTTACGTTAGTCCTCCCGACCAAACGCATAACATATAAATCAAGTAGATCTTCAAGAAGTCGAAAGCACTTAACGATGTTCAACTCACGAGATCAATGTTCGGATTTTTGATCACTTTGGAAACAATTTTGTTCTCAAGGAACAATTGATTAAACAGAGTTAACAAATTGTTTGTGTATCACACAATTCCGAGCTACTTCGGTCCGATGATAGAGACGGTTTTTATGATCTAATGGAAAACTAGACTTTTTCCCTTTTACAGTTCATGCAAGTATCTGTTATTCCACTAAAACGTGAATAGTACTACTGGGCTTAAAAATTTTCTAAACGCTGCAAGATTTTGTGAGACACATTGCTATTACCTGATACGAGCAAAAAGTAACCGTTTAACTTTGGCCTTTATAAACCCTAAGAAACTGCTAGTCTTAGGTCATTTAATTTAAATTCGCTCGGTTTATTAAAATTTTGAACTTTAAATAATTTCCGCTGACATAAATATAACGAAGTAACATTGTACGTACTTGTATAAGCTTTGATTATTTGACGCTTGCTTATAAAAGAACACTCGTTACATAAAATAACAAAATATATAAAAATAAATGAAAACTAAACATTGTTTGATAGCTGTGCGAGAATGGTAAAAAAATCAAAATAAATATAGAATTACAACAGAAATATACAAACTAACGACTTTTCTAAAACTTGCATTCGAACTCTTTTCAAAATCTCATATACCACCAACAATAGGTGTAACGGAGCATGTGTTTCACAGCTAATATGCTAACAGCGTTCCTCCTAAATGACGGCAAAGAAATTTTAACCGAGTTGAGCGCTCTCTTGTATTTTAAAATATTTTTATTTCCAAAAATCACAATTACTTTTTCTTTGGTATTTTTAAGTACTTATTTAGAGCTCATTCCGTCCAAAATTAATACAAATTGTTTTCTTTTGATCTGCTTTTTGTTAAAATTTTTTATGCGTTCGATTTCTTTTTCGGGTTTAGCAAAAATTTTTCTTTTGCCATATTTTCTTATGAGCCAATAAACTTTGCGAAAAAATAGCTTAAATTTAATGGTTCATTGTTTGGCGTTTTATGAGCCGTCATTCTGGCTGTTTACACGATGCCACAGAGTTCGACGCGTAATTCGCGATCAAAGCTAAGCGCAAAAGCAGCGTAAATTATAACAAAATGTGCAACAACAACTACGCAGACAAACAAAGCGAACAGCAGACGCCGCCAAGTAATTATTATGGAAATGAATAAGCAGAAAAATTAAATCAATTGGAATTGACGCTGCCATTTTTTTTTTGCTTGTTTTGTTTTTGAAATTATACGTCATTGTGTGTTTATGTTGTTGTGGCGGTAGCTGCGGCCGTAATGAGTGGGTACGCGCTTTATTTGCCATTGTTTGCTAGTTTTTCAAACGAATTGCTGCTGCTTCTTCTTCCTGCTTTGTACTGTATATAGCGCGCGCCAATAACGCCAGGTAAGCGGACGCCGCTTCAAGCAGAACGGCCGTCGTCGCTCATATGTTGGTGTGTGTCTGTGGCTTGTAAGCGCCAACATTTGTTTTCGTATTTTCGCTTTTGAGCGCATTTTGGTGCCAGTTGACTTGTTTGTTTGCGCGCCACAACAGCTGATCGCCGCTGGCCGATAGCCTCCAACCACTTTTCGGCCGCTCGATCACCTAGCCAATCAGCCAACGAGTGTTGGTTGGTGTGATCTCTTTCCAGTTTTTTTTAGTTTTTGTTTTTGGCTGTGTCTTTGTTGCCAGATTTTTGGCATGTGTTTGACTTAGCGTGCTGCACCATAACCTAGGCTAACCTCTGCAAGCAAGCAAGGCAAATGAACAACATAAACCAAAAAGGGGAGATGTAAAACCAAAAACACAAAAAAATAGCAAACAACAAAAAAATTAAATGAAAACATAGGCACATAAAAGCAAACAGCGCGGAACCATATGTTGGGGAGTAAATTGCGAATGATTGCTAGTGCGCTATAGCGACGCTCAGGTAGCGAATGCGGTTGCAGCGTGCAATTGTTTGCCATTGGTTGTGGTTAGCAGCAGCTGCAGCGCATATGTACGGTGGTAAGCAATATAATGAGAACACTGTAATAATTTATTAAAGGAATTTGTTTGAAATTGCAAAAAATATATGTATATTATATATATATATCTATGTATATACAAATAGTATATGATTTTTTTTCAAGCTCACCTAGTGTGACATTTTGTAAAAAAAACTTTTGTATTTTTTGTGTATACCTTTAAAAATACTATACTAACATTTAATATAAATATTTTCAATAATTCTTGAGTTACAAGCTTCTAAAGAGGAGCCGCTCAGTTCAAACAGTTTATCTTTAAACAGGTTTTTCTCGATACAACATTTTTCGAGTTTGAAAATTGTTTTTATTTTTAGTAAGTTAACATTATCTGAGTTATCTTCATTTTATCAAAATGCACACTAAATTTAATACACAAAAAAATTGGTTAGTGAAACTTATCTTCTTCTTCGATTCTTATTATATGAACCTTGAATTCCAACATATTTTATTCATTCAAGCATACATTTTGGCGTACAGTCATTTATGCATACCGGTTGGTTTCTGGCAAAAGTTGCCTTTGGAATTTTGCGATTTTACACGAATGTGCGTTGATTTTTGATTTTTGCAAAATGGCGGATTCGCAAAAAAAAATGTATTCCTCTGAGTGGCTTAAAAAATCGAAATCTTATTTTTTCGATCATTACCTTACTCATATATCTTAGAGGGTTGAGATTTCTAGTCGATTGGTGCAGCCGTTTCGGTGAAATTTTTCTTATCGACTTTGAAAACAGTGATTTGAAAAAAAACGCGTTAAAGTTTTGGGAGCGGTTACAAATACGCTCATGTCTTCAAAACTTTTCGCCGCATGAACTTAAAATTTTCGTAGAATATTCTCAAATAAATTAACTTTCGATAAGAAATGTTTTTTTTTAATTCGAAAGTGAATTTGACCCCTTAAGGTTCATTCACGTATGAAGTAGAGTTTCCTCCAGGATTTTCAGTTGTTTTTTTCTAGGATATTAAAATACATTGCATTTGACTTTAGCCTAGATAGAACAGATCGCGTTGAGAAAACATCTCGATGTTATTTGCTATATGCAAAATATTGCTTCTAATATTTAATTCATTTTGCAATATTTAAGCGCAACCTACACACAAGTCCATATTTTAATGCACACAACTGTAGAACTGAGCAGCTCATGGTTAACGCTTAACTCGTTTCTTATATTTAATTGAACAACCTCTCCCTCCTTAATTGACTTTTTGAATGGAATGAACAACCAACAATCACAACGCCATGAGAAGCGAGCAACTGTTTCCCCTTTTGAATTTTGATTTGCTTTTGACTGCTTTTTGCATTTATTTGAACGTGTTAATAAGACGTGCAATTGTTTGTAATTTGATTGCCAATTTGGTTGTAATTTATTTTTGCAGTTGAGCACAACTAATCGCTAATCAACGAGCTGGAGTCGGTAGTAATAGCGGCAGCGGCCAACAGGCAGCGGGCCAAAAAACAATGCCACCAGCAACGGTGCCCAATTTGTTCTTGTTGTTACTTGCAGCAACCAATAACAATACAATGCTAAATGATTAACAATAACAGTAACAAGAACAAAAACAAAAACAACCACAACAAAAAAGCAGCGATTGCACAGCAATCATGATTCACGGTGCTATTAACTTTAACAA
Source organism: Bactrocera oleae (assembly GCF_042242935.1). Classification (NCBI taxonomy): domain Eukaryota; kingdom Metazoa; phylum Arthropoda; class Insecta; order Diptera; family Tephritidae; genus Bactrocera; species Bactrocera oleae. The sequence goes on along the minus strand of NC_091540.1, from coordinate 50,067,574 downwards.
TGAAATGTTGCATGTGGCAGCGGAGCGCAGGTGCTGCTACTGCTGCTGCTGCGGCTGCTTGCCACATATCGCCAGCATTCGCCAACAATTGTTGTTCGACATGAATTTCGTCGATTTCTCATTGTTGCGATTTTACACGAATTTATTCGATTTTTACATATTCCACTTTATTGGCTAAATGAGGCAGGTGTTAACAGTTGGCCCGCCAGCAGTAGCTGCGCATGTGTCGGTGTGGGTGTGGTGCACACGGTTGTTGGCTTTGTTACCCAGCAGTTGCTTACCCCGTCACCGTCTCAGTCTGTCGAGTGGCTTTTCTGGCTGTCAGCCTGTCAATTTCATTGAGTGAGTAAACATTTTTGAGGTGACTAATCGATTACGTTAAGATAATTAACGGAAATTTGTTGAAATTTGCTATTCGAAAATGTTTGAAATGTATATTCAATTGCTGGTGATTAGCGTTTGAAATTGATAGTTAGACTTAAGTGGCGGTGGCGCTGCTGGCGATGGTTTGGTAAATTTATATTGCCTGCTAGTTATAACTGAGTAATTTATGAAGCCAAAAATGTGAAGTTTTATGTAAATATTTGGCGTATTGATAGTCGAGAGGTGACTCAAAGCGGTAATATTTTTAATAGCAAATTTGTGGAATATTTATGAATCGATATTACTTCAACGATATCTCAAGTTTGCCTCAAATAAGTACTATTTTATGAATTTAAGAGTGACATGTATGAAAACGGAGGAGCAATTTGTGGTGAAAAGCGAACCACTAATCGAACTAATAAATTACACAAAAACAAAACAATAATAAAACGAATGGATTATTTTCCTTACTAAGCCATTGCTATTGATAGCTAAAACATATATTTTCATCGCAGAATTACTTCCCTAATAAGCCTGAGGTTACGACAGGAAAAAAATTAAAAAATTGTATTAAATCCAAAAATTTGAATAAAAAAATATTTCAAAATCATTTTTGCATTATTTTGCAAATTTTTAAAATGCTTGTTATTTTATATGAATTTAATTCGTTAAAATTTTAGATTTGTATTTGGACTGTCATTACTACGGAATTTATAAATGATCAAATTTTATAAAAAAAAGTATTGATACAAATTTTAATTATCGATCATAATGACAGTTTTCGACAAAAAATTTAATTTATTTGTGTTATGGTAGAAAACGGCATTACAGATACATTAGGAATTATCGACAAAAGAAATTTAAATATCGATTAAAGTAACTTATCGATAAATCTATCATCGAGAAGAAGAATATATTGACACCAATCGACAAATAGCTATAATGTCGTTTAAATAATTTTTTTTAAAGAAATTCTGTTTATAAGGAATTAGATACAAGATAGACTGCTCATAATATATAATAAAAATTAACTTAAAAAAGGTTAAAAAAAAAGAATCTCTACTTACGATTGACTGTGAACGATAATTCGACAAATTTCAATATAAAAGCCATTAATAACAGTTATACATAATGAAGTATTAAAATATATTATCGATGATTTATCAAAATATCGAATATCAACAAATCAATCAACAAACAAATGGAATTCAGAAACTGGAAATGACGACCATCAATGTTGAAAAAAATATTACTGCAATAAACTAGAAATCTTACTAAGAAAAATAAGTTGTAAAATAGCTCGACCTCTACGATGTGAAATATCGATTAATCGTAATTTACACACTTTTGTCAAAATTATTGTTCGATAATTTTTCAAATAACTGCATGAAAACTATTTATCGAAACAAATTCTAATTTTATGACCGTGAGTGATCCGGAAAATTATGATAATAAATATCGTTTAATCGTATGTCGAAATTTATCTCAAACTCTCTTTAAGAATCTTCCAAATAACTGCAAATCGTTTAGGTAAAAGCGAAAATAAACCTATACAAAACTTAGTTGAATTATTCAACCTTAAAAACCGGTAGATAGAAGATTTCTATATCGAAAAAAAATGGTACATAAAAAAAAAAAATTATGACAATAAATAACGAAAAATATCGATAATAAATTTTTAAAAAAATAGTTATATGCAAGGGATGACAATTATTTATCGAAAATATTTAATTCACAATTGATGTGACCCGGAAAATATAAGATAATATTTAAAATTAAAAATGCTGATATGTTAAGGTCGTTATTGTTTAAGTTATAAAATATAAAATTGAAAATATCGACAATCTCAATCTCAATTATGGAAAAACCCGATATATAATTCGATAGTAGCATTTGTTCCTCCAAATAGCAAAGTTTTCATCAAATATTTCCTTTTTTGATTACATGAAACTTTCATAGTAACTTTCTAGTTATCAATCAGATATAGCGCATTAATGCTAAGTACTATATACTATATTTTTAATTTCAAACCGATTTTATATAGTTTGATCTAGCTATGAGTCTAACATTTGATCTTCTAAGTCCAAAAAGCATAATTTTACATACAGATGCTATACAGTACCACATTTTTTTTTCTTTTACCAACAACAGTATTGTGTGTTCGATTCATTAGCAAACAACTGTAAGTTAATTTATTTATTAAGTGATTTTTATCGATTTAATTTTATTATTTTCTGAGTTTACACCGCAATTACGAAATGGTTTACTGCTTTAAGCTCTGAAACAGAAATCGAAATGCAATATTACTAAATTTTTCGTGAAGTTTTGCCAAGCGATTAATTAATCCGATTATCGCTGCTTAATGAACTGAATTTATAGATAGTGGCGATTAGGCGAATTAAAGATCTATGAAACAAAAATAAGAAAGAAGGGACATAATAGCGACACAAAATACAAGCAGAGCTGCAGAAATAACTTGGCGCCCGAGATTTGTAAAGCAGGAGGAGAAAATGAAAAAGTTGCCACAGTCCCAAATGTCACATGGCGATTACACCAGACATAATCCAGCTGCCGGCTAAGTGAACAAGCGGTGCGTAGGCCGAAAATTTACTTAATTTAATTTCAAAAAGGCAACAAACATGTTAAAGATATCAGTTTTGCCGAATATTTTGGATATATGGATTTACATAAATATGTATGTGTGTATGTACACAAAGTATTTACACGCTTGTGTAAGAGTATATAAGTTTATATGTTATAAATTCATGTTGCTTTATGGTTTTCAATAAGCGGAGACACGCTTGGCAAGCGTTAAATGCTTAAAATATATTTAACACATATATAAATATATATACACGTATATATTATATATACTGATATAAATATATAAAGTAGTATATATGCAAATAAAAGCACACATTTCGTCTGGCTTTGACAACAACACAGCCGGCCTATAGCTACTATTCGTAACTTGACCTAAAAATGTGGCGCTCCAAGAAAATGGAACAAGCATGCTACAAAAGCATACAACTAGACATACAACAACATAGCTTACTGTATGTACAGATGTATCAACGATTATGCATGACCAGCGACATTTACATATGAGCGAAAGAGCGAGCGTGGCTGGTGGGCAGCTAGCTGGTCAACTAGTTTAACTGTCCGCCGTCAAGCGAATTAAACCCACGCGTCACTCGGTGACAAATAGAGCACGAGAAAAGTCAAAAAACAAATTTGTTTCTGGTACAAGAGCCGAATAATGCTGTGGCTATAGTTTCTTACGGCTGCTTGAGGCAGTTGTTACCTACATATGTCTGTCCACACAGCATCGGAGCAACATAAGGTCGATACAGAAACAAATAAATTAATTAAATGGCTAATTAATGCAACGGCACAATGCGAGCTCAAGCTAAGTTTGTATATGTGTGTGCATGTATATATGTAGTATGTGTAGCTAATCGGTTCCCATAATATTTTCACAGTTGCTTCGCTTTTATTGCTGTTATTCGTCGTGGTGCTGTGGGTTACAGTGTGGGTTTTTAAGCTCATAATTAACATTCAATTAAATATTTCTTATATAAAACCCCAGTAGGAATTAAAACAACACTGTTTTTAAATATTAGCATTCATAAAATTAATTATTTTCTATTGATTACCCAATGCATTGCTATGGCATTCATTACGTCCATTACCATTATATGATCAAATTTGACTAGGACTGCTCCATTTGAACTGCGCGCGCAATCCGAATCGGTAAATTTTTTTCCCTTTTTAATGATAACGTGAAGTTTGAATTCTATTTGTCAATTAGTGTGTGTTTTTAACGAAGCGAAAAGATTGTCTGGCAATTTTTGCTATAAAAAAAATGTAAACAACGAGTTGGCTTGAAATTTCGCATTTGAATCAAGAATACGGATTTTTTGAATATGTTGCAGAAGTGTTTTGGGGGGTCTACTTTATCACGAACGCCAATATTTGAGTGTCACAAAGCAATCAGTGAAGTTCGTGAAGCCATCGAAAAGTTGTCTTATGCGAGTCGTCCATACACATCCGTTAATGACGATAACATCGAATAAGTTAAGGAAGCAATGCTAGAAAATCGTCGTGTTTTCATGAGAGAGATAGCAAAGAATCTCAACATGCCTTATGGATCGACTCAATATAAAATGTGTAAATGCTAGACACGTATTAAAAGACCTGAATCTGTTGCAAGCAGGACTACTTTTTTCTGTTTTCGAAATCCGCTTCCGGAAACGCACGATGTATACATTAGAATAGAATGGCAACTCTCTACGTTGTATTATATTATATATATATTAAAAATAATTATAATAATATAATAGTACCTACCCACTGGAATATTTGATATTCTTTTCTAATAAATAGAACCTAAGCAGCCGATTACCTTTTCAACTCTAACCGCATTTCCTTTTTCCTACTGGGTCTCGGCCGTGACAATCGTGCCACGCGTATTTAATTCCAGTTTGGGCTCAAATTACAATATTTGTAGTTAATTATTGAGCTTCTTAGCTTAGTTAAGTAACATGCCACCCAAACAAAATGCATTTGTATATCTATTAGTTGTTTTTTTTGTGCATAGGAAAACGTGGCGCATGTTTGGAGCAGAAAAATCTGGTCTTATAGACTTGAATGTATGTGTTATCGCTCGCCTAACATGCGAGTGGGCGTAAGGAATTTGGTTGAAATATTTTTGAGAAATTTTGTGTGCAACTACATATGTATGTATGCATGTATGGTATGAAGTGGGTAAGGGTGGTGTGGCTGTGGAAAAGAGCAGTTATGGTAACTGCGTGTGTGTTTACTTTATAAATTTAAAAGTATTAGTAAATTTTTTGACTCTTTCAAAACTTTTTTGGTTCATTTCGTTCAAAATTTTATTGTGGTGGTATGTGGTATACATGTATTAAATGATGATGTTTTTAATGTTCAAATAAATTTTCGTTTTTAATTTTTTTTTTTACATATTGTTATGAACACTATTTTCTTAATTTGTAAGTAATAAAATGCATTTTTTATATAAATTAATTATTATTTAAGAATTTTATTTTTTACAATAACTTTTAAAAATTTTTCTGTTATTTTGTTTTTTTAATTTGTTATTATTATAAGGCTTTTTAGTTTTTTTTTTTTTTTTGAGTTCATATAATTTGTTTAAGATAAAATATTTTAAATTAATTATTTAAAAAACTTTTAGTTTTTATAATTTTAGTTTATACAAATTTTGAACATAATATTTTTTTATTTGTAATTATTTTAATGATTACTATTTTTCGTTTTTTAATTTTTTTTTTAAATAAGAAAATAATGATCTTATAAAATTACCGTTTTACGACTTTTTAATAATTAATTTGAAAGAATTTTAATTTTCATAGTTTTAACTTTAACAATTTTTAAATTTTTTCGATTTTTTAATATTTTATTGATTGATTTTTTTTTTTAATAAAAATATATAATTTTAATAATGAATTTTTTTGATTTTTATTTAAATTGTTTTTTAAGATTTTTTTTAATTTAATTTTTTTTAAATTTTAAATTTTTCATATTTTAATATTTTGAAAAAAAGAAAAAAGTTTTTGGAAATTTTTAAATATCTTAAGGATCACTATTTTTCTTTTTGAAATTAATCTTGTTTAATTAAAAAAATAATAATACTTCTAAAATGGTCGTTTTAAGTTTTTTTATTTAAATTTTACAATCTTAACTTTTACAAAATTTTTTTTGTATTTTTAAAGTTAAAATATTAGTTTTACTTTTTAATTAATTTTAATTTTTTATTTAATTACAAAATATAACTTCAAATTGCAGTTTCAAGATTTCTTAGAATTTTTAAATAAAATATATGTCTTTTATATTTTATATATTAAATACTAATGTAGTAAAAAATTGTACTTCTTATAATTATAGTTTGTAAGTTTTTTAATATTTTTTTTGTACTTTTTGTGAATTATAATGGTATAATTTATTTAATTTAATTCAATGTAAAAATATTAAAGTCTTTCAAGTGCAAGTTTTATTGAAAAACGCTAATTTATTCAAACAAATTATTAAATTAATATTCATATACACGTGCTCTTATTATATTCATAATATGCACAAACATGCATACATATGTATGTGTATAATATATGAGCCATGAAAGTTAGATACAATTATGTGCAATTACGCGTTACTATCAATATGGCGCGTGTACTAATTTAATTACTATCAGTATCTTATTAGCATACCAATAGAAGTACATATACATATATGTATGTATGTATAACAATACAAAAACATATGCGTAAATATATGAAAATACACACAAACACCGAATGGTATAAAAATACTTTAGCACCTCGGGGTATAAACAACAACAGTAACGACTACAACAACATTGAGCTCTTTAGTTGCTGCTTCAACTCGCTACTGTTCCTTGCACCGAAATATCACTTATCATTTATTATACCCCCGACCCTTCGCACACACATATATATATACACCTGTTCATATGTATGCCGTACCATATATATATATATATGTATATTTACTTCAAAATGTATAAGTACGCCTGTGGTAGTGCTGACGGTGTAACTTTACTCGATGGCTTCAATTAAGTAATTAAAAGTTTTGCTGCTGACTCACTTAATGCGCGCTGCGGTTTCCGCCTCAATTTCATTCAACTTCTTTTACGTCTCTGCAAGTTTTCAAGGATACATATGTAAGTACAGATGTATATAGAAAGCTATTCGAGTTAGCATGTATGCATGAGGATAGTGTAAAATTGTATGGGAAATGGTGATTTCAAAGCTTCAACAAAATGAATTTTTGAAAACTCAGCAATTATTTCTTTGGTTGAACTAAATTTTTACACGTCGTTGTGAAAGTACAAGAAATATAGAACTCCACAGTAAAAACAGCCTTAATTTTTCGTATAACTTTATATTTGAGTGGAGAGATTTCAATGATGGGAACCATACTCTACGAAACTCACAGGAGCGATAAAATCAGATCTGAGAATTATATTTATTCTGGAATGACGATTGTTCGAGCTAAATTCAATATGAATTGCTATGGAAGTTCAATTTTACGAGATTATCTTATATTTCATTTATAATTCAAATAATTTTATATTGAAGATGTGGTTATCATCCAATAATGTGAACCAGTGTATACAAAACTGACGGAAGAGTATATAAAACATAGGAACCAGAGGCGAAATATGTATAATATGCAATTACTATTGTCTGATTTAAAACCTATATAAGTTAGAGTTAAGAACTAATCTTTTGAAATAATTATATCTCTTAATGAAAGAAAAGTGAGTCAGATGACGATTCCTGACTCTATTTTAATGTCTATCTACTTTTGTACCAGTTATAGTATATAGTTAAAGTCGGTTAAGCTTCTTTTAGATACAAACCCATTTTTACAACACTGCAAGCTTGCATGTTTGGTCGAATATTCTCCTTCGGAAATTTTTTATGGTACAACTGTACTAAATGTGGACTCGAATTTCTGCTTAAAATACAACCCAAGCTAATATAAGCGCCTTAAAAAAATAAAAATATTATTATATTTACAAATTTTTTGAGAGCGTTTTATTATGCAGTTCAGTTTTAAAAATATACTTCTCAGGTAGATAAGCTATAATACCAACTAATTAGGTTGTTCACCAAATATCTGGCAGTATACAATAGTATACATTCAAATATAAGTGGTTTCAATATCAAGAGTCTTAAGGAAACACTTGTGCGATTCGCTACTTTCGAAATTTCAGCGCATCAAAGACAGCTATGGAAAATTAGACGAAATTATTTACTACAATGTCATCAAAAAAAGCACACCTTGAGTGAAAATAAGAATATTCGTTAACCCTTAGTTGATTGTGTAGTCCTGCGCCGAATTGTAGCATACATTTAGGAGCAGTGGTTAATAGCAAATGGTGTACGATTTTTGAATTCTCCTATTAAACGTCGGGAAATGAGTTTAATGAGCTTGCATAAATTTTTTATTATATGGAAACATTTTCAGCCTTAAAAAAAGTGTCAGAAAACAAGACTTTTTGAACTTAAGGCCTAAGAAGTTAACATTATTAGCTCGCTACCCCTCTATCATATTATTTAGCTATCTTGGAAATAAAGATTAGCTTATAAGCAACAGTTATAGCTCAGTGGTTGTGTGGCAAAAGTCTGCAGGTTCCCTTTCTATAATGTATAAACTGTGCGCTGTTATCATAATTTATGCATAAATTCACACACATAACTGCTTATATGTATGAGTGTGCAGTTTTTCTTGTTTTGGAGGGAAAATATAGACTAAGAATTCTCCAAATACCTTCCAAACATTCCTTGGACCTTTAGTTTTAAACACAAAATACACACGCATACACAAAAACATGCAACACGTCACACGCTACATCCATTGCAGTTGAATGACCTTGTCCACCTCAGCGCTTAGTCAGCGTGCAGCCAATAATAGTTGCCCAGCAACGCCACAAACGACAATCGCACCGAAATGGCTAACAGCCAGATCGACTGTGAAAGCTGCGCCTCTGTGTGTGTGTGTGTGACAGCCGCGCGTTGCACATTTGTTGGCCTTTTTGCCTTGCTCGCGGCGTTACCTTGATAAATAGTCTGATGGCGCGTATTGTTGTTGTAAAGTAGATACCTGCATGTGTGTGTTTGTGTGCAAGCGTTTTTTACGCTTATATTTCATTTTCGATTTTATGCTAAATTTACACGCCGCTGAATTTGTTTGTTTTTTTATTTTTTTTATTTTTACACGCTTCTCACTGCGCTGGGTGAATTCATAGCAGCACAAAGTGGTGTGAGCGGTAGCGAGCGAGTGGCAGCAGGCGTGTGCCAAAAGTTATTTCTGTCAGCGTTTAGGAATCTGTAAAAAGCAAATTGCGAAGCATAAAAAAGCGTATTGCGTGTGAAATGCGCGTTTAGATTCAATTTCTTATACATTTACGTCCCAAACCGAGTACGTGTACATATGTGTATGAGTGTGTGTATTTGGTTATGTGGCTCACTGACGCAGTCATTGCCGTTGTCATCATCTTCTTGGCGACCGCCAAATATTCTGTGTGCGGAAATTGTGTCAAGTGTGTCGCAACAATAGCAACAACATGTGACTTCCCTAGTTGCTATTTATATTTGAGTAAAGCTGTATGTGCACTGCTTGTGTATCTCCCTGGCGACGAGTGACGAATTTGGCTAACTTTGGCGCTTGCCTTTCATATTCAAATATTTATTTTTTTATTCTGTGCACATTGAGATATGTGAAATGTCTGTTTGTATGTCTAAAAGTATTTCGCTCCATTTGCAAACAAATACTGTTATTGTAGAGCGCCTTTCGGCTTGTGTGCGCGCTTTTAATGCTAATTTTGGCAAATATTTTATTACAATTTACACATTAATTTTTTACTTTTAGTTTGTTTTTTTATTTTATTATTCTGAAAATAAATATTTAAAAACTATTTTTATTTAGCATATAAGTTTGTGTTCCCTTAGAATTTAAAAAAAGCATTTATTTTAAATATTAAATAAATCAATATTAGTTATTTATATTTGTTGTATGTAACTGCGATATTTTTTTTTTTTTTTAACATTTTCAGCAATTTTCTAATTTTTTAACTTTAATTTAAATAAATATATTAAGTCATTACCAGAGTTGCAACCAATTCATAAAACAATAATTTTAGTTAAATTTTTTAATTTTGTAATCTTAAATAAAACAAATTTTTAAATTTCGAATACCAAATTGAAAAATTAAAAACAAAACTGACCCCAAATGACCCGGATTGAAAAAAAGGTTAACCTCACGTTTATAACAAAAAAAATGTTTTCAATATTTAGTCCAGATTGTTTATTTTAAAACCCTTACAACTCCTAGAAAACTATTTTATTTGACGAGATAACTTCACGAAATTTGACACAGAATATTATCCGAGGCGGCATATATGTATATGTATATATATGTAGCGGTAATATGAACTGACTGATTTAATTCAAGTTCTTGTATGGACAACTGAAGGTATTCTAGCCTTGGTGTTTTTTCTTGTTATCACTGAAATATGTAGAACCTTGTGCATGAAAAAGTGTTTTTACGGGAAGCTATTCTTCATTACTTTAATAAGAAGAAAACCTCAGCCAAAAGTCAAGTAATTTGGTGGAAATTTATGGTCAGCGCGCACTAGCTGAGCGAACGTGCCAAAAGAACCAGCCAAATGAACGGCAAAGCCGAATATCCATGACCGCAAGGTAATGCTCTGTATTTGGTGGGATTGGAAGGGCATGCTGTGTTATGAGTTTCTAAAACTTGCTGAAACCATTAATGGGAAATGCTGCCGAAAATAACTTATCACATTGAAGGGAGCTATTGCCGAAAAACTCCCGGAAATTGCGACTGGAAATGAGTAAATAATTTTACATCATGTTAACGCTCGGCCTTATTTTGAAAAGCTGGAAAGTTTTGACTCACCCGCCTTATAGCCCAGGCCTTGCCTTTTCTGACTACTATTTGTTCCGGCCGATGCAGAACGCCCGTACTGGAAATAGGTTCACATCAGAAAAGGGTATCAAAAATTGGCTTAAATGTTATAGCTTCAAATGGGGCAATACTTTAAAGGAAATTATTGTACGAATAGTGTAAAGGAAAAATGCATGACTATTGTTATAGCCTCATTATTTACGATTACTATTTTTACATTTTTATATTTCTTTAATTTATCACTTTTATTTTAATAGTTTTGAATTTAGTATAAGAACAATAATTTATTTTCTAAGTTGTCAATTTTTTTTTTCATTATATATATTTTAATTTTTTAAAAACTAGGAAATTATATCTATTATTTACACTACTTCTTCATATATGTATATACTTGAATGTTTTATGACTTCTTAAAATTGATTATTTTTAGTTTTTTGCAACTTAATTGCCAACAAAATTAGCCAGCAATAACAGCCTGGAGTATGTGTGTAAGCATCTAAGTTTTTATGTACATATGTAGGTATTTACATAGGTCTGTATGTACGCACATGTTATCGAGAGTGGCAAATAAAAATAGCTCAATAGCAGAGCGCAATCAATACTTGGCAATTACCTAAGGTGTTTTCAAAAAGTTAAAAAGAACAAAGAAACAATAGAAATATCCCAAAAACAGCAGAAATAACAACAGCAACTACGAAAACGAAAATTGTTATTGTTAATTTTTATTTGCAATTTCACGCTGTTATTTCTTCTCTTATCGGTTGTGTTTACCTTTGCTGCGAGGTGTGAATGGATTCATTGTTGCTGGTATTGTTCGGTGCTGAGAAATGTTCGTCAAAAGACACTAGATACGAGAGTTGAAGAATTTTTATTAATATTATAAGCGTGTGCTACATATTTTTATTAAATAAAAATGAATATGTTTATAATAATGGAGTGTGCAACTAGGAACATTTGGATCTCACAATCGCAAAGTATGCGAATAGAAAATTCAACCCTGCTGAGAACTATAGAGCGTATTTACCTTTAGAGGGCGGGCAAGTGATATGTTAACAGATTAAGCGATAAAGTCACTGAAATCCTCAAGATTATCTATATTTTACAAACATTAGAATAAACAAATCTATTAAAGACGATAGTTAAAAAAAGTGAAGTATTCGTGGAGAGAGATTTACAAAAATTTAACTTTGTACTGGAACAACACGAAAATATTATACAGTTATTTGAAAGTTGGAGTTATAACAGTCTGCTGATTTTTGTTAAACTACTTTATTCGAGCGGTAATATTTTTTTTTTTGGATCAACAACCGATCTGCTTTTACTCAAAAAAAATCATACTAAATTAAAGCTCACTCTTCAATAATTTATTTAATACACTTCTCACTTTTTACTCTAATATTCTTTACGAAAACATGTCGGCCGATGGATATTGAAATAATTTCCCAGAGACGACCTCAATTTGGGCAGTCTGCGAATCTCAAGTAGCGCCATTAACTGCGGTCTTATCCTAGTAATTGATCAAAATCATATACATGCATATATTAGTTCTATGAGTAACGGTAAATTTTATTTACACTCTGACAGCAAAAACAATGACTTCTTTCAGGCTGCGTGACGCAACAATTACGACGCCAGTAGCTTACTTAACGGTGCTACACCGCATAAGTCAAACACAGCAGTACCGATCTTATCTTATCTGTGGGAGGCAAAGCAAGCGTAAGCGTGTGAATTAAACCAAAGTGTTGTTTGTTTAGCGAGTGTGAGGGGCTAAAGTAACACTGGATGGAGGACCGAGTGCGCCTATCACTTGAAAATATCACAACAAAGTAATTACGTAGGTTGCCTTTTATATTTTAGGATTTGGCAACCCTAGCTTTGCAATATGGCAACTCACAACTTTATATTAGTTTGATATTTTGACGTTATATTCTGGGTATAATGTTTTGACATACAAGTGGTATTTGTGCTGTTTACAGTAACTTAAAATATTCATCTCGGCCAGAAAATGGAATTAAATGTCGAACATTTTCACGCCGATTATTTTTTACAACTTTCGACGTGGTTTAACTTAACAATAGTGCATCAATTGACTTAATTAAATTTTCGGCGATAAAGCACCATCAAAGAACAGTGTTTTTCAATGTTTTTTTTTTTTTTTTTGTTTTGGAAACTATAGACATGTCGTAATAATACAAGTACTATACATTTGTTTGCTAGTTTGTTCTTACACATCGACTAAAACATTTGCATTTTTGAGCACTAAAAACACCCTAAAGTCCTGACTGGGCATCGAATAAATCTTTATTCCCGTACGTTATAAATAAACTAAGAGGTCAACGTTTTTCGACACCTAAAGAGTTTCGACCTTTGGTTCAAACGCATGCAAAAGTGTATAGATCTTAATGGAGAATATATTGAAAAACATTAAAGCGATTTTTGATGATTAAATTTTTTTTTGTTCTCTAATTCTGAAATATAAAAGACAACCCTTGTATATGCATACATATATTATGCAAGTATTTGTGCGTTGCAACAAGCTCATAAATTGTGTTGTTAAATAAATCTATGTGCTTATAATATATGTATATGCTCAACAAACTTATTGTATGTTCAACAAATATTTAAAATAAATATTGTGCCTAAATAAAAAATAAGCAATTACCAGTCATACGGGCATATATGCGTATGTATGTATGTATTTTTTAACCTCGCTCGTTTTATGTCAATTCTGTGATTTTTTTTTATTTTTATAGCGCATTGTACTTCGTTGTTGCTTTGCAATTTTTTTTTTTTTTTTGGTGCAATGAACTTTTATCTGATATTTTCAAAGAGTTGATAACAATTTACAACACAATAAATAAAAACAAACGAAGCAACAACAATTGAGTGAGTAATGATATCTTGTTAGGCGTAAAATTATGGTCGAAATACTAAAATTCAAATACTGCAAAAGCAAGAATTTATAATTAAAACAATAAATTATATTTGTAAAGGCTGCGCTATTAATATAAAATAGTAAAATATAGTACAAGCACAGTGTAGCATATCTGTATAAATTGTGGTTACAAATTTTAGACATTCGGGTTTTAATATTTTTACTTCAAAAATGTATTTAAATTAAAATTTTAATGGAAAAAATTAACTGCTAAAGTTTTTTATTTAAAAAAATATTTTTTGAAACTTTTTTGTTGCTTTTGTAATAATATATTTTTCAAAAGTTAATTTCTTATAATGATTGAATATTTTTTACTCTTTCTCACTCTTTTAGTCAGAATATAATTAAAAGTACAAAAAAAGAGATTAAAAGCAAGCCAGTATCCTCCTCTCTCTCTCTCTCTCTCTCTCTTCATCAGAATTTACCAGTTGTAGTGCGTTTGACAGTGCGAATCGAAAGAATAGGAAAGAGGTATTCGCAATATTTCTAAATATAAAATTAACTTGTAGAGATTCTGTTCAAGAAATAAGAGAAATCTTCAATATTTTCTTAAAATATCCATATGCATTTTTAGATTTTTTTTTTCACAAAATATTGCAAAAATTTCGACTTACCCACTGAAAACCTTCTGAAATAAATGTATAATCTTGTGGTAATTCTCCCAATTTAAACATTTTCTCAAATACTATTGTTAAATAAATTTGGCGTTTATGTTATTTAAAAGTTGCTATTTTTTCTTACTTTCCTGCCCTGAATAAATTTTTATTTGGCGGCAGTTTCAGCAGCTTTAAGATTTCAATTATTATTGGAAGTGCTTCTTTAGAATATATTCTTTAATTTTTTGCATAATCACAATATACTGTGCAACGCACTAAAAACTATGTGGTTCAAGTATCTATAGTTATCAGTTGTTTGGGTTGTCTAAATTATTTCTTCAACACAAAATTTATGAGTTTAGCATAGCGAACCCGTGACTCCACTGACAATCGTGAAATAAATCAGAAGCACGTCCACTTTTTAAGTAGCATAAATAATTTTCTACTACTACTTGTGCGCATATACAAGTACATGTCTAATTGCAACATAACACATGAAGGTGTGACATTTTTATTCTAATCGTTTTCCTTATATCCGCATAGAAAAAAAAAATTCAGACAAGTGTATACATTGAAATGAATTTTGACTTGTTTACACACATCAATTTTACGCCGACTAATTGACGTCTCGCTGCTGACAAATGTCAACGGGTTTATTGACAGCAGCGCCAACTGCCAATCGCAGTACGGCAAGGTGACGTAGCGTGTGCGTTATAGCCGTTCAGCGCTGTTGGTTGTATGGAGGAGAGTTGACGGTTATCATATTTATGAAATACTGGTTGAGAGAAAATATCGTACATCATTATATAAAAAATATAGTTGGAAACACTTCTTTGAGCAGACAGTTATTTATTAAGCTGGGAAAAAGTATATAAAAATGAAAAAAGTCTTTATTATAGTTTTCAGGCTACAAGGTAGGTTTGTCACTCACGCTATTGTTACATAGTGTGTGTTTATTTTTAAAAAAGCTACTAGCGACGCTACCGTCATTATTGTTCTAGTCACGTTCATATTGTCTCATATTTATTCATAGACTTAAAACATACAAATATCACCCTTTCTTTGAAGTTTGCAAAAGTAAAAGTGTGTTTTCTGGTATTCTGCACTTTTCTAAGTGAATTATTTTTCGAAATTCGGGTAGTGAAATATAATTCTGATTGTTCCCACTATTATTGATCTCTATGGTATGTAGCTTTAAGAAATAGCTACACATGCTACTAACAGAAAGCTGACTACTAAATGCTATAAACAGCTTTCATCAGAGCTTTCACTAATTAAATTTTGAAATTAAATTTCGCCGGAGAAAATTTGTTGAACAAATTATATTTAGATACCATAGAGAGCTTTTGCTATTAACAAAAACTTGTGTTGCTAACATAAGTTAGCCTTTAATATGTCGAAGTCATTAAATATAAGTGCCTAAAACTCAATATTTGGCTTTCATATGCTATAAAGAGCTTTCATATGAGCTTTAAATTTTAAGCTTTTCGGAATTTTTCCTTTGGAAAGCTTTTAGCATCAGTGTTTTTTGAAAAAAAATAATTTTTATGTTATTTTATGCGTGCATTCCTTCGGAAAGTTAATAGAGAATAATAAAATGAGCTTTCACTCTTCTTAAAAATATTTATTTACAACTTTCTGCAGTTGAAAATGTATTTTCACCATTTATATATTTGATTTGAATTAACTTTTCAATTTAAATTTACTGCAATCCACCTAACTGTGTTTATACGAAGCTTTCATCTATTTCTATATTTTACTCATCTTGCAAAGTATTTCAAAAATAAATTACTTGCAGATTTCATCATTAAATGCGATGCTCTAGGCCAACAATTAAAATGCTTTGAACCATTCAACTTTATTCTTTCAACGATGTTTTAAATATACTGAGAATTGTGGGTTTGGCAATTGTGCAAGCACCTCATTCGCTTGTCTCACGCCTTTGCTATTTCGCAAAGTTAAATTTCAAATTTAACAGATACTTAATTAAGCACAGCCATATCTTCCCACACCCCAAACGCTGTCAACTAATAAATTCATCCAACATTGCCTTAATCGATTTGGGAACTTTCGGCAATGATTAGACCAAGTAGTCCTCTAATCAAAAGTGAACACAAGCGCGCAAATTTGTAGCGAATTTATTTTATTGATTAAAAATGCAAATTTTGAACCGTTGTCAAATCGCAAATTACTCAATCGGCACACTATACCAATATGTGTGTATATATCTATGACTTATACCCACAGTAGGCTGTAAGTATGGCATTAGCAAAGTAGCAGATGCTAAGCAAAGCAAAACGGAGATTACTAAATCAAACAGATGTGCTAAGCCACAAGCGGACTTGTAAAAGATGAACGACAGCCAATTTGGAGGTTAAGCGAAAAAACAATAATAACAACTACTAGAGAGCATGCATTAGTAGCGTAAAACGTCACGGCAACGACAAAAAGGTCAATGGATTTAAAAGTGAAGAAGTTTAACATCTCCGGGCCAGCATTGAAATGTATCCGTCCGTCTGCTGTGACATTCAGCAGCAGAACCAGCAATCAACAACCAACAACCAGCAGCCAATGGCCATCACAACAGTGACTGTCATTATCGCTCTTGTGATCATCATCACCGTCATCATATATGCATATGTCCGTATGTCTTGTATTAATTAGCGACGACTTGACAAATTATAAATTCAAGTCATGTTGCTGTTTGTAGCTGTTAGAAGGGTTTATGTTGAATACTAGTAGGCTCTGTTATTGTTGTTTTTGCTGCTCATGTTGGCCATAATGATTGATGTCTTCACGAAATGTGTACGAAACTTTTTTGTAGAATGAAAAAATTTTGAATAAACTTTTTTTTACGATTTGTTCACAACTCAAGTGGTTGGCCTTATCAGCGGCGGTGCTTATAGTGGCGCACGTAGTAACAACAATGATGAAATTCATACAAATCTCAAGTTTTTTTTTTTTTTTTGTGTACATTATTTATTTTACTGCAAATTAGCTTCTAGTTACGACTCAGCTGTTCTGATTTGAGCGGAGATAATGGGAAAAGATTTCAAACCCTGAAAAAGGTATTTGTCTGAACGCATTTTGTCTCATCTATTCTAGTGAACGAAACACTGCAAATATCGTGTTATACAACTAATTGGTATTCAATTAAAATAAAAGAAATAAGCTATTGTGAATAGTTTAATATTATTATAACCATTTTATTTCAAAATTGTTTCTAAATTGGCAAATTATTTAGTTTGTTGCTAAAGAATATAATTTTTTGCAAAAAAAAAATAACCAAAAGGTACAACTGTTTCTGGTTGATAACCAGAAAAAAAGTTCCAGCATTCATATGAAATTCGAATAATCGTATCAAAGACACAACAAATAACGCAACATGGTAAATTGCAATTAAATTACTTAAAAAATTCAGTGACTTGTTGTTGTTTCTAATTTTTTGAGATTTATTTATTTATATTTTTAATCTCCGCTGAGTTTTGATCAAATCAATAGAAACGCGCTACCTGTTTACGCAGCTTGAAATAACCAACTTTCACTCACAATTTAAATATGAGCGCTTCAAATTCGAAATGCACCCTGCAGATTCGGGTGATTGGACATAGACGTTAGCTGCGTGGCTTCCGAGTAGCCAAACTGTTGCTGGCGGCTTAAATGAATATGCAAGTGTGTGTAGGGGAAAAATCGTCAATATAATCCGCTTAAATTTAGTATAGAAAAATTTGATAAAAAATGTTATACCTACATACATTATGTTTCTACATATCTATGGGTATCTGTGGTGGCATTTAGAGGATAAGTGATGACCACTTTGTGGCCCTAAAATTTTGGGCAACCGGACGTAATTAAATATTGCAAGCAATTTATTATGTTTTAAAGCAAATACGCTCATCAATTGATTGTTTATAAAAATAACAGTCTATTTTAGTATTTTATTTTTGGGGGAATTTTCGTAGAGTCAATGCCGCCCACGGCGGTTTGTGAACGCCTGACATGCTGCAAAACGCCAAAAATTATCGATTGAGCGCCGGTGGGAGCGTGTTTGGTGGCGATTAAGTGGTTGCTTTTATTGCCGTTGCCATGTTGGCGATTAATTACAGTGATGTGGTAGGTGTTGCAGGCTGTCAAAACCGGCAAAGCGTTTATTTTTGTTGCGCGACGACGCGTTTATTTGCAATTAATGCATAATATATACAAATAAATACATACCGACATACATGGTTGTAAACACATTTGAGGAATTTGCAATTGCAACCGGTCAATTGCTAAACAAAATGTGGAATTCCATCTACAAGTATTGCGGACACTTTAAAGCCACCTGGGGCGCATATGCTTTCGATTTGGCGCGGCCGTGTGGAAACTTAGACACGCTTTAATGAGTACTTTAGCCGAGACTTACCTGTAAATAGAAGAAAAAAATTAAAAATTAATTAATTTTGTTAGTTTAATATGGCGAAGAAGTTAAGTACAAAGGAAGAAGCGTAAGCAAATAAATATTGTAATGAAAAATGCATTTTTTTTATTTGAAATGTGAAGATAAATAGGTAATACATTTCGGAATTTACCAGTAAATATGTACTTTGTTTTTATGTAAATATACAACAGTTACAAACAACTCAGCATTTAAAAAAAATTCATTCGAATTTTTCTATTTTTTACAGTAAAATTATTAGCTTATATTAATAATAAGAAAAAATGTTAACTTCGGCTGCACAGAAGCTATAATACCCTTCACAAATGCAAAATATTTTTTTGATTTTGATTGGTTCGTTTTTACGGCAGCTATATGTAAAAGTGGTCTGATGTCGGCGGTTCCGACAAATGAGCAGCTTCTTGGGAACAAAAAGACGTGTGCAAAATTTCAGATCCAAAGCAATGGGAAAAGTAATTCTACACCGCAATGGTTCAGCGGAGTGTGAGCATCTAAGAGTAGTTTCAGCTCGCCTGCTGCTTACGGTCCAACTACCATGAGCATTTCTTAGATACCTCAGTGGAGTAGAATTTTCGCTAGAAAGCGCCTAAACCGTAACTACTCATGACAGCCCTCTACACTTCCGCGGAATGCTCTCGACCAGGCTCTCTGACCTGTCTTTACCTCGAATCAGTACTGCCTAATACAACGCCCAATCGTCAGTATCGCCACCTTACGGGCTTTGTTGAAGCTTCTTCTACCCGAAGTTTTGACCTCCGTTAGATCCGATGTCCACCAACGGGTTTTCATTTTACCTTTCTAAGTTTTCAAATGACAGAGACTTTTAAGAGAAGTCTTACACATAGAGCTCAAGACCTTCACTAACTCATCAATCGAACCCGCGGACTGGATCGAGTCCTTGTCGGGTGCGGTTCGAAGAGCTGATCGGAGCTTCCTGCAATATGATATCGTAAATGAACAAATAATTTGAATTTAATAAAAGAAAAATTACATTACTTATAGCTTGCGATTAAATTTTTGAAATATATATAAGTATAAATGATCAGAATGACGAACTGAGTCGGTTTAGACATGTCCGTCTGTCCGGTATATGCGCAAACTAGTCCTTCAGTTTTTGAGATATCGATCTGAAATTTTGCATACGTTCATTTCTCCCCAAAAAGAGATATTGTCACGACATTTGGCATTAGTTGAGAAGAAATTGTAGACATCGGATCACTATAGCATATAGCTGCCACAAAAACGGACCACGCACAAACAAGCTCTTGTAAGAAATCTTTTGTATTTGTGAAGGCTATTATAGCTTCGCTGCAACCGAAGTTAAAGGTTTTTCTTGTTTTGCATTTAATTTGCAATATTAGCTAAGAAAATGTTCTTACAAAAAATATTTTAAGTACATTTTATTTTATAAAATGTTGCACAAAAGTAAATTCAGTAATTTCATATAATAATAATTTATTATATTCAAATGCTTTAGAATAGAAAAATGTATCTGGTTTTGCTTTTTCGTGTGTTAAATCAATTTGTTCTTTTATTTTATCTTTTTAATCTTTTTAATTAAAAATATTTTTATCAAATCAAATATATATGCACGCAAAACTTGAAAGACGGGTTCTATATTTTTAAATCGATCTAACAACATCTTACATAACTACTAACACATATGCACACACACACATGTGCGCATAAACACCATTTTCCACTCAACTGCCCTCAAACCAAAAGCAACAAAGCGATTTTCCATGTCAAACCTAATGACATTTAAATCAAAGCAAACAAATTTTAACACTTCACAGACCTACAAAAAATCGAAAACAAAGAAAACCCCACACTCAAATATTTATGAGGCTAATGCAAGGCAGATAACCTTACCCCAGCTCTCACTGCAGCAAATATGGACCAATATGGAATGGGGCACTTTAACAATAAATCGGGCATAAAACAGAGAATATCTTTAGATTGCATAAAGAACACATAAGCTCTCAAGGAAATAACCGAAAAATCAACAACAAAGAAAACGCAATGCCAGTCAAACACAAGAGGTCCATTACAGCATTTTGAAAAGAATGCGGCTGTGCGAAGTAATATACCGCAAACTGACATTTGATTGCTTGATTAATTAAACGTCATGTGCTGCGTCGATGGCGACGAGGGCGAGGGCAACGACGGCGAATACGAAGTGTTCAATAATGTGCCACAAAAGCTGAGCGAGTAGTATGCAACAAAGCCGAAGGCATTCATACACGAACACACAATGCGACGGCGTCCATCGCAGTGCTTCCTTGCGCAATACACACGCACATACATACACACATTACATGTGAGCACATGCGTATTACTTAAGCGGCACGTTGATTCGATGAATGGAAACCAATTAAGGCCGCCGCCTTACGGTTTTCGGCGTTGGAGTTGGCGTTCGGTATCAGCGCACACACTCGCCTCACTGCACACACTTCCAAGCGACTTTGCTTTACGTTGTATGCACTTCATTTGCAATATGTTTTCCCCTTTTCATAACGCTTTAGTTCTACTTGGCCGACGCTGAAGAGAGGCTGAAGAAAGAAGAACCCTTTCATACTCGAAGCCATTGAACATTAATCGATTGCGTTGCGCTATCGCGGCAGCTGCCATTTCCGTTGTCTCGGTGTCTGTTCAGGTTTTTGTTTTTATTTTTATTATTATTATTTTCATTTAATTATTTTGCTGTTTTTAGGGCGTTAAAATGCTCGCTCGTTTACTGCGCTTTTGTTGTTCTTCGTGTTGTTGCGATTTAAAGTTTTTCTCACACGTCCCACACAAGAAAATTAGCTGCGCCTCACGGGTTTGTGCGAGTAGGTAGAAAGTGTCTGGGCGCAAGAAAACCGGCATTGGTGCGCGTCCACAGCAGACGAATATCACAAGCAACAATTTTGTTTGAGGTTATCTAATGCAAATAACTCGCTATGTTTTCCAAGTAAATGCTCAACAATGTACTTATAATTTGATGAGTTTTAGAAGGCAGAAAATCTTGTTGAGTAGCATAAAAAATAAAGATTATTCTCAACAGATTATAACGGTGTCAGAGTTGATATTGAATCTGATTATATGTTTAATATATTGAGAAGTTTGTAAATCTCAACAGAATCTCAAAAATCGAGTTATAGTTTGTTAAGTTTTAGAAGGCAAAAAACTTTAATACATATTATTACCGAATTTTCCTCAACGGAGTAAAGCTGAATCTAGCTAGATATTAAATCTGACTATAAATTGAGAAAGTATTCAGATAAACCTAATTTTGGCAATAAACTGAGACATTCGCAAATCTCAACAATTTCTCGATACTTTTCTCAAGCCTCAAAATGAAATATATGTGCTAAATATGCATAATCAACACAAAAGAAGAAAATTTATTCTTCACATAAAACCACTTATGCAAAACTTAAATTATAAAACTCAACTTTATCTCAAGACTATTTCAATAACTTACACTTCGGTTAACCAAGAAAATAATAATAACCTAAGAAAAATCAAATATCTTCCTTCAAAATGTATATTCAATTATTTTAATATTAATAATTTTTTAAAAGGTTTTAATACAATATTATGTTGAAAATATTTATAATTAATTTTTAACTTGCAGTTAATGGCTCATCTAATAGTTGATAAATCAAAAATTTTCCTGGAGACAAATTTATTTCAAAAACATATTATTTACTTTAAGAAGTCTAAGAATAAATAACTAAAAAATTTTCAAAATTATTATTGAGAATTAATGTGGAATATCAACTTTAGGTTCTCTCTTAACTTCCAACGCCTTATTGAGAAAACTTGCACATATTAATTTAATTGAGCAATATTTCAAATTATACTGACTTAGGTTAGGTTAGTAGTGTTGATCTAAAATTGATTGATCTCACTTGGACAAATATTTGTTCTTTGTGTTACCTAAAAACTCTTTAAAGTGCATCACCTCATAGAGCGACGAAGCGTTTTGAGCTTACCACGAAATTTATTAAGTCGATTAATATCAATCCCAGCCACTTCGCTAGGTTCTCTAAAGGTGTATCCACCGAGATATCTCAATTTCAGTTTGGAAATAGCTGGGCAATAGGGGAGCAAATGACAAGATGAGCAGGGAGCGTCCGACAAAATATTTACTAGTCGTACTGCGTGTGTACATATTGGCCAGTGTCCAGTCAGAACCTCTACAATAGCTGCGAGAATGACTTTGCTAAGTGCAAGTAGTTCAGAAAACCTCTTACGGTCAAGCTCATTGGAGGCCCACAGGTCCAGCGATAGATATGACATCGGACAACTGACATGCTTCCAATCGAATGAAATAGGGGTAAGGGCGCCCTCCCTAGCCAGCTCATGGACTTTGCAGTTTCCGGCGATTTCGTTGTGACCGGACACCCATACAAGTTAATTATGGAAAAAACTTGAAGCTGTTGCTAATGAGGTTATGCACTCCTTGACTAGTTTTAGGCGCACAGTCAGCGAGCTCAAACCCAGTATAGCCGATTGACAGCCACCTCTGCTTAAAATACACTACAGTGGTCCGGTAGTCTGAAACTAGAGTTGATAGAGAGCTCCCGAGAGAAGACACGTACTGACTTAAGAGTGAACATTTTCTCAAATGCTTTAAAAATTAGCTGAAAAATATTTGAGAATTGCATATTTTGTGAATACATATTTTATTTTGAACAAACATTCTAAAGAACAAATTGGGTAC
Organism: Bactrocera oleae; assembly: GCF_042242935.1. Taxonomy (NCBI): domain Eukaryota; kingdom Metazoa; phylum Arthropoda; class Insecta; order Diptera; family Tephritidae; genus Bactrocera; species Bactrocera oleae. The sequence continues at coordinate 50,044,037 of NC_091540.1, read as the reverse complement.
GATTCAAAATCACACAAACTTAATAATTACGATTTTTATAAATTCTTGTTGAGAAATGTTAGAGATTGGTAAATTTTTTAAAGCAACCAAAAGTTTACTTAATGTTCTCTATACATCAAAAGACTTGTAATCATATCAACTGACTTGATAACAATACTTTTCTCAAAGGCTTGTTAAAAATTTCTTTAGGAAAATCTATCACTTTAGAAAAATCGATAAATGATAGAGTGAACGAAGCATGAAAATATTTCGAAGCAAACCAAACGCATTCTTAAATTCTTATTATTATTTAATATAGATGTTTGAAGAAAGCATTTATACAATTCTTATAATTATCTCAATAAATAAATGATTATATTTTTTCATAGAAATGGTTTCCCAATAAATTCAGTAAAACATGCAATCATATTTAATTGAAAACAATAATTTTCTCAAAGGCTTATTGACAAAGACTTGAGAAATACTTGACTACCATACATTTTTTGTATAAAATCAAAATTTTTCCAAGTTGCTCAATTAATTAAATGAATAATTTGCGGAAGTCTTTACAATGTATTGAATTGAAAGTAATCATTTTCCCAAAGCCCTCTTGAGAATGAGTTGAGAAATATTTGAGAATATTTTTTTTTTGTTTTGGAAACTGGAATATTCAAAAAGTATTCTTAAGTTCGCTGGGACATTCGTCTGCCTTTAACTTGCCAACGGTGCCAGGGTGTGCATGTTAGTGACAAAATTGTTGACGCTGCATTGGTAATATCATCAGTTTAGCGTTGCGGCAACAATATTTCGTAGTCAGCTCCAGCATAAAAACTGTGGATGCAAGCGAACGTCTGTATGTATGTGGTAATTTGATATCATCAAAGCCGGCAAAATCTGATGACTATGCTGCAGCGGCCAATAAGTTGAGATGCCAATGCTTATGCTCCTGATAGCAGCCGTTTTGTGCCGCTGCCCCCGACTCAAGTTGACTGGGGCTGATTAGTTTTGACTTGGTTATGACCTTTTGCATGCTACGCCCCCCCTCCGCACACAACGGAACACAATGAGCTTTTCGTGTGTGTGTGTGTGTGTGTGTGCAGCAGACAGACACCGATACTCGCACTCGCTTACATAGCCGTTAGCTATTACGTATGCCTGGCACGTACAACATTGTGTTAATGATTTGTGAACTTGTGGCGAACGGTTCGACATGCCAGGAATTTCACTGTAACTGTAAAAGCGGCAAGATTATTTGTGTGCTGATAGCATTGCTTACACGACAACAACAAAAACCATAACAAGATTGGGAGTAACGTTGATCGGCAACAACAACAACGCCGGCAGTCAAGAACACAAAATGTGGAAGAGGCAAAATCAAAAATGAGCAAATTCAGTATTGAAATCGTGAACGATTTGTAAAACATCGCACACATACACACACACACACACACGTACAAAATTGTTAGTGAAAAAGGTAGAATTCTTAAGAATATCGGTCCATGACGGGTGATGGCGTTGGCGACAGCTTATCGACGATGCATTAAGCGTCAAATTGCTGCCTGTTGGATGCAGCGCTTTTACACAGGACAAATTATTAACACTTACAAACGCACATACACAAAACACACACACGAATGCGTGTAATTAAAGCCTTTCGAATGCAAGAGACTAGCATTAATTGCATTTTGCTCTCACTGGAAGTCGTAAAATTGCTTATTCTTCTTAAGCATACATTTGCGCAGGCAATAGCTTTTATGGCGAATTCCTTCACGATGATTCATCCAAATGCAATGCTATGCAAAAGCCTCGTCACTAGCCAATTCACGCATGTGTACGCCTCTCGAACACGCTTTAAATTGGTGATTTATGTGGCAAAGGCACAGAATTTCACATAAAATTAGGGTTAAAAGGTATAGATTACTCACCGTTCTGGTGCACTTAGAAGAGTGAGCGCTGGTATGCGTACTTGAAAGAATTTTAGCCCAAAACTACCATATTTTCATAAGACTGGAGTCATTAAGAGATGGATAGTTTGTAAGCTAGCTTTAAACTTACGTTTAGAAAAGAGTTAGTTTCACTGTAACTCAAAGAAATTGAGACTGGTGATGAAAAATGGATCCATTACTATTACTAAAACCTTTAACACAAAAACAAAACAAAATCATAATATCATGAAACCTGCCCAACCAGTCAAATCAACGGCACAGCCGAATATCTAAGACGCCAAGGTCTGTATTTAGTGCTCTTTATGAGTTTCGAAAACCGTGTGAAACACTTAATGGAAAACACTACCGACAACACATCAAATTGAAGCGAGTAATTGCCGAAAAACGCCCAGAATATGCGATTAGAAACTAGAAAATCATTTTTCATCGTGATAATGTTCGGCCTCATATTGCAAAACCGATTAAAAACTATTTAAAAACAGCAGCTGGCACCTTGCCTCTTGTGACTACCATTTGTTCCGCTTCATGCAGAACGCCCTCACTGGCATACTGTTCTAATGGGAACAGTGTATCAGAAATTGGCTTGGAAAATGCTTCAGTACGTGTTTTTTTTTAAATAAACGTTCAAATTTTGAGAATGCACGAATAAAGTTATAGACCCAACAGCTTTCTATAAATTGAGCTTACATAGAAAATATGCCATAATATGACGTAACTTAACGTAACACAATATAGAACAGTTTTAAGTAATATAAAAATCTTGACATGTATAATAAACATGAAATGCGCTGATATTTCTTATTAGATGTCAGCCTATTGAACTTATATACATATATCTTTTCTTTTAATCCTTAATAGCAAAACATATTTATTTTAATTATTTTGTATTTCAATAATTACGAGTCTATCGTTTTACTGGGCATAACTTGTTCTTCTTTAATAGTATTGTATATATGTACGTATAAACTGAACATTTGCTACGTCTATTGCATTACACATTCCATAGTTTTTTTTCCAAATAAAATATCAAAAATATCCTGTTAAACATAAAACATATGCAACTAAATTGATAGACACACCCCAAACTGTTTGAACACACTTGACGAAAGACGGTTCTGCCAATATTCCGGTTTTGTGAAATTACACATATGACTATATTTATGTATGTAGAAATGTATGCACATAGCAGATAGTTGGAGCTAAGCACATACCTAAGTTTTCACTCTTCGTCATAATTATTCGTGTTCATAACGTAATTATATGGTCTGGACAATACATATATATATGTGTGAGTCTTTTGGTGTAAGTGTCTAAGCCTGCCTGGAAAGAAACTTGTTTTGTAGGCGACAAACAAGCACACAATTCGACCATTTATGCTGGAGTCACTTAGTGCAAGAAGCATAACAAGTACATTAGGGTGAGTAAAATACTAAATATATTAACTTCATAGGTGTAAATACAGATATATGCAGAGAAAAAAATATTCCTGCAAGAATAAATTTAAGTTGCACTTTAAATAAATTACACTTAAAAAATCAGTTTTCGTTAAAAATGCCATAACTTTTTCCAAGCTCTTAATTATACCAATTTTTTAATTAAAAAAATCTTCTTAAGATAGATTTTTTAGGAAATTTTATAGTCAAATAAATAAATGGTTTAAAAGATGTCATAACTTTCAAATGATAACCTTTTAATAAAAATAGATTTTTTACGTGTGTTTTATATGGGAAATTTTAAATGCTGATCGAGCTTAAAATAAGCCTAAAATCCTGCCTTGCACACATTTTTGTCTTTACTTTCAACCCAAACATGATAGTTTCGATGATTTTTTTTTTTTGACACACCCTAATGGAATTCTGTTCACTAGAATTCAATAATTTTGGCAACGCCCTGCTATGGAAGACGACTCTTCGTATATACAAACGCATGCTAGACGGCTTAAATGTAAAATTTTCTTCAGCCCAGCCCCGGTTTTTGTCAGCCAAATTCGATCTACAAGTACATAAGAAGACAAAAACAAAATAGCAACAACTATAAACCAAAACACGGAAATGAGCACAGAGAGCATATTTGATTTGTCATAGACTTACTTAGCATATAGCCAGGCGCATAAGCCTATGATGTGCTTTACGTAACGCTATTAAGCGGTAGGTATGTCTGTATGCGTCTATTGCCTTCTGCAGCGCAACAGACATTAAAACGGGTAATTCAACTGCAACACTCAGAGAATTTAACGACTAAATACATACATAAGTGTATTTGAAAGTTTGCATTTGAAAACGTGTAGACAAATTATGTGCCTCACAGGTACTTGTAGTTAAATATATCGCAATCACTTTATATGGTATAAGCATAACAAATACGAAAATTTATATACAGACATAAATTCATACCAAGTTTACTTAGTGCTGTATATATTCACTAAGTAATTTTGATTGAATTGCTTGACGAGCTTTAAGCTAACTTCGAACGACTGATGAGCTTTTGTGAAAATCGGTTTTATGTGGGAAAATACACCTGATTCTTAACAGAAAGACAGAAATTATTATAAGTCCATAAGTCGGCTCGGAGTCGGTGGAACTCATTTAACCAAAAAGCGTGCCAAAAAATGCTAAGAAGTTGTAACGTCATTGTTGTGGCAGTAGGAAGAATCATTTCTTAAAGAGATCAGAGGATTCCGATAGCATATTCATCAAAGATTGTTTCAATAACGTAGATCCGTCTGTCTTGAAGAACATATTCAACACTGCTGTCTTCAGTCGTTCGGTTATAAATATTTTAGAAATTGCTGATATCGTTAATACTGTTGTCGGAAGAGGAGCTTGTGGTTCGGTTTCATATTGTTTTGAGACAAGATTGCAGGTAGCAGACATGTTTTATTTAAAGCTTTTTCCTAAAATCCATAAACTTGTTTCGAAACCGACTACGAACAATGTACAAGACTACCAAGGATAATATTCGACAAACTTATGCTCTCTATCACCTGATATCACATGAGGCTAAAGCAAAAGGAATGTCTCTACAACTAAGAAGCATATTACAATGAAAATATACATATAATGACAGATTTCTTATCCAGTACTTCACCGGGTCGGTATATAAGGATAAAGATGAAAGATCTACCACTTAAGGCATATTAACTATCAAAAAAAATTATATTTAATGCTTTTGAAAGCTTGCAGATGGTATAAAGCTTAAAGTTTCGCTATTTATCAACATCAAGTACAAAAATAATAAGGTTATAATAATTATTTGCAGTTAAGTCTATTTTCCAATGCAGCACCCATTTTATAATTTGAAAAAATGTACAAAAAAGCATATTAACCAAATCGTTAAAGAGTTACTTGGCATTACTAAGTAAAGCGTTATGTAGCCACACAAGAAATCATGTAAAGAATTATATAAGCTACTTTATGACTTACGTAAATACGTTAAACCACCCGCTGGCAAATAAACACGTACGCGACACATTATTTCGCCAGCCGTGACTCTGTATAAATTAGAGCTTTGCTGAACACAAGAAGATAGTGTAAGTATTGGTAGAAGCACAAAAAATAAAAGCAATTATAAATGTTAGCATACATAACATAACGTAACAAAAACATGTGGTAACATTTCGTAATTAAAGAAATAAATACAATTTTAAGTATATGAAATTATTTGCACAAAAAAAAATTACAAAACCAAAGCAATATATTATAAGAATTATGTAAACTTAACTTTACAATGTAAAGTATCATTCATTATTTTCTTTACGTACGATAAGTGACCCTTATAAATATTGGATACAAAAAAATCCAATATGTTAATACTATTGAGAAAACTCTTCAAAGGAGTGGTCGCTCACATTTGGTTTAATTAACTTGGAATGATGAACCAGCTATATGCTATGACGAACTTGTACGGGTTGATTCGACTACTACACAACTCAAGTAGTAGTAGCTTTTAGGGATTCATTGGGTTGCAAAACGATCGCCATAGAATCGAATATCGAATATATCGAGAAATTAGACGAGGAGTTAATGCAAAAACCATTGCAGTTAGAGAAGACTAAACGGTTTTCAATAGAGTAAATTATTGAATTGCGCATAAGTCTGGCTCTTACTAAGTGTAGTCTTCCACTACAGACCCGTTTAAGAGTGTTTACTGTTTTCAAATTTATGTCATCACTGAAAAAAATGCTTATTTAGACGAAATGTGTTATTTAGAAAAGGCTAATTTTGAAAAGTATTCATAAAACATGTGGTCTCCTAAAAATCATCCTTTTTCCCCTCAAATTCATACCACATTGATAGCAATACATCTTCCTAAAGATTGATTTACGTACACAATGGCGCACACTTCAACTATAAGCATATAGAAACAACCAAATTTCCACAATCCGATTGCATGATATTTCCACAAAGGAGTGTATTTTCACAGCAGAGATCAAACGAAACGAAAAGCGACGAAAAATAGGCCGGCCCAAATAACGAAATAATAAAGAGTTGCATTACGCACAACAGACAGCCATGAATGGGGTAAACAAAACGATAAAGTCTTAGTAAAATAAATACACACACTGAGCATGTATATAATGTAGGAGATCAGAGAGAGGAACCTGCCCCTCTTGCAATTCTTGGCTTTATGAAAAAGTTGAAAATTTTTCAATTGATCTTTTTCACAAGCGCAAGTAAGTGATGTTTCCTGATTGAAAACGAAGTCGTGGGGGTGGAGAGATTTGCTGTTCATATACCAAATTTATAGTGGCATTCACATGCGTTGCTATAATTATGGATCTATAAATTCAAGCATGCACTAAGCAAGATAAACAAATATGAAGAACATATACTATATAGCATATATACTACATATAATATGTTTATGTATATACAGAGCATATGAATGCCGTTATTTATGAACTGCAATAAACATACCAACACAAACCATCAGCCTTGTGACATAACAGCTGATAGGAAGTGAAATAAAATGGCCGTCTACGAACAGTGTTGGACGATGATAGCATTTTGCTATAAGTGTAAACGATATAAGAAAAAATAATGCCTTTAGAATAGAAATACAAACAAAGATATTGATTTTTTTGTTAACAAAAAAAATAAAAATTTCTTTAGAGAGAGCTAACTTTGGTTTTCAGATCACACACGGCACAAAAATTGGAATCTTGAGCTATTGGACTTCAAAAGTTGTTTTTTTTTGACTATGCAAAAATATTAGTATTATTTTAAAATATATTTACTGCAGCTTTCATTTGTACTTATTTAAAAAAAAATTGTGAAGGTTTCAAAAATAATAAAGACAAAACTCTGTAAACTTGATTTTTAACAAAATAAAAAGTGAAAAAATCAAACATTTTATTAATAAATTTATATGGTAACTACCACATTTTAGTGTTAATAGAAAAATATTAAAAATATTCGGAAAACAAAATTGCTGTTGTTGAAATTGGAAGTTATGGAGAACATACATTACTAAAATTTACATTTTGAAGATTTACTGTAAAACTTCCTTCAGCGAAGCAAAATTTTCCTACAGGTATGCTTGTGGATATTCTAAGAACTAAATTGACGAATTATTAAAAGGGAAACGCATGAAAAACTACAAACAATTAGTTCAAAAAGGAAAAAAAAAAACTATAACCACGTAAAAATGTCATCGAATATATTATATATATACATATCCACCCAATCGATTTCTTCCTAATTGTACAGCACTCAAAATATAAAATATCTGACCCCTACTCTTATAAAATAATTTCCAATCCACAAATAAATATAGTAGGCATGCATTACTTTCCTTTCAAGTCTTTCAAGAAATGCTTTCCCTGTCGTGTTCTATGTACGCTTATATACAGTGCGTGCAGTTATTAATGGACATGCCATTTTGATAAATTATTAGCGCTATGGTCATGGCAAACGCAAGAATAAGGGCTGGAAAAGGTAACACAGCGCTTATCCTTACGACCGTTAGCAACACGAAGACTGCAGTGAAAATAGCGGAAAATTATATTTTTGGCACTAATTGTCTTATGCCATAAATATAATGGAAGCAGAGCAAAAAAATTACGGTGATATTCAATTCGATAGCCTAAGCTGCTCGCTCCCTTCTTTTGTACTAGTATAAATTTTCATGTTTGTGTATTTTAATTAATATTAATTAGTAGCAGAAATTATCGAATAAAAGAGGTGTGTATAGCGCAAAATAGCTCCAGGCGTCCAAAAGCGAATTCATTATTCAATGGAGTAACTCAAGCGCTGAGTGATTGAACGGAAATTTTATGATTTTGATACGATGATTATAATGAAATAAATGTATGTAATATAAGAAAGCGCTATAGGAACGTGACGCAAACGAAACTTTGTGATCAATTTAATAAGGAAATTTAGGCATTTATTCGGCTAAATGCACAAGAATTGAGGTGGTTATAATCTCATTCCAACCAAATGAACTGTATCGAGAGCATTACCTTTCTAACAGCTCAATGATATTTTTGTTTTTTTGTTTAATTTAGATTTTAGACACAAGTTTTGTATCCTATTTTAGTATTTTGGTTACTTTTTTTTAATATTTCAATATTCAATCAATTTTTTATTAACAAAATTTTTGCGAAAATGATATTTACTAATTGCAAAATATTCGTTAAAGTCTTCAAATAATAATTAAATAATAATTTTCATATTGCGGAAAAACACTGTAAACAATTAACATACGGCATAATGATGCCTACATCTCAGCGCCAAAGGTTATATGACGAATTTGAACTTTAGTCACGGCATTTAAATTTTTTTTTAAATAAATACTTCAATCAAAATTCTTTATCTTTTCATCTTAAATAAAAAAATAAAAATTATAATTTAATGTCTGCAATTTTTGAAATTCTAACTTAATATTTTAATACGAAAAGTATATTGTAACACAGCGAACATGTGGAAAAGTTTGCCTACATTTCGGCGAACAAAAATTATTTGAAAGGCATCAAATTAAACTTTTCTGATTTAAGAAGCACAATGCAGAGAAACTAATATGAGCAAAACCTTGACTACATTAATTAACAGAATTCTAAAGTTTTATATAAATAATTTTTATTTTTTATATAAGATTTAAATATTTCAATAACTTCTTTTTTTTTGTGATAAGTAAAAACCCAAAAAATAGCAGAATGAAAAAACCAAGCAAGCAGAAAAATGTTCCTACATTTCGATGAATAAAAAATATATGTAGACCACAAAACATATGCAAGGCTTCAAATTGAATAGGTAATTAAAACAAAATAAATACGATAACAATACATTATTATCACACAGCGCAGCTAAAACAACAAACAGTCAGATGAAAGCAAATTATTTCAAATGCAGCAGAAAAAATGCACAAGAGACCAAAGCAGAAAAAGCTGAAAATAAAGACAAGAACACTTAGAAAAAGTATACAAGCGCTGAGAAAAGCATGTCAAGCGTATTAGTCTACACAAAACAAACAAAATAAAGAAAAAAGGTAAAAATAAGAGTAGAACTAGCGCTTGACTGTGCGCGCAAAAGGCAGAGAATTGGTAGAAAAAAGCAGGAAAACATATGTGCAACGCAAATAAAAAAATAAAAATAAAAAAAATTAAATAAAAGATAAAATTTTCAACAAAAAAATTAAAACAAGGCAACAAGCCGCCAAACGGCAGAGTAAATATGCGTTATGTGGCAACCTCTTACAGGTACATACATATGTACATATGTATAAATACACAAACACATACAAATGCTTATATGTGTGTGTTGACATATTAGAAATTACAATAAAAATAAAATCCAGTAAATTTACAAGCGCAAACATTTAACCATTTTAAATGGTAAACCGAGCGTTGCGTCGCGAGCGACTGAGCGCGCAGCCAGACCGAAGCGCAGGCGGCAATGTGGCAGCGTCAGCAAACAGTGAATGCAGTGCAGTTCAGTTTTAACCGGGCTGTGGTGGCACCGTACACCCGCTGATAAAGCAACAACAACAATGGTAATAATAGCAATAACAACAAAAATAACAACAATAGTAAAAATAGCAACAATAAAAGAAACAAAAAATTGCAGCAACAACGCAAAGTAATAAAAATAAAACATTGAAAGCAACAACAACATCCAAAATTTCAACCACAAACGTAACAAAAACAACAACAGCACTTGACACATGCAAGGTATATGTAAACATTTATGTACACCATGCGGTAGTATATACACACATACACGCATACATACACAAATATAGACGAAAATTAAATCACCAGCAAAATGCGAAAGCAGCAGACGCAACCAACAAGCAAGGCGAAGGAGCAGTAAGAGCGCGCTCGGCAAGCGATGGAGGCAACCAAAACTTTGCGCCACAAAGCGCCATTTCGCACATACATACAAACTGTTATTTCGACCGCGGTGGATTGTCCGAGTGAGGGGCTGCATGAATACAGCAACAACAATAACTATCAACCGCTATGCGTTTTATTTTCGGCCAATTGGCGGGCCGACTCGACCGTCAGTCGTTGGGTCGTTGGGTTGAAGGAACTTTGTTGCACAACAATAACAATGCTGCACTTGGCAAACGAAAGCAAAAATATTTACTTCAGTAAAAGGTAAAGAAGATGCAGCAACGCAGCAGTTATGGAGTCGACCAACTAACGATCAACACACGTATATGTGTTTACCGAAAAAATTGTGTGTGGAAGAGGCGGCAGTCGTCCTAGAGACAGCTTAAGTTGCAATAACCACAACAATAAAACCAACCACTCTGAAAAATTAAAAAGAGAATGAAGAGCAACGAAAAAATTTGTTGTTGGTAAAGTGTCGTTTAAGCGGTATTTGTTTTCGTGACGCTCGTTGTGGGAGTTGGTGTGAAATCGAATCAGAGATTTCTGGAACTATAGCAAGAGAAAAGTTTAAATTTGAAATTTAAAGTAAAAAAAATGCATTTATTATTTGATTTCAGATACTATATTTTGCGGTCAGCAGAATTTATTTATAAGAAATTACTATTTCATTCGTTTATCTAACATAATTGTAATTCTCAACTGACCTAAGCATAGTGCTGTCTGCCTTAAGAGGTTATATCTACTTGTGAATTTAAAAAAATAGACATTTTTTGGTTTATACCTATATCGAATGCACATATGTACATGCATATATTTGAGAATATACTCCGCAAATTTTAAGTTGGTCCGGCATTTAGTTTCGGAGATATATGTATATTGATAAGAATTTATAACTTAGTGTAATCGGCTCCCAAAACTTTAAACTCGTTTTACTCGAAAGGTTGTTTTCGGAGTCGTTGCAGAAAATTTCTCCGATAAGACTGAATTAATTGACTTGAGAGCGCCTACGGGATCAAAGAAATCCAAAATTTTTAAAATGAATCCAACCAATTATTAAAGTACATTAAATTCTTTAAATTGGCATTATTTTAATTTATATCTTTTTATTAAATAAAGTTCCTTTTTACCAAAAATTTACGAAAAACGCGTTGTTTCTGACTTACAAGTTTACATAACCCTTTAAGTGTTATGTTGGGATCGCACAGGGTTTGAATTTTCCTTTATATTGAACTATGATTTGTTTTGGAGTTTGGACGCATGCAGGTTACTTTAAGCAAAATTTAAGGTTATGTTGAAAATAATATGTTGATTGCGACCTTATCAACATATTCCTCGAACCATAACCTCAAAATTTCCTTAAAGTAACATGCATATGTAAACTATAAAAACTACATACATACATCCGACATTACAAAGGAAGACACAAAGAAAAAATGTCACTGAAACAATTACAATTAACATTAGTGTGACACATGTTTGTACACGTTAATTCAGTGTCAAAAACTTTGTTGATTTTTTGTTAGTGTTTACTTGCACCGCCACTATTTCAATTGTCAAAATTATTTGTTGACAGTTGCTGGAAAGTCACCAGTAACTTTTTGATTGGCACTCAAAGTAAGCTTCGGAAAGAGAGAACTGCCAAACGGCAAGCAATTCGCTCAGCGTTCGTTACATAAATATAGAAAATTGTGTAACTACATAGTCAAGTAGAGAGCAGAAAAGCAGGGATAGGATGTTGAATAAGAGGGGACAGATTTTTTTAAGGGAAAATGAGGGTAAAGGATTATTCTTTTTCGTGAAATATATTTGATTAACTATCGGTCATTTTAAAAGTTCAATACTTAGATTTGGGTGTCGGATCCTTATTCTCTGACGTGGCTAAGTCGATGAGAAAGTTATAGGCAGTCTCAGTGCAAAAAGCGAATTTACAACAAACGTATTTTATAATAGTTCTTTCTCTTAATCTCCATAAAACTTTGCTTCAATGCCTGACATATAAGAGCGTATTATTAGAATGTCTAAGACGTTCTTCGTAAGCTTATACATCTAGTAAATTTGATATTGTGTTACATAGTCTGGCATGTCTTAGGCCTTACAATTAAAGAATGTTTGTATTTTTGTATACAAATATGGCCATATTCCTCGACATAATCCCCAGCTAGAGTAATGCATTTGTTGTAACAATTTTCTAACATTACAATACCGGTTCGATTCTATCAAGCTTCGAAACCTTCAAAATGTATACAGCTGTTATTTGATTTATACTCAGTTTGGTTTGCCATTTTATAATAACCAGACTTATGTGTAGGTTAATAAACAAAATTTAGCGTAATGATAATCCACAAGCCATTGTTGAGACGTCGTAACATCCTCATAAATCACTGTTGGGTGTGCTCTATGGACAGCGGGAATCATTGGTCAATATATTTTCAAAAATTAAGCCAGCCGGAATGTTAGAGTCAAACATATTTTTTAAGGAAATTAGATCCCTGAACTAGGGTATATTATTAGGTAAAGCACTGTTCGTTACTTGCAAGGCATCAAATAAGTTTAAATATATCACTTCTGATTTCAGCGACAAATAAATAGTTCAAACTCAATTTTAACTTTTTTGAAATCATCATGCCACTTCACTTACTTTCTAAGCTTTTTTGTTAATTTACCGATTTTTTTCTTTTCTTGACACTCAACGTTTTTCTTTTTAACGTTCAAGTATGTCTTATCGTTCACTTCGCACGCAGCTTTTATTGAACTAAATACTCTACAGTTCGCAGCTTCACATTATTTCTTTACACACTCCACACTTTACTTTGCTGCATTCAATTCATTGTAAACTTTGCTCTACACTAGTTAGTAGACGAGTTCACTCTTTATTTCCAACACTTATTCTATTCGTACTTTATGTGCATTGCAACTTCTAAGGTCCAGTTTAGATCGCCGTTCACCCGCCCTCGCTAACTGGAGCATCCTTGATGAATTGTTAGCACAAATTTTCTCACATTATTCGAGAACGCTTCACTGCACTGCACACTGCTGCACTTTTATTTGCCAACTCGTAACTTTTTTGTAATTTCGCTATCTTCTTGCCAGTCTTTGAAGCGCTTCTTATATATAATATTATAGAGAAGGCTTCTTGTATACATAGGATAGGATGTTGGAGTTGTTTTTGGCTTTGCAGCATTACTAGTTGTTTGTTTTTTGCCTGCTAAGCTCAATGGCTGCACATCCGAGAGCGTAGTGATGTGAAAAGTGTACTCTTAAGCGTCATCCTCAACTTTTTACGTCATTTCTTTCGTAACGTCTCCGCCCCAGACTTGCAATAGCACTTTCACGCTGGCCGTTTTCGAATTTGGTTTGTAGCTTAAGCTTAGTTCGTGATATCTAGTATTTTTATACCATCAACAGGGTATATTAGGTTATATATATATATATATTATATATATATACATCAGCATGACGAGCTGAATCTATTTCGCTATGTCCGTCGGTCCGTTTGTCCATCTGTATATAGTATCTGCGAACTAGTCTCTCAGTTTTTGAGATATCGATATACAAGACGTCCCTATCATCTCAAGAAAGTGTTCATTTGCCGCAACCGCCGTTATCAGACCATTATAGTATATAGCAACAATACAAACTGAACGATCGGAAACCAGTGCTTGTATGAAAAACTTTTTCATTTGACGGAATATCTTCACAAAATTTGGGCTAGGTTATTGTCCAAGGTATTGGTGCATATTCAGTTAGTTCGATCAAAATCATGCCCTTGTAAGAAAACTTTTGTATTTGTGAAGGGAAAAGTAGATTCGGTGCAACCGAAATTCACGTTTTTTCTTGTTCTTCTATTTTTTGGACGCTCTCTTTCTAAATTTTCCTTCTATATTGCAAGCAATATTGCTCTGCTCTATTTTTAAAGACTTCGCACATGTATTCTTATCGTCTTCCCCTTTCCTGCGACTTGCACTTTTGTTTTTGCTTTAAGTTTTATTTCCACTATAATTTTGCACGCTCTTAAAAACTATGCTGCAATTGGCCTTTTTTCCAGCTTCTTGTGTTCTATTTGCAATTTTCCACGTTTCCATTTTCTTCTAAAGCAGGTTGCTGTCGTCGCTCAGCTCGTATGGCTGACTGGCTGGCTGACTAGCTGATTGTCTGGTTTCGTTTCCTTGGGTGCCTCTGGTTAGTTAGTTAGTTAGTTGATTCGTGGACTCGTTGGTTGGGGTTTTATGTTTGACTGCATGATTATTATGGCAGCGTCATTATGCGCACCACCGCCGCAGTCTTTTCCGACTTTTTTCGTTGTTTTCCGTCATTGTCGGCGTTGTCGCCGTCATCACCGTCTATGCCACGCCGTCCGTCCGTCCATTCGTCCGTTTACTCGTCTGTGGGGCAATTACCCTACAAACCCAGCCAGCTGATTGTTTCATAATCGTGCCACGCTTCAATATACATGCAGCCGATTCACTGTTGCTCCAACCAATCTCCGCTTCTCCACTCCCTCTCTCGAGGCATTGCTTTACTGCGCATTTGCTGGTTGATGGCGGTTGGTTACTTGGCATTGTTTTCTGCGTTCTGTGTTGCTACTCTTTTGCAGTGGCACCAACAGTCAGCCAGTCAAGCAGTCGTTTGGTGGTTGCCACTTTACTACATATAATGACAGCTGTTTGCCAATTTATGCGCCGAGTTCATTCATTGTTATTACACTTTCAGGTGCCTATGCGCCACTGTATCCTGGAAACCTTGTTTTGTAATTTAAAATACATACTTTTTTTGTTGCAATCGCATAACGTTGTTGTCATCATCTCTGTCGGTTTGGCACGTAGGTTCGTTTGGTCGTTCCGTTTTATTTTTGTTTTGTTTTTGTGGCTGTCATAATTTCCGCCGTGTTTCGTTGAAATCTACCAGCTGTTCAACCAATCTGCCACCAAGGTGTTGTGGTTGTCTGTGGTGACGTCGGGTAATTGTCCACGCTTCTGTGTCAGACTGCAGCTGACTTCGAGTGTCTTCGAGTCGCGACTACTTTTCGCACAGCCTCAATAATACTTCCCATAATCTCTTTGAATCCACCAGCGGTAATCATGACAGCTGCTGTTGTTATGTGCGGCCTGATGCAGCGCTGCGGTCGGCTACTGAAAATTAAGCGCTGAAAGTCCAAGTTTAAAATTCCCTGTGTCTCTTGCATGCACAGCAGTTAAGTGTTTATACTTATTCGTTGGCTGCCAATCGGTATTTTTTAGTTGTATGTAATATAAATTGATTATAAAAAGCGAGAAACGTATTTGCATAAGGATACGGGAAACAAGCTCAGTCCCACATGGCTCATATTTCCAACCAAGCGCGGTGAGTGTCTACGATTTCACGTACTCAGCGCCAACAGTTAGTGGCATTATTGGTTGCGGTTGTGATGCTACTGACCCTCAGGATGTGCGGTGCAGAGTAGAAAAAACAAGAAGAACGAACGTAATACCCTACGCAGGGGAGCCACGGCAATTTAGCACGTTAAGTGTTGCTCCTGATGATGGGAAAACATCATGTTGTGTGTTTGTTATTTAAATTGAGGTGAAGCAATAACAAAACAAAAAAAGCGAGTAATTGCTGCAAACTGCAATCTAAATTGCAACGCTGAATTATGGAGCGCAATCATAATGTGGCAGGTGTTGAAATAATGAACAACCTGGCAAGCCAAGCGTAAAGCGTCCTAAGCACCGACAAAGGGCACCGCCTTGCATTGCAATTGGCCAACCGTCCTTTTCGGTAGTACGTCACTATTTTGCAGCAACATTAATCAAATCTGTGCACCCTACATGATTTGTTGATTTGCTCAGTTGGGAATTGTGTGTGCTCTTAATATCGCAGTTATCGCAAGTGCTAACAAAATGTAGATAAATAATTTTTTATTTAAAATCTTAAAGTTATGACTGTATTATTTCTTGGAGTAAAAATACCTGAAATACTTAGTTTTTTCTGAAATATTTATAAAAAATAAACTCAACTTGATCACAATTAACTGCCTCACAGGAAAAGTTTCTACCACTCTACCCGCACTAAGAAACTGCACTTAGAAACATCGTCGGAATCCCAACAAAAGAAAATCCTATAGTTATTAACGTGCTTATTAAATATTGCCGAAGAAGATCTGACTTTTTTACTTTTTTCGGAGTTGGTCTCTTTGCCAGCTGTTACTTGCTTTATACACAGTTTAGTTTGCCATTTCATAATGAACAGACTTTCTATGGAACAGCATTTTCAAATCCTGCTAATTTTTACCACAACGGGATGGCCACAGCTTTTCACAAGAAAATTTTTTTCAGCGATGAAGCTCACTTTTGATTGAATGAGTACGTTAATAAACAAAATATTAGCATTTGGCGTGATGATAATCCACAAGCCATTGTTGAGACGCCGTTACATCCTCAAAAAGTAACTGCTTGGTGTGCTCTATTAGCAGAGGAAGTCCTTGGTCCATATACAAGTATCTTCAAAAATTAAGCTAGCCGTAATTATTGCATTATCTGTACTCGTATGTGAGAGATCTTTGGTTTCGACAAGACGGCGCTACATGACATATAGCCAACCAAACAATCAATTTATTAAAGGAAACTTTTGGTGAGCACCGCTAGACTATTTCTGTGGTGGAAGAAAATATTCGTTGAGTTATTGTTGACTTAAGGCTGCTAAAAGTGGTGGAAAATTGGATCGCACGCTAGAAATTATTCGCGCCAGCCGCGGCGGTTACTGACTGAATTAGTTTTTAAAACATAATGGCAAACCCTTAGCTTTAAAATAAAGCTAAATTCTAAATAAAATCTTTTTTCCATAATATTAAACTATAATATATGTATATTTGTTTTATTTTTTTTTTGAAAACCGCCTATCTAAAACCACTCACAATGTTTGTATTTGGAGGAGGTTAGCAAGAGAAAGTGGTGGTATTCCTGAAGGACTGAGAGCTCAGTGTTGGGCACTAACAATAAATAAAAACACCTGATATGGTCCTTAACTCAACTCGTCAATGGTATAAATCTATTGAGTATTCAAAACTTATAGATGTGCGCTCATCTACCAATCGGAAAAGCTGTCTGAGGTAGAACCGAATTAATCGGGGCAGTGACCCTTATAAAAGAAAATCGGGATATTAATGGAGGTCAATATTGATCTAAGTGATGCCTGACGTCAACCAGCTTCGAACCATATCTTCACCAACTAATTTTATTTGATCTTATCAGAATTCCATATAAACCATTAAGAAAATGGAACACTCTTCTTGGTTTACGTGGAGACCAGTTGAGATTGGGAAAAAAAAATGGTCTTAAACCATCGTTCATATGTCTTCCACGGTTAAGATTTATTAATTATTAATTTTTATACTCTCGCAACCTGTTGCTACAGAGTATAATAGTTTTGTTCACCTAACGGTTGTTTGTATCACCTAAAATTAATCGAGTTAGATATAGGGTTATATATATATAAATGATCAGGATGAAGAGACGAGTTGAAATCCGGGTGACTGTCTGTCCGTCCGTCCGTCTGTCCGTCCGTCCGTCCGTGCAAGCTCTAACTTGAGCAAAAAGATATTGATTGAGATATCTTTATGAAACTTGGTAGACATGTTTCTTGGTACCGTGAGACGGTTGGTATTGCAGATGGGCGTAATCGGACCACTGCCACGCCCACAAAACGCCATTAATCAAAAACAAATAACTTGCCATAACTAAGCTCCGCAATAAGATACAAGACTGTTATTTGGTACACAGGATCACATTAGGGAGGGGCATCTGCAGTTAAAATTTTTTTTTAAAAGTGGGCGTGGTCCCGCCTCTAATAGGTTTAATGTGCATATCTCCTAAACCGCTAATGCTATAATAACAAAATTCACTGGAAGCAAATGTTTTTAGCACTTCTATTGACGGTGTGAAAAAAGTTGAAATCGGGTGGCAACTCCGCCCACTCCCCATATAACGGTACTGTTAAAAACTACTAAAAGCGCGATAAATCAAGCACTAAACACGCCAGAGACATTAAATTTTATCTCTGAGATGGTATAAGATGACTTTATAGGAACCGCGTTCAAAATTAGACAGTGGGCGTGGCACAGCCCACTTTTAGGTGAAAACCCATATCTTGAGATCTGCTTAACCGATTTCAACCAAATTCGGTGCGTAACGTTCTTTTCATGTTTCTATGTCATAGTGCGAAAATGGGTGAAATCGGACTACAACCACGCTTACTTCCCATGTAACACCATTCTCAATTCCATCTGATTCTTTCACTTTCCACTATGCAAATCATGTAACAATGATTATATCGGGGTAAAACTTTGCGTGAATAATGCAATTAAAGTATGCCACCTTGCGGCCAAAAATTGTCTAAATCGAACCAAAACTGTTCAAGCCTCTAAGTACTAAATATGTGGGCCCCAGTGCCTATACCGAAAATATCAGTCAATCCACAAAGAAATCTCAAACGAGTATACCATTTGACTTTGCGAGAGTATAAAATGTTCGGTTACATCCGAACTTAGCCCTTCCCTACTTGTTTTTAATAGCTTTTATTCAGGTTAATGTTAGTTCATCAAAGAACCAAAACTAAAGCATAGCTAAGTAAAAATGCGTAAAAGCAACCACTTATCTGGTAGATTTCTTTACTTTCATTTTAGACATCTAAATTTCCTGTATCCTACTAATCAATATCTTCGGGGCGCTCCAGTATATATCCCTTGCTCTAATTTCGAATCGTATTTAAGCGCGGTGTTATCTAAGACAAGGTGTCTTGATCGCTATCGCGATATCTATGCAATGACCACGCTTTGTGCGCTAATCAAATAAAAATTTATCACTTTTCTCACCACTTTCCGTTGTTGAAGCGCTGAATTGACATTTGTTTATTTATAGCAAAGCGGCTCTTGAGCAACATAACCCGATCTTGCTGCAATTCATGCTGCCCTCATTGAAATGTGTCAAGCAAAGAGCGCAACGAGCTATGAATAAAAAAATATGCTCTACAGAGCTTGGACGACTTAGAACAGCACATTGTTCTACTGCTCCCTAGTACGTGGTATAGTATGTATGTATGTTGCCATTTAATACATAATTTATTGAAAACGCTTTTAGCCATCACCTATCAACCGCTCAACGAAACGATACATTGCGAGCAAGATCGACAGACGGACGTACGAATAAATAGCAGACGGTGCCGTAGTCGACTTGGCCAGTGTTGTCTGGTCGGACGGACAGCCATAGTGCTGGTCGCAGAAGACGTTCATTCGGTCTTTGTCTCGTTTTGTACGAGTATGTTTGTAATCGAAACCGAATCTTATCGATTTTCTGCTGCATCCGCACAAACATAACTACAGACATAGGTTTCAATTGCAGTCTCCATTTCTTTGGCTTGTTCGCAGCTGCGACTGTGGCGGCGTCTGCGACAAACTCGGATGTGTGTTTATTTTTATACTCTACTTTACTTCTTTTTTTTATTTTTAAAACCAAAGTCGTTCTCAGTCTTGTTCTTCGACCTGTTCTGAACCTTGTTATTCGGCGATTAATTTTTTTTTTCTTAGCGTTCTTTTTTTGCTGTGCATTGCACTAGCAAACCGGCCCCCAACGAGCGCGTATACTATATATTTATTTCAGTTTCCTCACATTTGCTGCAGTTCTTGCGCAGTTTTTCTTACTAGTGGCACTTGTGCCTCCTCCAACATGCGCGTTTACCTTCTGTTTCATTGGACTTTCTTTGCGTAGTTTTATTTCTACTTTTGTGTCAAGTTTTTTGCGTCGACGAACTCTCGTCGTCTCAACGTTTCGTCGTACCGATGTGTTATGGCCCATATTAATCTGTAGTTGGTTTCGGTCGTTGCGTCGGTGCGTTTTTACTCTTTCACTTTTATTTCCTGTCACTACTTTATATATATTATATTGTGTTATGCTATGCTTCTGCTTTTCTGCTATTTGCAGTTTATCTCTTGACTGCTTCTGCGCTTGTTTCGTTTACTCGCTTCGGCGCTTATGGTTCAGCTTCGCCCTGGCATTTAGCTCACGATCTTAATTCACTTTGTGAACATGGAAGTAAACAATTCATTGAACTTTCGCATAAAATGCTCTCAAGGTTATCAACTTTGCTCTGCGTGGCATTGCGTTCTGTTCTGCAGTCCAGTCTGGTTGGGTTCCAAGCGGTTCGTCATGCGTTTACGTGTAATATTTACACTATGGCACTAATGTTTGCTCGATGTCCGGTACTACCCGGCAAGCAACATCTTCCAAGCGATTGCACTCGGCTCGCTTAGCAGCTACTATGTTACATACACGAAAGTATGTACGTTCTTTATTATATTCGTACGCACGCCGGCGCATCGTGCTGTATGATCCTATTGCTTGCTAGCTTACTGCCGTTGTTACTCAACTCCAGCTTGAGTTCGACTTTGACTATTTATTTTTTAATAGCTTATTTTTTTAGTAATTTTCTTGGCTTCCCGGTAAGTTTTTACTTGTGTTCTTTTTTCTGCCTTAATTCTTTTATTGCTGTTCACTTGATTATGGTATTTTTAGTGCCTATTTCTGTTGAACGTTTTGACTTCAGTTCAGTTCTTCTAACTAGTGATTTGCTGCGAAATGCTTTTTGCCACTCAGCCTGCTAGTCAGTCAGCGGCGCAGCCATGCATTGCCTTTGTGCTAACCAATTTTCAGTCTATTATCTCGGCAATCACCATGTGCCGTAACAGAAAGACGTCGCCTGTCTCAACTTATACGAGTTCATAGCAAAAGTTTCTTTCGGCCGCTTGGCCGGTCGTGCGGTCATGTATTGGTTAAGTTAAGTCTTTCGCTCTGGTCATTGGTCTTTCAATCCGTCATGACCACAAACACATAGATGCAGATATATGTACATACGGGCAAGCCATGAGTGTAAGGTTCCTAGTCTACCGTCTTATGCTTAAGTTCAGTCTATTCGTTTGAGAATTTTGGTTGTTGGGTTAGTTTGCGCCTTTTTGGTTTCTTCTGCGTAAAATTGTTTGTATAATATGCTTTCGAACGGTAAACGTAGTTGGGCGTTTGCGAAGATGTTAAAAACACGGCAGCGTTAATGAAAACGCGGAAGTAATCGAGAACGTTGCTGTGTGTTAGGCACATCATTTTTGACCAAAAAAAACAAAACTTGTGTGATTAAAGAGTGCCACTCAAGAATCCATTCGACTTGATAGCGAGAATGTGTGAATAACCCACTAAGCTTCCGAACATATCGATAATCGAATAAAGCTGATTTTAAGGATATTTGAAGAACTTAGATGACTTGAATTATCAGAAAATATTGATGTAGTTGTTGGAGCAGCAGAAAACATTGCCTAAGTAATTTTGAAAAGTCTGTCGAGCGTTGTTACATTAGCAACCTGAGTCCGTTTCAGTTAGGTGGATCCGATTGTCGTGTAAGCATCTTCTATCTCGAGCCCAAGCTTATATCAGGGGAAGCAAACTTTGTTACATGATTATCATTTCAAAATTTTACTCACTTCCGGACTTATGGCGATAGAAAAACTTAATCGCCGGTAACTTAAGTTTGCGCGAAGTTGACGAATAATACAATTTTGTAAGATTTTTTGGCATCACTGTTGGCCCCGCCGAACTCTGCTCGCGCTTCGATGAGGTCAACGATTTGGTCGGGAAGATAGAAACGGAACTTTGTGACAATTCTGTGGACAGAAGACTTAGCCATAAACTAAAAATTATTATTTTTCGCTCATACAAAATGTCTTCAAATATACTTGGTTGTCAAAAAGTTTTCCTAGAGTTTGTGACCTTTGGTCCAACCGGAAATATATCGTCAACTCTCGCCATTTTCTTTTCAAAACTAAACGGATCTTGGGAAAAGACACAAACGATCAACTCTTAGCAAAAGCTTATTTTTAGGTTATAAATTTTTTTATTCAAGTTGTTTGAGGTTTATGCTCTATGAGTAATGTAGACTCTGGCTCGAGAGAAGGCGAGACGAATAAAAGATGTTTGGGTTGAACCAAACTTTATAAATCTTTTATTAAACTATATCCATATGTAAAACCAGACTACTTGATACGAGTTTACCGATCTCGAAAGAACCCAGTGTAATATTTTGTGAGATAAAACTACATTCCAACGATGCCACAATAAAAGTATGGAACCTATGAGATCCAGATAAGCGCTCGAGACTTAAAATATATTTATTGGGAATTAGCATAGTCGAAAGCGAAACTTTTTGAAGAAAATGTGCAAATTGTTACCACAATTTGAAGATTTTTATGTGTAGAGCCTTGATCCATTTCTACACTGTAGTCACTTAGTATTCGCTCAACATTCAACAAATAGTTCAGAGAAATTGTTATCTCAGAATATTCAGAAAATGAAAACTTATTTCGCAATAAAGTCACTTACATCGCAAACTTCTGACGGCATCTCAAAGATTTTATGACAGTTAATAACCAATATTCCAAAAACTATTTAAGTTATAAAAATTTCGCAGTACTTTGCGGCTGATATCAGGTAAATGCATTAGCAACAAAATAGCCAACTTCAAGCATACCAGCGTTGCCAACCATGCTGTTGATGAAATTTGTTGCGATAAATTCGCGCGCCAGAATAGAGTGACAGGATCATTAATGTTAGGAGCTGTGACAGTGGTGATAACAAGTACACTAGCGCACATAGCAACAGCAACAGGAATAAACACAGGGATAGCGTACAAATGTGCTTTGCCACCGAATCAACGTTGATGACTGTGACATACTGACAGTGTAACAATACAAACAACAACAATGAATAAAGTTTTATCATTTGACAGCAAAGTGCAATGCCAGTCAACAGGATTCGCCGCTGCCACTGGCCGGAGGACAAACAATAACACAGCTCGTACAAACCGCTATTTGCAGTTAGTTAAAGACATAAACCACGCTAACCATGTGTCAGCTGTGGTCAAGTGTAGCGTCCACGCTTATGTGGACTAAATTTTTAGGAAACATCGCAATTTTGATATATGCGAGTACATACATATGGCATGTTGCAAAAATGTCACCGCATAGCAGCGCTTAGAAAGTTTGTTGAGAGTTTTGACTGGGCAAAATCAGTAAGCTTTCAGTTAACAAACACACAATGCAGATTTTTGGGAGGAATTATTTGAGAAATCCTCAAAAAAATGTAAATTTGTCTTATACTTGTTTTATACTCATGCAACATGTTGCTACAGAGTAAAATAGTTTTGTTCACCTAACGGTTGTTTGTATAACTTAAAACTAATCGAGATAGGTATGGAATTATATATAACACATCTAAATTTTAAAAGTGGGCGTGCCCCGCCCTCTCATAGGTTTAATGTACATATCTACTAAGCCATTCAAGCAATAATAACCATATTCGCTCAAGGTAAATATTTTTGGTACCTACACCTACCCCTACCCACCCTGTGAAAATATAACAGTTTTTTTAATAACTACTAAAAGTACGATAAATCTACTAATTTAAATGCGCCAGAGACATAAAAGTTTACACTCGAGATGACGGTATGAGAGGGCTTTGTAAGAGCCGCTGACAAATTTAGACGATGGGCGTGCCTCCACCCACATTTAGGTGAAAACTCATATCTCGGTACGTAATATTACTCTGATATTTCTATATTATAGTGCTTTTCATATAACACAATTTTAAATTCCGTCTGCTTCTTTTATTTTCCAATATACAAATCTAGAACCAATCAATATATCCAGATAAAACTTGGCACGAATAATGCCTTTGAGATGTGCCACCTTATGACCAAGAGTTGACCGGCCAAAACTTTTCAAGCCCCCAGAAACCGAATAACTGGGCCCCAGTTCTTATTGCGAACTTTTTAGTGAAAATACCGGTCAATATGTAAGATATATTATAGAAATTCGGAAAGAATCCTTCTCTAATAATAGTATGTCTGGCCCATTGGCCCCCATATTACCTAACAGAAAGATTTTCCAACTTCCGCTGTTAATAAGTTGGAACCGCTGAAATTAGACTACTATGATGACTACTAACACATGGCTTCCCTATAAACTGAAAGATCAAAATTTAGTGCTTTTATCGAAAACTTCTTTATTTCATGCAAGATATGTATCTTCACGAAATTTGGCATGGATTATGGTGCAAGGCAACAGTAGAATCTTCGAACAAATTGTTTAGATCGGCCCACTATAGCATATGGCTGCAATACCAACAGATCGATCAAATCAAGATAAAGATCTGTTTATACACTTTTATGCTATAATAAATGCACCTGTGAAGGGTATTATGGCTTCAATGCAAACAAAATTAACAAAGTTTGTTTTATTTTTCCCAATTTAATGCAAACTAGAAGATAAACGAATTTTCGTCCACCCTAACCCCGAGATAGATACTTCTGCTTAGCAGTCGCTTATGACCAAAGACTAACGAGTGGGAGCAGCAGCTGCACACAATTGCTTTCAAGTTGCAAGTACAATCGCAAAAATTAACAGTAAATGAAGTAGCAAAAGACGGAGCAAAACGAAATACAAATACATACACAAATATATACATATAAACAGCTATCTAATATACAACTGCGTGTATATAACAAGCCGGCATGCTAGCTATACAAATAAACGTCAACTTGGTTGCGAGTCAAAGTCAAAGTTACCTTGAAGATTGTGGCAGTCGATTGTGTATGTTGTTGCTGTAGTAGTTAGCTGTTTGGTGGCACGATTGAGTTGGGTAGTCTGGCTACTTTGGTTATTTGCCCGCTTGTTGACTTCTAACTAACTGCCCCCCGACTAGCTGATGGGCCGAAGGCTGGCTAGCTGCCCTGCAACACTCGACCGCGGTGAATGAGACTGGCGTGGTGCAAAACTTGCAACGTTGGGGCACAGTTAATATTTGCTAAAAGCAATAGCTTTATGGGTATGTATGTGTGGATCTCCTAAGGAGGTGTATAAAGCAATTGTATTTGTTAAGAAGGTGTTGCATCGACAGGCTCAGCAGTGGCAAGAGAGAGTAACGGCACTTCAGTGAATGTTTTCATATGAACGATTTGGGTCTAAGAATGGTAGTTGAAGGAATTCTTTGCCTTTAGGTGCTAAAGATGTGTGTCCTAAAGAACTGATAAATCACCCTAGTAAAGAATCAATCCTTCGAGATAATAGGATGAAATATAAGCATCTTTCCATGAAGTATTTGAATAGTACAGAGTTTTACAGAAGCGTAGACCAACTATAAGTAAAAATTGAAGAGATACTTGTTATAAGCTCTCTATAAGAGTAAAGTTTATGAATTGGTTCGACACAGTTCTGTCAAGGCGAAAGGTATTACCTACCGACGAATAATATTTGGAGCTGTGGTAGACTTTTTCAGATTTTTAAAAGTTATCTTTTTTTTTGTTTTTACATAGTAAGGTCGTATAGCTTTGGTTTCATGACCATGCTTTCAATGACCAATGTTCGCTTTGTCTCAGGATATTTCAAAACATCACTTACTGACCGACTATTAGATCAGTAAGCGCAGTAATACTCAAAACGAGTTGTTTATAATCAAACCACCGTCTAGGCTTTCAAAGTATTTCTAAGTATTTCTAAGTTCGAAAACTCAGCTTTTGGCCTATCGAAACTGGAAGACACCATCCACGCCGAATTAGACATCTAGATAGTCTTCAGTCGCTACAAAAATCATGTAGAAAGTTTTAGACTAAAAAGAAAAATGTTCGTCTGCAAAATTTTTACGGAGATTGAGTTGTTTGATTTTGTTACGCCGAATAACAGTAGCAGCTCACATAATAACCTTTAGAGGCTTTACAGACTATTTTATAACCATGCTGCGTAAAGTACGTAGAAATCTCACGGTTTTTAGATGCAATAGATTTCGACAAAAGTGGTAACGAATAGCCTATATACTTTTGTATGTACACAATTCAGATAATAACATAAGTAAAGTGCAAGAGCCGACTCGAGATTGCTTAGTGGCTTCTTTATACTGAAAAGCTTAATAAACACGCACACAAACACATCTTCAGCTAAGCGCACGTAGTTTTACTGAGGAACAATGAAGATACTATGCAAACACTCACCCAATCGCAAATAAAATGTGTAAATACTTGAGTCGACTAAAGTAAGACTGGCGCATCCAGTACTATATATTGCTACAATTCCACTTATCGGTACACCTGTGTACCCAGCTCACCAGCTAACCGCCCTACTCCCTTTGAGCTCGACTCATCGTTAAATGTTCTGCACGCTGCTTCTTGAGTTTTATGCTTATTTGTCTGGTTAACAGTTTTGTTTGGTTTATGAACCCGCATAAATGAGCACCGCAATCGTGTCTCAACACCCCACTACCCTCGTTGGCGTTGCATTTCATTTGACTACAATGACACAAAGGCAGAGCAACAACGGAGCTCAAAGTTCTAAGTGCTTTTGCTAGACGAGTTGCACAAAGGCGAAGTAAAACGATTTATCTGAGGCGGCGCACGTCGGTGTGTGTGTGTGTGAATGATTGCTTAGAAGATGTCATTCACCGCTGGAGTCTGCGCTTATGTACGTATGTATGTATGTACATATGCGGGTAGTGTGGGTTTTACCGCAAGAGGTCGCATAAAAGTGTTTGCTCTGGTGATAACCAACATTCTATGGAATGTAAGCGAATTATCACTTAAGAAACATTTTTCTTTGTGTTGACAAGAAAGCTTCCGAAATACATATATAAAAATTTGTATATTTTTAAAAACTTATAATAGAAAACAATATCAGCACTGTTACTATCAAATATTTTTTGAGATGGATTACCGCCCGTTACAATTTTTAAAATAAATATATTTTTTTCGGGGTTGCCGAATGAAGGCAAAATTATATAATTAATAAACAAACAAAACCATTTACTATAATAATTTATGCAATATTTAAAAAATAGTCAAATATATTTAAAACTTATGAGCCAAATAAACCAATTCTTGCAATACGCATATACAAAAATTTTTGGGTAGGGTCACTACCGCTTTCGAATTTTACAACAAATATTTTTTCAGGGTTGCCGTCACTTATTGATATATTTAAGTTATAGTTTTATGGAATGAATGTAAATTAATATATTGCAATAAAAAAGAATATTGTAATTTTAATTTTAGGAGTTAATTAAATTTAGAACTTAATTAGGAGTTTTTTTTTAAGAAAATTTCTGAAAAATATTCAAATATTTTTAAAATTTATGAACCAATTCTCGCAATATGTTTATAAAATATTTTCTGTAAAGGGTTGCCACCCATTTGTAACTTCAAAAGAAATATTTTTGTCAGGTTTGCTAACAATTGTTGTATTAAAATTACATTAAATTTAAGAGGATGTTGCCGTTCTAGTCTTGATGATTTCAATATTTTTTTATTTCAACAAATCTTTTTAGAAAAAAAATGTATAAAAATATTTTCATATTTTTAATACTATTGTATCTTATTCAATTATTGTCATCAGTTCTTCTTAATAAACTCACTCCTAGCCCAACCACATTCTATACAAAAAATGTAGCCAAGCTTTCTAATCGACCTAACATGTCAAAATGTGCTTACCCTATGAGTACAATACGTATAATATTTCGGGCAAGAGAAAACTAAACAGACTCATCTAATGGGTTTTTAATGAATTTAGCTGCCAGACAAAAATCAATAATATAAGGTAAATTTTCTATTTTAGATTATTCTTAACTTACCTCATAAGAGAGCATAGTAAAGAGCCCGATACATATTTAATTCTAAAAACTAGATTTTTATTGTTTCAACTCACCTGAAATGAAATAAAGATAAGAAAATATTAAACTTGAAGTAAAAATTGTAAAACGCTTAGAAACTAAAAGACAAATTTAGCTAATTAAAAAGCTATATATTCAGATTTTATAAATGTTATCTACCACATAGAAATATAGATCTCACGAAAACAAAGTATATTAAGTTAGCCACGAAGTTTGTAACACCCAAAACGTTTGTAACACCGTAAGAAACGTCCGAGACTCTATAAAGTTATGTACATATAAATGATCTGCGTAGACTCTCATCTGGATTTGTTTCCGGCAAATTTGGGTGTTGTGAGGGACGAACCAGGCGAGAGGGTCCATCAAGACACTTCCTTAATGGAGAAGCGCACTCAAGGGAAATGGAATGTAGTAATGCTAACAGATTATTGCTGGAGACTTAAAAAGACCATCGAGAAGCCAAAAATGCACGAAAAGCATACAAATTTATTCTATATTATGCAATAATTTCTCTATGTTTTGATGTCACAAGAAAAACTGATGTGACAATTTTTTTTCATTCACATATTATTGTGAAAGATTTTGTTAACCAGTGTTATTGTACAAGTCAACCACGCAATCTCAAAAGAAGTTGTTCTGATCGGACCAATATAGCAAATAGCTGCCATACAAACTAAGAGATTTGAAGCGAAATAAAGCTTTTTTATACCCCTTTATGTAATAAGTTTTTTTTTTTTAGCAATTTTTTAATAAAAATGTATTTATTTTTAGAAGAGCTTCCTTTCACTTTAAATCGACTGAAGCAACCTTGCGTGCATACATGCCTATAAGAACAATTAACAAACTTTCAGGTATTCTTTTCTAACCAGTTAGCAAAATAATGCATTTATTTCTAAAGATTCAAGAATTCAGCTGCTCAGCAAAAGATGCCTTGCAACTATCGAAGCGGGAAGCACTTAGCACAATACTTAATACTTAAGTGAATGGAAAAACAAAACGTTAAGCGCTAATAAATTGGACAAAGCAACGCGTAAAGATACAATTGAATAAATACTAAACTCATTTCAATGCTTAACAAGATGCGAACATATACACGCACGTAGGGTTGTGTGTAGTGAAACTTAAGCAAATGCATTTGAAATTGATTGCACATTCGGAGAGGAAATACACAATGCGTGCCAGGCAATTGTAAATTAATTAATAGCGCGTTGCAAAATTACGAGCGGCACTGAAAGCGAACCAAAAGAAAGGCAAAAGAAACGACGAGGAAAACGCACGCACGCACAAATTATAAATGTGCTTGCCACACGCGCTTGCACTGCACATACTGGCCAATATTTCGCGCGCTGGTCGCTTGTTTGGCCGTCACAAAGGCATTAGGAGCAAAAGCAGCAGCAGCGGCAACAGTGGCGGCAATTGCTGCCAACAGCGCCGTAATTTTACCGCATAAATTACCATTGAAGTATGGACTTAATCAATTTATGCATTTAAAAGGTACTATACTAAATATATGTATTAATAAACAAAAAAATACATATAAATATGTATGAAAGGGTGTGCGCACGTGCAGCAGAGCAACTGTGGCCGGGTATTATAGCATGCAACTAGTCTGGAAGCAACACCTACTCGCAACAGTGAACTTTCAGTGACTTTGTTCTTTTTTGCTGTTGTTGCATACCAAAAGCTACTTTTTACTTTGTTACTGTACACGTACTACTTTTTGATTTTTGTTGTTGGACAAGAAAAAACGTTAACCGAAACGTGCACCGAAGCTAGAATACTAGACAGGTGTAAAAACATTTTTATTCTGATTTTAAGGGGTCTGTTTATATGACTGCTCTATGCTATAGTTCACCGATCTGAACAATTTGTTTGAAGAAAATAGTCTATTAAATTTTCGAAAGATAAATTGACAAATAATAGAGTTTTCCATACAAAGACTTGAGTTTGCTCGATCATTTGTATGGGAACTATATGATATAGTTGTACGATCTGAACAATTTGTTCAAAAATTGTAGCCTTGCCTTGGATAATTATCTGTGCCAAATTTTGATACCATGTCAAATAAAAAGTTGTCTAACAAGAACTTGCTTCCGATCATTTAGTTTGCATGAAGGCTGTATATATATATATGAGATATGCACATTAAACCTATTAGAGGCGGGACCACGCCCACTTTTTAAAAAAAAAATTTAACTGCAGATACCCCTCCCTAATGTGATCCTGTGTACCAAATAACAGTTTTGTATCTTATTGTGGAGCTTAGTTATGGCAATTTATTTGTTTTTGATTAATGGCGTTTTGTGGGCGTGGCAGTGGTCCGATTACGCCCATCTGCAATACCAACCGTCTCACGATACCAAGAAACATGTCTACCAAGTTTCATAAAGAGATCTCAATTTTTACTCAAGTTAGAGCTTGCACGGACGGACGGACGAAAGGACGGACGGACAGACAGTCACCAGGATTTCAACTCGTCTCTTCATCCTGATCATTTATATATATATAACCCTATATCTAACTCGATTAGTTTTAGGTGATGCAAACAACCGTTAGGTGAACAAAACTATTATACTCTGTAGCAACAGGTTGCGAGAGTATAATTACATACAAAGTGCCTGAGAGAAATAGGACCCAGCTTCAAACCAACCAAGCGGCAAAGTTAATATCGTTTCTATGAGAGGGAACCGTTAACATTGACACCATGTTGTTTTGTAGTTCTAAACCTTCAAAAGTGTAAGGGATAGAATTAAAAGCCATGTGCAAATCAGGCAAAGGTTAGCAAGATTGTATGAATTGGTTCCGGATTTCCTTTACTACTTTGCCTGGAACTGACTCGCAGCGACATTTTGTTGCTTCCCTCAGACTTCAAGGGATTGGGCGCTGGAAAGAAATGAAACGGTAATCGCGGATACTGAGACATATTTTTTAGCAAAAAACATTTCATAACTTATATCGTGCTCGCTGAAAAACTGCTATGTTCAATAATAAAGTCGACTTCTGTCAAGAAAGTTCTTAAAAAGATACAAGCTCGGAAACGAAGAGTCTTTCTTGTTTACGTCGTGGGAACGGGCCATCGAGTCTATGTATTTTTTGAGTAATATTCTCTATTCGGGTACATTTTTAGATCTACTATTTGTGTAACATGTCGTAAGAACACAACATTATGATAAGATCCCAATGTATAACCACAAATATTGCATTGAAACGTTTGCTCTTCAGTGTAGTACTGTATCCTAGCTCGTTATTTACTTCTTTTATCGCGTGCAGTTCGGTTAATTGAACGAAGTTAGAAATGTCTCATCACAGTGGCTCTAAATATGTCGGTATAAAGCGGTTTGCTGTCCAGTGGCAACCATTGTCACTAAACCCAAGTTAAAGTTCGACACCTGATTTGTTTAATACAATATGTGCTTAGGGTTTTCTCAAAACCGCAATATTTAATTAAAGATGTGCCCTAACGGCAATTCTTTTATTAAATTCAAAATTAATTTTGTTAAGTTTTTTTTTTGCTGTGGACTGTTTACGACTTTTCGACGGCGCAGTTACCAAGTGAACTCCTATTAGTTATGACTTATTAGCTACTCATCTTTGCTAATTGGTTTTTGCTTTGCCCACCGCCGGCAAAACAAAGTCGTTGAGCTACTAACTCAAATTATTATACTTATGTTATACATATGTTTGTGTGTATTGTTGCAATTTATGATAAATTATGTGTAGAATACGTCATCATAGTAACCGGCAGCGCCATTTACTACATTCTCTAGCAATTAATTAAGATTTATTTTTCCGTTTAGAAAGAAACGTAGCGTCTAAGAAATAGATGCTGGTTGGAGGTCACACGCTAGCTGCTATGCGACAAGGTCATTCAATATTCTGCTCATCCCTTTTTGGTGCGCTTTGAAATCGACACAACCTATAATTATATATATTTTTGGACGAATTTGCGTCAGCCCTCTAACGTAGAAAAGTTAATTGTATTTTTATACAAGCTTTATTGTATAGTTACAGCTATAGGCGTTAATTGGAACATGCATAGTGACCGTACGGTTGGTTTTATGTAACGCCAGTGAAAAATGCCCGCCAATAGGGTAATCGAGCAATCTTAAGACCTGTTCACACTGCGCTGTTGTTTACTTGTGAATTTCAAAAAATCAATTTTTTTGGTTTATATTTCGATTGTGCATATATTTGAAAATATTCTCCGAAAAAAAATGTAAGTTGTTGAGTTCTGTTCTGGATATACAAGTATGACAATATTTGTACAAAACTTCAAACCTAATGTAATCGGCTGCCAACACTTTAAAGGCATTTTTCTCGAAACGCTGTTTTCAGAGTCAGTGAAGGAAAATTCTCCGAAACGGCTGTACTAACTTCTATTTGTCTGGTAGTGATCGAAGTATTGAGATTTCTCAGAATAATTGCGATTTTTTATGCCACTGTAAAGTGTATACGACTTACTTTTTTGGGCAGCCGCCATATTGTCAAAAATTTTTTACCAGTTTTTCGATAGTTCCCTGAGTTCTATTGTTATAATATTTTTCATCATTTTATCAAGAGAATCCTAAATTTTTCAAAATGAATCACTGATTATTAAAGAACATTCAATTCTGTAAATTTAATTAACATTATAGTTATTTATTTATTGTACTCAAAAAAATATTAATAAAAATTTTACACAAGAAGCGTTTTTTCTGACTAGCAAGTGGATATGACTCTTTAAGTATTCTAAAAAACTTTAGATTTTGAGCAGAATTCTTAAAAAAACTTGTTCTAGGACGCTGTTGATGTTGTTGGAAATCCCGGAATTAAGATCCTTAATCCTTAATTAAGAAGAAATAAGAGTCAGTAGAAGAATTATATAAATAAATATTGTAGTACATTTTTCGAAATAAAAACATAAAAACATTAACATAAAATAAGTGTTTGAAAAAAATGTCCGAGATTTCATTGGTTGCTTTTTCTTGGCATTAAACCCGATTAGGCTTATGATAGTACTTTTGAAAAAGGATCATTGAGAACAAAACCTACACTAAGAATATTGTCTTTTGGCTAGGCTGTTTGCGACCGCCACAGATAAGAGTTATAGGGTCAGAGACCGTGTCTGTGCGTATTAAACCTTATAACAACTTTTCGAGGTTTCGCTCAACGAGAACAAGTAAATTTATGACATATTTGTTTTGCTAGAATCTTAACAATAATCAAAAGAAATATGAAACATACAACAACAAGTTTTTATGAGATTTCAAGCCCAAAATTACGGTTTGGTTGAAAAGAAGATATAAACTGTCTTACAAGCCAACACATTTAGGGATTCTACTTTATGATAACGATGGAGATCTAAAAGTAGAATAATTAATTGTTATGAAAGTTTGACAGTTGTAGCAAGTTGTCGTTTGTATCAATATTAAAAATTCGCAATTTTTGGATTGTTTTTTAAATATAACTGTTAATACATAACATATACTTTATATTACAACACGATCACTGTGGCAACGAATTTGGATATAAATTGGCCAAAGCAGCAGTTGGTCGAACCGAAAGCGATGGATTTTGTTGTGATTGTTCGCAGCTTTGCATGGAATTTGAATGCTGGTACGCTTGTTATGCGATGTTATGTTATGCTAGGCTATGCTGATTTTGTCAGCGATTGTCTGCCACAGACAAATGCAGATACACAAAATACTGCAAATATTCTCTATTCGAGCGACAATTGCGGGTGAAGGAATTGCCGAAAATTGTGCTCGCTTAATTGCGGCAGTAAATAACGGTATATACACAAATACACACGAATGCATTGCTACACAATTGTAATTGTTGCATACATCACGTGCTACTTTTTAGCAATGCCACTTGCCAATTCAAGGCACATTCAACTTACTTGAACTGGAAAAAATGGCATTACAATAGAATGCTTGAATGTAGAAAAAAATTTATAAGTTTAATGTTATAAAAAAATGAAGAATAAAAAAAATACAACCACACACACGTTAGCTGCAGCTGCACCGAAGCTGTAATACCCTTCACAGGTGCATTTTATATAGCACAAAAGGGTATACAACGATTTTTATCTTGATTTTGATCGTTCAGTTTGTATGACAGTTACATATATAAGCTATAGTGCTTCGATATCGGCGGGTCCGACAAATGAGCAGCTTGTTGGAGATAACGTATGCAACATTTCAGATCGATATTTCAAAAACTAAAAAACTACAGACGACATATCTCGTCATTCTGATCACTTATATATAGAACCATATATAAATATATATATAATATATAGGTATATACCTATGTTAGTTAAATGATCACCGCCGTTTTTTTCTGAGTATTACAAACTTCATGGAAAACTTAATATAGCCTGTTCAGGGTATCCATATAAATACTAAAGCCACACTAAACCCCAAAAACTTTCAAACAAAGTTTTTTATTTCGGTTTTGTCAAATTTTTTCCGAAAAGCAACTCGTGCTTGTCAGTTGCCAGCGCAATTGTTCTACTTTGCGTTAACTTCGCTGCACAAATATGTAAAGTTGGTTTAAGTTTATTTATTTATTTCTATTTATATTTCCTATATTTTATGCACATGTTTTGTATCTGTTTTCTAATACCAAAATTTTTGCACGCTTATTGCTTCATTCCACAACATTCGTTGCAGTTATTGCAACTATGTGTGTTTGTTGCATCTGCAGCTGTCAGCGGCATACTGTGCTATTGGCAATGCAACGCTGTCAGCGACATAAACAGTGCATTTAACTTTGCGAAGAGAGACCCCTCTCCTCTCTCGCTAACTCTTGGAGCTTAAAGTTGAGCAACAAAAAATATTCTAAACAGTATTGAGCAGCTTATTGTTGTCTACAGTTTGAGCCAACAACTTAAATGCCAAATGCATTATGCAACATTATTAAAATGTGTTAAAAAGCCAAATATGCTGGTTACAGTTATTTTTGGCTGTTTAAGAATGCTGTGATTTAAGGCATCTTTAAAGCCAGCGTAGTTAATGACGCAGAAATGGGTAGGAAAATTGGCAACAGAACCAATGCACTTATTGTTTATCAACTTGGTATATTAAACATAAGTTTTCCATTAAACGCCGCATTAAGAGAATGGTTATAGAATCTAAATGATATATACAATATATATCATATGTACCCTTAATACTGACTTGACACCTCATTCCAAAATAACCTTCATTACAAATATGTTTGGGTAAACTTAACCAATGGTTAGCTAACTGCCAGTTATATATTCGCATTATACATACATACCTATGTACACTTGACACTATGTCAACACCTCACTTAAAATAAACAAGTTTTCAAATACATTTGCGTAAAAAAATTTAAAGTAACCAGTGGTTAACTAACTTCCAGTTACACCAAACATTTTCTCGAAACTACAATATCTGTAAGACATTTCACTTCCAAATAAGTTTGCTTTCGATAAGACTTAAGATAAACTAGGCAGTGGTTAACCAACTTGCGGTTAAATTACGCGTACTTCGAAACTACAATTTACGCATAATTGATGCAATAAAATATTTACCTTGCTTTTAATTATGGTTAGTGATATTAAAGTAACCATAGGTTAACTATCATCCGGTTGAACTGCAAACTAGCTCAGAACTAATTTAATGCATACAAAAAAAATTTACTGAACAAGCCTTTAGAGTGCATTTTACAAATAAGTTGACTACCTTATCAAAAATGACAAGTAACTGGTTTTTAGAATTCCAATGAACTTATGTTTTCACTATTGTTATTGTAGTATCAGTATTTTGCATGATAGAACGCTTTAAAATTAGAATTAATATTTTTTGATTTCAGTGTTACCTTCGCCAACTATTTCAAAACCCAAAATTGCTTTAATAAAGTGTTATATAATTATTGCTAAATGTCAATACGATTTTCATTTTAAACCCTGTTTCTTTAGACGTCTTTTATTATTATTTTATTTTACTCTTTTGGTTGCGTTTTTTAAGGTCATTTCATTTTCGCCGATTTTATGTATTTTATACTTCAAACTATGACAGCAACAACAATTCAGTATTTTTCAGACATAACTGTGGTGTAATCCAGTTATTCGATGTTTGATAATAAAAAAATGTTATGTTTTTTTGTATCTGCTCTGTTTTCTTCTATTATTTTTTATGGTTTCTCCTCTTTACGATAGCTGCTCCAGTTCTTTAGGAAATACTTTTTCTTTCTGTTCTTTTTACGCAGTTTACGCTGTTTACTTGTGGTGTCGTAATGTTACCACTCTGACCGTATGCGATAGAACGATGTGTATGTAAGTGTAGATATGTAAATATTTTTAAGCGAAACATCCATGCGCCCAAAGTGGGTCAGCGGCAATGTAAAATGACACAAGTGACGACACAATGGCAAATGCACTTTTTTTTTACATTCACACACACACATGCAAATCTATACACACAGATATGTAGTAGGCTTTTGGGAAAGGGGTCACCACATGTATGGTATATACAATACATTCATAATTACTGTTTACATTACAGTATATGGGTTTAATAGCTTAGTTGGTCTATAATTTATTTAGTAATTGTATGAAAGTAATCATTCAACCTCAACGGTAGGTAAATCTGATTAGATAACGAAATCATTGGGTAGTCATATCAGTTAAATAAATTTAAAAATCGATAAATTCTTTCAGAGCAATGAAAGTATGTAAATAAATTCTACATATGTACGTTAGGGAATATTGCCAAAGTGCGAACATATGAATGTACCTATAGTATATATGTATATAGTATATATGTACGTACATATAGTATTGTGGCAACTAATGCCATTTATGACAGATTTAAGACATTAGATGGGTTAACATATGAATTTCAAGGAAATTTGCAATATATATATACCATTTGATTAAATTTGCCTCGGACCAACTGAATCGATAAACAAATTTTTTATCATCTCTTATGGATCGACTCAACATATTTCGGTTAATGCTTTGGGTATGAAATGTGCCGTACAACGTCGATAGAGATCGCTATAGAGATGCTTGACAACGGAGTTGAGAATACTAGATACGAGACGTGGGTTTATGAATATGTAGACTAAATATGTGAATACTTATGCGCAAATAAAATATTATTCAGATTGACCGCTGTAGAAAATAAATCTTGTGCGCTTAAATATGTATATGTTAATACTTTCATACTATCAATTTTTATAAAAATTTAAAAACTTTGAAAGCTTTAAATTGATAAGCTTATAGGTTTAATTTAATTCAATTGAAAAACAGAAAGTCTTGTCAGCCACTTTCATTTTACCACCAAACCTTTGAAAATCAACCTTGCGATTGCGAAATAACAAGTGTAACGCAATACACGATAATTCTAAGTTCCTAGAAATGCACAAGATTTAAAAGCAACCCAATATTATGGGCAGTAGAGCAATATAAGAGAGTTGAACGCGGACCAAACGCGCATTCTTTATATGAATATCACGGGGATTAAGTGCACTCGCCCACCGTTCGTCTCACAATCTTCCGGTTGGCCGGAATCTGCTATAAAATCAGCTCGAGCAAATTATTTGCTATTGTAGATTCTGTGACAGTTTCTAAAGTGAAAGCGATAAGTGCGGTCGAAAACAATGAGTTTTATTTAAAGCCGAAGGCTGATAATTATTGTGTTTTAGAGATAGAGAACATAGTAGACAAATGAGTTTTTCGTAAATAGCGAAATTAATAAACAATGTGTAAACAATTTTTTAGTGAAATTTTAAGTAGAAAACACAGATTTATATTACAAAGGACAACAAGCAAATGACACCAAAAAAATTTGTTTCTATTTAAATTATAGGAATATAATTCAAATTTTAAGGCTAAAAAAATATAATGTATAATTATAAGTACCACTGAAACATACGTTCGTTTTTTCGCCGTTGTTATTTTTATACTCTTGCAACATGTTGCTACAGAGCACAGTATGTTAATAGTTTTGTTTACCTAACGGTTGCTTGTATTACCCAAAACTAATAGAGATAGATATAGGGTTATATATATATAAATGATCAGGACGAAGCGAGTTGAAATCCGGATGTCTGTCTGTCCATCCGTCTGTGCAAGCAAGCTGTAACTTGATTAAAATTAAGATATGATGAAACGTGTTCTTTGACATCTTTTTCTGTGGTAATGGCAAATTATTAATAAAAGCGACTCAAAACTATCCCCATCTCTTATATACCTAATATAAGATTTTCAATCTTCCGATTGGCTTTATACCGTATATATTAGTCAATATGTAGGATATCTTAACAAAACTAAATGAACGGATTATATTGTACATACTATAGTTTAATGCCGAAAATATGTGATATTGGTCTACGAATTCTACCAGCCCTCATTTACCATATATTCATTATTCCAACAAACCCTATTGTGAATGCGACGAACAGTGGATGAGTCAAATAATTATAAAATTACTTAATTGAAGGTATTTCACCGGACTTGCTTCTAGTAAGTTGTAAGAGTATGAAATATTCGTTTACACCTGAACTTAGCCCTTCCTTACTTGTTTAAAATAAAGTTTTGCCAACACCTGAAAGTATTTCCTCGGCTTTGATTGTTGCAAGAGTATAAAATGATTGGTTACCCTCGAACATGGCCCTTCCTTACTTGTAATTTTTTTCTGAGGTGGTGTACTCGTATTTGACAACGTAAAAGTGTAAATATGGTTATAAGAGTGTTCACTCATTGTTTTTTGATCGTTATAGAGAGTGTTTACAAAAATTGAAAAACTTAGTTATTTATTAAAAAAACAAAAAACAAAAAAAAAATAACTGTTTTTTTACAGCGCTTTCGTTATTACTATGGCAAAGCAACACATTTATTGCGTGTATTTCTCGCTTTTAATATTCGTATGGAGCCATGCTGCCAGAACGGTGAAGGGAAATAACAACGTAATATATGTAAATTTATATAAATGCGACAAATATTTAAAAATTTCACTCAATAGGTATACACGCTAGTTTATGGCAGTGAGGCAAACTTAGCAAATTTATATAAGGAGACCAAAATTCTGCGAGAAATATTAACAGAACATCGTCAGAGGTGATTATCAAGCATTTACACAAACAATAATACAAAAAGAATAAATTATTTACCAATTCAACAAAATTTACTTAAACTACAATAACTTCGAGACTCTAACTCTCTTATCTCAGTATATTTTCAAAAATACTTTCTTAATAATTTTCAGTCTAAGTAACCTACAGAAGAACTATGCAAGTCTGCAGAAGCGTTTAGACAATTTGGAGATTACACAAAAACGCCAAAGTAATGCTAATATAGTGCAGAAGCTTCAAAAATACATCGTGTCGAAGCTCAACGAACAGAGTAAAGAGCTGATGCAAAAGCAAAGTAATTACAAAAACACAATTCAGGACATATTTGAAACACAAATGAAAACATTTAAGAAAGAGCTGAAGAATTACAAAACCAAATTGCTCGACCAAATGCAAAGTGAACTCGGTAAACGAAAAAATTACACACAGGATAGCGATGAAAAGCATATCGATATGAAAACGCACAAAACACTTATCGAATTTTTGACAAATCTAAAAAACAATAGCAAAGAGATAAAAAAGTTGCCCCCAGAAGCCGTCACATTATTTAACGATATCACGAATATAATTGAGAATCCTTTGTCAAATGAAGACGATGAAGATACATGGTCTTGGTATGCGAAATATTTGCCAAATGCATACGACGAAACGGTCGAAGTGAATGCGAAGCCAGCAGTTGATGTTGAAATCGCAGACAGCTGCCACAAAGCGATCACATCAATGCAGATCGAGGAAGCAACCGCTGGCGACATCTATGCTTTGAATATGACGAAATATAATTTGACCAATATGTATGGTTATTGTTTACCTGATCCGCATGGTGAGGAGGCATGGCTGGTCATAGAGCGACGTATTAGCAATGCTAGTTTGTTTAACCGCACTTGGCAGGAGTACAAAAATGGTTTCGGTGATTTAACTGATAGTTTTTTTATTGGACTTGAGCGATTACATAAACTGCTACTGGGTTCGAATTCCCAATTATGGATACAATTGGGCAAAGAATCTAATGAAAGTCCTCATAGAATTTATACGAACTTTATGATATCCAATGAAACAGATCAATATAGATTAACATCGTTGAATCTCGAAGACCTTAGGGATGACCTGGTCAACGCAAAAGGTTGGAGTTTTCAAACATTTGATGTCGGAAATAAATGCGCAGAGATAATGCAAAGTGGCTGGTGGTATAATGAGACAGTAGAACAGAATGTTTGTAGCAATGGGTGAGTACTTTGCACATATATTGGCAACGAATACAGGGTGTTTCATTGACATTAAATGAACTTTACTATATTTCTAGAAACTTGAATACAAAACTGGAAAATGTGTCCTGGAATGGCCATACAGATGTCGTTTATATGCATATGGCAATAAGGCATAAGGACCCTCCAGTAAAACTCCATATTTCATTCGAATGATAGAGACGCAGACGCAGACTTCGTAAGCGAGAAAATTCACAAAAAAAAAACCATTGTTTACATCTTTGAATTAAATGTAGAAATAAAAATTCATCTGCTGCAACTTAAAGAATGTCTCCAAAATTCGTTTTGATTTTCATATTTTGGCAGTTTAAAGTTTGGCAGTTTCGGCTTCACTGTACGATGAATATAGAATTGCACAAACTTGTGATAACCTTTGCAATACACTGGCGAAAGATAGACAGGCAAATCGTCAGTAGTGTGCGTGTGTCATTAATAAGAAATCATAATTTCCCCATACCCCCACTGCTATCTCGCACACTCTAACTCTTGCTGGCTTGCTCACATTTATATTAATTGTTTGATTTTTCCGAAAGATTTTACGAAATTAATAGACAGTTGTCGTGGTAAGAGCACTGGGTGCGGTTTGCTTTTTATATTGTAGTCATTGTGAAAAATAACGCTATGCTCTCTATACGTTTTAAGAGAAAAGCGGTAAAGGTAATCGTTGAAAGTTTATTTATATTTTGCATTTGTTTTGTAAAAAGTATAATAAAGTGTCGAGAATTAAAAAACAATTGTGTTAAGTGTATCGGTTTAAAAGCAGAAGAAACAGAACCAAGAGCCCCAAAACGAAAACTCAACAGAAATTGGTGACAGTTATCTATGAAATTTCGGAGAAAAGAACAATATACTCAGAAACTTTGAAACTTTATTCATTAATGACGTGAACTCGTGATAATTCGTGCGTTATGATCTACTTTTTACTTTGAAATCAAATCAAATCTTAAGCCAATGAACGGTCAAATCAGCCGATCCACATATTATATATTACATAGGTATAAGTGTTATTGGCAACTAGGTCTCTTAAATACGCTAGTATAACTGGCTGGGCTATATAATGGTATGTTTTCGCTTACTTCCTCAATCGAATATTTTGTGGATTTACCCAGCTGTAGGTCAGTGTGTTCTTCAAACTCGTTTCGATATTGCCCTCTGTAGACATTTGGCTTATTTAATAAAAACCATCGAAATCATTTGTCACACTGAGTCCGGCCAGCAGTTTATCTACAAAAATCAAAAAATGTTAAAGACAGTCTCTGTGTTTCTCCACTACATGTTTTATAGCCACGTCTGCAAAACGACAATAGTTTAAAATTTAGAATAGATATTTAGATAGGTCAGGGCTTGGCGTGACATACAAACAAACACACGAATTTCTTGATATCCCAAGTATATATAAAGATTGCTGAAGTGCCATATTTATAAATTTATATATTTTTTATACCAAAACAGTATTTATTTTACTACACTGCGTGCCATCTTATTATGACTAGAGGCTCAATTTTCTGTTTACTGTTACAAATCTTAATAGTGTGCTCTCTGTATGATGGAAACAAAGCGGCTGATGACGATAATGCAAGTACAAACAAATAACGGTACCTAAGAATGTAAATTTTCAAGTAATCATTTTCCTACACTACAGTCCTTCACACTGTTCTTTGGCAGCGAGTCATCTGTGGAGAATGTGCAGAAAGAAGTCAGCGGAGCTAAGCAAACCCTAACAGATGCCGTACAAAGGTATACAGTACATTCCACTAAATAGGTAAATTCAAATATAATTACACACATCTAATGACAATGCTTTAGTTCAAGCAATCGAATGCTCGAAGACTATGGCAGCTTGGTGAAAAGTTTTGAGAGACTAGAAATTGCGCTGGAAAAGCAAAATGACAATGTCTTAAGGATACTGGAAACATTTATTGAGGAAAATTTAGCGATACAGAGCACAGCG
The DNA here is from genome assembly GCF_042242935.1 of Bactrocera oleae. Taxonomy (NCBI): domain Eukaryota; kingdom Metazoa; phylum Arthropoda; class Insecta; order Diptera; family Tephritidae; genus Bactrocera; species Bactrocera oleae. Next base: position 50,001,756 of record NC_091540.1, on the reverse strand, counting down.
CTGTTGCAACAGCTGACAGCTGATCAAAATTGGCTGCTAGAGATGATGAGCACACAGCAGAGATCGTTTATCTCAGAGTTGCAAATGAGCGAAGGAAAATTGCTTGATGACATCATACAAAATGAAACACCCAATGAAGTGTAGACTCATTAATGGCAACATTATTCAGATAGCATAGCTGCAAAAGAACACTGCGAAACGGTTAAAATTTCCTTTTAGGTGTTGAGGCAAGCAATTAAATAAGAAGTGAAATCAGAAAGCAAAATAAATTATTTAGAAATATACATATGTATGTGCTTTCGGAGATTCTGCGGAAATTGTAGCAAATAATTTTAAAGAATATATAAAAATATCAGAAGAACATGAATCAATTTACAAATATTATGTAGTTAACAGATAACCAGAGCAAAAAAAAATTTATTTTGAAAGTAAAGTCAATCTAGGATTTTCGAGAAAGAAAACGATGAGAAGTTAGCTATGATTTTAAAGGTTAATTGTTCTTCAATCTTTCATACTTTAAAACACTGTAATTCAGTTAGTTCGACTGGCGCAATTTGTAAATTAAAAGGCTATATCCACTTGCGAATTTCAAAAAATCAATTTTTTGGTTTTGCATATATACATGCATATGTATAAATATATTTGAGAAAATTCTCCGTAAATTAAATTTTTCCGGAAACTTTAAAAACGTTTTTTTAGAGTGCTGAAGAAAATTTCTTCAAAAAGACTGAACCGATCGACTTGACATTTTTACACGTCAGGTAAACTTAAATATATTGTATTTGTCAAGTACATCTCGGGAATAAAATTTTCGATTATGTTTTCGATTTTTTAACAAAAATCTACTTTTTTGGAAAGCCATCGTTTTGTTAAAAACCAACTTTTTGACTAGTCCTCTATTCATTCCAGGTAATTCATCTATTGTGATACTATTTTTTGGAGTTTTTGAATTGTAGATAATTTTAAGCGGAAAATACTTTCAAACCTTTTTTCGGAGGTCCTCGGAGGACCCGGCTGCGGGTCAAGAAAACTCAATTTTTTCAAAATAAATTACCACTTTGTAAAGTACATTAAATGTTGTAAATGCAGATTATTTTTATTTATTTATTAAATCAAATATCTCTTGCAACAAAATTTACAAAAAATTAATTTTTTTTTACTTGAAAGTGGATATAAGCCCTTAATTGTTGTAAAAAATATGGTTTTGCAAAATAAATTTTTAGCTTTAAATACACTCTATACTATAACGGCTTTTTATTTAATTTTTTTTTTTTAATTTGTGAATTCTGAGATCATTATTCTTCTCAATTCTTTGGAGCTTAGTCTTCAACAAAATCTATGCAATATTAAAAACATATCAGAACATTTAAAAAAGATAAGATTGAACTCTGCAAAAAGACAATACAACACACATCGGAAGTGCAAAAAATCATAAAATGAAAACATAACGGAATTACGTATACAGGTACTTAAAAAATCGGCTAATAGCACCGAAATTAGCAAAAAATTCTGAAAAATGTGCGAAAAATTAAAAATAAAAATAATATAACACATGCGAGACACAACGGGATACGCATTTAAATTATAAAAAGTAAATATTATTGTAGACGTCTTACGTGTGTGAATTTAAGTATGTAGCAAGCAACGGACCGGATCACAAATGATGTCAAAGGGCAAAGCACTGCCGGTCAAGACTGTGTATAGATGTGTATATATGAATGTGTCTTCATTATTGCTGTGAAATTTGTGAATGACTAAATATTTTTTCACTATTTTTGCCATAAAAAAAAGAGTTTTACGAGCAAATATGTAAATACATACACACGCATGTAAATAGAACAAAGCACGCAAATGGCGAGCGGATGCGCTGGGCCAGAAAATTTGCGTGTATGCTAGGTGAATCACATGTTAATAGCCGACAGGTTAAGACACGCAGCTAAGCAAGAAAGCCATTTGAAAAGGTTGTGTGGAAAAGACCGTGTGTGTGTGTATGTGCGCTTTTAATTTTATGCAGCTGCAGTAGTATGACTTTGTTGTTATATTAATAAATTCAAAAAGAAAATTAAAATATCAAAAAATGCGCGTAAAATGTTTTTCCCTCCATAAGAAGAAGAAGAAGAAGAGAAGAATTAATAAGGCAAATCATGAATTGGGTTTAATGCGCCGCTCTCTTTGTCAAGCAATTAAAATTTTATTAAAGTCACAATATTTCGTGACATTAAACTACCGAGGTGTAGTGAACAAGCAGAAAATATTAAATTTCCAGTACTGAGTATAAAAAAGTTCTTGGGATTGACCAAAAATGTTGTTGAAAATCTTGATTTAGAACTGCAAAAAATTTATATATGTATGTAGATTGTTCCGAGAGCATCGAAAATGAATAAATCAAAGACGAACATCGGCAAAAATATACATAAAAATCATTATTTAAGAAAAATTTATATAAAAAAATCGATAACACTATCGACATTGCGTTCGAAAATATCGACAATTGGTTGAGAAAATAACTTTAATGCGTTGAAATATATATAATATCGATACAAAAATTTAACAAAATATTATCTATAAATTACTTGTAAATAAAAAGCTTCAAATATTATTACCATATATATAGACATTTAGATAAAGGTAACACAAGCTCTATGGACAAACATAACGACAACAGATATTAAGAATAAATACCACCAATAACCTTAAAATTTCAAAAAACGTACAATGTCTGAGTTATATTATTCTGAATTATATTTCGAAATTAAAAAATATTTTTAAAATAGTATTATTTCAGTTTCCAAATTGAGTTTTCAAAAATCTTACAATGACAGTAAAAGTATTGTCTAATATCGAACTGTAAAAAAAATCGATGACCAAACTTGCAATTATCGTTAATCTATTATGGAGATAGCGATAAGGAATAGTAAAAATTTCGACAACTAAACAACAATATATTGATAATAACACGTAAACATCGATAGTGCTTTCAAAAATGTTGATATAGAATCGAAAAAATATTAAAAACTCGTAAAAAATCGATAAAACGCTTTAAGTTCACCAATAACTGACTGTAAAAATATCGATAACTAATCATAAAATACCGATCAAATATTTTAGAATACAAAGGCTTGTAAAAATATCGATAACAATTTAACTTAATAAGACTTATATTTTATCCCTTCATTAAAGTGTAATGCATTTTTGGTGCTCACTACTGTACAACTACCCGAAATATTTAACAGTCTGAATGGCTAGTCCAAAGTAAGAACATGCACAGAGTAGTTTGCATGACTATACGTATGTTACATCATACATACATATGTTTTTACGGTGCCGTCGCCCAGCACAGGCGATGCGTCGCATGTCCCATGCGTTGGAGCGTAAAGTACGTTAAACCTCACACATGGAGTAGTAAGTCTACGGCGAAAACCTTACACCAAATATACATAAGCCTCACATATGCAAATATATGTAAGTATATGTAAACATACAAATGTACGCGAGTGTTACATGCCACATAATGGCGACTACGTGATGGGAATTTCAAATAACTTCTTTTATAACAATTACAATTACAATTACAATGAAAAGAACATTGTAAAGCAATAACAATAAAAATGAAAAATACGCTTCCTCATTAGAACGCTATGACATAAAAGAAAATCTATAAAAAGAAAAAAAGTCACAGCAGTTGTTTCTTTAGGACAGAAATGAAACCCTGTTGGGTATTAAAGAGTATTCCAAGTACTTGAACAAGGGAACATAACTATGAGCTAGAGAGTTAAAGAGCATACTTAGCTCGGAAATTTAAAAACATCGATTTTTTCTGATTTCATGACTTCATTTCGATTATAAATACCCTTACAAATAGCATACTAACATTTTTATGAATATTTAAAAAAAAAAATTTTAATTTACAGCCTTAAAAAGTGTAGCCGCTCAGTTTAATCGGTCAGACACTTTTTTTTTGAAACACCATTTATATATATATATATATATATACTCACTTTTACTAGGAGACAAATTACCCGATCACTATCACATTTTTTCTGCATGTTCTGCATATAGGTTTTTGCGGGGCACAAAACGACCGAAATCTTGGCTAAATTTATTTTTTTGTTTAAACGCTGCCATTTTGTAAATTTTGGATTTTTTTCGGCAGTAGGTCAATACAAGTATAATACTTGTATTATATTATCTATACGGAATTTTTTTTAGGTTTCATCCACAGACAAGGCCGCAATCATTGCTGCAGCGGAGGACATTCACCTTTGCAGATTGAGTAATAAAACAGTTTTCGTAGAATATTTATTTTTAAATATTCTCAATAATGAGCTGAGTGCTTTATTTCAAAGTTTCGACTAAAATTCGATGGAGACTGATTGTTTGTTTTTTGATCTCACAGGTTGTCTTAGCAAATGATAATTTGATATCATCTGCTACTAAATATTATCAATTTAGTGGTTAGCAGCGCACATAACATCGGAAATTGGCTTCATTCGAAATTCAAAAGGGTCTCTATTAGTATATAAGTAAGTATTCATATATGTATGTATATGGTATCCATATTTCACAAAACGTTGTATTTTGCTAATTACATATAAGTTGTTGAAGCTTGCCTTATGAAATCGTGCGTTGCAGAGAGCAGAAATATGAAAAAAAAATTATACGAATTACCCAACCGAAGATAGTGCCATAATTCCTCAAATTATTAATCTTTTTTTTTTTCAAATAAGTTACTAGTTAATGAGTACATTCACTTCTATGCGTCAGTTGTTTAGTTTGTTGACATTTGAACTCACCTGAAATGAGAAGAGAAAGAGAAAAAACTTTAGTTTTAACGTTAATAATAATAATTAGAGTACAAATTGTAAATAATACATTTCGGCAATGAATAAGATTGAAGAAATATTTATATACAATATCAGTACTTGTATTCTTCTAGTGTGGTCTGTCATTATAACCCAGAGGGATGTTTTTCTCTACAGGTTGTATCATATTACTTGTATAATATCAATTATATCTTAATAATCTTTAACTAGTAAATGAGAAATTTAAAACACCCACACTTCAAAGCAAAATAAATATTTTTCCAACCCTTAAAACCAAAAATTTGTATATGTAGTAGTAATAAAGTCATCGAAATTTGAAACTTTAGGAACACAACTTTATTTTTAGCACACAACTCGTGGAAAATCACTTAAAGTAACTCAGAAAAGTACATCTAAAAGTAACTAAGCAAGATAACCATGAAATCTAGCTATATAATTGGCTTCTAGGTAGCACATACTCATACTTATGTCTTAGCAATTACCGGTAATCGATTTGTAGCATAATTGAATTTTACAAATCATCGATTTCATTCATTTTAGGCATTAGCTTGAAATTCTCAATAGGTTTGTTAAGGAAAATAGGAAAGATCAGTATACTAAACCACGAAGACTAAAATAAGAAATAGCAATGGATAAGCACGCTCTTATTTTAAGTTTGCAGTTATGGTTATCGAATTCTTAAACGAAAAACGTATTTTAGAACATTTTTTAATCTAAAAATGTCACTAGGAATAAATATATATTTTTATTGTGAAAAAAAAAAATCAAAAACAAAAAATTAAAGTTAACTATAATACCCCTACTCAAATAAAAAAAAAGGTTACCATATATATGCATTAGTGTTCTAATCTGAACCATATGTTGGGAGAGCGTAGCGTTGTCTTGTACAACAAGCTGGGTCGGATATCGTGAAGATATCAGATCAAATAAAAAAGTTTTCCAGACAAGATCAGTTTGACAGCTATATGCTATAGTTGTCCAATCTGAAAAATTGGCTAAAGATTGTGGCGCTACCTTGGATAATAATCCTTGCCAAATTTCGTGAACATATATCATCAAATAAAAAGTCTTTCATACAGTGACTTGAGTTTGATCTATCAGTTTGTATGGCAGCCATATCCCCTAGTGGTTCAGAAACTGAGGTGTTAGTTCGCGCATATAAAGACGGACAGACAGAATGACAGAGACGGACATAGTTAAACCGACTCAGCTGGCATCGCTGATTATTTATTTTTATTATATATTGTATATACATATATAAATATTATAGGGTAGGGTAGGCAAATTTCGTGGTAAACTTAATATACACTGTTCAGGGTATAAAAAATCTCAAAAGGAAACACTGATAAACACTATTAAAAATTTCTTTTCAATCAAGAGCTTCGAGCAAAAAATTCGAAAAATATAAAACATAAAAATCGAATTGTTTACCATTTTGTAATATAGTTATTTTGTAATATAATTATTAAAAATTTTATTTCAATAGTGCCAGCTTATTGCGTCTCGGATAAACCAAATATTTATATCGAAAATTATTGAAACTATTACTCCAATACTTACAATATATATCGAAGAACATGAAGAACTTTCCTCCACTCTTTTCGAACTAACTTGGCTATGTGAGCTCCACTCCAAAACCTGACGAAAGTATTTATTTTCTTTCAAAACGAAATTAATATTCATTAAAACATGCAAAAAGGCGCCCACTCGCTGTCAGTTTTCATCAAAGTACGCACAATTAAAAAACATTTTATAGGCAAATAAAACCAACAACATTTTGTTCTGCGGCCCACAATGCCATAAAGCAGCAGTGGTAACAGCGGCAACAGAGGTTAGCGTTTTCAAAAGGATGACATTGTATATGAATTGATGAAAGACATGCACCACCTGCCCTCAACCGCTAACATGAAGCATGTTTGTTAAGGTTTTTGTTATTGCTTTTCATGTGTAAACCGAAAGAACAAACAACCTAAAGTAAATAAATACTTTTATATACATATGTACATATTTGGTATATATTTAAAAATTAAACGATTTAAAGATTGTGTTGTTGGGAAATTTATGAAAATAACATTATTTTGCATATTCACTACAGAAAAAAGTCTAAGACTTAAAGTTTTAAGCGTCTGTGATACACAATAGTAACTAAAGTATGTTAAATTTGAGAGAATAACTAATGCAATAACAAGTATAGTATAGAAGAGATGATTAGAGAGTTAGTAATAGTAAATCTATTCCGCTCCAGGAAAAGTGAACGAGAAATTAGAAAAAAAAAAGTAATTTATATGCGATATTCTTAAACTCAAGAATTATGTCAGAGTAAATTAAGAAAAAGCTTTGAAGAGAAACGGGAAAGTAAAAATGTTAACTTGCTCAAAAATTTAAAATAAGCAATAAGGCTAAAGCGTGAAGAGACTTATATCTCGCGAGCATAAAATTATGATATGGGGCACACATAGTAGGAAAATTCATATTTCAATAGGTTATACCATTAAAAATAACATACAAAAATCTTAAGTCCATAACTCAAATAATAGTAGCTGCGCAGTTTAATCGTTATTCTCAAAACTAAATTTTTCAAATTTGCTTGAGTGATTTACTTGGGGACAGATGATCTGATTACCATCAAATTATCTGCATGTGCTGCATATAGTTCTCCATACAATGACCTACCAGTTTATTGATCTGTTCCAAAATTGAATTTTGGCAAATTTTGGTAAAATTCAACTTTTTTAAGAACACCGTTATTTTGTAAATTGCTCACCCATGATAAGCCTGGAATCACTGCAGCAACGGAGGACTATTGTTTTAGCGCTATCACAGATCACGTGTAACTCGAAAAAAATTTAATTTTTTTTTCAAAAATTTTACTGTGTTTTTAGTGTGATGACTCGTGATGACCTCGCACTAGAAAACTATCTACCTGGGATCTCAAAATCAATCCTACGAACCCAACTGACTTCCAGCTGTTTAATATGCAAACAATTTGAATGCATGCTGTCAAAGTGTCCTACGAAAGCACAAAATACATAAAGTAAATGTCACTGCAATACTGTTACAAAACAGCTGCTGAGCGAAAGAAGAAGAGAGATAGAGGAGTGAATGAGTTACGCACCACTACGAAGTCGCCGGCTTTGAAATGCATAATAAATATGAAACTGATGATAATGCACGCCAGCCACACAACCAAACCGTTGTTGGCAAGGATATAATGATGAATGACATTATAGCGAAGGACGGGAATAAGGATAAGCCATCCTGGCAACCCCTGCTCTTGTAATACTTACTATATGCACAGCAACTTTACCAACACAGACGTGAAACAATTGAAAAGCTCACAACGCCAAAGGATGCGGAAGTGAACAGCAGACGGCTGGTCGGGCCGTCGACAGTCACTTTTCACAGTACGTACATGTGTATGTGTATGCGTGGAGGTTGCCATGGCATGGCGCGTCTGTGGTTGACACGCAGACAGCGTAGCATTTCGGATTTCAGCAGCGTGCGTAGTCACGAAGGTTAGGGAAGATTTTCGATGCATAACGAGTGTTCAACCCTCGAAAGCTAGCCCTTCGTATTGGTAAGTGCACACGCATGGAAATTAACATGCGTCGTCGCCGGTTTGTGGAAAACGAAAACTAAAGAAGCAGCGCAGCAAAGTTGAGAATGAAAAATCTACAAACAATCGTCACCAGACCGCAGCTAAACTGCGCGCTATGCGTATGACGCACAGTGGAGTGTGAAAGATGGCAGTCGCAAGTACTTAAGGCCAGCTGGATTAGCATATGGCGGGTTATACTATATGTATATAGAGGAGAATTGTTTTGCTGTGTTCACCACCATTGTATAAGATTCTTGATGCATGAAGCATTCACTTGACGGTCTGTCCTTTAGTTAAAAGTAAATTTTAAACATAAAGGTCTATGATAATCTTAGAATCACGTTTTAGATTCAAAGCTCGCTTAATTCTTTAGAAGAGCGAGAACTAGAGTTTCGGCTCTTAAATTGTACTTATGCTGACTAGACTAGACATTTTTTTGATATTCACTTCGAATTCAAAGCTTCTGTTACAGTATAGTGTTATTAAGTGTTAAAGTTTTTCAAAAACGGCAAAAAAGAATCTGTTATATATTTTACCTCTTCTAGTGATAATCTAAGATTTAAGTGTTTTAATAACGAATGCGTTTATAATTTTACTTTCGTTTGATTTTGAGCCACTTCGAGAATCACAAAAATTGGAAATCCCGTTTAGTTCGGAATCTCGAAATAATTTTATGCTCATTTCGCAATATACCTATATAACAATTAAAAGCAAATTTAATTAAGTAACAGTAAATATAATTGTTCGGAAAACGTGAAACAATTAAACGAAACATCTTTGTGAAAACCGTATCATATTCAGAGCTGTTACAATAATAATAAATGAAAATAAGAGCTACTTTTTTCAAAAATTAGAGACTTTAATATCATTTCAAAATTGACTGAAGAGAGATATTTTTTCCCCTGTGACTGCTCTGAGACTTGAAATCCTTTGAGAGTATGTTTGTTCAGAACTTCACTTTTTGCTGATATTCACGTATAAATCGCTCGATTACGCATCACTTTGAGAATCCCGAAAATACGAAATCCTGTTCAGTTCGGGATCCCGAAATAAATTTATTTTCGTTTTGCAACATTTTGTTTATTTTGCAACACGCTCTATTTTGCTTAATTTTTAGAATCCGGAAAATTAGATGTCCGGTTTAACTCAGGATTCCGAAATAATTTTGTGCACACTTCGTAATGCTTATACAATATAAGAATTTATTATAAAATTAAAAACTTATTTCATCTTTGCGTCAGCAATGAATGAAGTTTAATGTTATATAACATGATGTATTACTGTTCATTTCAATGCAACCCTAAATGTAGGCTACATATTTATACTCGCATATATACATATTAATTTTGCTTAATTTCGATATCAACTTTTATTGTAACTCGTTACATGCAAATCAGGTATGTGTGTATATCATATTTTAAAAGGCTCTTCACATGAGATTTTACTTTTAATAGCAACCCTAAAGGTAGGCTACATGCGATAAATATAATCTTACAGTTCAAGTTTTCTATGTTTCACATTTTATGATGTATTACCGATCAGTTTATTCATATATTATATAAGATGAGATACCAGTTAATACCGTGGACCCTAAATGTAGACTACATTAATAAGTATTTTGTCCAATAAATTATAAACTAACATAAAAGCAACCACGTAGACCAAAACTATAGCAAGGACTATATTGCCTCAATTTGCTGTGTTTACTATATAAATAAAATATATTGCATGTATTAACGAAATTTTAGAAAGCACTATTAAGAAAATATTTGAACGCTGACGAAAGCAAATTGTAATTTGTTGGTTATAAAAAGCCTAATAGATAAGAAATTTGTCCCAAACCAACAACAAAATCACAAAGTTCAAAATGCATGCGTACCCAAAAAGTCCACCGATTTATATATTATATTAATATTTATGTACGTACAGCTGTCCAAAAAGGTGTCGGAATAAAAGGGCACCGCTAACGGGGGAAACTTACATGCTCGTGCCAAATGTGATCTGAAACTTAACCGCTTATAACACCCACAAAATAGGCAGCAAAGTTTGCAAATAGCAAACAAAAAGATATTTTCGGTTTTACCCATCAACTCCACCCAACACATAGGCAACTAAAAACTATCGTTCGAAGTTGTAGCGAGCTGCGGCAACGAAGTGGCCAATAGCTACGAACATACTTACATACGAGTATATGCAATATACAAATATATTTAGTAGACATATAAGGGCATGCGTTGAATGCTTCACATTGTATGATAAAGAATATATGTATATATATATATATATATTATATATATTATGTAGATATTGATTGGTATATATGTAGATATTATTTTCGAATGGAATTTCAGGGCAATTTGAAAGCATATTCGCATTCGTTTTATTATAACCTCACAAAAGTTTTATTTGATGGGTGGACTAGCTACACAAGGTATATGTATATAATATAATACTAGATATATATTTGCGAATAACTTAACATTTAGAAATTTACTGGGAATATAGAAAATTAAGTTCATTGAGACGCATACAGGTCTTGTAAATACTGAGAACCAATCTCTTTCTTCTTATTGTTGCAAGTTTTCTATTATTCAGAAGAAATCAATAGAGGTATTCCGGAAGCCTGACAACTGAGAAGCGAGGAGTAAGAGAATGAGGAGAATTCTTTCAAAATCATATTCTTTAGAGTCATATCCCATTACCCGCACTTACTGCTTATTTTGAACCATCAGGTATTTACAAACATTCGACGATGTTGAAACATTTTTTACATGCTAGGTTTCTACAAATCAAATAACCTGCAAAATACCACAACAAATTGGTTCCAGACCAAACAAGGCACTACGAAATGTCCACACATCCGATGTACTTGCCCGGTCAGAGTTTAAGTTAGAATCTACAAATTTCAAACGTTTTCTAAACAATTCAGCCCTGTTTGTCATAGCCCTACTAAGTATTTTTAGAACTCAATTTCCATTGAGTAAAAATTCAACTAAATCATAAAATTTAATTTGTGCACATTTTTTTAACAGAAATATGGAAACAACCTGAGCACTTTAAGCCCAAAAATCTTTAATTGTCTACAGTTCGTGCTCCCGGCGTTTTCATGCATTTCGTTCATTTCTCCATTTTCCACAAAAGTTAAGCGAAAAAAAAGTTGACAACAACGAAAACGAAGCAATCTATTAATGCTACACATGACACACACGGACGCTGCCGAATAGCCCCGAACGCAATGCGTGTCCTTGTTAAAGTGTCCGCACCAAGCCACGTCGGCAAGAAAGCGTATTCCATGCAAAAGCAAAGAGAAAAGGTGATGTACATGTTGACGAGGTCGATGGCGAGTATTGTTGTTGTGTGTTGTACTTGTAAATGATGCGCGCGTTGGCGTTCAAGCGACACAAGGGCAAAGTACAACAACAAATGGGAGAAGAAGAAAAATCGGAAAAGAGAAGCGGCGCGCAGCGAAAATGGGGGAAAAACACACAAACTATGCGAAAAAATATACAACAAAAACAAAAAAGCGAAATATGAGCATAAAGCAAGATATACATATACAAATGTATGCACACAAAAGGCGCCAAGAGAGGAGATTTTAGACGGCTAAGGGCGAAAGCTGTTGGTAAGCCAGTCAACCGCACACAACAACAACACCAACAACAACAATAATAGCAATAGCAACAATGTAAAAAAACAGAATGTAAGAAGCCGGTGCGCGGGGAAATGTAACGATTTCAGCATGAAGTGTGTAGATTGCGGCAATAAAGCGAAAATCTTCGCCACGGTGCTGTTGGAGACTCCTTCTGAGCAGTCTTCGCTGACTTTCTTGAGGTCTGGCATCGCTGCGTGTCGGTGTGAAGCGTTGCGGTTGAGATGCTGCTAAAATACTTTGCACACACACACACAAAATGTTTATATAAGTTGTCTTTAAAAAATGTTCGCTAAAAATATTGTATCAAAATACTTTAGTTTGGCAGCTTAATTTTACGAGAAATCCTGCAATAATAACAATAACAGCAACAAATAGAGCAAATTGGTGGTGGGAAATACGGTCGGTTCGCAATGTCGGCGTGCAATTCAAGCGTCGCTCTGCAGTTATGGGAATTTATAAGGGTAAGCGCGGCATTTCGGCACAATCCTCTTGAGATTAAAGCACGAAAGTCCACTCAGTGAGCGCAATTTTAGCTACGCAAATCTCTAAGGATCACATATAGGGCTGTTAGTTTTATTAGAGTGACATGTTTATGTGAATATGCCCGCATTGTATAAAATATACAGACTTGTTTAATGATAAATATCATATTATTACCATAATTGTGTTTAAGAATAATATAGAAGGATTTTAAAAATAAGGACAAGAAAAAGCGTTAACTTCGGCTGCACCGAAGATATAATACCCTTCACAGGTGCATTTTTTATAGCATAAAAGGGTATAAAACGATCTATATTTCGATTTTGATCAATCAGTTTGTATGGCAGCCATATGCTATAGTGGACCGATCTGAACAATTTCTTCGGAAATGTTGTTGCATCTATGCCAAATTTTGTTAAGATACCGTTTCAAATAAAAAAGTATATAAGTATATAAGGATTTGAATTCAATCGCTCAATCGATCGATATCAGCCGCTGCCACAAATGAGCAGCTTCTTGTTGAGAAAAAGACGTGTGCAAATCGATATGTCAAAAACTGAGGTACTTCGCGTATATACAGACATGGTCAGACACGTCAAGTGAAAAGCGTAGTGGTCGAAACGCGGTGAGCCGACGCAAACAGTTGCCCAGTCAGGATTAATAGTCAGGATGGTTTTGCTATGTCTTTCGTGGGGTTAGCAGAGAATAGTATAGTCTGTGTTCTCAGAAATTGTACTGTCGGCTTTGGCCAATAGGTGAGGAATTGTATTCCATTAGTACAACGCCAGGCCACACACCTCGATAGTGACTGTCTTCAAGTTCCGCAAACTTGGTTGGGAGGTTCTTATGCGCATTCCTGTCTATAGCGTATGATTTAGCTGGTGAAAAATTCATCTCAAGATTTGTTTGGGCAAATCAACAGTTCCAGTTTTTGACCAATAACGACGAGGGTTTCTATGAGAGTGACATTATGAAATTACATTCACAATGGCAACGAGTTATCGATCGAAATAGTGCATATTTGACCCAAATCGAATGATTTTAAATATGCTAAATAATACCTATAATTTAATACTAAATTAACTGATTTAATTTAACTATCACTGCATTTCCAATAGACTAATTCACCCATCTTTGAATAATATCTTTATTTTTTTTTTTTGTGTAAATACTCTCCGGTATTCAGTGAGCCTTTAATTTAGCCTAATTTATGAAAAAAATTTTACGAATTTTTATGACTTAAAGGTCAAGTGATGATAAATTCGAAAACCTAAAAATGATTCATGCGCACTATTAATAAATTATCTATATTTTTCGCAAACACCATCTCAAAGCCATAGACATTAGTAGTGTAAAGATTTCTCTAAAATCTAAGGAAATAAATTTATAAAACGATAAGAAATTTAAGCAAAGAATAGGATAAACCAACCATAACAAAAATATGTGCTTACGATTTTGAAGGTAAATATTTGAAATTGGGAGAGACAGAGCGAAATGTTCTTAAATGCAAGCTGTCCAAAAAAAGTATATACATATATTTGAGGCATACAAAATCCTTGCAGAATTAAAGTGGAAAAAAGAGTGAAATGCAATCAAAATTTGTTTTGAAGTAAATATATGATAATATACCATATGCATATACGCATATAATAAATATCGTGTACATTTGAATTATGTATATGATAAAAAGAAAGTGTTATCGAAGGTTGTGACAAATAAGATATTAGGTTACCAGATTTTGTTATTATTTCTAAATAAATCGATTTTAAAACTAAATGGAGTCAAATTTAGCGTATTTAGGGTAGCCACTGTGACATTAAATGAAGTAAATTAATATTTTTTTTTTTTGACAAAAATTGGAATATGAGAAATGACAAATTTTCAACACATCGTAGAAATAAGAAACAATAGTGTTGCCACCAAATAATTTTTTATTTATGTTTAACTGAATGGTGGTTTTAAATATTTTTCAGTTCAAAGTTACCAGCTATCAAATAAAATTAACTCAACGGTCTCAGAATTTTGGAATTTTTTTACGAAAGTATGTGTAAGACTTACTACAAACAATTACAAATTTTTTAAAGGAAAATTGAGAGATAAAGCCTATATGCTATTTTCATTCTTAAGTTTTTTGATTTTTCTTTTTTATTGAAAACAATAATTATATAATTTTTTTCGTACAATGTTACCATATACAATAATGAATTTGTTGACCAGTGGCAGTGAGCTCAAAACTGGTTAGTTTCGACATGGAGTTTTCAGAATATCCGTTGACGAGAATTTCCTTAGGGATTGGCTATTAGGAATAAGAGACGAAGGAAAGCTCAGCATCTGCTGAACTTAAGGGGTAACACGGGTTTTACGGCATCAAAAAAAAATTTTTTTATTGTCTTATTTAATTCTATACATCTCTAGAATATTGTCCCGAATTCTCAAGTTGTTATCAGTAATAGTTTTAAACGTGTTTTCCTCGAAACTGTGTTTTCAAAGGCGGTTGTCAAGATCTCTCGTGAACTACTCAACCGATCTTAATGAAATTTTACACAGGTCTTTAAGATATAATTTACAAGGTCTTGCCGCGGAGGATTTTTTTTAGTTCAATTACAACTATTAAAAAAAAAGAAATGTCGAGCGAATTTGACCGAAATTTTCATTTTGTTGGAAAAAGGTCTGCCAAAATTCCAATTTTAACCTTTTTTTCCTCCGTTCAAGCACGAATTTATGGTCTTACCTATAACACATATATATTTTTTTCATTTTCGATGTTCCTACGAGGAGGCACCTTTTTTTCGAGGAGTAACCGGAAATGACGTTACAATGGCGGAGTTTTAATTTTTTTTTTTTATCTCAAAAATTATTCTTTAAATGTGTATCTCTAAGACTGAAAAAAGTTTGAATTATATAAATAATTTTTTATATAGAAAAAAATATTGAAAATAGGCTTTTTTTTACCCGACAAAACCCATGTAACCCCTTAAACTCGATTTCGCTTTGATAATATATGCCACTGTCAAAAGTTGTTTAGATTGAAACTGTTCGATTACCAGCGCACTACTAGATTAGCTAAACTAGGCGGTTTACTTCAAAATGCACCGTCTGGCAATCGTTTGATTGGACCCAGAAGTTTGTATTTTTTAAAGTTGAAAAGTAGTAGTATTATGTACATACATATGTGTATATATTGACAACTCATTCGCCCTAATGTATGCTATAAATTTTTGGAGCAGCTGTTTGTTCGGCTTTAATATGCTCATGCTAAAGCCAGACGAACGGTTTCGGTACTACAATGTGTACAACCATAAAAACTGAGGAAACCATGTACCAGCATAGTGCCACACATATGGTATTCTATTAGTTTGATGAGCTGATGAGTCTTGATGCAAAATAATTAAAATCAACTAAAAGACTATAAGTCTAAAACAAGAAAATGAAGCCAAATGAAGCCAAATCTTAAAATATTTTATTACTACCTAATGAGAAAAAGGAAACATTTTACACTATTTCTATGTGCATTAAAAACAACCAAGCAATATAAAAATTGATTTCAAGAAAAGGGATTTGAGACGACATTTTTAGTTTTTAGTTTGTTTTCATTTATTTGGATTTCTAATTTTATTTTTGCATGTCCAGTAGACAGTTAACATATGATTTTGGCAGAAAAGCTTAAAGCTTTGGGTGCGTTCTAAACAATCAGTTACAATTCAGGAACAACATTAATAATAATCAAAACAATCTACTAAGTAATAAATAACATTTATAAAATATTCTAAATCTTGGTTCTACGTCCACTACTTTTTTTTCAAATAATATTTGGGAAATCCGATCTAAATAGAATATCTGGATTTTTGATAGAAAATCTTTAAATTCAGGGGGTGTTTTTACTACTTGGCAGTTTATATATTGCTTTTAAAGGCATTTAACAATTATATAAATCATTCATAATACAAGCAAAAATATACAAAAGCATTTTTGTGGAGAAAGCTGTTGCATCTATCTCCACCTTCACCTTAAATACCATACTTAAAGTTCTAAAAAGTACACTCAGCGAAAAAAAAATCCACGCACTTTACAGAGTGGCAAAACTTAGGTTTATGTTATCTTAAGACAGTTTTTTTTTTGAGTGTTAAGCCTTTTTATTCACTTCATCTTTAAAGCATTTTTATATAATAAACTTATAGTTTAACACGTTTTAGTGAAAAATGCAAACACACACACATAACAAACCACAGTATTTAAATTTGTTATGAACAATAACACAATTTTGAGAAAAGTTATTTACATATGTATTTAACGTTTTATATGTTTTGTATTTAAAAATGGAATACATAACAAAGCAAAATGAAGTTAATTGTTACAAAAAAAAAGCTTAATATTTTGTAGAACACCCCCTTTTCCTAATACCCTCGACTATTCGTTTAGGCATGGATTTAAACAAGCGTTGAAGATAATTTTTATTAATTTCTTCATTCCAAACAGCTTCAATAGTTATTTCTATTTTTTTGAGACTTTTTCAACGCTTTTCTCTTATCTTTTTGCCCATACAATGCTAGCAGTTCTTAATTGGATTAAGATCTGGACTGTTTCCTGGCCACGTGAAAGACTCAATTCCATAAAAATCTCAATGAATTATGGAAAAATCTATTTCAATATTTTTATGCCTTAGTTACCGTTTTGGCTCTATGGCAAGGGGCTGAATCATCCTGAAAATAAATTTTTGAGTGTGTTCGAACAGCTGTTCAATAGTTGGCAAAACTCCTTCTTTCAAAATTTCAATGTATTCATTTTTCTGCATTCACAGATCCAAACAAATTAATTTTAGATTCATCGGAAAAAATTACATTTCCCCATTGATTTTGCCCACTCTAAAAATGTAGTCCGATAATGAAAAAGTCAAACTAGACAAATTGCGTATTTTGAGCGAATAGCACCAGTTTAAAAATGGAATATTAGAAAATTTTCGACTGCATGGGTTTTTTTTCTCTGAGTGTATAGCAGATTCGAGCCTTTTTTGAGGCATTTCTATTGCTTTCTAAAAGAATTCGTCTGTGTATATATTGAGGAAAAAATTAATAGAAGTTACTTGTAGGTTTTTGGCGCTATAATTAAATATTATGACTTTTTTCGTATAAAAAATATATTTTTACAAATAAAACTAATTTTAAAATTTTTTAAATTGCCAATTTTTTTTTTTTTTTTATTTACATGTATGTATTTCCAAAAATACTAAGAAAAATTCGTTGTTTTGAAAAGGATGTAAGAATAAAGTCACTCGCTTTAGCTTTAACAGCTACATATGTACTTCAAGAAAACGTTTTCTTATAATTTGATATTCCTTTTACAATCCACCAAAAAAGTGAAAATTACCTACCACAATACTTAAAATAGTGACCTTTTCTAATTACAGAGTGGCAGCAGCTGTTTTTTCTTGTTTTTTTTTTTAGCTTGTTAATTGCTTATACACATATTTTTATTTATATATACATACAAACATATATACATACAAAGGTGGACACATCAGGTAACTGAACCAATTCTTGTTCTATTGTTGTTTGGCTCAACAAAATTTTCACACACCTTTCTCAAAAAGTAAAATACGAGTAGTATTTAACAGTTAATTGATTGTTAAAACACGTCAGAATTGGAAAGAAGGGTGCAACATCAACATTTGTGGGCAAATAAGGGCAAATGAGAGAGCTATATTATATACAAATTAGTATGTCTTTGTAAGGTGTTGAACATATTCCCTATATTTTTTTAACACCGGCAACTTTATTGTTTCATGGCTGTAATAATATTTTACGTTGTCTTTACAGAATACATAGCTACATAGGTACATATGTACCACTTTATGTATATGAATGTATTGGCTATAGGATTATTTGTATAGCACTGTAATGAAAAGAAATTCTATGTTTGCACTTCAAGTGCACGAAATGTTGCCCACCATACATGCACACATAAAAAAAATTTTGGGTGTTTGGAATACATATGTATGTAAATATAAACATACATACATCTACACACAGATGTATATATAACATCAAATGCTACCAACTTGCATTTGGCGTTGTTCTTTTTGCTTTCCTTTATTGCGTGAATGCCACACAAGTTGTTGCAATGCCAATGAAAAGCAACAACAATGCCGACAAATGATTCGGCTTTTACCACAAACAAGTGCAATAAACCAAAATGTTTATCCACATACAAAATGTGTATATACATATAATTGTATATATATATATGTATGTATATCTATATATGTATGTAAAAATGTATTTCCCCGGTTGCTGGTGAAGGCGCTTTATAATGTTTTCGCATATTTAGTGTTATTGTTGTTGCACATTTTTGAAATTTGTGTTATTTGGCATGCACTCTCTGCACCAACACTAACGCAAATAACAAATCGTTGGTAATCTGTAAAAAAAAAATGCGAAAAGCAGGATGATCCTTTGTATAAGAAGGATATTGCATTTTGGTTGTAAGTAGCGGATATTGTAGAATATATCTATAAAAGTGCACATGTAAAGCAGAATTTCTGGTTAAATAGGTAAGCGATATACAGACTTAGCTTGTTTGAGAAAATCAAAAAAAAAAAAAATACCAACCCGCATGCCTCTAGTGGTTAATTTGGACCAGAGCGGATGACACGGCATTTGTTTTCATACGAAATACTATTTTCCATGGAACATTACATGTTTTCGCGAAGAACTTTCAAAAAATTACAACTCTTTATTTTTTCATAATCGACCTCCGGTTTTTGATCTAAGCTTTTCCATAAAAAATTTCAAACCACTCAGCGTGTGATATCATCGATAAATTGAAAGAATAACGTTATGAACTAGTCTCCACCTACTGCTTTCGATAATTTTGACAACCAGCGATTATTTCTTAGTCTCAATAAGTGGTTCGCTGTATGTTCTTTCATTTTTAGTCCAAAAACTTTTCAGTCGTTGTGGTATACTAGTTCTAAATATTTTCGAAATCTTATCTCAGCTGATAGTTCCTAAAGTATTGCGTCGAATCCAGAAAAATTCGAATAACTGCTGAAACAGTCAGGAAGAAGTGAGTAAGTAAGAGACTTTGTAGAACCTAAAAATTTAAACGGAAGCTATATACTTGCTCTAAATCGGTCAAATATTTAATAAAATCAAGGTTTGTCGAAGGTTCTATAAGCAACACGACGAAGTCGATTCTTATCCAACTAAGCTCGAATTTAAACGACTCCTTTCGCTATAAGTTATCGCTGATACCGGATCCCGGTAATGGAAATTCACAGAGAATATCAAATAATTCAAGAAGATTGAAATCTGAGTTCGCAGATAACCTAACTTATACAATAGATAACCTACGAATGAGCATTGTTATTATTTGTAAGGTTACTAGTGGGCTTTGAAGGTATAATCAAATGGGACAAATAGATCAAATAATACAATAATTTAACGCAAATTTTTTGGTATAACTTAGAAACAGTTCGATCAACTTTTCTACTGGGAGTTCGTCTGATGCTTATAGAGATTATTTTTTATGTGAGATATTCAAATGGAAATCACCTTTACATTATTTCTGAAAACATGACGTAAAAATCAAAACACTAATAACGGTATATAACCAAAAACCACTAAAGCTCTTAAACTAAATTAGAAAGTATTGAATATCTGCCATATTGAATAAGTAATTCAAATAGTAAAGCAGGCACTTAATTGCAATGCAGCTATTTGCCAACTAACAGCCAGTAGCCACAAATCGCTTTACACTCCACTAAGCGAAAAAACAGCAATTTTTACTAGGCTTTTAATTTTTTGCGAATTTTTCTCAACATTCACAGCAAAAAAGCACATAAGTAGAGAATTTATTGAGTTACAACGCCTGCAAATTGCCGCTGTGTGGTTTTAAAAAATAAATATGTACACATGTAGATCCATAAATACATGTGTCGACTAGCAATACAAGCAAAAGTAAAATAGAAACAAATGTAAAAATGCAAAATAAAGTGCTAAAAGTAATATACATATACAGCTGTGGACACCGACTTGCAAACGCTTATGAGAACATAAATATTTAAATCTGACTCTGTTATCTGAACATTTGCCCAAAGGAATTATATCTAGTATTATAGGTCGAGGCAATCAATTAGATTCCCAATTAAAGTATACAGTCAGGTTTACGCTAACGAAGCGAATCCAAATTTTTCTCCCGTCAAGTTCTGTAGGCTCGAAAGCATTTCTCTCACTTCATCCACATTTCACTCAAAACCTCTTGATCAATATTTTTTGCCGCTATAACAAAAACACAACCATGGAGAGGGTCTAGATAAACGAAACAGTTTGAAATTTAAATCCGGTAAAAAATGCAGAAAACATTTTATCATACAAGTATTACAACAATAACATAAACATTTTTTTTATGCACACGTTTCTTGAGTATGATTTTGTGGTCGATAGTTTTTTATAAAAAAGGTTCCATCTCAAAGGAAAATTTCAGTATGGTCAGAAGAATATGTTACGAATCCTGAGACTTGAAGATAGCCAATCGGCAGCTCTAATAAGGATTTTTGGTCTGGTGTTTTTATTTGAGATTTTTGAGGCCTTATATAATACACCTGAAATGATTCTGTGTCACACCTAATGTTTGAAGAGTATCGAGCTGTCTTTAATGCCTAGAATTCACATATCAAGTTTTAATTTTTGTTCCAGCACCAGAAATCTGCTCTAATGTTATTAGTATAGCTATTTAAAATAAAATAATAGCAAAAATTTAAATTTATATTCGTCAGAACTAAAGGTAATCGAGGTATAGCGTTAAATAGTTATAGTGTGTCATGATTTTGGCTTAAATAGCTAAAGTTTTAATCGAAAAGTTTAGTTTTGAATATTCCTACATTATGTCCAAATATATTAGTTTAACGAATCTGAACAAATTGTTTGGAGATTGTAGCGTTGCCTTAAACAATAATCTATGTCAAATTTCGTGAAGATCATTTTTCAATTAAAAAGCTTTTACATACCAGAACTCGACTTTGATCGATTAGTATAAAAGACAACTATATCGTATAGTAGTTCGAAATCGCCGGTTTCGAGAGATGAGCAGCGCCCTGAAGAGAAAAGGACGTGTGCCAAATTTCTGATACACTTTTCAGGGTCTCTGCGGTTTCCTTCTGGGTGTAACAAATTTAATATACTCTCTTTAGGGTATAGATATTGCTGTTTACAATGAAACTCGGCAGAATCGGTGATACTTCAAATAATCTAATATTTTATAATTTTAAGCGAAAAAGTTAGTTTTGAATATTCATAGAAAACGTATACATACATAAAAGCTTCTTCATTCTTATGAAGAGCTGGAAGATTTAGAACTCTTAGAAAACTTAAAACTCTTAATTTACGCACACTCTTTGGTCTAACATAAAACAACAGAGAGAGAAACTTAAAATAACTAGTTTTGTGACTGAAATAGAAATAAAGATTAATACAAATTTTAAAAATAATATTATTTCATATAATATCTTAACGAAAAATCGTCGTAAATGTTTCTTATAAATCGCCAACTGCTGTATCTGTACGCCCATGTAAGCAAAACAAAAACTTCAAAATAACAGCGAACGTGTAAAAATATTATAAGTGAATATCAAAAACAATGCTACGCTGAAACCCAAGTTAAAACAACCGGCCAGCGCACAGCACAACAACAGCAACAGAAATCCTTAAACAAAATAAATAAAGCACCGAAATTCGAATCGCACAACCCATATTTCGTTTCAAATCGATATGATAAAAGCAAACAAAGAATTGTAAGTAAATAAAACCAGCATACAACCCTGGCGGCCAGCAGCGCGGCATAGCGGCTGTTAAGTCAGCATATCAGCAACAACACATGAAAAATACTTTTTGCCGGTACAGGAATACGCCTGCGTGTGCGTGAGTGTCACTAACTGAACGCTGCAAGAAAAAGCGAGCAAAATGTGTACGTGAACAAAAGCAACAACAACAAAGTGGAAGCTGACGTTAACTAATTTGAGCCTACTGGCAGGCGAGAGAGGCAATGAAAGAACGATTGGCAAAAACAACCACCAGAAAAATTCGTCAGCAACACCACCACCACAATCATATACATACACACATACATGCATTATGTACACATATATATACATACATATGTACATACGTATAGACGTCTGTGTTTGTTTACTGGCACGCTGAATCGGATTGCTCGCATTCTGCCCGTAAACGACACAAATTTATTGAAGGTCATCGATCTTAAATGGAGCAGCCGCCACTAAAGGTACCCAGCGCTCGCGCTTGTGGGGAAGCTGCTAAACTGCAGCACAACACAAGCGCCAACACATATGTTATGTACATATGTATGAGTGTTTGTTAGTGTGGTCTGCGCAAATAATCGCGGTCCGTCGTTTTCGTTTGTTCGCACATTAAGTGGGAGTGAAAACGAACGACGTCAGCTCGTCAAATAGTAAAACAAACAAGTAGACAGATGCTCGCTAGGCAATCTAGCTAATAGTCAGCTGCTGCAGCGCCTATCGAATGGCCTGTAAATAGATCCCCAACATAATGCCGCTTTTTGGAATAAAGTAAATAAAGACATTTGGCGTCTGATCGTTCGTTTATTTGATGACGATGCATTTGGGGGCGGAATTTCAGTATTATGGAAAGTCGATTGCTCAGCGAGTCTGTGAATGGGGAAAGAGTGTTCAATCATTAATAAAACGGCATGCGCTTGCTTGGGGGAGGTTGTCTGAATGGGAATTTAGTTTTAATTACATAGTAAGGTAATAAAAAAACATTTTATGAGATTAGCTTTCAGAAAAATATCTCTTGAAACCTTGTTGATTCGGAGAGTTCTTAGGTTTTCAGTTCATTACGACCGTTGGGGACATTTACATTTTCGAGAAGATATGTATCTCGTCAAATACAAAAGTTTTTCATACAAGCAAAATCTGTGGTTAAACAATCGATTATAAGAAATTTTATATAAAATCCCAAATGTTTTTATTACTTTTGTGTAAACAAATGCCAGCGAAACCAGTACCTAGGGGCTTGAACAGTTTTGGTTCGATTTAGACAATTTTTGGTCACAAGGTGGCATACTTTAAACGTATTATTCACGCAAAGTTTTACGCCGATATAATCATTGTTGCTTGATTTGCATACTGGTAAGTGAAAAAATCAGATGAAACTTAAAATGGTTTTATATGGGAAATAGGCGTGGTTGTGATCCGATTTTGCCCGTACTATAATATAGAAATATGAGAAGAACGTTACGCACCGAATTTGGTTGAAATCGGTTAAGCAGATCCCAAGATATGGGTTTTCACCTAAAAGTGGGCGGTGCCACGCCCACTGACTAATTTTGAACGTGGTTCCTATAAAGTCATCTCATACCATCCCAGAGATAAAATTTAATGTCTCTGGCGTGTTAAGTGCTTGATTTATCGCGCTTTTTGTAGTTTTTAACAGTACCGTTATATGGGGAGCGGGCTGGGTTGTCATCCGATTTCACCTATTTTCACACTGTTTTTTGCTTCCACTGAATTTTGTTATTATAGCTGTAGCGGTTTAGGAGATATGCACAATAAGCCAATTAGGGGCGGGACCACGCCCACTTTAAAAAAATGTAAATTTCAGATGCCCCTCCCTAATGTTATCCTGTGTAACAAATAACAGTCTTGTACCTTATTGCGGAGCGTAGTTATGGCAAATTTAATATAAAAAAATAATAATTTTAACAAATAATAATTAGAAAAAAATATTAAACAAAAAATTATAAAAATTTAAAAAAAACAAATATTTTAGAAAAAAAAATTATATAAATTTTTCGGATAAAAAGCTGTATAGAGAAGAAAGTACAGTGGTAATAAATTAAAACTACTTTTAACATTAATTAAAGAAATTAAAATTAATCGAAATAATATATTATACATTTTTTCTCAATACTGTTCAATGTAATAACTTTTAATTACTTATTGAGCTCCGGCGATCTGTTGAAATCACAGTAAGGTTCAAATTTAACATTTGAAGTCTTTACTCTAACTCCGAACTAATTTGCCCAATCCAATATACAAGAATTAACCACTTTATAATGTAATAATTTTCCGAAATCATAATGCTCGATGAAAAAATTAATATATCTGCGTGCGCTTAAATCGATTTACTGTGAAAATTATGAAAAACAAAATATTATTTATACATACATACATAACTAGTACCCAATAAGACAATAGATCCTTTGAATTGCAAGCTTAGACGAAGGCCTTTAGCCTCTGTCGCCATTATTCTTAGACCATATTACAAACATGAGATTATAAATAATGTCATCAATTTGCCCTCGTCTGTCTGGCTGCCTGCCTGCCTGACTGCCGCCATATGGGGGGTAATCAATGCAAAATGTGTGTAACTCGATTATTTATGGTAATTTTTTTTTATAAAAATAACCTTAGTGTCCCTCTTTATTTTATTTATTTCCAGGCATGAGCGCGCAAAGACAACATGAGTACAGAAACAGTCTGTGTGGCACACACACATCTAAATATATGTGCGCATATGTATGTGTGTGTGAATTCTATAAATATGATGCTTCAATATATACCAAGCATCATCAATTAAATTGCCAACATGCGAGTAGTGTGTCGTTGGAATAATGAGTTAGTCATGTCATTTCTTAAAATGCCATTGCGCAAGTGCATATGTAACATATGAACTCATGCATATAAAATGTTTGTATATATTGCTTTATGTAGAACTGCGACTTTAATTATAATTTGTAATTTTTGTTGCTTATTTATGTACCGACATACAGATATGCAAGCAAAAATATTTGCGCGACTCCTCCTTTAATGTTAAAAACACTCAATTTGAGATTAATTGAATTCAATTGTCTGCCCCCTCATTAATTTTGCAAACGCACATAAACTCTATAGAAAGTTCTGTGCGAAAACAAGCAACAAGTTATAAAAAAATTTCTTATTAGTAATCAAATACACAGACACATAAAGTAACCCTAAAACAACTAGTTGGTAACTAACTGTTGTGCAAGCTAATCATGTCAAAACTAGTTGTACTCATTTGCAACAATTCGGAATGCATCAATTGTTCCAAAAAATTCCAGTTCCAAGTTTTTAATGGCTCAAAAATAATAAATGCGAAAAATTTAATTCTTACTAGAAATTTTAAAAATTATATTATACTTTACTCACAAACCTAACCAACAAATGCATATGGTAGAAATGACCCACTGTCAGTCAATTGTCATTAGACTCAGTACAATCTTCAGCCATCCGTAACTTTGATATTGCAATATTATTTTGTACTCACCTAAAAAGAAAAAAGAAAAAATATAAATTATTAAAAGGAAAATACTTTCAATGCATAATATTTGGAAAAAGAACTGAGAAATAATGAATATATATTATATATTATATAATTAATATATACCTATATACGTGAATGCGGAAATCCTCGCATGCTTTGACTTCATACCGAATCTTTTGAATAATGGAGTCACCAAACCAAACTCTGGCGGCGTTTTCTCTGCCCACATAACTATCTGTGCGGGAGGGAGAGGAGAGCAGCAGTGAGCTTCTTTACATATAGTTCAAAGCTTGGGGGGAAGGTTGATGGAGGACTATATCGTCGGGAACTCTTTATCAACTTAAGTTTCCGACTTCTTTACTATTGTAGTATTTTTCAAGCCGAGGTTGCTGCCATTAAGTTAGTGGTAGATTTAATGCTCCGAAGTTCAAACCTCTACAGAGAAGTGACTATCCACTGGTATAGCAGGGCGGCGATACTAGCCTTGAGCTCATAACCGTGCGTTCAAGGCTGGCTAATGAATGCTTAACCTCGTTATTAATGGCATGAAGTTTGTGATAAGACTAGTATGGATGCCAGGCCCCAGGGAATCGCAGATATCTGTAAAGCTGACGAGCGTGTAAGAAAAGGCACCCTAACCCCGCTATCAGTAAAACGTTAACGGGTTCGGCACTCCACTCTCCTCATGTTTTCTACTACTGGACAGCTGGACTTCCTTTTGGCCCGAGACCGATCTTAAGAGATGCAGTGAGCTGTTTGCCCTCAGTAGAGCTAGCATAGCTCGCTAGTTGTGGGGGGTTTTAAAAGGCCATTGAAAAAAAATAGTATATATTTAATTATAAAAAACTTAACAGCAATTATTTTATTTTTTAATTTTGAAACTTGTAGGCTTTATTCAACATATTCAGCTAAGTAATAGTTATTGTTATCTCATCAATTATTTTCTTTATTGATTAAAAAATTTGAAACATGTGGCAACTTTGTAAATTTTGTATGTAAACTAGCCGAATACTGCACGAAAAACCTAAAAAGCCTTCACTATGGTGCCGCTCTATACAGTGGAGGCGTGACGATATTTTGTTGTGCTACACAATTTCGTTGTAGTCGATCATTGTATTACCGTGCCAACACGCGTTTCCGCTTCCAAGGTTTTGCAACAGTTTGTGGAATTTGAATTTTCTTAACGCACTATATATTGATAGCTGTGTGGTAGTTTCAAATAATTAACTAAATAAACATTAAACTACTATCGTGTTCAGCTACAATAAAGTGTATGCATACGATCATAATTTGAGCTCACTCCGTCTCTGCTGGGACATTTTGCGTGGGCGCAGCAGTGCGTCGTAAAAACCGATCCAATTTCCCTATGTCCACACGGGCAACGTTTGCCATTATCATTCGTTTTGCAGAAGCACACACACCTGCTTATAAGTATGTATGTGAAAGTGGATGTACACACACATACATACATGTATAAATAGTGTGTAGTAAATGCTTCATTGTCCTGTTTCGGTGAATTGCCCTGCAACTGACATCTCAGTTGTTGGCCATTCGCCGCATACACACATACCAATATAAAGCGAGACGCACACACATACACACGGATATATTGTGCACTAAGTAAGTTATCCGCATGCGAGTAAATGCCAATTGAGCGCTTTGAGACTAGTTAAATGTCAGCGAGGTATACCTGGCAGGCGCGTTTCCGTTTTCACCGCTACCCGCTCCATACCCCACACACCTCGCGCTTGCTTCATTGGCAATTATTGATTTCTTTGTTTGCTGTTGATGAATTTTCCGACACAGTTCTCGTGAAGGTAACTCGCCATCAGCTGTGAGTGTGTGTGTGTGTATGTTTGTAATAAGTCTATTCAGCTACTCAGCCATTCAAGCTATTTTCTCAATTTCCTTCACAAAAATCGCTTTGTTCGGTTTTCTTCGTCAATAGCTTTGTTAGCTGAGCGTTTGGTTTGTTTGAATTTTTTTTTTTTTTGTCTTTTTTTTGTTAGTCAAACGCTTCCTTGTTCTTTGTTGCCGGTTTGTTATGATGTCTTTGCCAACTCGGTCTATGTATGTGTGTGTGTGACTCTTAATTGAGTACACTTGCACTGGTCACATGTTGTGTTGCGCTATGTGTGTGGCACATTCATTGCTTCACATTCGAGAAACTAATTGAGGGCGTTGTAATCTGGTCGTCGCATTGCATTTGCCCTTTTTTTATTTCAAAATCTTTCCTACAATATATATTTTTTTATCTACACCCAAAATGAAATGTAATTAATTAATTCAAATCATTGTTTTCCAGAAATCGACAGCAAACGACCCAAAGCATGTCGATTAATTTAATTGGTTAGATCATTCCTTTTTCTTATCTTTTTAAGTGGAAATTTGCTGTTACTTGGAAAACCGACTTTCATTCAAGTAACTTACTTAAACGCATATATGCATACATAAATATATACTCATCGACGCTGCTTTATACTCGTACATGCATTTATTTGAACA
This sequence comes from Bactrocera oleae, assembly GCF_042242935.1. NCBI lineage: Eukaryota > Metazoa > Arthropoda > Insecta > Diptera > Tephritidae > Bactrocera > Bactrocera oleae. Next base: position 49,973,379 of record NC_091540.1, on the reverse strand, counting down.
TATGAATATATGTATAAGGACAGCAATTCACTTGATTTTAGACCCAAGTACCTAATACTTTTATATTTTCGGGAGCGATTGACATATTTGGCTGAATATTTATACCATGGGCAGAAGAAAACGTAGATTGTAATCTAAGTCAATACTAAATACAATTTCCGAACAAATTGTTCAGATCGGCCTACTTTAGCACTGAACTATCATTCAAATTTTCTGATCAAAATCAAAGGCAACATAGAAAAACTGTCAAATGGCTTGCAAATTATAAACAGTTCTCTAATGATGCATCTTCTCAATCTACAATATAATTCATTACGTCACCGCTTGTTCTTTGTTGCTATCATTTTTGTTCAGTTAATATGGCAGATATATGCTATAGTCATCCGATCTATACAATTTCTTCGGAATTACATTGTGCCTTAGGAAATAACTCATGTAAAATTTTGTGAAGATATCACGTCAAATTAAAAAGTTTCCCATACAAGCACTTGATTGTTGTGCAGTTTGTATGGCAGCTATATGCCATATAACCTGTTTCTAGAAACCTTACTTATAAAGTCAATCAAACAATCAAATATCGCCCACTGAAGCTTCCGCCAAAAAAAAAAATTGAGGTTAAGAAAATACGAACGAGATTTGGTAGTGTTTCATTGACGAAATTAAGAGCACGTATTTGTAAATTCTTTAGAGAGGTTTAAAAATATAACAAGATTATAGCTCGACAATAAGATATCATTTATTCATTATGAACTTTATTGGTTTAGACAAAAAAACTCGATATTTTATTTACAAAACACAAAAAAAACTTTTTAACTATGTTGAAATACTATACTAAATACATCGTTTGGGCTTCCAAGAAATTGGAAATACTTCCCAACCTAAACAAATGTGAATTAACAACTACTAGGAAACAAGATACTTACTGCCTATTAAACAGAGCATAAGTTTTGCTCTCCCATACAGTAAAGAGAATCCGATCTCACTTATTTCTTAACACAAAATTAATTTCTCATATTCATTCACCACTTCTTCACTATGTTGTTACCTATGTCTTTCTTGGGAAAAAAAATTTAGAGACGGAAAAAATAACAAAGTTATCATAACTCTCAAACTGGTATAATTCCTTATGCCAGTTTATAGTAATTATACAAACTACTGAATTCAAAATCTTCCATTCAAAACGTATATTCAAGATCATATAAACCCGATATGTAAAATACTTAAATTGAATTCTTAAAGTAGCCCGCATACTCCAACAAATTATGATAAATATGTGAGTCGCCTACCAATTACCCCTAACTTATCTGCGATCACTGCCAATTGCACACACTCAAATGCTTAATTGAAAATCAATGATCAAAATGCAGCATAATTTCTTCGAAAAACAACATGATCCAGTGAGACCCTGCCACCAGTGGCAATGGATAAACAGTTGCAGGTAAGTGCATATGGTAAATGAAAAAAACCCGAAATGCAGGTGCAGAATATTTATTTACAACACAACACCAAGAGGCATAACGAAAAGGTGCAACCAATTTACAAAGTAAAATAATGTCGAACATGATGATCAGGACGATGAAGACGCTGCACAAGACGACGACGGTAAGCGAGACAAAAGAGGCACCAACAAAAGAAATTATCAAATTACGAGTGAGAAAACCTCAAATATATATACATATGTAGCTAAAGGCGATGGTGGATGGCGATGAACATGTAGCAGTGAAATAAAGAAGCATCAAAATAAGAACTCGAGTAGACAATAGTTTGCCGGGATACAAGGCATGTGGTATGATGGAGAGAGAGTATAGGCGACCCAGTAGTAAAGAAAAGGTTACGTTGTAGGTAAGAATATCGTATTCATATGTGGGATCAAAGTGCTGCTAAATTTTAAATAAACGATGTCATACAGTAAAGGGGTTCCATAGACTCGTTGGGTGCAAGAAGTTTTCTGCGATATTTAAGCAAACCTCACTCTAACCTCACCCACTACAAATAACCTCAAAATTTCCTACAGGGTAAATCAACTATTACCAACAATAATCAAATCAAAAAGGTTCTGAACACAAGAACGAAATCAGATAGAGACCTTAATAAGACACTAAAGTGGCTGGTAGATCATAAAATGAGCTGAGCGATCGAAAAATAAAATGGTGGAGACAAAGGCAGATGTGCCGTTTTTTCATAAATACACTTTTGTGGCAATATTGAGACCTTTTTACGACTGTGATCATCGCCGACAATGAAACTACTAGTAAATTTTGGTAAAATATTTACGCCGATTGTCAAGTTTGGGATGAGAAAAACAAAAAAAAACGCCAAAGGCAGACTGTGGAGCACAAAGGACCAACAAGTTAAATACACCTGGCGTTTTTTGTCGAATTTTTTTACATGTGAAGTATATTTGGAGGCGTGTAACGGATCTATATACTCCGCAGATTAAAACGTTGGTACTATTTTTGTACTCATGCAACATGTTGCTACAGAGTATAGTAGTTTTGTTTAACTAACGTTTATTTGCATCACCTTAAAGTAATCGAGATAGATATGAAGTTTTATGTACATATAAACATGATCAGGATGACAAGACGAGTTGAATTCCTAGTGACTGTTTGTCTGTCCGTTCGGCCGTCTGTGTAAGTTATAACTTGAGTAAAACTTGAGATATCGTCATGAAACTTTGTACACTCGTTCCTTGCTCAAATCGGGAGGGTAGATGGGCGTAATCGAACCACTGCCACGCTCGAAAAACGACATAAATCGAAAACCTATAAATTGATGGACACCTGTGGTTTGACAGTTTTTAAAAAGTAGGTGTGGGCCCGCGCCCTAATAAGTTCAGTGTATATATCTCCCGAACCATTCAAAATATATCACCTGAATTTGCACAGAACAAATGAATTTGACACCTCTTGAGACAGTGTGAAAGTAGGTGAAATCGGATGATAACCACGCGCACACCCCATATAACGTTTTTTTTTAAATTACTTAAAGTGCGTTAAAGCAATAACTAAATGCGACCGGAGTAGGTGTCAAAATTGGACGATAGGCGTGGCACCGCCCACATTTGGGTGAAATCAAATATCTAAATAAATTGTCAAAAACTATTAAACCTCCAGATACCGGAAATGTGAACCCCAGAGCCTATGGCTGTCTTTTTACTAATAATAACAGTCAATGTGTGAGATATATAATTAAAATTAAGAGAGAATCCTTTACTGATAATAGTATGTCTGTATGTCAAAAATGGATTGAATCGAGTGAATATTTCCCTTAGCCCCATATACCTAATAGAAAGATTTTCGAACTTCCGTTTGACTTGATACCCCATATAACAGTCAATATGTAATTTATCTTAATTAAATTGGAAGAGCGTGTTTTTTCTCCTAACGGTACATCTTTGTGCCAAAAGTGGATAAAATCGGGTAAAAACTTGCTCTAGCCCGCTAGTAACTAATATTAGAATTTTTAAACATCCGGTTGACTTTACTCTTTATATATTGTTGATGGCACGTGAGGTACCTTAATGAAACTCAGAGAGCATCTGTTTCTGTTACTAATATGTAGTAATGCCAAAAATAGATTAAAGGCTTCAATACTACACTTAACTCCCATATACCTATTATAAGAATTTCAAACCTCCGCTTGGCTTTATACTATATACAAGTATATTGGTTAATATGTAAGATATCTTAGCAAAATTAACTGAACGGATAATATTAGATTAAACTACAATTTAATGCCGAAAATATTATTTATACTACAAATATATTAATTTCCGTTTTTCTAACAAACCTTATTATATTTATGGTTTAGCGCTGGTCTAGACCTTGGTCTTAATCTCATATCCCTAATATCATCAATTCTGATCCTCTGGTTGACGTTTTCCACATCATCCAATATATTAATTTTAGCCTCTTCGGTTAAGTTTATGTCAGATATGTATACCGTATCTCATTTGAGGATGATATTAATATAATTTGCGCTGACGGGAAATGCGATATGTAATTATAAAACTAATTCAGTCTAAGTCCTATAGCTTAAAAAAAATTCCATATTTGCTTGTAATTATTTTACAATTTCGTCGAATAATGAAAGTTTAATTAATTTAAGATTTGCCACAGCTAAAGGTATTTCCCTTTGATCTTTGCAAGTTACGGTTATACCCGAACTTAGCCCTTCCCTACTTGTTGTTATTGTTGTTTTTCTGATAATTTTTCGTTGAATGACAGTTTGGAGAGTTCGCTGACTGAAGCCAATGCGGAATGCAAAATACAAATGTGAGGAATGAAAATGATAAAACCAAAATAAGAATTGCAGAACGGTAGCAGAAGACAAATGGCAATTATGACCAATGAAGAAATGCTTATTGTTAGCAGTAATTTTATTGAACAACTACTGACAGGGGAGCACGCGGCGATGAACAGCAGGAGCAGTACCTGCATTTTGGCGCTAAATATGTATGTAGTGGCACCAAATGGGGGCACAAAGGTTCGACGACTACAGTGTCAGTTAGACGACAGCAGCAAGTGGAGGTTAAGCAATAAAATTATGATGGCAAAAAACGGCAGATGGTCACAGATAATGAACGACGCCGTGGATGCCGACGAATCAACGAAGCACAATGCGACTACGCATATGTGAAACACATATTGTGTGAGTGTGTGTGTGTATGTGTGTGCTGGTTGACTAGGGGCCGCAAAGGCCAACGCATTGTGGAGCCATGCAGCGGCGCAGCGCATGAGACTAAACAATTTATTAACGAAAAGTTTTACGAACAATGCGCAAGCGCATAGGACAGCTGTGAATTGTGAGCGACCCAAACGGAGGAGTAGCAGCATAAGATGGAGGAATGACAAGTGAAGAGTGAAGAGTGTACGCGCGGGTAGACAATATAAATGAGCTGGGGCATTGCTGCCGGCGCGCATACACAATTTAACACACTCGAAAAGGCCATCAAAAAGTTGTGGAGAGAAAAAGGTAAGAAAACAAGAAAATATATTCGGTTGCGACGAAGCTATAATACCCTTCTCAGACACAGCAGATTACATTCAAAAATTGGATTTTGATTATTCAGTTTTTATGGCAGCTATATGCTATAGTAGTCCGATCATAATAATTTCTTCGGAGATCATATAAACTGACAGACAGCCATCGCTATATCAGCTCAGCTCATCATGCTGCTTATTTTTATATACATATGTTATAGGGTTTCCGACGTTTGCTTCTAGGTGTTACAAACTTCGTGGCAAACTTTATATACCCTGTTCATGGTATAAATATGAAAGAACGCAACTGGCAAGCAGACAGGGGCCAACGCGCCGGCAAGTGGTTGACGGTGTGGACGCTGGACACGACGTTCATTGCACTCTGTGGCTGCGCCATTGGAGCTGCTGCGTACCACGCAACCAGCACAAAACCGCTCAACGACAACAGCAACAACAACAACAAGCGATAACCACAAAGCGCAACATATTGGCTTGGTTCTGGGTTCTTTCCACCCGTTTGCACTTTTTCGTATCCTTTGTTTTGCATTTCGTTACAGCCATTGTTGTTGTTTGCTGGCTTTCTTGCTGTGGACTAAGGTACATTGTACTTTGGCGTACAACTGTTACTCAATTCCTTGGCATTGTTATGTGTTTTATGCTGTGAACTTCATGCAGCCAAGCAACAACTCATCCGCAGTGCAGCAAGCGCGTGTTCGTTCGCAATTTTCTCGTTTTTTCTGTTTCGAAGTTTTGCCTAGCGGGAGTTCGCCTGCACGCGCCACACGCTCCAACCTATCACAAGTCGAAGTGACGTTCTGACACGCCACGCAATGGGACTGGACAGCCAAAAGTTAAGCTGCCTCTGCTGCACACCGACCGCTGCACGAACGCTTTACGGGGCGAGCGAGCGAGCGGGCTGTTTAAGCAGTCAACGTGCCACATGAACGCAGGCGCATAAGCTTTCCTTCAAATTCACCAATTGCAGTTACAGTGTTGTATTTATTCGCACGCAAGCGCCTTGCATCCTACCACCGTTGACGACGCTGCTGGTCGTTTGGTCGTCGGTCAGTTAGCCGAGTCTCGATCATCGCTGCGCTGCATTTTTAATTGAACTTTTGCCTCTGGCGCGACGAAACGTTTGGATACTTGGCAGCCCGCATTTTGGGCGCAGTGTTACAATGGCAAGAAGAAGAAAGAAGCGGCACAAAAGCAAAAAACCGCAAGACACAAAAGCCGCATTAGCCGCACATCGCACGGCATGGACACGGCATTCTTTGCTTTACCTTTTGTTAGTTCGTAAGTGCTCGTAAATGAAAGATTATGTATGAAAAATGAGCAGGAAAAAATGTGACTACTTTGCAGTTTTGTGGCTTGTGCGCAAAATTTATTAAGCACCTTGGAAGTACGTTTATGAAGCCTCATATATTTTTGTGTGCATACACACACGCCACCTCATCGCCAGTGTTGATAAATGACGGCAGCAGGCGCAGGTAAACGGCAGTACAGGAAATACCGCAATTGAATTCCACGAAACGATTGACACACTTCGATTTAAAGGCGAAAATTGGTAGAATATTTCATTTCTGTTTGGGCAAAAAAATTACTAAAATTCGAAAATGAATGTCCAAAAGTGGTAAATATTTTTCAATAAGAAAATTAAATTGGCGCAAATAAATTGTTAATAAACTGTTTGTAGTTCTTGTATTTAATTATAATTGTTATTATTGATTTAAAAAAAGGTATTAAGGAAAACAAACATAATAAATAAAAAACTTAAGAAATAAATTTAAATACTTTAAAGAAAAATGTAGTAAAATATTTACTTTATACTGTAAACAAACATATGAAATTCTCCAATTGGGTAAAATATAATCAAGAAAACCCAAAAAAGTCAACACTGGCTGCACCGAAGCTATAATACCCCACAGGTGCATTTCTCATAGCATAAAAGGATATAAAAAGATCTTTTGATCGGCCAGTTTACATGGCAGCTATAAGCTGATCTAAACAATATTCGGAGATTATAGGTAGCGTTGTCTTGGCCAATATTTTCTGCCAAATTTCGTGAAGATATCTCGTCAAATGAAAAAGTTTTCCATACAAGCACTTGATGCCGATCGTACAGTTTATAAGGCAGCTATATAAAAGTCGGATATCGGCGGTTCCGGCAAATGATCAACTTCTTGGGGAGAAAAGGAAGTGCGCACAATTTCAGAGCGATATCTCAAAAACTGAGGGAATAGTTTTCTAGGTGTTACAAACTTTATGCCAAACTTCATATACTCTTTTCAGGGTATACAAATAAGTGAAAACTTAAGCAAATAATCATTGTACTAAATAAAAAATTAAACGCCTTCATGAAAGCGTAATTTGCAAGTTAGCTAACCTGATGTGAAAAATAAATATATATACTTCCGAATAAATTATCGTAGAACGGTAAATTAAGACAGTCGGCGGACTAGTTAGGCATGCGATTCACACTAGTTGCAAAATAGTTTATAATTAGTTGCCTACACTGTCAGGTAAATATTAACAAGCATAAATGCTTACATAAACATACAAGTATAATATGTACATCGGTATAAAAATTAATGCAACAACATTAGTGCATATAAGGGCAACACTTACAACGTCATTAGCAGCATACATATGTACATATGTATGTATATACATACAAGTATATAACAGCATCATTAGCGTCAAACGCAACCATAGACAGTCGAGCAATTGCAATTCGATAAATTTCATTGCCGCAATAGAATTTTGCGCAGCGCAGTGGTAGGAAGAGAGGACATTCAATTACACGTGTTGTGAAACTTGACTTGGAAAAAGCAAGCAGAGTATAATTTTCCAAATAAATTATGCATATATGGGGATATATTATATCTATGTATATATGCATATACAGTGATGGGCAAAATAATAGAGCCACTTTTTTGTTAAGTGTGAATTTAATTAAATTCTTTGGGATCCTTCAACGGGAACGGGAACGGAAACTATTAGGTATTTAGGGAAATTATTAGTGGGCATAACAATTTTTAAGAGCACTTGAAAATAAATCCGTAAAATAAACGGTAAAAAATAAAAGCTAAAAGTTAATTAAAACAGTAGTAGCGCGTGGACAAAAAAGTATACTTATTTTTAGCGTCAAAATATACATTATTCTCGGAATTCTTATGTTTCTCATGTCTTATTGGCAACAAAATAGCATACCAAAAGCGAAAGGTCATGGCAAAAATATATGTTAACCATACAAAAATAACATCAATTCTTGATCTTTTCAGAGGATCTGCAGCAATAGCATCTGGGATAAAATTGTATTTATTTTCTCTGTGAATTTATATGAAAGATCATCCCAAAAGTTGGCAATGCTGATTTATTTACGTAGAAGGCAATGCTAATTCCTCGCAAAATTTCGCGAAGACTAGTCAGATGCTTAAAACGTCGAAAAGTGGCGAAATGTACTATCGACTGACTTAAACCAAATAAATTAGTCGGAAATGATGGGAAACTGTATTGTTTGAGTCATCTCCACATTTAAGTTTTAAAGAAAATTCGTAGAGTAGTCAAAAAGCTAAAAACAATGCTGAAATATTAGAAAAAGTAAAATCAGCATGTTACCCGATCTTACAAAAGAGATGTTAGGATTAAGTACATAAGTTCTTATAAAGGATATTCTACCAAATATTAATTTTTTTCTTAGTTGATTGAAATTTTAATGAGCACAATTTAAATTTCATACCTGCGATATAAACCGACCGATCCAACTCAAGTCCTTGTATGAACAACTTTTTTATTTGACAAGGTATCTTTACGAAATTTTCCATAGATTATTATCCAAGGCATCGCTACAATCTCCAAAGAAATTGTACGGGTTGTTATTTTAAATTAATATTTATTTCACATTAGCACTGAGGACTTGATTAATTTTTTGATTTTTTCAATTTCTTTTTGCATTTTGTTTTTATTGGTCTTTGCAAAATGAAATGGCTGACGCTATTATTTTGTCAATACATATATGCATGTATGTTTGTATGTATATTATATACAAATGTCTGTATATGTATATAAATACGTATGTAACAATCTCTAATAACCAAAGTAAATGACACGTAATATGAATTAGCTAAAATAAATGCATTGACTGCAAGCTAAAGCAGCTGCAGTCACACAAACACGCACATACTGTACATGTGTATATACATATGTATTAATGTACATGTGAAAGGTATTTCATAAGTGCAAGTGCAAGCCACGCCACTCACACACAAGCGTTTTATAATAATATTCATTTTCCGATGCGGCAGACAATGCCAGCGATTGATAACAACTATTATTGCAACGACAACAACAACAGCAGGCGGCAATACATCAGCAGAATCCAATGCACAATTTAAATTCATTCTGCTTTGGTCGACTTTGTTGTTTGTGGTTTTTTATTATTTCGCCTTTGCTATTTGTTGTTGCTCGACACGTACTTACGTATTGCAATTTCTTACAAATGCAGATTGTTGTTGGTTCTACTCTTTTATTATTGCTGCTGTTGTTGCTTTGATCACATGTTGGCTAGCTGTTGGCGCTTCTGTCGTGGAAAGTAGAACATTGTGGCAAGCATTTGACAGCAAAACCTCAATTGCGTTTTGCTCCCAGCCACGTTTTGCAAACACACTGATGATTTTTATTGAAGAAAAAAATGTATTAAAGTTAAAAAGTCTTTAGAAAAAATTGAGAAATTCAAAATTTATTCATGTAACAATTTTATAACAGAAAATCGTTTATTTTTGGTATTAAGTCGGGTATTATGTCATTAAGGCAGTATAGGTTTCAAGCTCTCGCAACATTTTGTATAACAGTAAAGTAGTTTTGTTCAACTAATGTTATAGAGATAGCTCATCTACACAAAAAAATTACTATTATCTCCCGAATGTCTGGCTCTATTTTCAGCCTTGCGTGATAACTTGAGTAGTACAGGTGAAACTTCTTTCTTGACCTTGTGAGGAATTTAATACGAGTATTACCAAACCATGTTATTCAAAATAACCCAAAAACAAGAAGAAGAAAAGTTAACTTTGATTGCACTGAAACTTCGGAGATTGTAGCGTCGTCTTAGACAATTATTTCGTGAAGATATCGTTAAAAAAATGTTTTTATTAAAAAACTTGAATTTGATTGAGCAGTTCGTATGGCAACTATGTATATCTAATAATCGTTCGATATCGGCGATTCCGACAAATGAGCAGCTTTTTAGGGGAGAAAAGGGAGTGTCAAAATTTTCAGTTCGATATATCAAAAGCTAAAGGACTAGTTCGCGTATACACAAGTTGGCTAAATCGACTCAGCCCAACACGCTGATTGTTTATATACTCGTATATACTATATATCACTTGACCGATTTCAACCGAAATTGGCTTCTTCTAAATTTACTTTCGATATCACGATATCTCTTAATAATATTTCACAGAATACAATGCTGAAAAACATTTAGCACACTGTTAAGTTTTAATTCTTCGCCAAATATGGTGGAGTTCCATTTCTACTCATATGCCCTTAACACTAGAACGACGAACCGGTCAAAATGACCGGTTGCATCATTTATTTATACCATTTCCTCTTTATTTCTATTTAATATTTTACGATAATGTCATGATTTTATTAAATAATAATATTATAGATTATTTTGATCTTACGCTTCTAATTTTTAGCGAGAGAGAGATAGACCTATTTGAAATAGGTATATGGTAAATCTTCGTAGTTCTAGTGTTAAATATGGATGATAAGAATCTGAGACAACAATATTTTTAGGGGCTTTAAAAAAACGGGTCATGCCTTCCTATAGTCCAAACATGTCGAAAAGAATGATTAAGGGTTAATGTTACAATATCTGATAATTTGGCAACTCTTCTGCAAAGGTAAATCTTCTTTTCCATTTTTCCATATTTCCTATATTCTGAAACTGATAATAATTTTATCTCATTTTAATTTATTTCTACACAAAATATAGAATAACGAAAAATCGCTTGTTATCAAAAAGTTAACGACAGCGACTTCTTGATGCTCAAGTCAACTTAGAGATTATATCCACTTGTGAAATTCAAAAAATTTAATTTTTTTGCGTATATATCGAATATCGAATATATAATATATTTAATATATATGTATGTGCAAATATTCTGCGCAAATTTGAAGTTGAATTGGCAAATAGATTTAGAGACATAAGCGTTTTTGTAAAAAAATTAACTTAGTGTAATCGGTTTCCAAAACTTAAAAACTTTTTTCTTGAAATGCAGTTTACAGCGTGGTGTGGAAAATGCACTGAAACGGCTGTATTCGGCTGACTTCAAATTTCCGCACGACCTTCTTGAATATATTTTTCCGTTAATAATCGATGGCATACGATTTCTGAAGCCCCTCTGAAGTGTAATATTTTTCAAAAAAAAACCATAATGTTTTTTTAGGGAAGCCACCATTGTCAGAAATCAATATTTTTAATAGTGCTTCGATTGTTACCTGTATTCATCTATTGCAATATTTGTTTTTGGATTTGAGATTATTTTACACTTTTTTCGGAGGGAAACCTGCAGATCGGTTACGGGATCAAGGAGACCCAACTTTTTTCAAAATTACTCACTGCTTTTTAAGAAGCATTAAATTCTGTAAATGTACATTATTTTTATTTATTTATTACACAAAATGCCTCTTCAAAAAAAAATCACAAAAAACCTCGTTTTGTTTCTGAATTGCAAGTGGATATAACCCCTCAAAGCATCGCGAATAATAAAGATTATAGAGTGTGTTTCGTGTTCTTGACTTAAGGTAAAATATGAAAGCATATACAATCTTTACCCGTTATAATATGATTTCACTTTTCAGAAATTCTAGGTTCACAACACCTATTCAATTTGCATTAGTATGAGCAGAAAAAAATTAACCATTTAAGATTAAGTTACTTTAGATGATTTCTTAAAGTTTACTTCTGTGGCAATTGTTAGTTTATGCAAAAAAAAAAAAGAAAATGCATGTGGCATTTCGCAAATGTTGCAAGGGTCGGACACTGCAGGTACAACAAACAAAGCAAACATTCGTTGCAAAATAATGTACAATATGCTCTCACAAACTATAACTAATTTTCTGTTTTCTCAGAACAAAAAAAAAACAACAGCGTTAATCACACACACTCACACATGCGCATATGTGATTAAAACCAAAATGGCTACACGTGCAGTAATACTCAAATGCTTATATGGGCTCCTACTGTGCAGCTTTTATATATGGTACATATGTAATTGTATGTGCTTTGTATATATGTAGTTTGTGTGTATATTTTACTTATGCATACTTTGCTAATATGACATTATTGCTGCTGCAAGCGCCAAGTCAGCTGTAAAGTGGCACAACTGGAAATCTCATTTTTCGTTAGTTACCCCCAATAATGATATCCGTTCATAGCACGAAGTGCATATGCATTGGTGTGTGTGTGTGTGTGTGTGTGTGAGCCGAGGAATTTGCATACTTTATTTGCCCCAACTTGGCACTTTTTCGTTGCTGATTGGTCCCCTTTGCTTCATTTTGTTGTTGTTGTGTTTTTTGTTTTTTTTTGTTGTCCTGCAATGAGTATGAATTGGCAACGAGCTTCCTGCCAATTGCGCTTGCCAGCCTTTGGGCACGACTCGGCCTCATTCAATTACCTACACTTGCCACATGGCTGCAGTAATACAATTACTAACTGTATGCTGTTCATATGTATTTATGTGCCGATAAGTATGCACCACTATATATATATATGTATGTATATACATCTGCATATATGTAAGTGTCGGCTGGAAAGGCATCAAGTGCTCTGACGTGTAGTTTTACAATATGAAATGCAAACACACACACACACGCGCGCATACAAACAGTTACATCGATGTATTGCCAGTATGTAAGTGTCATGTGTGGCAACTGCGACAAGTATCTGCGGCTGTAATAACTGCATTGCCCTGCAACATGTCCTGGCAGCTAGCAAACACACTACAAGTGTGTATGTATGTGTTAGAGCCCGCATCAGTGCAGCAGCAACAATGTAACACACACACACACATGCTTCCATAATTGTTCGATGAAAGAAACACGTTATACTTCTTATAATCTTGCTGGTTCAGTGTGTTGTTGTTTTTGCAGGATCACATGTTCATTGGTCCTTTGTTCCTGCACTCATTTTCTTGCCTCTTTGGTTGAGAAAAATTCTCAAACTGCAGAAAAAAGCGAAACAATGTCCAATACTCATACAATATGTGTCCCATTACGGTGGCATATCGATTTCAGAAAGGAAATTCGTCCTTTTCATTGTGAACGCTTTTTGTTGTATTTTAGAGCCTTACAAAGTACAATACACTCGAAAAAAATGTATAAACTGTTCGAGGAATCGAGATAATTACTTGTAAGAAATTATTATCAGCAAAAAATATAATATTGAAGGATGTGTGAGTGGCGAAAAAGTAGGTATTGAAGGCGCAAGAAACCCGGAGATATCACATTCCAATAGAATGTTTTTATATATTGTAATTAATTAATATTTCAGTCATGAAAATTAGCTACAAATCTACTCATATGAGATTAGTGCAACTCAATTTTCTAGAAACGTTTAAAATATCTATTTTTAACGATTTCTGCACAACAGCGCCATCTATTGACTAAAACTTTTTGGATACATCTTTTGAAAAATTTTCGAAACACTTGATCACGTAACCGATCTCTAGGAGAACCTCTGAAAAAATTGATGAAAAATTTTTGCTTAAGATTATCTCAAAATTGCTATTAAATAGATTAAAAGAGATAATGATCGAAGGAGTAGCCAAAATTTTGATTTTCAACAAAATGGCAAAATTTTCCTATGAGGCACCCTGATATATTCAAACGCCATATATGCTCTTAGAAAGTATTCAAACTATTTTTCGACGAAACGGTTTTCAGAATTAAGGCAAAAAATTACAACAACAAAAAAATGTTCGGAATTTCCGACTCTCTCTCTCACTAATTCATGGCCATATAAACCAGCTTTGACAAAATACAAAAAAACATATTTACATTCTCGAAAAGCTTAGCAGTTCGCACTTAAGTAAATTTGAACCAATTAATTCTCTCATTGTATCACTTGACCATTTCGAAATTTCTGCACATAAACGCTAAGTGATAGAGGCAAACACACTCAAAGTCCAAATTGTTGCTGAACCTTTGTCGTTTAGTGCGAAACGCATCATCGATTACTCGGATCATATGACAGCATATGACATACATTCTTAAACGCACTTAAGTACGTACTTACGGATAAGTTTACATATCTATACATGACAGGAATATGATTACATACGCTACTAAGGTATAGAGAATTACACTTTTCCACGAAGGATTGGTCAAACGTGTATGCAGCTGCCGATGGATATGCTGGTAGGCATAACGAACGGTGAATGCACCTTAAGGATCAACATTTTCAGTGGAAGATAAACTATTGTAAATATCTTAGATTATAAACATATTACTTAATTCCGAGGAGAGTTAACCTGGTACCACTACAGAGTCCGAAACGGAGCCTAGAACCTTATGACTGAAACTACAAAACATAAACTAAAGGTTGAATCGTACAGATTAGCGAGGATATATTTCCATAAGATAAGTAGAAAGTTGTCAAAATATTTAAAAAAAATTTGGAATAGAAATATTGTCAAAACCCAAAATGATAACTATATACCCTGTGGTGGGTAAAAACTTTAAACAGTCATATTATTTCAATATTTTATAATTAATTTTGAACACGATAATTTCCGAATAGTTCAAAGTCACCTCCGAATGACCATGAGAATGTTTTTCATGCAAATAAGTTATCCTCAAGAATAAGCGGTGTTATTCAGAAAACCAATTTTCGTAACAAAGGTTTAAGAGTAAGTAACGTTGAGACTTAATCTAGTGCAGCACCTTACCCAATACATATATACAAACAAAAAAATATATGCTTAAATATTGTAGATAGGCACTTGGAATATTTCGCACTAAATTCCGCCTGCAACGACCTCTTTCTTGCTCAATATGTCAAGTGACAAAGCCATGCTCAAATACACATGTTCATTTACAACAGCAACAACAAAGGCAGGCAAACATCGTCAGCGTCACTGCTCCGCCTACCGATTACTTTGTCCTAGCCCGCGGTGGTCATCGGCAAGTGCATCTTTTGCACGCTTGCTATGGTGCGTTAAGGCGCAACTCACACACCCATACGCATACACATACTTTATACTTTTACAAATAAATATATACACACATATACGTATAAGCATATGCTAAGCGAGGCTGCATGCGGCAGCGAAAATGCATTTTTCATTTCTCGATTTCTTCGATTTTCCACAGTTTTCTGGTATATCTTTTTAAATGTGCCAAATAAATCAACAAACACACGTACGTAGGTTCATAAGTATGTATGTACCTATATATGCAACTTGTTACTTTTTGTGCCATCTGCTGTTATGTAAAGGCAGTCACGGCCTTTGTTACAGCGAAGCAGCTCTTACAAGATTCTTCTTCTTGATTTTCTTTTGCATTTTATTTTTGGTTTATATTTTTGCTTGTTTTTGTGTTCTTTTTTTCTCATTTCAGTTATTGTACTGTTTTACAATTTTTATTTATAATATTTATTATTTATTTACCTTTAAGTTAATTCGTTTAAATGTTTTCAAGCAACTTTAAGTTGTAAGGTAACCACAGCTTAAGGTAACCCTTTCGAAATCGCTTCAATAACAATAAAGAAACCTTCTCATGTGCATTTCTTATAGCATAATAGGGTATAAAAAGATATTTATCTTGATTTGAATTGGTCAGTTTGTATGGCAGCTATATGCTAGAGAGGTCCGATCTGAACAATTGGTTCAGAGATTGTATGGTTGCTTTGAACAATAATATATGTCAAATTTAGTGAAGATATCTTGTCAACTAAAAAATATTTCCACATAAGAACTTGATTTTGATCGGCTAGTTTGTATGGCAGCTATATGCTATAGTGGTTTGATATCGACGGTTTCGATAGATGAGCAGATTCTTGGAGAGTAAATGACGTGTGTAAAGTTTCAAAGCGATACATCATAAACTAAGGATCTAGTTCGCGTAGCTTAATCGACTCAGTTCGTCACACTGACCATTTCTACCTGTTCAGGGTATAATTAAAGTTACAAATTAAATTTCTATACACAGATATTTACAAAAATATACATATTCGAAGCTACGACTGCAAATGAATATCATTTAATTTTCAAGCTGAGTGAAAAACAATCCCAATAACCGTAAAACAATTGAGAAAAGTCAAAAAATAATCAACTAAAATGTTCGACAAATGATTACAGAGATAATTTTGGAAACAATGAGCTGTCAATTAAATTATTAATTAATGATTGAATGCAGATTTGACTAAGCTTAAAATACATGAAAAGGGCGAACAAGAAGAAAAGGAGATATATGTATGTATATTTTTAATTTAATGAATGAGCCTTCTGTGCAATTATGAAATGAAAGCATTCTTATTATCGGGGTTTAGTAGCGTACAATTTTAAGTTGATGTTTATCTAACCGAATATTTAAAAAGAATGGTCAATCAAATTTTGTATACTCTTTTACTATATCGCTTCTATTTTTCTTCATTTCATTGTTATAATTTATTAGTTAAATATTTTTATAATTTTTTTAATTTCTAAATAATTTTCCCGCTTTTTTATTACAATTATTCTATTTTCCCAATATTTTTATGTGCATTTTTGTTTTTTAAGAATTTTCATAGAGGGCTAGCTGCCTAACTAACTGTGAAACTAATACATTTTAAATTTGTGTTGAGCTTGCTTTAGAAAATTGTCATGTAAAATAAAATAACTTTCAAAATCAACTAGCTGCTACCGACTGGTTAAAGATTATAGACAAAGTGATGAGAATTATGACCGTTCTTCATGAAAGGCGGTGATCGTATGAATGAAAGTATTTTATTTAACTTTTACTTACATTTTGACGTTGAATACGGACAAAACATATTGGCGTTTCATGTTGTAAAATTTAATTATGAAATTGCAGTAACAGCTGTGTTTTTTTTTGCATAAATAATCATCAATATACTATTTATTTTAAATCCGAATAAAATGAGTAAATTTTTTATTTTTTCTTTGTCATTTTTTTTTTAATTTATTTTAATTTTTCATTTTTTAGTATAGTTGATTTATTTCATTTTTTATATCATACGAAAATGTGTAATTAGTTTAAACGCGACTAGAAGAAGTTAATTTTTTAGTCTCTTGCTTCAATTTTTTATCATTTTTATTTTATTTTTTTATCATTTTTTATTTATCTATTTTTTATATCATACCAATATATGCACATGTATATACAAATATATTTTAAAAATTCCAGAATAAATTTATTTTTCATTGTTTTTTCTTTTTTAATTATTATTTTTCTTTTATTTTTTTTTAACATTTTTTTTATTTGTTTATCATTTTAATATCTTTTTTATTTTTTTTTTGTCCTTTTTTATTTTTTTTTTCCTTTTTTATTTTTTTTTCTTTTTTATTTTTTTTCCTTTTTTATTTTTTTTAACAACTTTTTTTTATTTCATACGAAAAATATATATTTAATTTAAAAAGGACTGAAATGAGTTTTATTGTAACTGTTTTTTTTATCTTCTTTCACATTTTAATTTGTTTTTCATATTATTTTAGTTTTACACATAAATGAAAAACTATCTTTCGTCTTTTGTTATGTTATGTACATACATCTATATTTTTTTAATTTTAAATATATTATGTAGATGTTTTAATTAATTTATTTTATTTATTTATTTAAAATAATTTTCTCTTATTTAATTTTTGATTATTTCAAACTCGCACTTCTTCTATCAAATGACAAACTTGTACATAAATATTGTACATATGTATATACTTACATACATATATTGGCATATATACTTATGTGCATACATATTATATATTATATTATTATATACTACATATGTATCAACTGCAGGTGATGCTATGCAAACACCATTTGGTGTCAAGAAAGCATCGCATATCAAACAGATATATGTATGTACGTATGTAGTCGAACAATTTCACATTGCCAAAAGTGGAAAAATAACAATAAAAAGTACGACAATCAAATATTTCATGCACCTAATCTGCCCACATCCGTTCACACACAGTAGCATTCGCATTGAGGGCAAAAATCAAGGAAACAAAAGCAATGCGCTACCTACAACCTAAACTCAATATCGGCTCCACACACATGCATATGTACGAGTGTGTGTGTGTAACTGGAATGAGGGTGTCTGTTAAGCCCTCAATGCTTTTATGGCTTTGAATTGTGTGCGAAAAACGGCATTCGACAGTCGCGGCGCCCGCAAGCAGAGCAAAGCGAAACGAAGCAGAGCAGAGCAGAGGAGCTTAGCTCAGCTGAGTTCAGTTCAGTTTAGTTTAGTACTTCTAACTCGATAATCCACACCCATTGCCGAGGCACACAATCATGTATGCCAGCGACACTGACACTTTTTACTGCCCCTTTGTCATATACAAACACACACATAGGTATATCCATGCATGCATACAAACTCTCGTGCATACGAAAATGTGGCGATATCTGCATGGCTTTCGGTCCATCCGTTTGGTCACCTTCGAAAAAAGCAAAAACAAAAGTAAAAAGTGTAAACGACACAACTTTCCTGCCTGCGCCGATATCCTGTTCGTATGATTTTTACTTTTTTCTTCCCAAGTATTTCGAGTTTGGATTTTACCATACATTTTTTGCCTATTTGTTGTAATGCTCTCTGCAAGCTCACTCCCTTCGCAATTGTTGTACGCTTGACGTCGTATGACTTGGGCAGTTAGAAGTTTTTAAAACGAGCCGGCTGAGCTCTCGCCTCGGCACAGACAAAGTTCATCCACCAGTTGGCAGCTGTTGTCGCTGCCAGTTGAAAGAGCCAGTCGAGTAAGCCAAACTGGTGCCGGTGCTGCTGCGCCGCGACTGGACGAACCGACCAGACCGGGGCAAACAAAGCAGGCAAGCAAAAACACAAAAACAAAAAGCAAAAGAGGCAAAAAAAAACATAAAAAATAAACCAGCGATTGAAGTGAGTGCAGGCGAGCCAGCGGCTGGACCGCAGTCGCGCTGTGCATGTATATTTCAGGAGTATCTCTATTGGATTTGTAGGCATTTTTTCCATATGCTCACTTTGCTGTTATTTTTTGTGTTGTCCAGTAAGCACATGTGATAACTGAGTGTGTGTGCGTGTGCATGCAATTAAGTTTGTTGGGTCGTTTGCGATTTTCCACTTGTTGTTGTTAGTTTTTTTTTTTTTTTTGTTGCATCCAGCTAAACATCTTTAGCTGCATGCGCCAAGTGGAAAAGTGCGGATGATGACACCGGCGATGGCGATTAACGCCGCTGCTCAATCGACTTTTTCCGCCAGCTCAGCTCCGGGCTGAGCACGGGCTCAGCTGTGCAAGCAACACAGTCACCGTCTCCTGTTTATACACACATTCGCGCATACCGCTAGCAACATCGGTAACTCACCAAACGGGCCAGCGCGCATAAAAATAAACTCTGCACACGGCTTTGGAAGAAGTATCTTCGGTTGGGGAAAAAATATTTTTTGTGTTACCCAGCAAGCCAATGTAATTGGAAGAAGCACAAAATGGAAAATCAAGCACAGAAAGGGTTTCAGACAAAAATCGTAGAAATACAGATTACGACAATTACTTGCCATTGGTTTTTTGGTGTGCTTTTGACAGAAAAATGTTGTGATTCGTGACTCTTTACGTCATGAATGAAAGGAACTAAGGAACTTTGTCAGCTCGTTTTGTTCTGGACAACACATATCGCAATTTTTACTGCATCATTTCTTGAATAGAGGTCATGTCATCAGACGAGAAGCTGATTTTTTTGATTTGAAACGGATTTGTCGAGTATATTTTCTTAATCAGATATAAGCATTTTCAATATATTTACAAGACAAGAGCATAAATGTTTTTTTTTTAATGATTTGTTGGTATGTTATAGACTCTCACATCAGTTCTACTGTATTGTCGTTCTGGAAAAATTACACGAAATGCTTCTCGGCATCAGCTCTGAAGCAGCTATGAATTTGAGTTGCTCCAGAGTTATGTTTTTGGTCATATATTTGTGTTTACTACAGAACTGAGATATAATTAGATCATTATTTAGTTTGTAAGATTAATGCATTTGAAAAAAAATTATGTATGTATGTATGTATAATTATTCATGTATGTATTATTAATCACTTTATTTATTTATAATAGTTTTAGAGATACTTTTAGATTGGGGCTGTGACTTTTTCTTATTAGAAAATCAGCTCTAGCTACTCTGATATAGTATTGGTAGGACATATATTGGATACTCAGTGCGTTAAAAATAACTTTTGACTATAATTTCTATCAGATGATTGATCACATTTTTGGATAGGATTGATATATTCGACCATATGATCAATTACCTACTGCTTATACTCTGCTTAAATGCTGAAGACTTCGTAGTTTGCGGTTATACACAAGAGACGGCTATAAATATGAAAGCTCATTAAGGATATTTAACGAAAGGTTCGGGAATCGAGCATTTTGGATGGGGTCGGATTATAGGGACAGTATTGCTTTATGAGTGGGTTTTACATGGCATGCAAAGCGATGGTTCGGGAACCCTTTGCATTCAGAACACATGACGAGTATCTCAGTGTCTATTTTTGATAAGTAGGACTTTAATTGACGGCAGTAAACAGAACGAAGTTGCGCGAGTGAGACTCGGGTTTAACAAGGCAACTCGAACGCTTGTTCTGATATGAGTGGTGGAACCGCAATCACTGGGAAGGAGCCTTTTCCATGCACATTTCATGCATACACCTGGTTTTTCGCCGTCTGGTCAGCTAAATTGGCTAGCTGGGCGAAAGCGCCTAAAGCGATTAGAGCAAACTAAAATGAGACTTGCAAACAACGACGCATAGCTGAACTGTGTGAATTATTTACGATGCACTTTTTTTTTCGGGTTTTTGTTTTTTTTTTTGTAAAAACTCAACTTCCTGTGCGCCGCAAATCGCCACTCTGCCGCTTTCCGCTGCCTCATCATAGTTTTCGCGCGCCTTGCTGTCAAATTGACTTAACACTTCGCACATTGAGTCGAGCAAACACAAATTCAATATTTTGCAAACGTACTATTTGTCTTTGTTTTTGTTTTCGTTTTATTTTTTTATTTGTTGCTGCGAAAGCAAAGTTGACACAGTTGCACTTGCAGATTCCATTCCCCAAAGTCGCTCGCACATACAACGCTGCTGCACTTTACAGGCACAGACATCGTCATATCTCCATGTAAGCAAATATTCGTGGAGTAAATCGATCTCAGCAGTCATGAAAAATGATTTTACATTCAAGCGACTATTGTCTTATACATATTTTTTATTTATTTGCAGCATTGAAAACTAAATATTTGTGCGAAGGAGGGCATGACAAGGAAATTGAAAAAGTGTTAACTCAATTGTCTGCAGGTTTCGCACTGAGTGCTGCTGAGGACGGACGCACTTGCTTTGCCTGCCAACGTCAGTCAGTGCGCTCAGCGCAGCGCAAGCGGCAGAAGGACTGAGGGCCAAAAAGTATATACGCTCTGCATTCCCGCACTCAGCCAACGTCGCAAGTGTGTATGAAAGTCAGAGTCCGCGTGGGACCCGTACAAGTACATATGTGTCTGCAGGTAGCGCTAATGCTGGTAGGCAAGGCTGCGCGCAAGTAAGCATCCGTTCATCCGTTAGAATGCAAAACCAGTTGCAGGTAGTTCGAGAGTGCACAGTTCTCGTTTTTCGTCTTCGTCTTCATCTTCCTTTTCTTTTTCTGTTAGTTATTTTTCGTTCGTTTGTGACTGCCACTTTGTCTGTCCGTAGTAACGGCTCTACCTCCTCGGCTCGCCAACAAAATTTTACTACAATTTACTTTACTTTAAATCGGCTAACAATTTCTTCTATGTGCAACTCTGCTCAACTCCTCATGCTGCTGCGAGTGTGTACTCTCCAATCGTGTGCGCTATTTCGAACATTCGCCTCTCAGCTACAGCAGCTCCGGTCCTTCTCCATCGTCTTTATATGTGCATGTCTCTTAACTGTGCTGAGTTGTTGTTGGCCACAGCAGCAGCAACAGCAGTAATGGCTCTCAAGAGGTGATGCAACAATACGATTTTTAGTGGCAGGGCAACAAAAACTTGTCTCGATACCTGCTGTGTCTGCAGCTATCTGTCTACCCCCTTAAGCGTGGAAGAGCATTCAAAATGAGTAAATCACGTCTCGAGGTATAGTAGTACACAGAATGTTATAAAGAAACATGACTTTTTTGACTCAGCTAGCGCAGTTGATTAAAACTTAACTTCTGAAATCAATGATTTTAGCAGTTGTCAATGATTGCCCTTCAAATTGGAAAATGTTGCCTCATTCTCACTTCTTACGATACTAAGGCAAAGGCTGGGAACCTGGAGGGCTCTCGGTCGAGCCAGTTCTTAATCAACATTTACGTAGACTTAAACAAAGGGCATTGAAGAACAGACAGATACTTTAGGAATGCTCACACATAAGTTTAACCTACAATAAAATCCCGCCCGGTATTACAAAACGCAAACGATTCTCAAAGGAACTCGAGCTCTACATAGATAGATAGATTAAAGATATCAAAATTCTTCGAAATCACGATATAATTCCCCGTTATTCGTGGCAGCTCAGACACTTTCGAACATTCAGCCTCGGTCTGAGTCTAAGTCCCACAGTCTACAATACTCTCCAGTCAGCCTCAGTCTAAGTCTAACAGTATGCTCCAGCTACTCTTCGTCCTGTCAGCTCTAGTTTACGTCCGACAGTCTACAATATCCTCCAGTGGCAACGTGTGAACGCTTGCGCGCACAGGATTTATTAATAATTTCTTCAGTTGCCTTATCCCCCCGTTCGAGGTACTATGTAAAGAAAAAAAGGTAATAGTTTATCGCCTCAAAAGGCTGTGGTGCATACACGAGCAGTTGCTTGAGTGTTTTTCCCTGTTGCTTTCGTTGGCTTCAGTTTTTTCTTGGGCATATTGTTCGTTGCGCCTTTTTATACCCTGAACAGGGTATATTAAGTTTACCACAATGTTTGGAACAGCTAGAAGTAAACGTTGGAGACCTTATAAAATATATACATAAATGATCCGCATGATAAGCTGAGTCGATTTAGCCATGTCCGTCTGTCTGTCTGAATATACGCGAACTAGTCCCTCAGTTTTTGAGATATCGATCTGAAATATTGCATACGCTCTTTTCTCTCCAAGGAGCTGCTCATTTGTCGGAACCGCCGATATCGAAACACTATAGCATTTAGCTGTCATACAAACTGAACGATCGGAATGAAGTGCTTGTATGGAAAACCTTTTCATTTAACAAGATATCTTTACCAAATTTGACAAAAAAAAACAAACAAACTGGGAAATCAAAATAAAGTTCTTGTCAGAAATATTTTGTATTTGTGAAGGGTACAATAGCTTCGCTGCAACCGAAGTTAACATTTTTTTCTTGTTTCAATACCTTTTGCGATCAGCATTGACTTTGCTGCGGGACATTCTGACTTCCCTTGCTGTGCCCGCTGCATTTATTGAACTGTCGTAGCGTGTTGGTTGCCTCTCTTTTCTCTGCTTCTTTATTGCTTACTTTAACAAGCACGCTGTGTGCGTTTGAATGTCTATATTCGACGGCGCTGTTGCAGCGGTTAGGGAACCGCATTTGTCGATTTGGGCCGCCTGAAATGTGTTGAATGTGGATGTGTGTGAGTGTGTTTTTTTACTTCGTTTCGAAGACGGCCTTTAGGGTTTTACTTGTGGCGTGCTCTGCGACATCGCATACTGAGCCAACCACTGCAGTATTCAAGAAGCTGCAGAAGTTAAATTGAACAACGCTGAAAAGCGTTTCTTTGGCTTTGGAGTTCTTTAATACGGCGCTACTGCGCGGCTTTTAGTCGGTTTTTTATTTTTACTAAATTTTCTATTTTTTTCTGATTTCTTTGGTCTTTGCCCTTTTGCTTCTACTACCGCTGCTTATGTTTTCTTTTACCGCGTTTTATTTTACGTGAACGGCGGGACTGAGCAAATATATGTATGCATGTATGTATATATGTAGCCAGTCAACCTCCTAGTCGCACAACCAGCCTATCAGGCAGTCAGCTAGCGAACGGTATTTGAGTACTGCGAGCAGTTTTCGTCTGATTGCATCCGGAAATGCCGCTTTACACTTGAATGGCAATGAGTATGTATGTATGTATGGTATGAACATTCTTGAATTTGGGCTTTAAAAAGGAGTCGCAGCGCGCAACAGCAACACGCACACATGCAAACATACTACTTGGTAGAAAATTTTATAACTTTTTTTTCATTTAATTATTTTATTATTTTTTCCTATCTGCATATTCTGCTCTAAACGCTGTCGAGCTGACACTTGAGTTTCTTGATTTTCACTTCAACTTCCACTTCTGGTTCTTAAGTACGCGTATTGT
The DNA here is from genome assembly GCF_042242935.1 of Bactrocera oleae. Classification (NCBI taxonomy): domain Eukaryota; kingdom Metazoa; phylum Arthropoda; class Insecta; order Diptera; family Tephritidae; genus Bactrocera; species Bactrocera oleae. Next base: position 49,948,842 of record NC_091540.1, on the reverse strand, counting down.
GTTTTTTTTTTTTAGGTTAGGTTAGTTTAGCTTGGGGTTGCTGCGGTGTAATTTTATGGTAGCTGCCCATTAATGTTTTTTAAATGCTTTAAGGATTTATTGTACAACTTAAATGCTATCGTTTGCATCGAACGCTTACAAGTGGACCCATAATTAACCGTAAAAAAGTGTGGAAGTTAAAATCAAGTTAACAAAAACACGAACAAATATGCATGACTTGTATTTTTGTGCGTGCAATGTATGTGCGTGTGCTTGTGGTTGTGAATTTTATGAATCATACAAGTCAATCTTGTACAGAATATATTATTTGCTGCAGACATCTTGAAGCTGAAGTGTTTTTGTGGGAATTTATTTTATTTTACATAAAAAAAAAACATAACAGCATGGTGATGCGAACTTTGAGATTAGTTATAAGATTAAATGATAATTTTTTCATGCAAACAGTTTAAGAGATAAGAGAATTATGGGTATAGGCAGCCGTACCCTTGCCTATATGGTACATACACAAAAGTTTAGTGTGTTTTTAGTTTTTTTTACGATAAGGGTTGAGGTCGGGTTATCATAAGCCCGAAATAATTCTATCTAGTTACCAACTAGTCCAAAATTGATGGTTATCCTCAGCTGCTTTCCTTTCTAAGAAGAAAGCTGAGCTATCAGTATTTTATGTACCATCGTGAGATGCTCGAGAACCAGAAGACTTAAACAACTACAAATAAGCAATAAAAAGACGTTCCCGAGAATGTCAGGTTTTTATAGATCCGACACGGATCCAAATTTTTATCAATCCTAGGATTGCAGCACTCCTCAAAATTATTTGGGGAATGTGCCGCTACAACAACAATGTTAAGCACCAAGGACTTTTCACTTTGAAATCTGTTACGCTTTCGGAGCGTTTCAAGATTTGGATTTACATCGCCGAAGCGGGCTCCACCGTTTTAGAAGGTCAAAGGCTAAGATTCTCCAAGTACAATTGGCAATTGTCCTATTCCACTACAACAACAACAACAAACCACCTTCAATTTCAAGTTCTCTTTATGTAAAAACCATTATCCTGTGGTATGAGAATTACAGAATGAGCTAAAATGCTCCCCTAAATACGCACACCACTTCGACTTCATTACGTAACATAAGCGATGAAAGGAATACATTCTATGGATTTAAAGAAACCCAGCATGATTCCATAATACTACTTCTTCAAACTCACCCTCAAAGCAGCATTCCAAATGACACAATGACATTGAAGATCACGTTTCATAGGTCTTTCGTTTCATCGCAAAGGTGGTAAAACTCAGTGCTGGTTCGTGAAAAACTGTTACAAATCTCTTATTTACAAGCGACCAAAGGGTAGTATCTTTAATTGCATTTTAATAACATTTATTTATAATAGTGTTCGAGCCAAAGTAACGGTTACCTAACGCGCAGTTTGGTACACTCATTATCTCAGCATGCTTTTCCTGCGAAAGTAGTAATTTTCGTTTTATTGGAAGTTAAGAGAGATGACATTTAAATTTCAACAAGAGCAATATAACAGAAGTAGGCTGTCAGTACGTATGGCAGCTATAAGCTATAGTGTTTCGATCTGAACTATTTCTACGGTGATTGTACCGTTACTTCGGATAATATTCCGTCGCAAATTGCGTTAAGATAGCTCGTCAAATAAAAAAGTTTTGCATACAAGAACTGGATTTTGATCGGTCAGTTTGTATGGCAGCTATATGAAATAGTGGTCCGGCGGTATTGGCGAATCCGACAAATGTGCAGGTTCTTGGGGAGAAAAGGACGTTTGCAAAATTCAGATCGATATAGCAAAAACTGAGGGACTAGTTAGCGTATATACAGACAGATGGGCAGATACCCTATGGTCCGACCCCGTCGAAACAGCTCGTTTCCTTGGCCTCCCGTTAGATAACCTTTTGACGACAACCAAACTATAACTTATCACCCAAGCGGGGACTAGGTAGCCGTTACAACAACAACAGATAGGCAGATGGACTCAGCTCGTCCGTCACTTTGAGCGTTTATATGCATATACGAATATATGTATGTTATAGGGTCTCTGACGTTTCCTTCTGGATGTTACAAACTTCGTGGCGAATTTAATACAGCCTGTTCAGGGTATAAAAATGATAAACAACACATTTTAATATAGTAACACTTTTACATCTGTATATATTTTTACAACGGTTTTTTCATTAGCCAGCAGAGTAACGCCAGCAAAATACAACAACATAATTTGTATACTCGATGAACAACAAAACACAGAAGCAAAGCATAATTACACCAACATTAAATGGGAAAATATTCGCCAGCTTGTAACAGCAGCAGCAGCAGCAGCAACAACTTTAGGCGAAACAAATCCGTATTGCAGTTGATTAAAATTCATAAAAATAAAATTTTTACAAACAATTTCCGATGTGAGGAGCCGCCAAGTATTTAGTATTTAGCAAGAATATTTTATGTAAGCAACCCTCGCTGTGTGAAGGTAATGGGAGGAGGGCGGTTGCGGCGTGTTGTGTGTGCGTTGTAAACGTCAAAGCAGCAGTTACAAGAGAAACAACAACAAACGCGGCAGCTGAATTGAGGGGTAGCAGCACAGTTCTACGTACAAAGCATTCCTACATGTAACTGTATACAAACACATGCATGCACATACATATATAGACAGACAGACAGACATATTGTAGTACTATGAGCACTACACTTTGTAATACTTGAAGTGGCAGTGAACATAGTCGGGACGATTTTTACCCCATTTGTAAGCGAGTACGCCACGTCTGCAAAAGGCAATGAACCTTTACTTCACAAGCCACTGCAATGTATGCCGTGCCGCTGGTGGTACACATACTAATCACGTATATGTATATGTACATACATATAAATATATATATATGTATGCGTTTACGTGTGCACATAGATAAAATGTAATTTTAGAGATTCGTACAAATCAAAATGAGCTACTCAGCAGTTGACGTTGAACACTCAGGTCACGCTGCACTATGAGTTTCCCAAGTGAATGTGAATAAACGCACACAAATAGTATATGTACTTGTATGTGTGAGCCTGGTGAATATGAAAGTAAAAAAATGCATTGCTTTATTTGCATTATGATACATCTTGATCAATAAGCTCATCGGCCTTAATTCTTTCACTTTGGGAAAGCGCCGTTATGTGTATAACACACCGAACTTTGGTTAGTCCTTAACTATTGTTGTAATTTGAATATTAACACTACTGCGACTAATAAAATAGGTGGTAGCTTGCTTTCCTTTGCTCGTTTGTTGGTGTTAACACAAAAGTGTTGTTGTAATGCCGCATTAGGCATGAATATGTTAAAATAACGAATGCAACCAAAAATAGTATATTAATAAATTCTTTGCAGCAGCTGATTTAATTTCTCACTTACCATACTACTCCGAAGGCGCCATAACCAATGGGACGATCCGGCTGTACATCCTGTGGCACAGCTGGCGGTTGATAATATGGTGCTGCAGCAGCTAATATGGCACCTTGTGGGGCACCGCCAGCAGCTCCTCCCTGTACGAGTGACATTGATACGCTCATTGAAATACGCGGACGAGAACGCGACGTAGGAGCAACAACGGGCACTACTGCTCTATGACCAAACTGTTGTGTATTGGAGGTATTACTAAAGCAGTTGTTAACGTTTGAACTGCTTTGATGACTATTTATATGACCGCCGTTGTTGTGATTATGAATATGATTGGGATTGGGATTGAGATTGGCTCTTATTCCGTTCACGGTGTGCCTTTTGGGGCCAACAGTGGCCGCCATTCAACAATTTGCCATACAAAAGAATTGAAATTTCTCAAAACAACAGTAAAAGTAAACACGCACGAACCGACAATTGGTTGCTCAAATATTTTAAATGGATTTTTAGATGATTAAATTTTTATTAATATTTATTTATGTGAGATTTTACTTTCTTTTCGTATTACTTATTATTTACAATTGCAATACGTGCAATGACTACTTTTCTTAAAATTGATATTTTTTTAATAATTTTTATAACACTCTTAAACTGACATTTACACGAATAAACACTTCTAAAACACACTGTCTATTTTTTATTATATTTTATTTAAGATCATAAGATTATTTCTACGAACTATTAAACGTAGAGCGATAACGTTTCCAAATTTCTTAAGCGTTGATTAAAAGCTGTCAAAAAACAAAAAACAAAAAAAAAAAAATTAATATTAGGCAATAAACAATGTAAAGATTATAACAATATTTCTGACATTCTACATACCTATGTGTGCGTAAAAAAAAAAACTGATATCAATAAACAAAATTCAAAGTGTCCTTCTTACAACGAAATAAAGTGAGCGCAAACAACATAGCACAGAACTTTGTTTTGTTTACTTTCAGTGTTGCCAATTGCCACTCCACTTTTAGCAACAAAAGCCTTAAATTATTAAATACTACTTTAATCACGTTCAACCAAAATAAGTTTAAATTAAACCTTAATACGAAACCATAATAGCGCACACACGACCACAAAGTTAAACTGCAAAAAAATTAAAACCTTAAAATGCTTACCTTAAAAAACTCCACTTGCAAATTTTTTCGAAACAGAGAACAGGCATTCTAACCCTTTCATGCACTGATTTGAAATTAACCGGATGTGTTTTATAAACTTCCTTATAGAGATGGTAGTTTAAATATTTACAGCAATTTCTTCAACTTTTTGCAGTTATTCAAGCGCATAAACGCATATACAACATACATATGAAAGTATATTCGGATTTGCGAATATTGGGCTGTTCAAGATGAGGACAAATGACAAGCGTTCCAAGTTTCAAGGTACGGCAAGTAAATAAATGTCTGTTTAAAAAAAGTTAGGGGCAGTTGTTTGACGGCGTGCAGGTAAGCAAAAATGATTCGTGATAGCAACAGCAGTAATAGACACGTTCCACTAGCGCATATTCACTGTTTTGTTCTACCGCTATAATATTTTTTTTTCGACTTACTGTTTTGTATGCGTTTAATGCTTCTTATATTTTTTTTATTTGCGAATAAACAACCGTTTCGTCTGTAGTTTAATTTACTTTTTCACAAGCTTAATTAAACATATATTGCTGTACGATTGACTCGGTAAGTTAATTTGTTAGCATATTAATTAATCTTAATAATTTATACCACATTAATATCGACAACTATTTTACAAACACCAATAAAAAGTAAGGGGGCGGAAAACATTGAAGAAACCAGCCACACAAAATCTTCACTGCTTTTACTTTGCTTTTTGTTATATTCTTTCACTTTACATTTACACCACCTTTTTCATTTGCTTGGGAATTTACTTTTTTTTTTTGTTGTAATCTGTATGCACTGTATGCGACTCATTTGTTTCCATTCCGTAAAATAAAAATTTATTGCAATGCGTTTTCTGCGTATTTGTAAAAGCTAATTGATTTTACAAGTGAAATGCTTTTGTTTGGCTTTTGCAGAAAAATAAGTACACAAATTTTTGTGGAAATTTGCTACACGCCGCGCTATCAACCAATTCACTTGCCGTTTTTTTTACGATTGCAGCCACCCTTTTTGATTATCCACCAGAGCTGAGAATTGAGAAACGAACGAACACGTTGCGATACCTTGGAAAACTCAAACACATGTTGTAGAGGAGCTTGAACTTGTTTGATGGAAATGTCAAAAATTCCAGTTTTTTCTAATCAGCGCATACATGGTTGCATTTGGCGTGACAGCTGGAAGGAATTTAAAAGCTAAATAATTGATAAAAATGCCTTCGAACGCGTTGCCAGACTGTTAGCAAAATGTTATATTGAAATTGTATATTTTCAAAAGTTTCGAATTAAGTATAAGAATTAATTTAAAAACGTACAGCTAACATTAAAAACAAGATTTGGGTCTAAAAATAACAAAAGCTGAAGCGTCCTTCCATTCTGACACTTTTATTATTATTTAGCGAATGTGTTATGCAGTAACACCACCAACATAAGTTCTTTACCATTAATTTTTATTTGAAAGGAAACTATGTATAATATATATTTAAATTATGTGTTATATTCTAGTCTACGTTACGTTAAACTATCTACTGCTGCTGCGTGGAATTCCCGTTCCAAGTGGCATTTTCATCATCTGAATCTTTATGATCTGTCAAGCGATGAATATTTGAGCTACCATAACGACGATATGGTTTCGATTCGCCTTTTTCCGTATTTTCCGAGCTGCTGGCATTGTTACCCAAAATCGATCCGGTAGCAACACCACCTCCAAAACGTTCCATATTACGACGTTTTGCACTGAAATTTAAAAATATATATTATTATGTGTAAGCGTTCAATTATATCTACACTAACGCATCATGTTGTGCTCCAGCCTCCTCATTTGCTCGCTTGCTTGCACCAGACTCATTGTTATTTTTTTGACCACCACCGGTAGCAATATTTTTCAAATAACCAAAAACAGAAAAAACTGGAGAAAGTATTGCCATCACCAGCGTAGTAAATATGTTCAGAAGTCCACCGGAGCGAGCTATAATGGCTGCTGGACTACTTGTACTTTCTTTCCCTATGATCAAGATAACAGCACTCGGAAAAAGACTAAGTTCGGCAAGAGTTTGTACATCGTGTTCGATATTAAGTTCCCGCTTAGGGTATGTTGTAGCTAACGTAAAATCTTTTATACCGGTACCAGGCAGTAAGTCTGTACGGACATGCTCGCGTAACTTGCCGAGTGTGTCTTGGCAATTAAACACATGTGCAACGGTATTACCACTAGCGAAACGAAACTGTATTCTAGTGCTATCCGGGGTAACTGGGTTTGCAATGGAGACACCACCGCTATTAGTTCCTAATTCTGCACTTGTTGTAGGGCCTGACGCATCACGAGGCGTCGAAAACTTTTGCGCTCGTTCGGCACGATCAGCTGCAATTTGTGCTCGTATTCTCTCGCGCGCAGCCATTTCTTCGAGTTTTTCACGTCGAATATTTTCCTTAAATAAAATTAATTTTACAATATATTTCGTAATGTATAAATAACAAAAGCCAATTTTAATCAAACCTTTAGTTCTTTCAATTCTTGCTCGCGTTGATATTCTTGTAGGGTTTGCATTTCTTTTCCTTCACGTCTGCGCCTCAACTCCCGTTCTTTCTCTAATTGTTTTTCTTCTTCAATGCGCTTCCTCCTCTGTTCTTCCATCTTCTTTTTAGCTTCTTCCAATTGTGCTTTTGCATCAGCTTCATTTTGATTCTCACCCTGATTAATTGAGCTTTGGGGTTTCTCGTCAGTCGGGACAATGTCTTCCTTTTGCTCTTTTGTTTTCTTGTAGCAGACATCGCCATCACAAATAATTTCAGTCTGTTCATCCTGCTTGACGGCAGAAAATGTTTCTATTGTTGACTGGCTTGTGGATGGAGATGAATTGTCTGCTAAAGCTGCGTCCTTTGAATCATTTTTGGCAGTCGGTTTAGATTCAGCAGCATTTTGCTCGGCCGTAATAAAAGTAGTTGATGACTGCGTAGATGGTGTGCTATGACCGGACAATGTAAGTACCTTATTAATTTTCTCTTCCAGTTCACCAATAGAAGCAATTATGCCGGTGCCTATCTCGAGAGGAGTGCCAGTCTTCCCAATAAAGAAAATTGATGGTACAGGAACTACTTGATCTAAAAAGTTGAAAAGTGGTAATCAAAAAAAAATATATATATATTATATATGTAAATATATAGTATATATTAAGTTCCAAAGTTTGCACTTACAAATTTTTGCAAACTGCATATATGCTTGGCTATCACTTTCAATTTTTATGGCGACAAAATTATCAGATTCCAATTTCTCTCGTATTTTCTGAGCATTAATAAAGTTTGAAAGTTTTTGTGTTGATTCATCTTTACCTTTTGGAGCAAGGAATAAAAAATATTAAAATATGGAAAGAGCAATGTATAGAAATCATTGCAAAAATGACGTGTTCAATCACAGCTGATTTTTCCTTTTTTCATGGGTTTGTATATTTTTACTAACCTTCGACATAAACAACAAAAATTGCATTTTTAGCCTTTGATTCTGCCACTGCCTCTGCAATGTTACCTTTGTACCAGTTCATGTTGTATCCTGTACAGTTTTTATTATTTTTTAATGAATTAAAACACTGATAATTTCTTTTACAAACTTCTCGAAAAAAGTAAAACTGAGTAAAACACCGAAGAAGAAGATGGACCGATTGCAAAATAGTGTTGCCGTATATTTTATAAATGAGAAATTTGAAATAACAATAAACATTTTGATTAAATGTTATTATTGAAAAATAACATAATTTTAAAATTGCAAATATTTGTTTTATTTCTTTAAAATTTGCTTATGTCAAATTTGAGTTTGAGAACAATGGCATGTACAGGTGCTATAACCAGAGAACGTATATTATAGAGAAGGTTCAATTGCGGACCAGCGTGTGAATTGTCAAAACCTAACATGGTTTTATTAGTGAATTTCACCAAATGATATACGTTCTCTGCTTTATAACCACCTTTTTACAACAACAACCATTGTTTAAAAAGATATATTATTGTAATTGATCAATGTAATTCCAGAAATGTGAGTAAACTATTTTATTGACATATCGCTCTTGAAAAAATACTTTTTTTTGATGTAACTCTCTACAACAATTCGCTGATATTTAGGGTCAAGCGCATATAGATCATATAGTGGAAATAATAAAATTACAGTATAATAAATCATTATTTTAGAAGTTGTTTACCTATTTTATTATTATATTTCCATATTAAATCATCATATAAAAATGAGCCAAATTGTTAATTTATTAAGTGAATTGAAACAATAATAAATGTAAATATGTGATTACGAGTGTATTTGGTATGCCTGAAGGTCTTTAATGGTTAGCAATTTCCGAATCATCCAGTTCTGAAATTAGAGTATATTATCAGGTTTTACTTTCTATACTTGTAATTCATATTTACTAACCTGATTCAGAAAGAATTCTGGCACTGGTTACGGAGCCAGACCGAGATGATATTTCACTGCGAACTAAATTTATCCTTGGCAAACGAATGCAGCAACGTCGCATTTTGGTATCTATATTGGTCGAACTGTCTGAGACTATTTTACTAAAATTCGTGGTGTCGGAGCAGCGTTGAACGCGTACCGCACAGCGGCGTATTCGCTGATCCAAAATTTGTTCCTAAATAGAAATAAACAAACACTTAATTATAATTATTTGAGTAATTTTCATCAGCCTTATAAAGAGATCAGGTTTCTCCAGATCAGAGGGACATACGAACACTTGATAATGTAAAATGCGTGAAAATTTTTGGCAAAGATACAAATCTAAATGTACTTATATTCACTTTTCACACTTTGTATGTGTAAATTGAGAATTAACTTCACGACCTACCTGTACTTCTTGTGGAGTAATACCAACAAACGACATACGATTGAGTTTCACGGAACACTTCTTTGTTTTAATTGTTGATTCCATTTTTGATGCTATTAAAATATTAAGGAAAACTTGCAACTTTAATTAATATTACTTAAATGAAGTACAATTTCTAGATTTATCAAAATGGACGCTGTTATCTTGATTTTTGAGTATTGCCTGGTGCACCTTTATTTAAACATTTGTTTTGAACATACTTAAAATGTACTGTTGCCATATGAAACGTAGTTTACGTTGACTAAAAATTATACTACGTTTACAATTCTAAAACTTGAACCTACATATCGTGACCTAAAATGTTAAATAACGTAATATCACTAACTTTTCCAGAAGAAGAGAGGCGTACGAAATAACGATTTAAAATATAAACTACAGATATTGAATTACTATCATACATGCATCTCGCGGCTCAAGCTTAAAATTTTGTACATACTTGTAACAATTCCGAATTTTTTGATGGTATTCTGTTTTGCTTTTTAGGTATAGGGTTATTTAAATGTTATGTATATTATCCCGTACAATTATGATGACATTATTCGCCAAAAATTAAAGAAGGTCTGATATATGTTGTATTATCATCTTTGGCTACTGCATGAATTTTACTAGTCGTACGGTGTACGCTTAAAATAATATTATACTTAAATATATATTATACTTATATTTTTTTTTGTTTCCGTAAAATGGCAGCATTATTAAGTTGGTTATAAATCGAACAATCCTTTGTAAATCAGCTGATAAGAGGATTGAACAGAAAAATTGTGAAAACGAGTGGATGTTATCAAGTTTGGAAGGAGGGAGAAGATATTTTCTTTTCGAGTGTGTGTCTGTTAAATTATGTCTGGACTAGTGCATTTGGCGAGATTTTGTAGCAAGCAGCAACAAATAACATCAACAAATAGACGATTCTCCAGCATAGTGAGAACCACTTCTGGCATACTTAAAGCGCATGGACAACGTAGATTACCTGTTCATTTGGTAAGTTCTTGTTCCGAGTAAGATCGCAAATTTCAAGGCCATATCAAGCGATAGCATTCAATTTCGCACCATATCTTATTAGACAAATTACCATAATGATTAGACTTCAGCATATGCTTGATATTTTCAAAATGTGCTCCTGGAGTGGTCAGGCAAACAGTGTTCAAATTTGTATTGTTTTGGCCTTCCGTGCAGCTAAAGTTACTAGTCGAAGATGAAAATGGTCTAATTAATTACCATTTCTCTTTTATCTACTTCTCATTGCAGAATTAACAAACTTCGTGAACAACAACATACAAAGTATTTAAAATAAAATAACAAAACTATTAAGTCAGTAACAATCTACATTCGAACACTGTTTGCTGTCACACACAATTGGTACAAAATTTACAGAAACAAAGTAGTTGTAACTATTCATAAGTATTGTAAACGGGATCATGGGTCGCACAGGCCGCGCAAGGCAACGCAATAAACGCATTCGTGCAATGCAAAATGCCACAGAAAACCACTTAAATCCTTTACTATATGAGATGAGAAGGCTGGGTTGGCACAATCCAAGTCGGTTAACGGCACGTGACTTTCCAATTACTGGTCGGGGTGTTTGTTCGAAAGTACGGGTCGGCTTTAGAATAACGTCCCACGCTTTCGTGGATAAAATGGGTATGGGCGGATAGAGGAGATCCTCCAGATCAAGAATATATATAGATATAGCCGCGGGAAACTTATAGTTTTCGAGATATTTACGTTTAAAGTTGAAAATTTCAACTATTTAAAGTACGTATTTTTGCTATTTAAAATGAATTATACACTTGTATTTATCACTTTTATATCCACTAACACTTGACTAATTCGTTTTTAGAAATTTTTTTTATATTAGATGCTGCAAAAATAGCTTTATTTCAATATTTAAATCATTCTTCAATTTTATTAATTTTGACAATAACAAAATGGTTGTGAATGTCAAAACATCAGTGTTGCCATACTAATATATTTGGTAAACGAAGAAAAATAAAATAAACAGAGAGATTGTACCCTAGATACAGGAAACAACGCAAACAGAATTTCTGCGCGTAAAAACTTTGATACACCCCGGTGTTGGATCGACCAGGGTTATTTTTTTTGAAGCGCGGCCGAAGGCCGCCAACCCAAAAATAAGTTCTGCGCAAAAAAACCTTGATCCACCCCGGTGTTGGATCGACCAGGGTTATTTTTTTGAAGCGCGGCCGAAGGCCGCCAACGCAAAAAGGAGTTCTGCGCAAAAAAAACCTTGATCCACCCCGGTGTGGGATCGACCAGGGTTATTTTTTTGAAGCGCGGCCGAAGGCCGCCAACGCAAAAAGAAGTTCTGCGCAAAAAAACCTTGATCCACCCCGGTGTTGGATCGACCAGGGTTATTTTTTTGAAGCGCGGCCGAAGGCCGCCAACCCAAAAAGGAGTTCTGCGCAAAAAAACCTTGATACACCCCGGTGTTGGACCGACCAGGGTTATTTTTTTCAAGCGCGGCCGAAGGCCGCCAACGCAAAAAGAAGTTCTGCGCGAAAATTATTTTGATACACCCCGGTGTTGGACCGGCAAGGGTTATTTTTTTTGAAAAAGTAATATTGTCATAGAGGGTATAACATAATACTTAACATCAATGCTTTGTAATAGTTTATTTCTCTAGGTTTTGGATTCCTGTATTTGGGGTATTGTCTGTGTTAATTTCTTTCAGTTCAATTACAAAAGATGTCGATAAGGTAACACTGGTTATTTGAAATTTTGCAACCCTTTTGTTATTGTCAGAATTAATAGAATTTAACAATAATTTAATTATTGAATTAAACTATTTTTGCACTATATAATGTAAAATAAATGTGTACAAACGAATTAGTGAAGTGTTAGTCGATATAAAAGTGGAAAATATAAGTGTATAACCCATTCGAAATGGGAAAAATGCGTACTTTAAATAGTCAAAATTTTGAACTTTAAACCTAAATATCTCGAAAACTATAAGTTTCCCGCGGCTATATCTATATATATTCTTGATCTGGAGGATCTCCTCTATCCGCCCATACCCATTTTATCCCCGAAAGCGTGGGACGTTATACTAAAGTTTTCCCGAAAGTACAAAAATTCTCTGATGGTGATAAACTTATAAAACTACCCCTGAAATGTTTGGTTACAATATCAACACTGGAAGAAGCTGCCCACTTTAAATCACAATTTGATGTTACAAAATTCCACAAAGATCGCAAAATATCATTTCAATCATTATTAGCGTTATATATACTGCACGAGAAACATCTGAAAGAAGCTTCACATATTAGCGCTTACATAAACACCATACCTAAACAATTTAGCACACCTTATTTTTGCCCGATTGCTGAGCTGCAACGTTTGCCTGAGGAAATTTTGGAGAAGACAGTTGAACAACATCGCCTTATTCGTGAAAATTACGCCAACCTAAAAAGTGTTTTTCATAGTAACAAATGTTGTTATTGCAATCAGCTGTATTTTGATGAAATTTATACGCTGGATGCATTCAAGTGGGCTTATTTTGCTGTAAACACACGAAGTGTTTTTGTATTCAGTCGCCAAGTCAAACCAGACAAATGCTTTTTTCAACTGCTACTCGATGACGAGCCAAATATGGCATTAGCTCCATTTCTTGACCTCCTCAATCATTCAGATGAAGTAACTACAAAGGCCGAACTCATACCAACGGGGCCAAATAAGCAATTGGAATACGTTGTGACATTACAGAGGGAGAGCGACGCTTCTGCAATTTCACCACGTTCACAACTGTTTATAAGTTATGGCACCTATTCAAATTTTGAATTACTCATCGAATACGGTTTTTTCATACCTAAAAATCAACACGATTATTTTAGTTTTTTGCTAACCGATATTGAGGATTTTCTGAAACACGACAAAACGTACAGCAATTTAATTTTGCATCGCAACAAATTTGCCTTTATACGCCACCACAATTTGCACGATGAAATGTTTGTGCACTTGCTTGATGGCGTTTCGCACAATTTATGTGTTGTACTGCATTTGCTTGTACACGAGCAGAGTGTATACCCGAATGTGCTTAATGAAGTGGCTTTTGGTGCGGCTGAGAGATTGGCCAATGTCGAGAATGAAGTGCGTTCACTTGTGGCTTATAAAATAAACACTTATAGAACATTTTTGATTGATTTCGAAAAACTCACCACACTTAGCGAAAGCGGAAAAGTAGCGAAAAGCTATATGGAAGAGTGCATACGTTACCTTGAAGATTATTTAAATAGTATATGAAGTAGAGTAGAAGTTAAGCCGAAAATATACACACTGTATATTAATTTTAAATAAAATTATTTCTTTTTTAATATTAAAACATGTTGTACACTTTCCTTTTACTCATGCAATACGCTTTGCAAACTTTTGTATTTCAGTTCTGTTCCAGCCGTTCTGTAGCCGACAATGATGATCTTGCAAAAACGCAAAAGAAGAAAATCACGCCATTTACGCCAACACCAGGAAATAAATTGCTGGGTGGTGTTCTGGTGAAGAAAATACCCAAAGGTAACTACAACGCGATTACACAGTGTTAGAACGCATCAACGAAATAACGGCATAGGGAAGAGGTAACACTGTAAATACGTGTGTAAACGCTCAGGTATCACTTGGTCGCCTCTTGACACCTTCGATTATCGCTGAGTATGAAGAATGAACGGGCATGTCGTTGAATCATATAGCATGCTCGTACATTGTTTTTTTTGTGTTTTTTTTTGCCAAAAAAAAAATTTTTTTTAGCAACCGTTTTAAAAAGTTGTCTTGCTGTTTTTGATTTTTTTATATGTTTTTCGACAGCACCAGCTTAATTTAAATAAGAAATTTTTGACATTCACGCCAATTAAACGTCAACTAATCGCCTGATTTTCTGCTTTGTTTACTTTTTTCCTACTACAAGTATTACCGTAAAACTTCTTATAATTTCAATGTAAATAAATGATAGTATAATTTATACACCTTACGACCATTTTATAAAGCTCGGATCTTTATGCAAATCAAATGTGCAAAAATATACAAAACACACACGGACAGACGGACGAATGGACAGATAGACAGGCAACCGGAATTCAACTCGTCTCGTCATCCGGATCATTTATATATATATTACCCTATGTATAACCCGATAATTTTTAGGTAATAGAAACAAACGTTACGTGAACAAAATTATTATAATCTGTAGCAACATGTTGCAAGAGTATAAAAATGTCACGACAGTATATGTCTAACTGTAATAGTTGCATATAGTGTTCTTTTATTTAAAAAATAATAATTAAATTGTCGCCTCTGTAAAAGTTGTTTATTTGTACCTTAGTAGGTATTAATCCTTATCGAAATTAATTTCTTCATATTCAAGGCAGATTCAATACCTTTATATAACTTTTTGAATTATTCGATTCGGACATTGTCATGAATTTAAAATTGTTAGAATTAAAAGAAAATCTGCAACAGAATATGCTATGTAAGCGTCATTGGGCAACGGAAGGGGGAGTCAATGTCATGAAATAAAGTGGGATGACAAATGGAGTGCTCTGCTAATATTAAATATAAATACGCACTTGCATTTGTATTCGAGCTCTACTAATCGTATTAATCCTGTGCTTTTAATTAAAAACTTACTTTTATTTATGCCTTAGTTACTGAATTATTTATGCAATATTTTCTCATGTATGTACATACATACATACTTAACAAATTTTTGTTCAGCTAACCGTGCTAACATTTTTCCCTTTAGTTGTCATTAATCATCAATCAAACGCTTACTGTTGTTGTGTGACCTTGTTGGGGTCTTACTTCTGAATCTAGTAATTACCCACAGGTCCGACAACAACAGCACAGCGGTTACCACTACGAAATTGTCATGTTCATTTAGGCGGCACTGATGCGGGCAGTGCGCTGGGGAAACTCGACGCGCCGGAAGTGACGTCACAAGATATGTTGCGTGCCATGATGCACTACATCTGGCCCAAAGAGGATGCGCTTGTGCGAAAACGGTATGAATAAAAAAAAAACTAAATTTTTTTTTTTAATTAACCTCACTTTTCTCTCCTTACTTTTTGCCTGCAGTGTGGCTATATCTTTAAGTCTACTTGTTGGCTCCAAGATGTTAACAGTTTGTGTGCCGTTCCTATTTAAGGGTGCCGTCGATACGCTGAACACGATGAACACGTTGAATATGGACACAGCGCCGGACACGGTGTTGTCTGTAGCCACCGCCATGCTGCTTGGATGTAATACAAAATTAGTAAGATTTATTAGAAGCACTTAAATATAAATACGGCATACTTTTAGATGGCGTAGCTCGCGCCAGCGCTGCCGCTTTCAACGAACTGCGTAATGCTGTCTTCGCCAGGGTGGCACACCATTCCATCCGAAAGATCGCCACGAACGTGTTTCTGCATTTGCATAACTTGGATTTGGCATTCCATTTGAATAAGCAGACTGGTGCCTTATCTAAGGTAAGCACTAAAGTGCCGTTGTCTATGCTCGAGTGTTGAAAAATAATATTTTTGAAATTTTCAGACCATCGATCGCGGTTCGCGTGGCATAAACTTTGTACTCAGCGCCATGGTTTTCAATGTTGTACCAACCATATTCGAACTGGCCCTGGTATCGTCCATTTTGGGCGTGAAGGTAAAATATTTGCCAGCTAAAATTATATCCACATTTGTTAACGGTTATATTTTGGATATCACTTTCGCAGTGTGGCTTAGCCTTCGCCGGCGTTTCAATGGGTTGTGTTGGCGTGTATGCCACTTTCACGCTAGCCGTTACACAATGGCGCACCAAGTTCCGCATCTATATGAATCAGGCCGAAAATGAGGCGGGCAATAAAGCTGTCGATTCCCTGATCAACTACGAAACTGTCAAGTATTTTAATAATGAAAAGTTCGAAGCCGGCCGCTACAATGAAGTGCTGAAGAAATATGAGGCGGCCAGTTTGAAGACGAGCACCAGTTTGGCTATGTTGAATTTCGGTCAAAATGCCATTTTTAGTTCGGCGCTGAGTTTAATCATGTTGCTAGCCGCTAATGAGATATCCAAGGGCAATATGAGCGTTGGTGATTTGGTGATGGTTAACGGTTTACTATTTCAACTTTCGATCCCCTTGGGTTTCCTCGGCAGCGTATACCGCGAGGTGCGGCAAGCTCTACTTGATATGCAATCAATGTTTACGCTTATGAATGTCGATGCACGTATTGCTTCGGCGCCGAATGCACCACATCTGGCGGTTGGTTCTGACAATGCATCTATTGAATTTAGAAATGTCAATTTTGAGTATGAACCGGGTAAACCCATCTTCAAGAATATGTCGTTCACCATACCAGCTGGCAAGACAATCGCTTTCGTTGGTGGTTCGGGTTCGGGAAAATCATCAATGGTGCGTTTGCTGTTTCGTTTCTTCGAACCAAATGCGGGCAAAATTTTTATTAATGGACAGGACATCAGTGAAGTGGATTTAGACAGTTTGCGACACGCCATCGCTGTAGTGCCGCAAGTAAGGCTAAAAATATAACACGTAAATATATTAGTTTTAATGCTCCGAATTTTGCCAGAGTATAATTATTTGGTCCACCTAACGGTTGTTTGTAACACTTAGCACTACCGAGCACTAATCTAGATAGATATCAGGTTGTGTACGATATATGAAAGCGTTGTGTATATCGGGAGATGGAAACGAATTTATTTCTAGGTTCTTCGTCCCTCCGCATCTTCGTGCAAGTGATAACTTCAATAAAAATTGAGATATCCTGATAATACTTGACTCTCTGAGGAAGCGGTGGTAGGTAAAGTTCTATTTTGTCTACAGTAAAATATACCATAAACTGTCAAAACTATCGGAGAAGTTTTTTTTTTTTTGATTTATAGTCGAAGTCTTTCGAAGAGAGATTTTGTAGATTTTAACGGTTCCCACAACATTTGACTATACGAAACCGGAACGTACCCGGGTTTTTATCCGGCCAAAGACTGTCAACTCGGCAGCATTCCTCCAAATTACTTCACAGATATTTTCTGCCTTTACAACAACAACAGCGATTTGAGCACATTGACAGTGTAGTGTATCTAACCGGACCAGACTCGAAGTTGTATCTGGTCTAGGCCTGTGATCTTCACAGCATTTTCCAAAAATACTTGTATAACATTTTATCACACTACAACAACAACAAAAATAAATCAGAAAAAAAATCGTGAAAATATTTTCATGAAGCCCTTAGAACGGTTTTAAAATGGCCAAAGTCGGATCACTACCACTTAACTTTTTTTTTGCATTATTGAAGATATCGAGTCTAAATTTATCAGAAATAACACTCACTTTTTCGAAAGTAATCAGAATCCGTACATTTTTTTTTAAATATTTTAGGATTCGGTACTCTTCCACGACACCATACAGCACAACATCCACTATGGCAACTTAAATAAATCGCAAGAAGATGTGGAGAATGCTGCACGCATGGCGGATTTGCATGAGTCCATCATGCGTTGGCCGAAGCGATACGACACACAAGTCGGCGAACGTGGGCTAAAGCTGTCGGGCGGTGAGAAACAACGCGTGGCCATTGCACGCGCCATACTCAAAAACTCGCCGATTCTCATATTCGATGAGGCAACGAGTAGTCTGGACTCCATTACGGAACAGGTAAGCGTTAGCGTTTAAGTTTTCAAATCACATTCATTTTTCATTACTCTTACTTTCAAGAATATTCTGCAAGCACTTTCACGCGCCACTGCCAATCGCACCAGCATATGCATAGCACATCGACTCTCCACCGTCATGGATGCCGACGAGATTTTCGTGCTGGAGAATGGGCGTGTGGGTGAACGTGGCACACACGGGGAACTCTTAAAGCATAACGGTCTGTACGCGCGTCTTTGGGAAACGCAAACACAACAATTCGGACCGGAAGCGAGTGCGCGCGCAAGCAATCCCTAAACGCTGTATTATTCATCCAAACACACACAGACACACGCCTAAAGACAAATACAAACACACCTCCGACTGTCCTTTGGCAGTTTTAGTATCATGTAATTTAATTATTGTTGATTTACATAGGAGCTCATGAATGATTCATTGTCAGTATGTAATGGTTATGTACATGTGTATGTATGTTTTAAGCAAACAAATGTAGTAAATGTCAAAACCATAACCTCCAAACACATAGTTACTTTCTTTGCCATGGCTTATGCAGTCAAGTAGATGTCGACGTTGTTTTTAGTTAAAGTTTTGCAAACGGTTAGTTACCATGGCGAAATGCTGACAGCAATTTAATTGCTGGATTTGCATTATTCATAGGTATAGAATAAATAATTTTTATATATATAATATGACTGGCATGTACATATGTATGTATTAGTGTGTGCGTTATTTTCCAGGTTGATTTTTTTTTTCAAACGCCTCCTGAAGTTTCAGTGCCGAATAAAAGGATTCGACGTAAACAAACTTTTTATTGTCAATTTAGACCGTGTCTAATTTCTTGATATTTTGCATTAAACAACTAAAGCTACACACTTATAATGATAGTCTAGTACAAAATGTTTTACTTTACAAAAAAGTTCTTAATGCTTTTATCCATAAAACCACTACTTTAAAAGTTATACGCAGTTGAAGTTACACAACAAGTGTACTGAGCATGCATACAGTACCATGGCGTATGAGCAACAAAGAATTTATAAGGCACATGTCTGATTAATCAGTACTTTTGATGCATAAGTTTAGTTGGAATGCTTCTATGAAAAACTCATTAAAACCTTTTTTGTAAAGAGGAAAATTTTATATTAGAATAACAAGTTTTTAAAGATATAGGTTAATTTACTTTAGAGATAAAAAATTTATTGCAAAAGATCTCACGTCACATTTATGGCAAAAGTAAAATGGATCTTTATGCTGATTTTGATCGGTCAGTTCGAATGGCAGCTATAAGCTATAATTACTCGTTAGCGGCGGTTCCGATAAATGAGCAGCTTCTTGGGGAGAAAAAGACTTATACAAAATCTCAAATCGATATCTCAAAAACTGAGGAACTAGTTCGCAAATATACAGACGGACAGACAGATGGGCGTTGCTTAATCGACTCAGCTCATCAAATTGATGAAATGATTGTGTATATATGTACTTTTTATGGTTTCCCAACTTTCCTTTTGAGTGTTACAAACAACATAGTAAACTTAATAGACCCTGATATAAGAGTTTGTTAACGTTGGTTCTTTTTTTTTGGACAAAAACTGAAATTTCAGCGAAGTATTTGAAAAACAAAAAAATAAATTCACCAATAACGGACACCGTACTACGAGTATGTATGCACTGTAGTCATTTTAAGATGAAAAGTGACGGCAGTTGCTAAACAGATAGACACTAGTGAGCATAGTCGAGACACATAACGGTTTATATAAATGCATATTTATTGAAAATGGTTCCTGTAAATTACCACACAGACACACACACACACACACACACACACAACTGTATTGTGAATAGTGAAATATGCAAATAAATAATTACAGTTAAGAAGGCAACAACAATGTTTTAAATGTATTTTTATTTTTTTAATAAATTTTATTTAAAATCTGTATACAATTCAATAACGTTATTATCCATTTATCACACAATTTTAACATTTCACTTTAAAATGCTAGTTATTTTTTCATTTAATACTGAGTTTACAATAGTTGCGTGTAAGACATCCATGTTTGGCAGCGTCTAGTTTCGCTCACGCACTTCCATAGGTATTGGCACGTCATACAACAAATACAACACACAATTGGCCATGTGTTTGAGAAATTCTTTGTAATTTTTAACGCGATTTCGAAACTCATTCCACAGTGGCAGCAGCGGCTTCTTGGGTTTTTGGTTGATATTTTCAGAGACGGGCGTTGCATTTTCGATCATTGTTTTGTTCTGAGAAGAAAATAATTAAAATAAATTTATTTTAATATAATAAAATTCACAAATACAAAAGTTATCCATACAAGCACTTGATTATGATCGATCAATTTTGAATTTAGAGCATCTTACTTTCATCACTGAGGAGATTCAAAATTGTTAAAGTACATTGCCAATCACTCTTCAAGCCTGTCCTGCTTTAGTCTATATGTCTATTTAATGCTGATAAAGAGTGTGATTTTCTCTCATGAAACCCGAGCAAATCTTGCACAATTCGTTTATTATTATGACAGGTTGATTTCTTGCTATTCAGACTTAAGCTCGACAAGTTCAACACTTCACCTAACTAACACCCTTTTACTTATAATTCAAACTCCTAGACATAAACCGTTTCCTATATTGATGCCAACCTCTAGTGCGACCACTGAATTCTGTATTCTAAAGGTCATATTATATAACCGTATAGTGTGTACTTACCATAAATGTATAGAGATATGACGATGGTTTCAATCCAATCGTTGTTATATGATGCGTCTCACCACTTTGCAGCCCAAAACTTTTGCCCGCCGTCAGAAAGTAAGCTTCATCTTCATCGTCACTCTTATAGCGCACATTACCGGCCAAAATAGTGAGCGTCACATTTGTCAAGTCAGTCGAAATATAGTTATCCAAGGTCAGTCCCGGAAAGTCGGCAACAAAAATCACATCCGAATAATTACTCCATCCCATCACTTCATCTGTCATCGTCTTCAATTTCGGACGCATGTGATTCAGTTCATTCAACAGCGGCAACGACCAGCTGGTGTGCTTGAATGGTGACCACTCGGCCTTCAAGAGATCAACACGCGGATCATAGACGCGCTGTTGAAAGCGTCCATTCATCGAGCACCAAATATCAAAGTAGATTGAAAAATTCGTCGAACTCAGCGGACTGGTCTGTGGATTGCGCGCATAATCTTCACGTATATTCGCCTCAATGCACTTGGCATATTGATATGCCATATCGGCATGTTTGGTCCAACGATCGTATTCCGTGAAGGCATATGGATCCAAGTAGTGAACTTCATCGTTAGCATTGTCGACAAGTTTTACCGAGGTTAGCACTGTGTCGTACGTGTGTACCATCATGTTCCACGAATAGCCATAAAGACCTTCGGTCCAATTATTATAGCCTTTCGTAATGAAATGAGAGTAGGGTAGGAAGAGTTGTAGAGCACAGTAGAACAAGACGAGCGCTGTACGCAGTTTAGCAGCGAAACAATTTATTGCTGCTTTTTTGGCAATCTGGTCATAAGTCTTGCTAAATGTGGATTGTGTACTTGCGGTCCCAACCCCTGAGGTAGCGTAACTTTCAGTCACTTCTTTCGATTCTGTTGTATTTAGTCGCTTTCTCTGTGGGTCATGCTGGCCTTCAGTTTTATCAGTGGCTGTGAAGCTGATTAATTGCAGTAAACGCTTAAGACTTAACTTACGTGGCCAACTAAAGCCAAAAAAGAGGGGCACTTCGGCTAGACATACCCAGGGGAACATACCTGTAATTTATATAATTATACTTTATACATGCTTATGAATAAAAAGCTTATAAATCGCACCTATAACAAATAGACGCGAGTTCATTAAGTGAAAGCTGAGCATAAAGGGCGTGGCTAGCCATCTGGTTGCTTCCCAAGTCATAAAGAAGGCAATGGAAAAGTCAAAAATCGCTGTAAACCAATGCACAATCAGTAGATCTGTCAAATCGGACGACAAAAATGAGCGAAATGGTGTAAAGACCCAATGTTCGCTAAGGCTCGACATCGCATAACCCGAAAGCCATTCAGCGGTTAGTTTCTTCAGTCCAGCATACATATAGAGCACGAAGAATTGGAATTTAATGAGAAAGTAATTCCAATAGGGCACAGTGTCCGGCATATTCGGCTGTAGATATTTATCCAAGGAGCTGCGATAAGAGAGAGAAAATAAAACGCTTTGAAATCGTTAATTGACTTCCCGAACTCACCAGTATCGATTGGCTGCAGTAAAGAGCAGTATTGTACCAACCAAACCGAATAAATAACTATGGTTGTTCCACGCTGGCTTATCGAGTAAAAATATATACCAATAGGGCACAATATACGCCAGGCAGCTAAGTCGATAACGATAGCCCAGCATTGTGCCGAGCGCGCCAAGCCACATGAGCAAATAAATGCAACCCATCACCGGTAGCGGGAACGCACTGATGCCATTGAAGAGCGGAAAATGGCAATGTCGTGGCTCGCCGAAGCGCGTATCCATTTGACTGCCACCACGCTCCTCCGCGATGTCGATGCACATTGCCAAACCTGTTGATTGCACAAAAATTTAAATTCAAATTCGTGCCTGATTTTCAATTTCAAGGCTCATAGCCTTACCGTAGAGCATGCGAAAAACTCCGAGCGCAGAGGCATCGACGGGCCGATGTAACCAGTTTGTGAAATTTGTATAAATTGTAAAGGTGGCTAACTTGTAACCAGCACAAGAATGGCAAGTGTCGCGGAATTTGCAATTTCCTGCAGGGTTTAGGGTGTCCTTTTTCTTTGCTTCTACATTTCCGTCGCACTGGGGATTTTTCTCAATTTCTTGTTCATTGCCCGCATTGCTGATGTCTTGATCCTTTGTTTTAACATTGGCTGCGCTCTTACTCTTTGCTGACCTTTTTGTCGCGGTCATAGTCGTGGAGGGAATATCTATAAAAATTATATTCTAAATTAGTTGTGATTTTATAGAATTGGTATTCCTCTTCTGTCTCAAGCAAGCGCCCGCTGTATATCATATATTATATAACCGTGAATATCCAATCCACCCATTGTATAACATTTTTAATGATTATTATTTCTTTTTTAACTTTTTATGTTTGCGTAAAGAAATTTATTTGTCTTAAATGAACGTTGTATCGGCATCTATCTATCGTGACGTGCTAAGCGCAAAAACCTGCCCGCTAACCTTCTTTACCATTTTCCTTGTAATCTTCAAGTTTCTCCATCTTTAAGATAACACAAAGAAACAGAAAAGAAAAACCGCCTGAGGGAACCATTTAATGGTCACGAAGTACATTCTCGTAGACTGTCAAGCTAAGAAAGCTCTAGGTATATTTGATGCTGTTTCATTATATAATATATTGTAGTATAAATTTGTTCAAAAGGATATCAAAAGTGTTAGAAGAAGAAAAAATATTCATGTTTTTTCGGCACAAGGTAATCTTTGCCAATGATTATGCATGTGTGGGTCCTTGGGTCCTATCGTTTTGTTCACAATGTAATATTTATTCATATCCACATACTTAGGTGTATTTTAAAGTTGTTCTCAAATTCAAAGTATGCTGGACTCGGGAGCAATTTCTAAACTAAGTCGAAGAATTTTTTCTTAACTGGTATTATTGTCAAATTTTGGCACCTTTATGGATATATGATTTCCTACAAAAAGATAATTAATTAATAGCCGTATTTTGTAAGGAAACTGGTGTATAGTTGCCGGTCTAGTAACTAGGGCTACAATATTAGTACTTTGCATTGAGTATGGCTACTGAAAAAACATAAAATAATATTATATAATGAGAATGCGGAGTTTAGGCACTATTATTGCAATAACAAATATTAATTTAGACATATTAATAATAATAATAATATAATATTATATATCTAGAGACATTGTAAATTTTTAAAACAACAAAAACTTCAAAAGGAAAAAAATTATGAAACGAAGTAAATCATTTGTGAAAAATAAGGAATATAAAGCATACGATTTTTTGGTGTCTACTTTTAGTAAATTATATAAACGGAAAGTATAAAGTATATAAATACTGTAGTCAACATGTCTTAAGCAGTTGTCGGAATTTGAGATTTTTATATGGTATATTCCAACAAGGTATGGAAGTAATAAATGAAACAACGACTACTGAACTAACGACTGGCTATTCAATTGGGGAACAGTTGTCTATGGGCCACTATTTTCGCGATAGTTGCCATACCTAATAGTGGTGCGAAATATGAAGTAGCTTTCACATATCATATCGTAGAGTGCCCTCATCAGATGAAACATTTTGTATAAGTTTTTAAATGCTTTCAATGCACGATCTTCCAAGCGGTGATCAAGTTTTACTTAAACGAGGCTTATAAGTTTTAAAACCATATGAAGAGTATCTAAATTGCGATCACTTCGATCTGTTCCAGCAACGAATTTTTATAAGAGACAGAATGTGACATTTGTATAACCACAGCTGTTATCAATATTGTATTTAATTGCAAGACCATTTGTATACCCTGAACAGCGTATTTTAAGTTTGCTACGAAGTTTGTAACACTCAGACTTTTGTAGGTATCCCAACGGACCGGCGTCTTAAGCTGTCCAAGTGGGATCCTTCTTGGGATCGACCTTCTAACCTAACCTAACCTAATCTTGTAACACTCAGAAGGAAATGTCAGAGACCCTATAATATATACTTGTACTCGTTTATATTAATGAACAAAGTGACGAGCTGAGTAGATTTAGTCACGTCAATTTGTCCGTCTGTCTATATATTATATATGCGAACTAATTTTTGGGATATCAATCTGAAATTTTGCACACGTCCTTTTCTCCCCAAAAAGCTGCTCATTTGTCATTTGTTTCTATATCGAACCATTTTAGCATATAGCTGTCATACAAACTGAACGTTCGGCATCAAGTGCTTGTATAGAAATTTTTTCTTGTTTGACCAGATATCTACCCGAAATTCGGCCTAGATTATTGTGCGAGGCACGCTAAAATCTTTGGATGCCATATAAATTGACCGATAAAAATCAAGATGAAAATCTTTTTATACTCTTTATGCTATAAGCAATGCTCGCGTGAGTGAAGGTGAATATTAGTTATAATGTTTTTTACACCTTTAAAAGTAAAATCATAAAAAATAAAAATAGTGATAAATGATGTTAATATTTTTGGAATTTTGATCGTATTTTGAAGCCTGCAACAAAATTATGTGCTTCATAAAAACAAAAACATTTTTTATTTTTTAGAATTTATTTAAAAATTCGACATAAATACATGCATGCATATTGTATACTAAATACACTTTGAATAAATAACTACCATTATTGTTATAATTTTTTTTTTGCATTTCTTTATTTTTTTTTACTAAAAAATTAACTTTTTTGCAGAGTTGCGAATATTTTTCGGATTTTTGAAATTCCTACTTTTTAAACACATTCGCTTCGCTCATACATGTGTAGTGCCAACAGCTGCGCGCACGCGCACACACATCCGCACAATTGTTGCACGTGTATATGTGTGTATAGATCAGTTCTTGCTAAAATGCAATAAAATACGCCGTTTCTCGTTTGCTGTTTGTTGTTGCTGTTTGTTGTTGTTGCTGCTGCTGCACACATTTTGTTAAAATGATATCAAATACCGACAATTTGCATTTGCTTTTGTGAAAGAAAGTCGCAATGCGTTCCGAAGTGGCAGCATTGATGCAAGAAATTGCGGTGCTTATTGTTTTTAATTGTTATTGTTGTTATATTTTGTTTATACGTTATGTAATTGTTGATAAATTTCATATCATAATTTCAAAATTTTCTAAAGAAATGCTCATTCGACAAAAGCTCTGAGAATGCATTTGAAAACACTACAAGTACAATTTTCATATATTTCATTACATACATACAGACACATAGTATGTGTGTATGCTTGTATATACAATGCGCTATGTAGTATGCATATATGTGTAAGAATTTTAGATAAATACATATGTATGCTTGTTGGCATATTTGATCATTTACTTTTTATAAAGTTTTTAATATTTTTTATATTTTATGTAATTCTTCTTCTTCTTTTCGTTCTGTAACTTCTTGAAATTGTGTGTAAGTATGTTTGTTGTAATATGCGGTATATTTACTTGCAATATTTTAAATCTCGACATAAAATTAAACATTTCCGTCGTTTGCTTTCACACTTTTTGTCGATTTCTTTTACCTTCTGCTATTATTTTTCTCCTGCTGTTAAATCTTAAAATTTGCACTGCCGCCATTTTGCAGTGCCATTTAAATGGTATTTACTGTGTGCTATGAATAAGATGGCCATATATATTATATATGTTTTTTTTTTTGGTATAAAATTTATATTGAGAAAAATAGTATTTTTCGTTAGAGAAAATATTTTGAGGTTAGAATATTATTATTTTTCATATTAGAACTTTATTGAGATTAGAAAAACGAAAAACAAAAATATATATATAATTTCATGTTAATGAAAATATGGTTTATTAATATTTTGATATTTGTTCTGCATTTTGCCTTAAGAATTGAATTGGCAGACATTTATGACTGATTTCAGTTAACAGTTAATTACTAAACTACTGACTTGCTAAGTACAAATAGTCATTAAATTTATGCATTGCCGACCAAATTCAGCGTATTCATATTTTTTTTTATTTAAGTAATGCATTTAGAAAATTTTTCGAAGCGAAATTTTTTTATAAAAGTATTTTTTTATATTAAATTTAAATTTATTAAAGAAATTTAGGAAAATTATTTAAATGAAAGTTATTTTAAAGAGGCAATAAATATTATTTTAACACATTCATTAATTAAAAGTGAATTTTTTTAATGTTAAAAATATTTTATGCACGTTTTTATAAATATTTGAAAAATTTTATAATGTTTGGAAATCAATTTATATTTTAAAATATTTTTTATGGATACATGAAGTGAGAATCCATATTTATAAAAAATAAAATAATTTTGAAATATTTTGGAAATATATATTTTTATTTTTATATGTTCTTTAAACTGTTAAAGCTTATATGAATTAGTGTTAAATATTATATAAACTGTTAAAGTTTATATGAATTAAGACATTTAGAGTTTACTAAATATATGAAATAATTAATTTGAGAAATTGTTAAAAAATAAATTATTTAAAAAATATTCCAAATTTCACGAAGTTCTTATTCGCTTCTTTTTTTGAATATTCGAAAGATATATTTTTCAAATTTTTGCAAATTTTTTTAGAATATTTTTGTATGTAACGTTACGCCGACACGTAAGCCTTAAAAGTTTTGATATACAAAAATTTTAATTTTTGTGAAATTTATGCACATTTAAATTGTTTATAAATATTAGGCTGTTTTGGTGAAAGGTTTGCAGCAATAATTTTTAAATTATTTTTACGAAAAAAATATAAAGTATTTTGAATAAAATTTTTTTCGAAAATTGTATTTAAAAAACTTTATATATTTTGTTGGAATTTTTTTAGTATTTTTGAATCGTAGCTTTACGCCAAAGTTCATAAAACGTTAAAAATTTTGAAATTAAAAGAATTTAATCTATTTTTTGAAGTGTTTAAAGATTTAATATTTTTTTAAATATCCAGAAGTTTTGTAGAAAAACAGTTTGCATTTAATTAATTTTTCAAACTTTGAATATTTGTTTAGAATATTTGAAATAAGGCGATACGCCGCCATTTATAGAAAATTATAAAACTTGAATATTTCCATGTGCTCAAAAATATTTTATTTAGAATTTTATTTTTGAAGCTAAATTAAATTTTTGTGTGCTTGTGTGCTGTTGCCATTTTATATTTTATGTAAACCATTAATGAGTTGACAAATATGTATATGCAATAGCTGAAGTGATTGGCGAATTGAAATTTTTTAGAAAATATTTGAAAATATTTATGTATAAATTTCTTATATTTTTTAATATTTATTATTTTATATAAATATATACATATATATTTTTTGAGTTTGAAGTAACTTGTATGTTTTAAAAATTTTAAATTCATTATTAACTTGAAAAAAAATTTTAAAAATTTTAAAATCTTTAAATTCAGAGTTTTTAAAAATTCCAAAATACTTCTTTTTTACTGAATTTGTGTAATAGCATTTAATGAATGGCTTATAAACATTCATACTGGAAACATTAAAACTTTTTTATAAATAATTCCAATTAATTTTATTTATAAAAGTGCGGTTAGCTCTAAAATTCTTTGAAAATTTATGAAATTTAGTAAATATCAAAAATTATTATTTTTTTTATATTAATTAGAAAACTTTTTTTTTCCATCGATATTACATGAAAGTTAAAAAAAAACTAAAATAAAGTTATATATTTTTAAGTTCAAAACTATTGTTGCTTTTGAAGTCATATGAAAAATATTTAAAAAAAAATTTATGACTTTAAATACAACAAAAAGTATACTCGTACTCGTAAGTATTTGTTTTGCATTACAGTAGCGCTAATCGTACTAAAATATTTATGTTTTGGTTTTCTATCTTCACCTGTGTGTTACATATGTTTTTAAAGGGAATATTAGTTGCAATTAGATACATAATTTATGTTTAGATAATTTCCACTTCGTGTTTGCTTTACGGTATCATTTGGTTATGTACGTTTCTTAAATGTTTTAAATATAGTTTTCGTTTTTCTTTGCTTTGATAAGTGTGTAAGTACGACAAATATTCATTATTATGTTTCATTGTAAATTACTAGATAAATCATGCACATAATTTTTGCATATAAATAGATACATATATTTTAGCAATATGGCTTTTTCTATATAAAACTGCATATTTCAATTATTTTCGCCAATTTCACATTTTAAAACACTTGAAATGCTTCACCAAAGCTGGTGCGTTATGAATTCATCAGCATTTTGTTGCTTTTACAAATTTTCATTAATTTCATTTTGCATGAATTTTCCGGAAACAATACAATTCGATTGTTTGTATGTATGCTAAATATTTGAAAATTAAAGCCAAGCCATTGTTAGTAGCGAGCTCAGCTTGTTTCACATTCGAAAATGTAAAAAATGTACATAAATGTTTCATTCTTGTTGGTGTTTTTCAAAATCGTACACACTCTCATTACGTGTATGTATGTAAGTATATTTATTTTTCCGTTTTTAGTATCCCCCTTCAGTCGAGCTGTTAGCCATTGAATTGCTCGTTATTGTTCAACCCTCATTGCCGTGCATAAATTTACACATTCGCTGCGCGTTCGCATTCCCCCACCCACCTGCATCGCCCACTTTGCGGAAAAGCGAAGGACTTTGTCTCTATCGTACACACATGCCATGCCCCCTAATCATCTATACTCTTGCCTGCGACTTCCTCAACTGCTGTCGTGTCTGCTGCTCTTTCGCTCACTTCCTCTTCTTCTTCTGCTCCTATTTCTGCTTCTGCTTCTGCTTCCTCCACTTCTGCTTCTGGCGTTGCATCAGTCACGTCGTCCGTTTCGTTTTCCGGTATTGCTGCTTCCACTTCCCACACGCCCTCGTCTGTTGTTTCGCGATACTGTGATACTTGTGTTTCCTCACTTTCCACTTCATTTATCACCGATTCATTGTCGCTTACGGTCTTCACCTGTTTTTCTGCATCGTCACAGCTCGCTAGCGTTGGTGTGTCCTCTTCAGCCGCCGGTTCGTCATCGTGCTGTAATACCGTTGTCGCAGTCGCAGCCGGCTTTCGTTCGCGTTGTTGTTGCAGCAGTTGTTGTTGTTGTTGTTGTGGTCGCGACTCCATTTGCTTTTCGTTATCACCCTCCCCACCGTTCTCCTCCCCATCCTCCTTTGTTCTTTTCCGCTTCTTCTTCTTCGTATTTATCCGTCTGCGATTAGCGCTCTCATCCACCCGCCCTTCAATGGCTTTGCCTTATATACGATTCTGATTCAATTGTGAACGTGGTGTGAATGGACTGACCATAACACCACTGGGCCAGATATTCTCATTGAATAGCTCATTGAATCGATAATCCGGTATGGAAATCTTAAATTTACAATATGACAATTGCGATAAATTCGCATCGTTCTTCACCAATTTGGTGCACTTGACTAGATTCTTATTGATCTTCAATTCCTCAGCCAAATGTTCGATAATGTCATCCTCACTAGTGGAGGTTGCGAATTTGCCCACCTGCACCCAGCGCCCATAATCGCAGACAACTTGCAGACGATCCGAATTACAATTGTTACCAACGACGATGAGGTTATTGGTTTGCTTCTTCGGATCCACATTGTTCGCATTGCCGAATTGGAAATATTGCTGATACATACGTGTCGAAATCTGATTCACGCCATTATAGACTTTATTCAGTTTCTCCTCCATCGTCTGTAGCTTGGCGGCTAGCGCTTTGGGCGATTGATTTTTACATTCTTCACAATTGAATGAAATCAAGGGATTCTTCTGAATCGCATCGTAGATGGCATCGTCGATATTCACGCAAGTGCGATGAAACTTTTTCATGCAATCGTCTGAATTGCAAATGACGATGCCCTCCTTGCTAATCGATTTTTTGCACTTTCCACAATTTTCGGCCATTTTGCTGGATTTAGTTTAGTTCGTTTAATTCAGTTGGCTGACGATGCGTTTTCTAATGTTGTTCAATATACGTAACGGTAGTTTGCTAGCGTTTAACACTTTGCCACTTTTGTCGGTATAACAAGAGAAGTGTGTGAAAAAAATCCACCAGTACCTACTGAAGGCTGAAACTGAATTAATTGAACCAACCCGTGCTGAACCGAACACTGAACAACGGAATGGAATGAGGTACCCGTACAGTGGAGAAGAGGAATATTTGCTGAAGTGCGTGAGAAGTTGTGTGTGCCGCTTTCGCCCAAGCCGGTAACTGTTCCGTACGCTCCGAGTGCTGCTGTTCAACTGTTCGCCGTTTCGAAAGCAGTTACTCCTTGTCGGCATTTCGGCTGATTTTCCTATATACACATACATACATATATTTATATATTGTATATTATATGTGTATCGAACGTATTTACTTGTATACACACTTTCATGAGAATTTTCGTCCACAACACACGTAACTACCTTTTTCGCACCCCTTTCTCCCCCTGTAGCCCACTTGTGCTTTTGCCACTAGGCACGGCAACATTATATGCTGTCGTTAAACACGACTGTTTCGTGTCGCTTTTGTCATGTATACAACCCCTACTACCGTTTTTTGCGCTTAAGTAATTCATCCCTCAACCCCTATTCGTGTTCGTGCTCTTTGTGTAATCGACACTCAGCTGTGTACACTGCTTGGTTAGTAACCGTATTTGTCAGCCAGTTCTATGACCCTTAATGTAGTTTTGTTTCCTGTTTTATTCGGTTACTTCGATTTTTCGAAGTTAATTGGGTAGTCGTTCCGCAAACGCCAGTGTTCGCTAACGATGGCGAAATATTCGTGGAAACCGACCCTGCAGAAATTTTTTGGATTCAGAATACATATAACCTCAAAATACATATATTTGGGAGTGCTTGCTTATTTACTTCTATAAGCGGCGTCACAGTTGAGGTTATGTTTTGAAAAAAATCGATTCAATTCGAATCACACTTTTTGACAGTGTTCTCAAGGAGCTTTCATAAAGAATTTAAATGCGAATAGGATTGAAACATAAAATAAAGATATTTTATTGGCTGTGTTCTCTCTTCAGTGCTTGGGGAGATCTGGAAGAGATTCACAAGTTGGATCACTTTGGAATACACATTTGCTTTTTCAATACATTTCCAACACAAAAAAACATTACTTTCATTAATATCAATTTTGGATGTTATTAGGCATAACCAAATCTTGGTTTGGATTGGACCTACCAACGGAAAATTGCTTTCAAAAATTTAGAGGTTGATAGAAATATAGTAGAGATTTTACAGATACTTATCATGTATCAAAAATTTCTTTAGTTCAATCATGATTCAAACACATTACCTCGAGAACTAGGTTTTACGTCTTTATCTATTGTATATCATCCACTTCTTACGTCCTATGACCTCTGTCTAAAAGCGTTCAGCTTCTAATGTCTAACACATCTTAATTTAAAAATTTGACAAATTGGAACACGTAAAATATTTTGAACTTCAAAATATTTAATTTAGATATAACTAAATCGATTGGTAAGCACCATTTCAAGAGTCTTGTGAAGTCAGGCCAACATATCAGAGAGAGAAAGAATTTTGGGTGAAAAGGAACGGTTGTGGTTTTGATCCTTTTTCAGTTTATAATATACCTATCGAGTAGCAGATTTCGCGGTGAACCCTCAAAGCGGGTTCAAATAGTTATATTGCTCAATTTTACAACAATATATGTATATACTTGTATATATAATATTATATATATAATATTAGTTATTCAGATTATGTTGAGGTTCCGGGTTTCATTAGCTATCTCCATAGAAGCTTCAAGGGTTGTGCTTGATTTTAGGCTCACTTCGAGTTTTGTGACTAATATTATAAATATTATGCAAATTTTGAAATTAAATGAACTTATGAATTAGGAAATGAGATAAAAAAGAAATGTAGAAAATAGTGGTTGTAGTCCGCTTTATTGATGGAATGACCTTTGAGTTAGGTAAATTTACAGAAAAACCGCTAAATATATTTATGTAAGAGCGCTATTATCATTCTCATAAAATAAGAAATGCGTAAGATTATACATAATAGAGAGAAACAAGGAAAACTTGGGCGAGACTTTACATTGATCGGCTTTGGTATTATATTTATAAAAACGTTTGGGTATTTGTATTTATTCTTTGTTCTTTGATGTCTTGAGTAATAGTCTTTTTGTAGAGCCATTCATGAAAAATTAACCGGATTATATATTGAATATATACCCATACATGCATTTCGAAACCATGCATTTCGATAACAATTGTAGTTTTTTTTGGATAGGTTTCAATCTTTATTAAGTATCTCTCCTTCTAAAAGGAGCTACAGAAAATGTTCTTCGTTCTTCGAGTGTAAGCATTTTTTCAAATGAGAGTAACGTAGTACTTGGAGTTAGTCTTTTCTTGATATCTAAAGCATTATTAATGGAATTTGCTGGGACGTGATTTCAGAGGACCAACAGTTACCATATGCTTGTCATTTAGTTAAAATAATCAAATTCGATATGGACCAATGTACTATATACAAATAGGTTCAAAGCTCAGCTATACTCTACTACTATGTAACCATTTTACTTTTTGGGTTACACCCTAGAATCCAATCGGAATGCCTTTAGGCAAAAACTAAAAATAGTTTTTATACCGACACTAACTTGTCGGCATGAGTTTGGTAACTAGGGTTCTATACCACAGAGCCAAATTCTAATACATAAAGGCCTAACAAAAGTTGTAAAGAGAACTTAAGCAACAAACGGATCTCTAAATTCTTCAGAAAAACGCATAAGAAAACTAAAAGCTTTTGCTTTTGCCTTTTGCTTTCACTATCATTAATATGCAGACTGTTACTTGAATATGAAACGGTTTGAAGTTTCATATTCGTTACGGTTGAACTAAAAGTTTCTCTAATGGAGCGGTAGAAATTGGTTAAGTCGGAAATATTGTCAATATGGTTTCGGATATATTAAATGTGCTGACAGGTGCTATTTTAAATGGATTAGACAGTTGAGAAATACCCGCCATATACACTAAGAATGGATCGCTAAGCTCATCATGAGATCAATGAAGATCTCAAACAGTCCCGTCTGAGGAATGTACATATTCTGAAAGGAAGTAGGCGCTCTGAAGTTTTTGGATATAGTACCAGATGGGACTGGTGGTCATATTTGGTCAGAGATTTTATGAATTTTATCATTTCATTTCAGTAAAAACAAAACCTTTCTAATAATATCCTGTTCAGGGTTTATTAAGTTTGCCACGAACTTTGTAACACCCAGGAAGAAATGTCGGAAACCCTACAATGTAAATATATATGGGAAATCATCAGCGTCACGAACTGAGTCGATTTAGCCATGATCATCTGTTTGTCCGTCTGTCTGTCTGTCTATATATATACGAACAGTTCCACAGTTTTTGAGATAACGATCTGAAATTTTGCACAGGTTCTTTTCTCCCCACTGCACGTTCGGACTCAAGTGCTTGTACGGCAAACTTTACCATTTGACGAGATATCTGCAAGAAATTTGGCTTGGCGTTATTTCTAAGGCAATGATGTAATTTCCGACGAAATTGTTCGGATCGAATCACAATAGTATATAGCTGCCATATTTCAGCTGCGGTGCAACCGAAGTTAACGTTTTTTCTTGTTTTAGTTTTTATTGAGCAAGGTTTTAAACGTAGAACTAACGTGTCATACTCATGCTCTCCATACACTCGATTATCCTCAGGCTTTCTTAGGGAGTCAATAAAAACTCATGATTCTTATAAATGACTGTCGAGTGCGGTAGTAAGACTCTTGTGAGTTCTTGAATTTTCTGCGAAAAATTTTCAAATTTAAACGACATTTTATCCAGAGCCAAACTGCCAACTATGTGTCACATATTGAAAAAAATTTGCAAAACTAAGCCACATTTGATTATCATTTTAAAATCCTGACACTACTAAATTAGTTCTCATATATATATTTATTAAAGATATATAGAGATAGAAGAACACTGTACGGATGCACATCACTGTGACACACACGCTCAGCTCCCTCGTGTTGGATGTGTGCGCCAAAAAATATTATTGTTATTTATTTGTAAGGCAGCAGTTTCTGCTTTCCCGTCCAATTTTACTCATTCATTCATACATATGTACACACATATACGTTTTCTAAAAATAGATTCATCAACAACATCGAAAATCTGAAAGCAGTTCATGTACTTCGTTTTGTTTACCACCAAGTGCCTATTCTGTTGGCAGTGTGGCACGTGCAAAAATTCAGCTCTTACCTGCCAATTTACAATGTTCGTCTCCAAAATTGATGCTTTTTTGAGTCAATATTTGTTGAATATGCTAATTTTGGGCAACGCAGTTATGAAATAATTGCTTGTATGTATGTGTTTTGGGGATAAGGATTCGAATTTTTAAATCGCACAAAAACAATGGTAGAATTTTTCGTATACACTTTGGAGATTTGCACCAAAATACGAGTTTGTATCAATTGACGATATATTTCTAGAAGCTTTCAGTGCTAACGACAGGAAAACTCGCCCGCACTAACGGCAACACAACTGAAGCTGAACCACACAGATGCGCTGTATTTATACGTTACAACAGAGCGCTGCGTATACATATGTACGCATATATACTACAAGTATGTATATTTATCATATATTTATGTAATGCTCATCGGTGCTAGCAGGAAACTTCTGCTAGTCTTTTGTGGTTGGCGTTGCTCTAGTTGTTACAAGCATCTTTATTAGGTGCTGTTGTTGCTGCTCTTCTTGTTTGGCTGTTCTTTATATTGTTGTTGTTGTTGTTATTGTTGTTGTTGTTGTATTTTTTTGTGGTTGTTGCTATTGTTGTTTCATCTTATTATCTCATCATAACTTATGTGTGCACACGCAACGACAGTCAAGCTGATGCGAAAGGACAATTGCGCATGTCCTTGCCAAGCGGACCTGCTCACAAACCTGGCATCGCAATGTGTCTTGTTCAATGTTGAGTCTGTTGTTAATTATGTGTAATTGTATTAGTTGTTAGCACTTTGGAGTTGGAGTGTGAAAGCGCAAAACAAAATTAACGAATGTCAGATTGCGTATACGCCATGACCGCCTTTTGTTGCTCAGCTGTTTGTCTTTGCATGCGCGCCTACGTACATATATGTGTTGTAAATGCGTATGCATACGTATGTGCACATCAACACCTCATTTCACTGCTATTCGCCTGTTGGCTGGCTGTGTGGGCGACTATTTTGTGCTAAATATCTCAGTCAAGCCATGTTGTTACCTATCCAACTGCTTGTACGCCGCTCAGTAATACAATCCCGGCATAAATTAATTGGTGTTTTGCCAACTAGGAGGTTCTATAGCTGCCAACAAGTCGCGATCCTATCTTTATGGCATAGCTGCTGTGTAGTAGCTGCATTTAAATTAGGTGCATATGTGGGTGCTAATGTGGCACGCTTGTTGACGCTTGTCTTCAAATACGTTCAGGCTAGAAAAAGTGAAGTATTGCAGTGAAAGTATTCCCAACCATCAATATTTTTAATTTTCTTTTCTTTAACTAATTACTAAGTACTTCAAGTAAATAATAACAACAGTTTTCGAGAACACTCACATCAAAGAGCAGTAAGGTTTTGAGATCAGCTGA
The DNA here is from genome assembly GCF_042242935.1 of Bactrocera oleae. Taxonomy (NCBI): domain Eukaryota; kingdom Metazoa; phylum Arthropoda; class Insecta; order Diptera; family Tephritidae; genus Bactrocera; species Bactrocera oleae. Next base: position 49,912,516 of record NC_091540.1, on the reverse strand, counting down.
TGATGCCTTTTGGAACTTTTAATTGAATTTGTTGTAAAAGAGCACTTAAAATAACTAAATTACGTAATTTTGCATGTATGTAATTATTCAAGTAATGTAATGTAATAATACAGTTAATTAAGCAACTAAAAAGGCTATTACGCAGCCACAAATTAAGATACAATATACTATTTGGTGCAGAATATCGGCATATGTAGGGGCATTTTTTTAAAAAGTGGGCGTGGCCATGCTTAAACTTGCTATCTTGCACCTTCTCATACAGCGTGAAAATATATATACAAATATATATATATACAAATATATATATATATATACTATACTCCTCATTGAACGGTTATGTGGCAAAGTACCAAAAGTGCGATATTTCAGTAAATAAATACGTCAGATGTTAAATTTCACACCCAAGATAGTACTTAATGCTAGGAAGACGGGAGCTTAGTATATACCTATACTGACTGAAAGCAGTCAAAATTAATTTTGAAAAAATTATTGTACCAATGCGCAAAGAAATTTGTTTAACAGTAATTTTTAATATATTTTATATCACTTATAGTCATATAACAAGTTAATAAAAAGTATTAAAAAAAAAAAAAAAATGTATTTACATTTATTTTACATTTTAAGCAAATGAAAGTGCAAATCGTTTAGAATGTACATCTTCCGTATTGTATATATTGTATGTACTTGAAGATGTTGCAGTTGATACTTGTGGGTCTCAGTGTTGTGATGAATGTTCCTCTCTTCCAGTTGTGTAATCGGCGGAGAGCTGTTCTGCTAATTGAAACAGGAACTGTTTTCGTTCTATTGGTATTCCGGTCACTTCTTTATAAAGGATCCAAGCATTTATTGCAGCCAAATCTAAAATGCTAAAAAATATTTGGAGGGGCCATCTAGGAGAACTAGACTTCACCGTATATTTTTTTGCTATTTGATCTGCCATATCAACTTCAAATTTTGTAAAATTCGGGACCCCACTTGACTCACCATAAATAACTTAGTTTTAAATTTTTTGCCTCGTTGGCTTCACGAGCATATAAAATGCCAATAAATGCACGTATTTCCGGCAGTGTAATTGTCCAATCGTAATCCAAAATTCGGCGGGCTTCTTTTTCTGTGCACTTTTTTATATGCTTGATAGTATAATCATTTATTATCAACGAGAATGCACTGACAAGATTATTTGCCCTAATGTTTCTTCTTGTGACTCCAAGTCACAAAATTATAAGAAGCTGTATCATTATTTACAATAAATAATCATTAATTGAAATTCAAAAGGAATCAAAATGACTTGCTTAGGCAATCTAGTGTTAAGGGCTTTATAGATATAGATGTAATTCAAAAACGGGCGAGGCATCGCTCACATTGATGTGAAATTTTTTATCACAGAATTATACGATCAACTTAAGCTAAATTTGTGCATAACCGAACAAAAATGGCGCGAAATCTTATTTCACAGTGTGAAAATAGTTGAATTCGGACTACACCTTACTTTTAATAAAAAAAATATTAAATTCTATCTGAGAATTTTATTTTATTTATACTATAAATCCATCACCAAGGAAGACATCGGAACAAAACTTTGAGCAAACAGTGTCTTGAAGGTATGACTAAATATTGTCGTGTCGAAATCGAACTTTTCAAGTCTCCAGATACCATTTATGCGGACCCAAGTACCTATGGCTAGCTTTTTAACGGAAATATTGTTCAAACTGCGAGATGTGTTAATGAAATTCAACATCTCATATGTATATACTATAAAAGATGCGGTCACAATAGAAAATCGCATTGACAGTTGCATCGCCAGTTAAACGACACAACAGCAATCAAATTGCAATTAACTATTCATAATAAAGCAAATGCAATAAGTAACATAAAAAAAATATAGAAATAGCGAAAAATACAAAAAATGCAAAATTTGAACGGCAACCATAAACTTTTCGATGGTGTGGTCTTACCACTGTTTGGTGATTTCTGACAGACCTTGTCAGTTATCATGTTTGGCCATTCAAATGGTTACCGGAAATATTCTTGAATCAACCATTTCGACTTGAATGACGTTATCAAAATTTACTTACGCTTTAGTAGGTTACATTTTAAAATTTTTTTAACTTACTTAGCCTGATTTTCTAGTATATTTATATTAAACAAAAAAACATATTTCTCTTCAGCCATTTCACAGTCTGAATAAGCGAATTTTTATTACCAGAGTCCTATTTGGAGGCACAAGTAATCGTTAAAAGTGTTACAGAAGTTAAGCAATCTTCGATTTCCAGTATTATGACAATGTGTACAATACTTCTTTTCAAAAGCTGATGTTTTTTCACAATAGCGTTGTTTTTAGCCCAATTTTTTTATGTTAAATTAAAAACAAACAAAACCAAAATTTGTTAATATCTTTAATATTAATTTGTCCATATTCATAATTATTACACAACTCAACAAATAAAGTATTTTTTGTTACCCTGGTTTGAGATAATTTTGATGCTTTCAAATGTCCAGATTACGAATTTATTCATGAAAGTATTGAATGTGCTGTTGCTTTTATGTTATATGCATTTCTTATATTTTTACCAATTATAGGCTTATTACAGTGGACCCCCGGTAGTCCGACAAACTTTTTGCAGGGCAGTGTCGAACTATCGAATTTGTCGGATTGTAGAGTACTGCCTAAGACCCCCTATAGTCGGATTTGTTTTACAAAAGAGTACCTTGTAATCCGACAAATTCCTAAATCCAATGATGATTCTTTATAATAAATACATATATGTAATGTACTCTGAAGTACAAATCATACATACTTCATTTTGTACATTATGGCAAATTTAGTAAATTAAACAGCACAATAGAGAGCTTACGTTTTATTATAAAATTAACGTCATTAATGCTATAAAACGTACAAAAAATATGCAATAACTTTACGTTAGGAAATAATGTTGTACAAACAAATGTACATACATACTAAAATAATCAAAAACTATGAATCAACTACATTTATGTATGTAATTTAAGATGCATGCAAATATTCATCAATTTTTTTTTTGTTTCACATTGTTGAAACGCGAGAATAAAGCTTTGTCGCTCAGTCTTCTCAAAAGTAGAAGTTCGTTGTAGGATGCACCATTTTCTACAGCCCATTGCAAACCCAGCTCAAAGGCATTCATTGCATCTTGTGCTTTCACTGGCGGAGTAGTTGCAATTACTTCGTCATCATCTTCCTGATTTATTGGTGTAGAAATCTCTTTTATAATCTCTTCGTCAGACATTTCATAAAAAATATTTTCCTCTTTATCCATTTCACGGCACCAGGTTTCCAAATTTTCCGGACTTATTTGGGTTTTAGCAGCAATTTGCTCTATTAATTCCGAAGGTACACTGATTTGTTGATCGTTGGTAGGATTGGCGACTATATCTGGCCATAACTCTTTCCAAGACGATGTAATAGTTGATGAAGGTAATGCATTCCACAATTGACAAAGAGCAAAAACCAAGTCTTTCATGTTAAATTCTTTTAACGTATTTTCTATTGGCTGGCCTTTTGATACGGCTTTTAGAAGTAGGTTTTTCTTATAATCTTGCTTTACAAACTGAATTATGTGCTGATCCATGGGTTGAATCAGTGCAGTGCAGTTTGGCGGAAGAAACATCGCAGTGATGCATTTATCATTAGTTGTCAGTTCTTCTTCAGACGGATGACCGGGAGCGTTATCAAGAAGCAATAACGCTTTTTGAGAAAAATTATGATCTTTCAACCATTTTCTAACTTCTGGTACGAAACATTCATCAAACCACTTTTTGAAAAGATCTTTTGTCATCCACGCACTTTTTTGTCCATAATAGTGTACAGGTAAATCAATGTTTTTGAATGCATGTGGTTTATTAGATTTTCCAACGACCACCATCTTTAGCGTGTGTGTACCCGCAGCGTTAGCACATGGTAGTTTGGTTACACGTTCTTTACTTACTTTTCGCTCAGGTACGGATTTTTCAGTGTAGCAAACAAAAGTTTTATTAGGTAACAAACGCCAAAAAAAGCCCTGATTTGTCTGCATTGTACACCTGTGACGGGTTAAGATTTAAATCTTTCACCTTTTGCAAAAATCTTAATTTAAATGGCTCTATGCAGGTGGCATCATTAGAAAGTTTCTCTCTGTTATGGTCATTAAACGTATGCCATGACGACTTTTGAAACGTTCTAGCCATCCCTTACTAGCCACAAAATCATCTTTTTTTGTTATTTCTTTATACAAATATTTAGCTTTCATTGCTAACATGGATCCCGAAATGGGCGCATGCCTATTTCTTTCCTGAAGAAACCACTTGTATAAAGCTTCTTCCACTTCTGGATGTTTAGCTTTCTTGAGTGTCTGTCTCTTGCCTGGCCCACAGTCAGTAGTTGACACAAACTGTTTAATCTTCTCGTGGTTTTTTTAATGTCATAAATTGTAGATCGGCCTACCCCGTATTCACTTGCTAAACTACTGAAAGATTCATTACGATTTAGGCGGTCTAAAATATCACATTTTTCTTTAATTGTCAGTGTTTTGTGCTTTCGCTTTTGAGCTTGTGACGACATTACTAGGTACGTATATCTACGCAATACCCAATGAATAAACAGTAAACAATGAACACACGCTAGGCGCACGCACCACTCTTCATCGGCTGTAGTCAAATTCAAACTAAGCAATCGGAATCAAAACAATACCCTACGCGTCGAGCACAATAATGATGGTCCGTACAAGTTGTAACTTCTTCAATCATGCATTAGCGAAACATGTATGTCGGATTACAAGGGGTGCCGGATTAGACAGGGGCCGGAATACCGGGGGTCCACTGTAATAATAAAATTTATTTTTCCAGTCATGATTAGGGTTCTGCGCCTCTTTTTCGTGCATACAAGCTTCACGGATGTGAAACATCTACACCATAGTTATTTTCACAAAATGAACTGATGATGATTTTATACGTGATCAATTTAGGAATGATAAAGCAATTTGTCAAAGCGTAAACATATTATTCTAATTGTGGTACATTTTTAGAAAATTTCCCAAACTTAGTATGGAAAAGTTGATAGTTGTACTATTTGTTGGTCCTCAAATATGACAATTCATCAAAGATACAGATTTTATCAAAGTTATCACTGTCACCGGAACGTAAGTGAAGCTTGGAAAAGTTTATTGTAAGTATGTAGTCGAAACTTTTCTAGGTAGCCATAAACCAACAAATTTTCAAGTAATTTTGCGAAATATGTTGACACTTTTAAGATTATGGAGAAAATATGAGTATCAATCTAGACTATAGTCACAATAATTTAGGTAAATTTTCTGATAATTAAGATAATTAAGTGAGCAACAGAGAGAGCGATTACAACAAGATCTACAGGTGATGGAAGAAAGGTATCAAGGGTCGATGGGATTGATCCGTTATGCAGATAATTGCTGATCCTTAAACAAAATTGTTAACTGGAAAATTATATATTACATTAAAATAAAGGAAAAACGTTTTCGACATTTGTCTCTCTATTTACTTCGATCCTTACTAAACTAAACTGATATTATATATACATATTTCTGTTATTTTTTTCCACGAGATTTTATTATTTTTACGAGAGCAAATCTGACAAAATCACTGAGAGTGTCATGAATTGTGATCACAAATAAATATGTATACCCAAAACCGATCTTATATCAAGGGCAATAAAACCACTGTAGAATAGTGTTATTATTTCGCTACCTTGTTTGCTTTTTAAAGCACACGTGTATGGAAATATATGCCCTTGGGTTTATATCCAGCTATACCGCAAAATTAACATGCCTTTCCCAGTTTATTCTTAGCATAATTTTGAATTTATAATAACCATTTCAACTGAACCTACACACACCACAGATCGCTACAAGCACATACATACATACTCAAAATCTTTTACAAGCATTTTATTAACAAAAAAGTCGACAGATTCTCACATTCGGCAATTGAAAAATGCCGTGAGAGTTATGCTTCAACCTTTTCATAATCAAGAAAATACGAGGTTATACTTAAACTTCCATAAAAATAAACTCAGGGACTATGACAATCCTCTTTGTATTTGTTGCTTCACCATACTTGCATCCCTACATACATTATACATGTGTTTAACTTGTATATTTATTTATGCACATATTTGCTAGCAAACGCTCTTGTGGTTTGCCAAGTCCAATCGTCGCCAAGCTCATAAATATTTACTTACTTCGATGGTAAACACTTGCCATCCAAGCGAATACACCACACACACACACACACACATGCATACATACACCTATGCAATATGTCTGCCAACTTATGTTGCCGATATATTTCGCCTTAATTGGTTTGGACAAGTTTAACTTGTTACATTGTTGTTGTGGCTTTATTGGATTTATATTTAATTGGTAAATCCTTTAACGTGTCCTTAGACAATATCTCTTTCAATTCAAATACAATACAGCAATGTTAATGTTCTTTATTAATGCTTGCAGATAAAGGAGAGAGTAGCTGAAATTTAGGTTTAGCAATTTTCTATCTAACAAGAAAAAAAGTTAACTTCGGTTGCATCGCATCTAAAATACCCTGCAAAATACAAAATATTCCTTACAAAAATTGTATTTTGATCCGTCAGTTTAAATGCTAAAACTAGCAGCTATATGCTTACTTGATCGAAAGAATATTCTTCGAAGATTGCAATATTGCTTTAGATAATAATCGGTGTCAAATTTCGTGAAGATATCTCGTCAAATGAAAAAGTTTTCCATACAAGCACTTGACTCCGATCGTTCAGTTTGTATGGCAGCTATGTGCTATCGTAGTCAGATATCGGCGGTTCCGGGAAACGAGCACTAGTACGCGTATATAGTTCGTCACGCTGATCATTTATATATGTCTCTATAGGGTCTTTGACGTTTCCTTTTGTTGTTAGAGTATTAAAATGCACATGAATATATATTATAGCATTACGAAGGATGCAGTGGTGTCTAACCAAAGAAGAAAAACTCCTGACTTACTAACAAGTGAGCCAGAACCTTTCTGAGCTTATATATTTTTGGAAGAACGGGAGGATTCTAAATAACGTATACAGAACTCAATTGACAGTGTGGTCTACGTAACCCGAAAGGCCCGGGATTTTTATTTGGCCAAGAAATGTTAGCTCGACAGCGTTCCTTAAAATTATTTGATGAATGCTTTCAGCCGCTACATAACTACAACAGATACTGGTTTTCAAGGTTACTAAACCACAAACAAAAAGAGAGAACTTGGAGAACTAACGAATATAGATACTAATACGTTAAAACAGGTAATTGCCAACCGAAGTTAATCTGTTGAGCATCTGTTACTGATATTTTTGATAATTCTGTAAGTCTTATGTTGTTTTTTCTAAGAATCTTTCCAATCCCTTCTATTATTTATTGACGATCTTATACGTCGATTAACTCCAAAAGTTATTCTAAATTTTCTAAGAGTATTGAAATTGGTCGAGCAATTGAATGAAGCGATAACAGAATATATTTCGATATCTTTAATTATATTCTATTTACAGAGTTTCTAGAAGACTCTTAACATAACTGCAAGAAAACATATGATACTACAATATTTCCTAATCTTTTCAATCTCCAGTATAATTCTGTGAATACTCTATGACCATCTCCCAAAATTATTATGGAATAGTGGTAAAATATTGTAAATAAAATGTTTAAAATCATTCTTCGCTAATCTTTATGATAGAGTTTTTGAAAAATTTTAAACTTTAGGAACAACACGAAAATATTTGGATTACTTTCAATTTCTATCGCTGTGCTTTCAAGTACTGTCGCTTAACATGCGTCAGAACACAGCGAAAAATAATCAAGAGGGCGAATTGTGAAACATTTTCGAAGTCAATTTGTGAGAGTGGTATGATAAGTACTTATTCCCACATCCCGATGTCTACATATCGGAAGAGAAATTTGTTAACATACATACATGCATACGTATATGAATTCTCGTCAAAATTTAAGCCGATTTGGACTCCTTTTTTGACCGCATGTGAAAGTGGACGTATTCGCGAATTTCGATAAATGGAAAAGGAGCAATTCCGGTTGCTAATTTGATTTATGTTTTAGGAAAGAAAGTCACGAATCGGGAAGGGAATCTAATAAGGATTATATGCTGTATGAGTATATGGTAACTCTTCCTTCTTGATGACGACTGTCAAATTTTGGTTTATCGAAATACAGCCAGGTCGCAGGTAAATTTAGTCACAGGTGCCCCAAAAACGGCCTCTACTATGATGAAAGTAGAAACGGTCCCATTTGAAAAAGAAAAAGGTTCTGTTCCTCAATGAGAACGCACGTACTGCTGCTCCAGCCTCCGTATTCTTCAAATCTTTTATTTGGAAACTTGAAAAAATTGCTCAACGGGCAGAAATATGAGTTTAATGAAGAAGCCTACTTTGTAGCCTTAGTTTTCAGACGAGTAAACAGAGGCGGAGTATTAGTTGGTCAAGTGAACTCGTATATAGCTGGAAGAGACAATATGCAGAGATAAATTTTTCGAAATTTCAGTTCGTCTTAGAATTACGATAATTGCCAAAACTCTGAGAACAAGGATGTCGTATCAAACTTAAACATACACTTATATATATATCGATATATATGTAAAATATCGAAAGGGGTTACATGGGCTTCAAAAAATTTATTTTTCATCGTCCTATTTGATTCTATAAAATCTCTAGAATATTGTCTTAAACGTTCAAGCTGATCAGAGTAATAGTTTTGGAGATACAGCCTTGAAAAGTAGTGCACTCGAGTTCAGCTATATAGTTACATAAAATTTTAAACGTGCTTTTCTCGAAACTGTGATTTCAAAGTCGATTATCAAAAGAGTCTTGAACGAAGGATTTTTTTTCCAATTACAAAAATTTAAAACAAAAAATATCGTGAAATTTTAACCAAAAATTTGCGTTTTTGTAAAAACTTTTTTTCCCCCATCGCCCAATACCTAGTTCATGGTCTTAATTAAAATAAGTATATTTTTTTATACTTCGATTGATTCTGTAAGAAGTTCTGCTGTCAACGCGGAGGCACGTTTTTTCTGAGGGATTGCCGGAAATATCTTCATAATGGCTGAGTTTTAAATATTTTCCTTTGAAAATTTCACATAATCTTTGCAATATATATATTTTTGGAACAATAAAAAGTTTGAAAAAAATATAAATATAAGATATTAATTTTTATATGCAAATAAAAATTATTGAATATACGAAAAGTCGTTTTTGCTCGACGAAGCCCATGTAACCCTTTAATGAAATATGTTCTCTTAATTTTTCGCCCAGTTCATATATAATATGACTCATATACGCACATATTTCCGAAATTACCCAGTCATATGTCCACGTGACGAACACTTCGGATCTGCGAATATTACGAATACGCATAAAATTAAGCTTCTACTATTCGAATTAGCAGGGTGCAACGCTGACGATTATTAAGCGTAAGATCATTAGCTCAGCAAATGTCCAATATTCAGCTGGTTGCGATGGAATATCCTTTACAGCCCTTATTATTCCATTCAAACAAAAAAAAAGCTGTTCAGGCTGGAAGATTTGCTTTTTAATAAATTTACGGAGTTGTTGAATGTGCTTAGAATAGAATAGAAGGGAACTGAGGTATGCACCGCGACCTAGAGTCTATTGTGCCCTGGTACTTATTTGAAACTCACTTGGAAGCACAATGGGCCGCTTGCGGTACGGCATTCTTTCGACCTTAATTTCAATCAACTAATACTTACAAATAAGAAAGTTTTCGACTGCTTCCGAACCCTTACTTTTTTCATTTAAAATAAAGCAAAAACTTCAAAAGTTTCTTTTTTTGTAGTTTTATTTATTTATTTAAATATTTATGTATTTGGGTGCAATTAATCATTAAATTAATTAATATTATTATTGTTTATATAATATTCATATTAATATGTGTACGTATGTATTTCCATACACAGGGCATGCATTGTATTTCTTTAATTTTTTATACACTTTGAAATATGCTGCTCTCGTTCCCAATTTCAATGACTACAATTTTCGTTTGTGTTTCGGAATTAGTTTTTGTCTACCATGGAATTGGGTTGATTTGTATTATGTATGTATGTTTGTATGTAATTATTATTTATTTTGTTCTTTACTGCTGCTACTAAATATTTATTCCCTTTACAACATATTTCGTTAAATTTATTTTACTGAAATATTTAGTATGTTTTTCAAAATTTTTGAACTATTTTCCAGTTGTTTTACTGAAATCTTATTTAAAATTATTTATTAGAATTTTTCAATGAAGTAAAAATATAGTTTTCTTTGCTTGAAATGGAAAATATTGTACTAACAAAGAAGTATAAGAACGAGCTAAAGCTTGTAGAATATTTTTTTAACAGCAGAGTTTTCGAAAAATCGTCGACTGAAAAAGTATATTGAGAAACATTATAAGCTCTTAATACTTAAATATGTAATTAGGTAGTTAAAACTACTGACATTCATATTTTAAAATTGTTTTAAAAAACTTTAGTGCAACATTTATGAGATGCTCATCTAACATTTACCAGCGTTCTACTGAAAAAATAAGCGTTAATCATGGAAAATTATACTAAAGCCTATTTGGGGAATATTGGTTTTTGTTGTTGCATCTCTATTTAATACGTATTTGGAGTTATTAACAATTCCCTTAATTATTTACTGTACTGAGTAGAATTTGCTTTTGTTACAAGTTTCTAATAGCTAGTACGAGTTCTCATTTGAAGGTCAGCGGGAAAGTTTTGAAATGTAGTTTTGAATTCAAAATTCTTATTACATGCATATATTACAAATAAAGGTATGTATGTATATATATTTTGTGTACAACAAACTTTTCGCTTTCATCAACTATTTATGCAGTTTCAGAGAAAAAATAAGTTTCTGAAACAGAAGACATTGAAATAAAAATAATTGACCACACCCACTTCTAACTGTTAAGTAAATATTTTTTTTACCAATAATTTTGTAAGTTTTTAAAAATTATATGCTTATTGGCTATAATGCAATAACAAATAACATTTAAAATATTATCAGATTTTTTATTCACTTTATTAGGCAAGTGCCTCGAATATTGAATTTCCCTATAGGTCGAACGAAGTTCAAACAAGTAGATACATTTATATCTGACGAAATATTTATTATATTATATATATACTTATAAAACTTTATAGAGGCAGCAAAGAACAAAAACAAAAAACATCTCAGCCTACAAAATGTCACGCGCAGTTGTAAAATACTCAATACCCAGAATTTAAAATTGTTATTGTAGATTTTTTAATAATTGAAATTCATAATTTAAAATTGAATTGAACATTTTAATTTTAATTTTTTTACTAATTTGGGACACTGCGCGGCTATTGTAAGAACTGTTGCCATTATTTATATATTTTCATAAGAAAAAAACTTTATTGTTTCGTACAGATTTGGTCATAGTGCGGTTAGTCGTGCCAGCAAACGCTATTAAACAGCTGTAAATATTAATGTTTATATAAGAAGCAAGATGATTGATACCAGAAGTTGCCAGTTCACGTTTCTTAAATGAAATGAAAAACAAACAAAACAAAAATGTTATACTCCCTGTATAATTTGTGGAAAATAATTAAGTATAAATCAAATATTGCGATCTGGTTTATATTTTCTGGCACCAATGCCGCTTTTAAGCCACAACAGTATGAAGTTTGCGCCAAAAAGTTGTCAGCTGATTTCGATTTAGCGCCACAGATGCGTTTAATAGCCAATATGCTACGTATTCACTGTTACACATACTTGACTAATCACACTTTGAGCAAACTAACGCAGTTCGATATGGCAATGCCCGACATTACAGTCTTGTGTGAAATAAATGCACTAACATAGCCGTTTACGTATCTGTAACTTGTTGGCGTGACAATAAAGTTTTTTATTTCATAGTTTTTTTAACAATCGCTCTTAATTGTGACTTAAAATAATCGTTGAAATTTTATTGTTTGTTTTATTGATTGTTAAAACTTTTAGGGCGTGAAATATCTACATGCATATAAAGAAAATAGCGCAATTACAAAATATATTAGTAAGGAAAAAGTTAAAGCAAAATAAAATATTTTCAATTCTGTCTTTTTTGTTTTGTTTAAACATTTTTTGTAGTTTTGGCATTTAATTAATTAATTAATTAGGCGTACGCACTGATTAGTTTCATATATATGTATATTTATGTAGTATATTTATATATATATATATATATATATATATGTAGTTATGCACGCCATTTCAAGCAAAAACACGATTTTTTCTAATACAAATTTAACATTCCCATACATGTGCCTCGTATAAGTTTTTTTTATTAACATTAACTTGCTTATATTTATTTTTTTTCTACTTAAATACATTTTTGCTAAGCAAATTAAATGTTTCAAATAAGATTTTTTATAACAAATTGAATAAATACATATTTATAACAATTTTTAAATTAAATACAAAAATTATTCTTTGCAAAATACATACATACAGATTTATATATTTTCGAAACATAAAACATAAATATAAAAATTCATAAATCCACAAAATTTATATATTTTGCTCGTCACTTTAGTTTTACGCAGAGTGTATGATTTATTTTTATTCTCTGTGTTCTCCAGCATCTTGTTTTCTTTTTACTTTATTTCAGTTGCTTTTATTTTGTTCTTATTTTTCATTAATAATACAAGTAGTTTTGTTTTTGTAGTTTAAACACTGGTTTTTATGCCCGTTGCTCTTTGGTTTTTCACATTTTGTATTTTTTGTTGTTGTTGCTTTCGCATTTCAAATAATGCAACCATAAACAAATATGCAGTAAATGTCAATATTTCAAATATTAATTGTAATTATTTTTCTTACGCATTGTTCAAATATTATAATAAAGTTAAAGTAGTAAGTAATTTTTTATGAGTTTCATCATTTTTGGTGTACATGTATTGAAATTATTGCCAAAAACTTACGTTGCACGTCGATTCTTTACAGTACCACACTGTACTTGTATTTTTTTGCACACAAGTGTTAGCAATTGTGCCGACAAATACTTGACAGTTGACAGCGGGCGAGAGTTACTGGAGCAAAAGAGGGATATAGACGCTAAATAAATGAAAATAAACATTTTTTTTCGAACAAAAAGCAGAAAATAACAAATAATTTCCATTAACGGTGCACTTGAGCTTGAGTTTACTAATGAAAAATGGAGAAAAAGTTATGTAACCAAGTTACACTACAGCATTTCAACGCCGCTGCCAAAACAATTCGCCGAGAAAATGCAAAAAAATGGCGCAACAATAAAACTCCTTAAATTGTTTCTTGTTTTTTTGAGGTTATGTGTTCGTCTGCTAACAATTTGTCGCACTTCCTGCAATTGCCTTAAATTGTTGTTCTGACATTCATTCAAATTTTCTGGTAATTCTTTTAAATATTTTTTCTAATGATTTGAAGTATTTATATTTTCTTGTTTTTTTTTTTTAATTTTTCATTTTTGGTTTTAGTTGTTTTATTTTGCTCCACTGTTCCCACTTTAACTTAATACACTTGAAGAAAATCTTTATACTGCACCGTGTTGCTCTTTGTTGCCAGCACTGCCGCCGTCAGCCAATGATGAAGTGCCACCGGCTGGCGCTTGTGCCTGTTGTTGTGGTGGTGGTGGTGGCATGTATTGTGGATACTGTGGATATTGTGGCTGTGTTTCGCCGCCTATTAATCCTAGTTTATCTGCGTTGTGATATGGAAGAAAAATCGAAATTGGTGATTAATAAAATTTCAACAAATGTTTGTGCAGTTTTTTTTTTTTTTGTTTTTGCAATATAATGCAAACAATTTCAATGAAGTAATTACATACAATATGAGTGAACAATTACATACATACATACATGAATACAATTATGCTTAATACATTGTACTTGGAATGCATTAGAGTACTTCGAATAATTACGGTACTGATGTTTCTGTGAAATATGTTATATATACAACTATGATGAAAATAATAGCAGTGCGATGTAAACAATCGACAAGTACTTATATATACATATGTGCGTGTATAAGTAAAACAACAAGCAATTGACAAATGATAATATGAAGTGAAATCCACACCCACCTCCACCTATTTATACTTACTTTAGATAATTAAAGATTAGGAATACTTTTTGATCCTTAAACGGTGCTTGACAGAAGAGAAACTTTTATTCACATTAGAGAATCCCAAAACCGAACTACTGAACTCGACGTAAGCTCTTAGCAGAAACATTAGACACGAGTTTGCACTGCTCTGTTGATTAGTCTTTTATAGGTTAATAACAACAGATCAAGCTAGACATGTTAGCCTATGGAATAAAGGCTTGCAACAAGAAGTTGCCAATGACATTCGTAATAAATCTGTACAAAAGCAATCACTTGACACCGTCGTCAGAAAAATCTGATTATCGAACTTCCTTAGAGGACTGGACTAACTAGTCAAATGTCACGCTTAAAAAGTAAAAATATTGATCTTATATGAAGTCGAGTTAGTTAGCCAAATATCACACTTAAAAACTAAGGTTATAGAGTTTCAATCAAAAGAAACGCATCCAATGGAGACTTAATGAAAATAAGGGTTAGTGGTTCCATCAATGACGTCCAATTTTTTTAAATAATAAACGAAAATCAGATCGCTTCCTTTATTATTGGAATTTGAGTGAATTTTAGCCAGTGAAAAATTTGGAAACGAACCCTATCGACAAAAGTAGGTCAGTAGCTGTGTCAGACATAAGTTTTACATAGAAAGACTTACAATTACATTTATTTTGGAAGATTTGCAATTTCAACATCAAATGGTTAATTACCATAGGCCCATATATTTAAAATCAGGACTATCACTGAACAAAGTTTTGTCCTCTTTGAAAACCATTCAGCAGGAATAGAGATTCTATGAAATAGTTTAGGAACAGGATTATTTCACCTAACTTCATTATGGATCCGTTATTTTCCATAACCATTTTTTTCAGTCACAAATATTGCACACCAAAGTTATACACATATGTGTGCTGGAATACCTTTTCTGCTTGAGATTGTTTTAGACTTAAACAAGATAATTGATGAAGGGGCCATATACAAATTTGACATTACACTTTTTTTCATAATATCGAGTATTTATAATACAAAATACATAAGTATGTATATAAGAACATATATATGCATTGTGGAAGAGATGAATGGAGTAAATCTAAAGGTCAAAAGTTTTAATTAAATCGTGGTCCGAAGAAATCGAGGGCGTGTCTTTAAGGTGAAAGCCATAAGACAAGATAAATTTGACTTGAATTTGACACAAAACCTGGTGAAGTAAATTCTTAACTCGAGATTAAACGAATGCTTTGATGAAAAATAAACTCTGAAAAATGGTAAACACCAATATGAAGTGTCGTACTGAAACGATTTAATCGTTTAAAATTTTTTTGAGCTTCCATTAAATAAAAATTCTGAGTATTGAGTTATACTGAGCTTTTTTAGAGCTTCCATTAAACAAAAGCTTTGAGTATTGAGTTATATTGAGCTTTTTTTTGAGCTTCTATTAAGCAAAAACTTTAAAAATG
Organism: Bactrocera oleae; assembly: GCF_042242935.1. Classification (NCBI taxonomy): domain Eukaryota; kingdom Metazoa; phylum Arthropoda; class Insecta; order Diptera; family Tephritidae; genus Bactrocera; species Bactrocera oleae. Next base: position 49,896,913 of record NC_091540.1, on the reverse strand, counting down.
TGGTTATACTGAGCTTTCAGCTGACTTAAAAGCTTGTTAATACGTAATTTGTTACGGTTACTTTGTAGGTCTGGTGGAATTTCGGAAATAAAACCGATTTATTTTGGTTTTGGGAATTATAACCAACTTTGAGTCTCAATGAAGCTTCTTTCTATTTCCAATATAAATAAATATTTTAATATTGCTGGTCCTTGATACTTTTATCTATGACAGATATCTTAAAATAATATAATGGAGGGTAAATATGCCAATGTTAGTAAAAATTATCGCAAGGGTATGTCATGCACCATGCTTACTCGAAAATGTGGAAATTTGTTAGTGTACATGTGGGGTGTGATTTCGGGAGAATGACGTTGATGATCATGATGATGAAGTTTCAATTCCAATCGGGTTAAGCACGAAATTTACACACACATAAATTCAATTCAATTCAAATCAACGCACAATAAAGCCCAAAATATATGCAAATAATGCGGAGTATAGCTTACAAATTTGCCGAAAGCACAATCAAGTTCGGTTGTGAAAAAAATGGTTACAGTATGTTACGAGTATGTTAATGTTTAATTTATCTTCAATTTTGTTAAACTAGTTAGATTTATGAAAATTTTGAATTATGTTGTACGATTATTTATGCATTAGCAGCCGGAGGATTGCCGCCCTCCTCTTTGTTGGTGGGTGTTCTCTGTATGGTATGCTCGGGTGCACCTTCGTGTACCGTTTCAGTTTCGGACACGGATTCGGGTGCATGTTCGGATTCGGATTCATGTGCGTGCCTATTATGTTTGGATGCGTGAGCTTCAGCTTCGTTAACAGATTGATTTTTAGTTTCGGTTTCGATTTCAGTTTCGGATGCCGACGATGTTCGTGAATGTTCAGATGCGTTGTTTTTGTGTGATTTGGATGTTTTTGTGTATTTGCCAATAGCATTGTTATTATTGTGATCGGTATGCACGTATTCGGGTTGTGAATGTGCGGAAACAGTTTCGTCTACGGCAGAAACGGCTGGTACTACCCATGCTTCTACAATGCAAAAATTGTGTAAAAACAGAAAAACAAAAGTGCAATTTGTAAGCGTGTTTCTTTTCTCATAATTAAAAATTCCATTTTTTGTTTGTGATGGCAAGTTGGTCATGTGTGTGATGATAGCGAGTTTTTGTAGCGTGTTGCGATGAGTTACGCGTTAAGTTTCGTGAGTAATAATGGAAATTAAAATAATTTAAAAAACAAAAAAAAAACTGATAATAACTTTATGAACTTTATGACACCAAAATGTTTTCAAACTTTTTACTCTGTGTTTGTAGCGACTCTTCTTCAAATTTCTATAATTTAGCCGCCGTCAAAATGAAGTTAGCTTTCTGATAGCTCTTTTAATACTTAGCGATTTGTTAAATGCTGAAAATTGTGCCAGTATTGAGCGATTTTGAGGTGAATTTTCTGTTTACCTTTCGCAGGGTGTTAATTGAGTGTAAAATATTTTATTGCTTAGGTCAAATAATGGTGCAAACTTTATACGTGAGTTAATCTTCATCTTTTTCTGCAATTTTTTTTTTAATAAATGAAATAAAAGTTCAAATATAGACAATAAAAATATAAAGTATATATAATTGTGTATAAATTTATTATTTGTTTTTTATATTTAAACAGTCATATTATTTTCTTTGATTGAGATGAAGTATGGTTTATACTCATATGTGAAAATTGTATGACATCCCTAATATGTAGTTTTATTTGCGCCCTTGCAAGGAAAAATTCTCTTATGTAATTGGATTGTGCGGATTTCGTTTTTAAGTTTTCAGTAATATTTATGAACATAAATTTGGATAAAAAAAGTTTTAATATTAATATTTTCTTAACTTTTAATTCTTCAATACTAAAAGCTTAGTTGGCAACAATCTACAGGTTCAATAATTTTAGTAACTAAGGGAAACATAGCACTGCCAGTTTAAAAAAAAAATACAAAATAAAATCTAAAAAAATTTATCTTTTTGAAATCAACAATAATGCGCAACTTCAAAAAAATAATTGTCAAAAAAATAATCATTTGTATACTTTTGTATTAAAAAAATGCGTATTGCATACAACAATAACCCTAACTAATATAATAAATAAAATATTTAATCTCAAACAAATCATAAAAATAAGAAGAATTTTATTTAATTAAAAATTATTTTAAAAAAATTAAAAAATTAAAAAAAATTAAAAAATACTTGCATACAAATGTTCATTAAATTTGCTTTGAAAAATATTGAAAAAAAAATAGTTCAACTTCTTGGTGAAATCTAAAAACGAAATTCCAAGTTATAGCAGAAGAAAATTGCTATTTTTCCAAAACTCAAAGTCTTCACCTAAAGTACTGTTGTAATGTAATAATTAAAATTACTTTTGAGATATTTCTAAAATTAACTAACATTGTTTGCAAGCTAACTTATTAAGTTTGAAAGCCCTCGGCCCGGGATAATATGCTACTGTTCTGTTAATATCTTAAAACGTTTTTATTGAAAAATTATTATTATGAAAACATATAGTTTTTTTGCATCTATTTATGCCTAACAGATATAACTACAATTATACAAATTTTCTAATTAATAAACTTTTTAGCACTGTTTGAAAATGCATTCTCATAATTGTGACAAGCTCGAACGATGCCGCCTTTGATGCTTGGATGCTCACTCTAAGAGAAACTAACATTAAAACCGATGAAAGATTATTTACATAAATTATATCCTAGGGCCGACAACTGCCATTTTTATATTGAATCATTAAAATGGATTTCAATAAAAAGAATAAAAGTGAAAAAATATATAAAAAAAGTAAGTGGCTAACTAGTATAACATAAATACCACTTAATATCAAAAATATAATGCCTAAAGTCTTAAAACCTAAAATCTTTACTAAAAAAGCATTAAGCTTGAAGAATAATTAAAAAAAAAATAATAATAATAATAAATAACTAAAAACTAATTTAACCAAATTTAAATACAACCAAATAGAGTCTAACTTAACGGCAGGTACATTTATGTGAACGCAACTGGCGAAATTAAATTACAAACGAACACACAAGTAAACTAACAAACAAACGGCAAAAATGAGAACTTTGATTACTCTTGAACAATTTCATAAGTTACGAACTTTTAACAACACCACTTTGAACTTACGACTCGTGAATATCGCAAAACGAAGCACTCAGAAATTTAATTATTTTTTATGTTTTTTGTTTTAGAACATTTATTAAAAGAAATGTGCTTTACAGATTTTACGAAGCTTAGCAGATTGCGTTCGACTTTCGTTAAACTCTTAAAAGTATGCAATGATTTTAATATGAGTAGTATATGTAGAGACTATCATATGTTTATGGGGATACTATGTACGCACCCGAATGAATTGACGTAGAAGTAACTCTGCTCGAAATAAACACAATGCTTCCTAAACTCTACTGTAAATGGTATTTAAGTAGCAAAAAATATGTCAGAAAATACGGATTTGTGTCATTTCTGTGACCAAAAGGCAGAGACACCAGAGCACATACTCCTTGATAGCCCACTAATCACAAGAAGAAGGAGTCCGGTTATCGGGCAAATGAGTTCGGCACGAAAACACTTCACAACCATTAACACACAAGCTTTACTAAGCCTCTACAATTCAACCGTGTGAAATGAGTGTTGTGATAAGAGGAGAGGGACAACAGACCACTGGTCGCAGTGCATTTCTCAATTTTTAATTTAACTATCTATCCTTTCGAAGACACAGAAAAGTGGGAGGATGGTGCATTTCTTAAATAATAGCAAAAAAAAAAATCACAAAAATTCGAAAAACTCAGTTATTAATCTCGAAAAAGTATAGCCGCCTATTATACAAGTGTTGAGCTCAGTTATAAGCTAATGGCGAGAATTGAAAGCAACCTAGGGATAACGAAAATCGAACTTGAGTCTACAGGTACGGAGTAGACTGCAGAAGTCACTTTTATCTTATGCCCAGATCAAAAATACATTATTGGCAAGAGCCTGATAACTTCTAGAGATTGCTGAAACTGAGAATGGTAGGGCATCACGCTGTGCCTTAAAGGAAAATCGTTTCGGAGATATGAACGTGTTTATAGAATTTTTTAACTCAGTGTAATCGGCTCCAAAAACTTTAAACACATTTTCTCGAAACCCTGTTTTCAGTGTCGATGAGAAAAATTTCAGCGAAACGGCTGAACCAATCGACTTGAAATTTTCACACGATCTTCTTAGACGCATTTATCAATGATAGAATAAATACGATTTTACCTAACATTTATGATTTTTTTTTAATCTTTTCACTAAAAACTCTACTTTTTTTGGTAAGTTGCTGTTTTCTCAAAAATCGAAATTTTGACAAGTCCTTAGATCTTTACCTGTATTTAGCTATTGTAATAATAAATTCTTTATGTTTTCGGATTTGAGATAGTTTTAAGAGAAATTTGTCTCGCCTCGAAACAACCTTTTTTAAAGGTCCTACCAGAGATCGGCTACGGGATCAAGAGATTCCAAATTTTTAAAAAAATTAATCGCGATTACATAACCATAATTAAATAGTTTACCAAATATTGTTCGCTTACTTACGTTGCATACTTTTAGGATTCAGTTGCATAAATGCTACTCTTCTATTAAAGCATCCAAACGCATCTTTTGCCACAAACAAATGCAAACTTCACGGGTCTTAATGTGACAGTGTTGCCGTCTTTTCAGTATATACCATACATAAACAATAATTGACGAACTAAAAGCAATTGCACAATTAAACTCAACTACAGATTACTCAAGCGTTCGACGTCTGCTCGCCAAAAATGCATTTTACAAGAATTTCGCTGATATCGAACCTGGTGCTTCGGCCAATTGACATTTGTTATGATTGCACTGTGATACCGCCGATGTGATTGATGGGATAATGAACAATTTCATTCACTCAATTACAAGTCAATTAACACCGATTAGAGTTGTTGAAATTTTGAATTTGCTTAATTTCCGCATTCCGATTGTGCCTTGGTGGGATTTACATATGCACTTATATACATACATACATATACATACATGTATGTATGTGTGGCGGTATGAGCGCATTAATTGACAATTTTTTGTTTTAGTAAATTTGTTTTTTAATTATTTGTTGTTGTCAGTTGGTTGAGCTGTTCGTTTAATCTACTTATATTTTACAATAGTTTCGCTGCACATTTTCACATGATACCGCTAGTAAATATGTACATAATACATACATATAGCGCACGCTGACAATTTCATCTTCAAATTTTGGCTTTCAAAAAATTTCGATTTTTTTTTATTAATTTTTATCGTTTTTGTTTTTTGTAAAATATTTTCTAGCACTCTACATAAAATTGCCTACAAAAATAAAATAGAAAATGATATATATATTTATATCGGTAATTAATAAAAGAGTAAAAATAGTAGACAACAACATAAAGGATGCGTATGTTATGACAGAAATGATTCGTGTAAGTGTATTGTAAAAGTAATTTTTTTTTTCTATAATTTTAAGTAAAATATTATTAATTTTTTCAATTATTAGAAAAAATATTTTCTTTTTGGTGCAATCGAAATTTGTGCTGAAAAGATTCTAATAAATCAAATGTGCTGTTCAATCAGTTAAAAAAGTGTGTAGATAAATAGTTTACTAAGAGAATTTAAAACTATTTAATTAATTATTTAAAAAAAGTTAAAATTTAATATTTTTTTTTATAAATAAATTGTGCAAAGTTTAACACTTGAGAAGGCGCTATTAAAATATATGTAAATATATGTATAGGTGTGTGTGCCAAGGTCAGGCAAATCTCATAGTTTAATATTGAAACTAAAATCATGTAAGTATATAAACATTATTCATAGAGTTTGTCAACAGCTATATTTGGAATTTAAATGCTGCTGCGCTTTCATGCACTTACTTGCAATAATGCCCACAACGACCAGTCCAATAACGCCCATAATAATCATCATCTGTGGCGCAGATGCGGAAAAATTCATTAAATACATGTAACTTCATGAGATAAATGTAACGGTACCTTCAAGTTTTGTAACCAGAATTTTCGTTTTAGTTTACCAGCTTGTTGCTCAAATTGCGAAGCACCCTGTTGTAAGGCATCAGCTCGATCATCCAATTCCGATAACTTTTGATCTCTCTCAAGCACCTTCTCCACATTTGTTCGCATTATGTCGACGACCTATGAACACGAATGTTATTGCGTGAATGTAAGAGTGTAAGCTTGAGCATATGAATATAGGAATATGTAGGCTGGATGAGGTTAGTTAAGTTAGGTTATATGGCTGATGCGTCATCGTGGGATCGTGCGATCACATGTACAGCCCACTGTGAAACCAGATTACCGCTGCTGTAGTCGGATATCAGCTATCGACAAAGCGTTTTGAACCTATCACAAAGTTTTTTAGGTGATTTATTTTTACAAAGCAGAAAGTGTTGAAATGATTCTATCTCATCTTACTCCAAACAGCTTATGCAACTGGCATTTGATACAATTTTAAATCTTATTTCATCATTAATGCCGTTCGGAGATCTCTTTCTCTCTGTGCATTATTTACAGGAAGGCAATGAATCTTTTACACGAAGAACTTTCTGTCAATGGATTGCTCTCGCTATAACTTGAAAACATGTTCTTTTTTTATCCATTAACAGAACCGATATTTTCTATAAATTCTACATCTGAACCGAGCCATTTTTACTTAGATTTGACAAATTTTCACTTACTTACAGATCAGTAATATATATGTTATAGTTTCTCAAAAAAATATCACGAATATGTATCTATAAATATGTATTTGCAAATTTCTGAATCATACATAGAATCTTTCGGGTCAGATAGCAAAGGATCTCAACATCTCTTATGGATCGACTTACTACATTTCGTTTAATGTTTGCATAATGAAGCGTGTCAAGGCTATACTCGAACATCTGAAACTATTGAAAAAACGACGTCGAGTAGAGGTCGCAAAAAAGATGCTTGACGACGTAGGTGAAAACCCTACATTCATCAAACGTATTCTAACTAGTGACGAGACTCGGGTTTATGGATATGACGTCGAAACTGTCAAACGTCAAACAATCTATTTGTATTGAAATACGTAAAAATTTAGTTTCTTTTTGTCAGTTCGGCTAATTTTTGATCAGAAATATGTATTAATATCGTTGCTTTTTTATTGCACTAAATTCATTTCACCAATTGTCTCCAATCTTCTGAAGTGACACGATGTTAAAAGGTTAAAAAATATGTTTTATGATGTCCTTACAATTGTTTAAAATGAATAGAACAATTTGGAGTTATTAATAATCCATAAAATATCGCTGGTTCAAAGTTCAAACTGAAACCATTCATAAAATATATACTGAGAGAAGGAAATATTGCACGAGAGAAAATACGCATATTCAAGAATTCAATGAATTGTGAACCTTTTCTCCGAATGATTGCAGAATCTTCTGGGGATAAATTTTGACCTTGTCTTCCGACTTCGTACAGGTTCTATGAAAAACTAGTTAAAAACGATTGAATTTTGTGAATAGAGCGACCGCTGTCTTGGTACCAAGTTTAAGTATACAACCATTTAGTTGAGTCATTGGAAGGAAAAAGTTGAGTCACTACTTTATAAAGCCTAAAATTTAATCGAAGACTAGAACAGACTCTCAATATTACGAGGAAATCCATCATAAACATTTTAAATCACACAAATACATAACAGCCAGGATCTGTCTGGTTAAACTTAGCATAACAGCTACACACACACATACTCACCTCATCGACTTGTGCCTGCGTCTGCTGTAACCGTTTTTGTGCTGCAATCTGTTGAGGATTGCGCGGTCCACCGACAATCTCACCATCACCGCCCTCACCTGCGGCAGTATCAGCTGGTGGTGCATCGGCTGCTGGTCCTGGTTCCGCCCTATGAATCGCATTTTTTAAATAAATAGTAAATTATGCTGACGTAAGTATTATCATAAACAAGTTTTATGGCCAAATATAAATACTAAGAGACAAAAAACAATAACTAAACTAATTAAAAATAAAATAACAATTTAATTAATAATTATTTACACAGCTTCAAACTGGTTAAGTGCAACTGTACATGTATGTGTAGTGTAGTGTATATAAACTAGTGTGTACCAACAATTTTTAACCTCAAAATTACAAAAGTTCTTCTAAAAGTTTCCCATATGATTTAGCGATACCCAACACTATTTTTACAGTTTTGTAAAATTACTTACTCATCCTTCTTCTTATCTTTCTTGCCCATTTTTGTTGTGAAGTTTTAACTAAAACCGATGAGCTTGAAATTAAATTAAATTTAATAAAGTTGTCATTCATTTTATAGATTTATTATTTATGGAGTATATTTAATTGATAATAAAGATGGTAAGACTGTGAAATCATTGTTCAATCATTTTTTGTTATCGATTTCTTCATTGGATGCTGCTGTTCTATTTATATTTAGCTGACAGTCCGGATTCCGAGTAAAGCATCCTCGCCGTCCCGGACTTAGAAATTAAAAGAAAATGTGTTGCTCTCTCACCTATTATATAGATTTCCAGAGAATTATAATATGGAAAAAATCGATAACTAAAAAAACCGTCCCGGATTTTGCCGTGAAAAATATAGTCACCTAAACTTATAGGTATTTTCCACAAAATTGTATTTTTAACTTTTAAACAATTAAAGTTGGGAGAACTCTGTCGCTCTTCCTACGTGAATAACCTCATAAAACTATAAATCAGAGAAATGAAGGTAAATGTTATAAAAATTTTAAGTTGTTTCTAAATTGATGTTCGGTTTTATGGCGAAGATTTTTCTTGATAAAAATTTACTCGCTGGATTAAAATTTTTTATAGAAAACCCAAAGTAGTCACATAAAAAGTGTTTCTATTGTTTTTGATTATACTGCTTGTATTCGAATCCGCGGCCGGAATAGCCTGAATTTTAATGAATCTCTTGAGTTCTTGGTTAGAAAAATAATGTATTTATTCAAATTTTACAAAACAAAACTGGAAAATGAAAATTGTCTATGGTTGAAGGTCATTCCACTGGTAACTGATTTTTTCTAGTTGAAAGTAACCCTTATAAGAAGCTGCAGAGAGAGAGTAAGCAAGTGCTTTGAACGGTTTTCTGTGACACAAGCTTTAAATGGAGACTTCTAGGAGAGAATTTTAGAGGTGTTTGTGACAATCTGTGGTAAGTTTGTTACGAACAGATTTTGTCTTAGTGCGTTAAGGGCACATCATTTAAAAAATTTATTTTCATTTCAAAATATCATATTAAATTCTAAAATGGATATTTGAAATAGTTTTTAAATTACAGCAATTTAAAATTACAGGAAAAATTAACCGATCGCTTCAAATTTCATCGCATTCGTCTTCATTTTCTGTATATGCATGGTTCTCTATACAATGACCTATCAGTTTTTGCTCTGATCAAAAATCAAATTTCGGCAAAATCAAAAGTTTTTGACATTTTTCAACCGTAGGTCATTGTACGGACAATATTTTAAAGAGACATTGGTTTCATCCACGGAGAAAGTCGGAATCACTGCAGCAGTGAAGGAGTTTTTTTAGCGTCGTATGCAATCGCGTATAACTCGAAAAATATTTACTTCTTTCCTTCAAAATTTCATTGTGTATTCAAACATTTTATGGTGTATTCTCAAAATATGTATAAATATAACCGTTAAATTAACTTAATAATAACTTATAAAATTAACTTAATAATAATTTTATAGCTATTGATTGAGTAGGCTTTTTTTATTAAATAAAATCGCCTTTGTGTACGCTGCTAGACTAGCTGCGCCCCTTAATATCATTTTTTTAACACGAAGGTTAAAAAAAAATTAGATTACAAAACTCCACAAGAAGCTTTCTCGGCACACTGCCTTTAGTTTGTATCATATGTTTATGTCAGGAAATAAGAGTTCGGAATAGTTCTTCCGCAACAAAGGTTTGTCATGAACTTTGACAGGTAGACATTGTGGCAACATCCCGAGTTCAGCTTTTTATCTCAATTTACACCTAAATATACGAGTACTTAAAATTAATTATTATATTAATTTAAAATCAGAAATACATGGAATCTTTTCGTAATCTGTGAAAAGTTATTTCAATTTAAAAATATGAGTATGTGAGAAATTCTCAAAAAAAATAATATAAATTATGAATTGAAATTGAATAATTAGTTTAACTGAGCAATGCAGCAATATCTACTGCATGTTTTTTAATAAATCTCTCCTTGCTTTATGCACTTAGTAAAAAATCAATAGAGCTTTTGTACACGGTGCCAAGTTCGTGTGAATTTATGCGAGTATGAAAGTATTACGGACAAGTAGTGCGAAAATATGCCTACGTGAGTCAAATCAGCAGGCATTTATTGAAAAAAAGTAGGAAATATTCTCCACTGTAGCACAATTAAAGGGGCCAACAAATTGTTAAGTGAAACGAACTTATCCTCCCTCAACGATGCTAACCTCTTTAGGGCGCCACAATATGGCCAACTGTAACGTGGCACGTAATTATTAATTAATAAACGCAGTCTCTTGACATTTTCATCAATTGGTTTCCTGCTATCGCGAAGCTATTGCAAACGATTACAGGTATATGTATGGATACTATACGCACTTAGTAATTGGAGTATATGTACGTATATTCAGTGCAGAACAGCTGTTTTGAAGGAACTAGTATTGAAGTAGTTTTAAAGGTATAAACTGAGATGAACAGTATATTATCTATCTCTACATATGTATGAAGGTATAAAAAGCAAAAAGGATTAATAAATATTAAAGTTGTCAGTACAAAAACAAATATTTTAAGTATACTCTTTATCGTTTAATAAATTTAAATTTTAACTCATTTATTAGTTTATAAAAAAAATTAATACTAATAACCTGAATTTTTAATGTGTGTGTGTGTGTATTTTATTATCGTGTCATTCGTAAGTCTTACTCTGCGGACTCTTTTTTTGTAGCAAAATAAAAGAGACTTGAAGGTTTTGTTTACTGCAGTAAGGTTTATACCTACGAAATTTTGAAATCACTAGTAACTATTGGAAAAAAAACCTTGACAAAGCCATACCAAAAAATAGATAAATACAGGTAAAATATAAATATTGTCTTCAGTTTGTTGTCTTTCGCTTTTTGTTGCCGACAAAAAAATATGCTTGGTTAATGGCAAGTGTACGCAAATAAAACAAAAGAACAGATAACAGTCAAAAATTGCTACTCAATATTTATGTAATTATTTGAAGCTGTTTTTTCGATGAAGATTTAGAAATCTGTTTTCGGTACTAGAGCATAGAAAATTTATATCTTCAAGGTGACAAAATATCGCAAAAAAACGATACAACATATCTTATGTGACATGGAAGCAATTATCTTCTAATCACCACTCCAGATGTTTATATAAATTATTTATCTCTAAATGTGTGTGCTTGTGAAAGAGATAGCAATACCTTAAAATATACCTAAATATATATGTATAAATTATTTGATTATTAGTAAACTAGATTTGATAAATAGTAAGTATCTGGAAAAATCCGTTATCCTTATTTTATCGTACTTTGCACCTTCATATTCTGAGGTATACCTTTTGATAAAATTTAACTCGGATTGGTCTATTTAAATCAATCAAACAATCAAATCGATAAACAATTGATTGTTGATGAAATTGGACAACCTTGGCGCTCTAAAAATGAACCGATGCCGAAAAAAAATTCGCTAAAGGCGCTGAGGGCCATCCTAGCCGCGGCTAAGTTTGGAAAATTGGATCAAAAGTTGGCATGCTTGTATTGGCTCAGGAGTCTATTTTGAAAATTTATGTTAAAATTCGTGAAAATGTACGTAGTTCATTACCAGTTTTTTGTTTGATCAGATGGTATGTATAAGACAAGGAAGAAATAATTTTTATTTTATCAGCTTTCTTCCAGTAGGCACAACACTTGTCAGCTGCGTGCTTGAAAGGTAATTACACCATCTGACTTTTGACAATTGAGTTCAATAATTTATTGATGTTAGTCACTAATCGAATTCTGATATTATTTTTATACAAAGTGTTCATTATATTACATTTATTTTTCACCGCTACTTTTGAGTGAAAACACCAACAGCTGATTTCCCGTGTTGTACAACTGTTTGATTTTTATAATTCATATTTATTATTTTGACTCCCTATTTCGTAATTACTCAACCCCACGTATTAAACTAAATATTAGTGTTTTTTCGCAAAATTAATTAAATACTTGTATATACATAGGTATATAAGGAATAAAGGCAAAGTGAACCAGCTTCGATCGTAAAGTCATCAGGGCTCACGTGAGTTGCTCGGAAATGAATGCTTTTCCTACATCATTGTACGAACACACATACATACATACATATGCTTATATGTTTATGGAAGAGCCTACATATTTACGCGTGTCATGGTGGCGTACGCCTGAGAGGCTCGTTTGCCGTCGACCATTTTGTATTTGTTTTTGTAGCACCATGAATTGTTTGATCGCTTGCACACGCAGCACTTCCACCAAAACAATTTCTATTAATCATCATTTGCACAATTTCGTGTAATAAAAATCACCCAAACTATATGCATGTCAATAAAAATTAAAAAAAAAAACCATAATTAAAATAAAAAAAATCAGAAGTGCACACCAAAAAATAAAAATAATAAGTAGAAATTGTAAAATCAATAATGACAGCTACTTACATGTTACTCGCTCTGTTTCGATACTTTGCGCTGCGACTGCTGGACTAAAAGCACTGAGCGTTGAGAGAAATTGAGGAATATCAGTTGCTGACGCTGGCGCTACCGCTGCTGCTGCTGCTGCTACTAATTTCGGCTGTTGGCTGCTGTGCTAGGCGAGTGGGCGATAGGGTGCGGCAAGGTAGGCTAAATAGACCGCAAACGCTTTTGCCTACAACAATTTCTGCCAATTATATAGGTACCCTAGCACTGACGGCGACTGTAACTTTGACTGTGTCACAAGGAAGGATGGAAAAGAAACAAAATGCACAACGTTGAGTTGAACTGGCTATAATATGTGTAAGCACGGTGACAGTGTGGCTGGCCACTGACGTTTCTTACTCACCACTCACAGAGACGGTAGGCAACGACAGGGGGTGTGTGGGTGCTGGGCGCTAATTTACGCTGTTGTTTTAGTTGTTGTTGCTTTGATTACGTGCCGTATGTGTTGGAGTTGGCTTTCGGGGGTTGTTTTCGAAATTAACTAGCTTTATGCATTCGAAGTTCGAAAGCAATAGAGACTATGCGTAATTGCTGTATGTTGTTGTTGTTGTTGTTATTATTGCACTTCTGCCTATTACTCGATGACTCGCCAAAAGTATACGTTTGTGTCCTTTGTGTGCTTTTTCGCTAGTTGTTGTAGTTTATTTGGAGCTCAAATTGCGAAATTTGACACTGCAATGTTGGCATTTTTTAGTGTTGAGATAAAGAAAATAGTTGAAATAAATTTTCAAGAATTTTCAAGACAAATTCTTTTTAAGCATTTAGAAAAATAGTAAAATGTGCTTTTTTCGTGCCAACACAGCACAATTAAGTAATTGAAATGAAGGTGTATAGTATAAAGTTTAGAAAATATATTTTAACTACTCAAATAACAGTTAACTCTAAAGTTTTAATTTTAAGCGCATAATTTCATGAAAGCCCAAAACTTGCGTTGGCCAAAAAAAAATCAATGAAAATTTTCACATCATCAAACTTGTGACACTTGGTTCAGCACTACAATATTTCGACACCCTAGGCAGTCAAGCAAAAACGCAATTTGGCACAGCAAAGCATAAATTTCTTAAACTATTACTAAATTATTTAGTTTTTTACAACACTAACACTAACTTTGCACTTTAATTAGTAATAATTATTTAATTTTCCTATAATTTTCATGCGTTGAGCACTTTTTCACTTACGGTAATTTTTAGCCAACTGCGAAAATTTTTTCAAAGCTCGGCTACAGCTCCTCGGCGCTCGTATAATGAATGTTCGAAAGTACGCAACAACGAAATGTGTTGGAATTTTTCTTGAGCCTGTTGGGTCGAACACTTATTACGTGCGTCAGAATGAGAGCGCTAACTACTATTACAGCATACGTAAGCTATTTCTTATCTTTTCAAAGACTTTCGTTTTGCGCAGGCGCTTTTGAAAAAGTTTCCCGTAGACCAGTGGAGACTTGGAGTGCCATACAATGCGCACACATACATGTGTTTGTTGTACACGCTCATGAATGAAATTGCGTTTTATAGTTGAAAAAAAAAACAATTTGTATTCAAAGAATCACATCCGAGAATCCTATTTTTAGCTAAATATGAACGAGTTATTAAAAGAAGCCGCAGAATAAGCATACCGTGGTTCATATGGCAGTATATATGTATGTATGTATGTATGTATATATGAGACGTGTGAGAATTAAAAATATATATATTCAAGCTTGCTTCAAAATTTTATTTTTAATTGAGATCAAAAATTATTTTCATGCTACGAAAGGATTTTAAAAATAGTGAGCTTAATAAAAATAATTATTAAAAATATAAAAATAATAAATAAAAAACATACAAAATCACAATGCACTTATGCACATAAATAAATTAAATAATTTTATATAGAAAAAAAATTTTCCTGCGAAACAATCCGTTCCTATACTATGTAACGCTTATATAAATTAATTTAACGAACTTCTAACTACTAACGATCATGCTGTATGTGAACAAAACTCCATCAAAAATAATATATATAATTGTAGAGGCGTCTTGTCATTTCCACGGTCTGAAAATGATCAATGTGCAGGAAAGGTTTGGCTGCTTTTACACGTTCATCCTAAAATGAGATAATAACTGATAAGCACATTTTTTCAATAAAAATTTGATAATAAACTCACCTCGAGGAATTCCCTATTAAAGTCCGGATTCATAAACTGCAACCTTACCGGTTTGGCGGGTCGCACTTCTCTACGCTTAATCACTTCGATTGCCTCCAAAATGAATGCCTCAGGGAAGCCTTGAGAATTGCCAAAATTTACATATTTCAGTTTTGGACATTTGATCAAAAAGTCCAAAGCTTCGATTGGCAATTTCCACGAATAACCTATATCTATTTCTTCCAGTTCTTTTAAATCGTTAAACATCGCTATCGAAACATAGAGCGGCACATTATCTACGCCCATGTAAAGTGTCTTTAAGCTGGTTAATTTCGATATGAATGTAAGATCTCTGGTTGTTATGCGTGAGCCGAGAAAAAGTAATTTTTCCAAAATATGTTTTTTACGTAAGCCCCTGAATAACTCTCTAGCCTCATACAAGCCGCACTCACATATGCCATAGTAGTAGCCGCTGGCGGGTAACATGGCATCCCCACGTTCGATTTTCCGGCATCTGCGACATTGCAGTGTTTTAAATTTATTGACAATTAATACTTTCAGGCACGGCAGTTCGCCTATTGACTGACATCTGCGCATTTCATTCCAGTTCGCTTCTAACTCTTGTAAATAATTTAAATTTAGTACCATTTCCAAAGCGTCACTTTTGGCGAACACAGATGGACAGCCGCGTGCCACCAGCTTTCGTAGCTTATTCCGTTGAAGGATACTAACCAAATGTCTGGATTCGAAATCGTGCACATTATCCATAATTAGTTCCTCTAAGTTACGCATTTGATCTATGTAGTTGCCTGCAAAATACAATATGTAGATAATGTTTTCATAAATAAATGAAGAAAGACGAACAGTATACCTGTCACGTGACTATAGTTCAAATGTAGACGCTTCAATTTGAGCAAAGGCAACAGGTTTTGTAAGTCTTTATCAGCGAAGCCATGCAACTCCACGCTTTCTATAGTTTGGTGATCTCTTCGGAGCTTACGAAAGAATCTTTCGGTAAAAAACAGCGCAAATGTATCGTCGAATTTAATGCTTTTAATATTTTTCATTGGGAACAGGTGAGTGCCGATCAAATGGCCAAATTTTGTCACTAAACGACTATCGAAAAAATGCTCGTCACAACCTTCGACAATTAATTGATGAATATAGTGGTTACAATAAATTTTTGCAAATCTATCGCATGTGCGTGAAAAATTTCGCTTCGCTCTCATTCCCTTTAGTTGTTCGAATATAGCAGTTAAGCATTCATCGTTAAGATCTAATATTGTTGTTGATGTGGCCATAGCTGTTTTACAAAGCTAAAGAAAAACGAAAACAATTCACTTAAATATTTAGACTTGTTTATCATTTTCACAAGCTTACCTTTAACTCCAAAAAATTAAATTTACGTTTATCCACGCGCGTCAAACGCAAGACTAATCTAAGCCTGTGATTTTGTTGTCCTTTTATCGCGCATATGAACCTTAGCGGCATTATCTAAACTGATAAAATGGCGGGCAAGGTCTACACGCAGCAGGTAGTTTCAAGTGAACGCTTAAAACACAAAACTAGAAAATGAAAACAACAAAGCTCAGCTTACTCTCTTTATTTATTTACACATACATACGTTGATGTCCATACATGTATATATATATCGTTTACAATTTTTTTGGTTCTGCAAATATTATTTTCGCCAAAAACAGACATAGAATTTGAATAATCACAAACGGCAGTTCCGTTTCGTTACTGTCTTTTCTACTATAGAGTTACCAGGATTTTTCAAATATTGCTTTTAACAATTCATAATTAAACACTATTATCATGTTTATTAACAGCTTCGAAAAATTCTAGAGACATCAAATATATACCCTGTGTTATATTATTCTATAAAAGAAAATTATAATAACATTTTTGGTTAAATTGAATGCATATGATATGGTTTAATATTGCGTGTAATCAATTTAGGTTTAGTGTAGATCATTGTGAATACCTAAACTCTCTAACCATAGTGAATACTGCATTTAAGGATGAAGCAGCTGTAAACGTAAAAGTAAACATATGGAAAATATACGATCTTAAATATTTTGACATGAGTGCATTTGGAATTGAGGCAAATCCTGCGGAGCTGACTGAAACTGCCGAGGAAAAGCGTCCAAAATTTGGAAACCGTTTCCTAACCGATGACAATGATGTCTTTAAACACAATGCTTGGTAAATATACGAGGATATTGGCAAATTTACGTATGCTCTCAAGTTGGGAACACACACGTTACCGCAAGAAACCAGCACTTGGCGGGCGAACTTTGAAAGATCCACGTGACACTTTTGAATTTAATGCTTGGTATTGTATTACTGATATTAATTACTAATAATGTTAGTTGTTGCACATTATTGCAGGGATAACGTTGAATGGGATGCCGAGCAAGAGAAAGAAGCACTTGCGGCGGTGACTAAGAATTCTACACAGAAAATGAATGCCGAAGACAAGGAGAAGTTTCAGAATGATGCCGATCAATTTTGGGACTCGTTTTATAGCGTACATCAGAATCGATTTTTTAAAGATCGACATTGGCTCTTTACAGAGTTCACTGAACTTGCTACTCCGCCAGGAACTGATGTACAGAAGACACGCAGCATATTTGAATTAGGGTGTGGAGTTGGAAACACTATTCTACCGATTTTGAAGTATAGTCAGGAGCCGAATTTAAAAGTCTATGGCTGTGACTTCTCCGCACGTGCTATCGAAATTTTACGTGAGAACAAGGAATATGATCCAAAACGGTGCGAAGTCTTTGTCATGGATGCGACAGTTGAAGATTGGTCAGTGCCTTTCGCTGAGGATTCACTGGATATAATTGTGCTAATATTTGTACTCTCGGCTATTGAACCAACAAAAATGAATCGTGTTGCCGCCAATTGTTTTCGTTATTTACGTCCAGGTGGTTTGGTACTTTTCCGTGACTACGGTCGCTATGACATGGCACAGCTACGTTTCAAAAGTGGCAAATGTTTGGAGGATAATTTGTATGTGCGCGGTGACGGGACAATGGTATACTTTTTCACACAAGAAGAGGTAAGAGACCTATTCTGCAAAGCTGGGTTTATTGAGGAGCAAAGTGTTGTGGATCGACGATTGCAAGTAAATCGTGGTCGGATGCTGAAAATGTATCGTGTGTGGATACAAACGAAGTTACGGAAACCGTTGAATGAAGAAACGAAATGATAGATAATTGTAAGAATTATTTTAAGTAAAAATAATAAAAAATAATAAAAAACTCATTAATGTATGTATTATTTTTTTGTATTTATACTACAAAATGCTTTATGATAACTTTTTAAGGAGTATGGTGCACCTTTGAAGAGGGATTATGGGATGTACCAAACACATACTTGCAATTTTCCATTTAGTTGATTCTAGTTCGGCAGGCTAATATAATTGTAGAAGAAATCATTCTTTAAAAAATATTTTTCAAAATTTTTTCTTGTAGACCGTCCGGCCCAGGTATCAATTCGGGTTTTCAAAAACCTTTTCTCGTCGGCACGTCATAAAATGAGAATTTATATATTTATAAGGTTCTCGGATATATAATACAACATAAAAAATCCGGATCCTAATTGGACGTTATTGCTCAAGAAATTTGGCATACCTCGAAATAATTTAAAATATAAGCAACACACAATATAGATCCGATTCACACCCAAAATGCAACCTTTACTATGTTCACAACTTTGGCCGCACTGACACTGCCAGTGTTCACGAAAACCTGATAGCAAAGAACGAGTCAGTTTTCGAGTGAATTTGCAGGTAAATGTGTTATTAGCTGCGGCAAATCGTTTGCAACGCCGCGTTATTGTTGTTGTTTTTTTAAGTGATTGGTGAAAAAAATTTCCATGGATAAATTTATTGGATACAAAAATCTATAGTGTTTAACTAAAATTTCTGTTAAAAATTGTGAGTTTCAAGTGCCAACCAATAAGGGCGGTGGCTTTGAGGATGGGAAATAATTATGATAAGCATATTAGCCGTGGTACAATTCATGAAAAATCTTAGAAGACGGGTGAATCACACGCATATATACAATTGCACACCTGCGAACGGTGGTGTGAAGTAAAGAATCTGTGGGAATCAACGAATGAGAAGTAAATACAACAAAAAACATAAAAATAACGAAAGGAGAATTGTCGACTGCAGTTCCATGCAAATGTGCGAAATTTTCTGAACCCAAGAATTTCTGTGTTTATTTGCAGAATACGTTCGTTAAATAATAAAGCTATATTGTGTTGAATTTTATATGCAACTTCTCCAGGGTTTGCCTAAGTGACATGCTTATAGTTGATTTTTATAAATTCCTATTTGTGTTCTCGCAAAGTAATTAAAACTCATATATGCTGTGAATATCTAAAACAAAGTAAAATTTTTTAATATATAAAAAAAGTCAAATTTCAGTTCACGAAAATTTTTTGATCAATATTTCGTTCCATTTCGTTTGATTTCATTAAAAAAAACGTCAGTGTTTGGAAAAATTCTCGCGTAATGTGCTAAATTTATATTGAAAAAGTGTAAAAATTGTTATGAAACCAATATTCCTGGCAGATAAGTGAAAAGTAGCCTACAAGTTCGCTTTTAAATTTACTTTTCCGGAAAAGAAATTGTGCGTATTTTGTGAAGTTAAAGACATTTTTTCTATCTACATCTCAGAATTTCTTACATGCACACATATTACACCGTACATACTATGCATATTACTTAAGTGGAGTCGCGTTTAATGGAGTTAGTTCGGTTATTATAGCTCTTACGTTTTGTGAACTATATTTATCACTACGCTTGCTTTCCTAAAATATTTCTGAATACTTTTATTTAATGACCGTAACTTTATAAGTGCAAGAAAAGCAAAAACAACTAGAAATATTGCTGCATATACATATGTATGTATGTAAATAACAACGCGAGCAGTAGTGGAAGTTGTGGTGTCCGCAAAGCGCACAGTAGAAACAAGCATAAAATCCACTATCGCCACCACCACATTTGTTAGCGTGTGAAGCAATTCTAGAATTGAAACTCAGTTTCGGCTTTATTACCAGTTTACTTTACATATTTTCTTTCCGGTCTTACCTGCATCGCGTCGTTGTCGCGTTCTACCTGCTCGCCGCCCTTTGCACGTTGCTCGCGTTTCATCGTCGCGCGTATAAACAAACGGACATACAACGTTTCATTATTTTTTTTTATAGCTTTAGTAAATAAATTACTTTAATATTTTTGTTTCAATATAGAAATTTTTGTGAATTAGAAGTAACTCTTGAACCCGCCTGCTGTTACTGTTGGCGGCTGTGTTCTACCCCACTAGCAGCAACAGGAGTAAATTATTCATATTTTAGCTGTGTAAAAGACTGGATTTTTGTTTTACAACGTTTAGGACTAGTAAACCTACATCGGTAGTGTTTCGGAGTGAGTGTCAAAAATAAAAACAACAACAAATTGTTGGATACAAAAGGTATTTTTTTGTGAATTTACTGTCTGGCTTAAATAACATAAACGCAAAACTGGCGGACGAACAAGCAGAAAGCGCCAACAAGATGAGTTGGGGAACGCAACTTTGGGTAAGTACCTAGAAAAGTGACACAAGATAAATTATATAGGCTTAAATATTATATTGTAAAATTTTAAATTGTTGAATATAGATGGAACAATGTTTAAACAATAAATAAAATGAATAAAATGAGAGCAAAGGTTTCAATTAATCCTCTAGTGTAAACAGGTGTGCAATAAAGTTATGGTGTTGAGAAAAAAATTTCGGAATATTTTGGACGAATTTATATCAAATGAAGGAGCAACTTAAACTTAGGTATATTATTGGTCTGAACTTCAATGTTACTTAAATAACATACTATAAAGCCTGGAATATTATGCTATCGTCTTTATCAGATTCAGGCGGCCACTTTAAACACGTAAACTAAAGCAAAATTTACGTTATTGATGCTTAATAAGACCAACTAAAATATGAGACAAACAAATTGGCTATTAACCCATTATGGCGTCAACCAGAGGTAATGCCTTACAAGCCACGACTTGTTCTTAAGTGTGCGTGGCAATCTGTGTATTCACTTACCTGTACGCAGCAGTCAGAACTTCGATAAATTTTTTTTATATGAGAAAGAATTGCAAAAAATACCCATTATTATAATATTTCCTGTAGAAAGGGATTTATATATTATATGTATGTATGTATATGTACATGTATTTATATATCATATGTTTATTGATCTTAGATTTAATAACATTGATAAAAAAAAACTACAAAAAAATAATTATCGATTGGCAGCTCTCTTTTTTGTGTTCCTTATGACAAGGCTGGCATAATTTGTGCCCGTGGGCAGGACTTAAAGTTCTAGTTCGAGTCACTTGTTTTTTTTTTCATAATTCTTCTGACTCAAATTGTGATTCTTTTGCACAACGTTACTTATATACCTACACTCATATTCATAAAAATATTTCATTGCCTTTTAGTTTTCCTTATCTGTCGCTACAAACAGGTTCTGCGACTCTCATGCAAATTTCGTTGGCCATCTGAGCCATAAGTTGTGTACATTAGTGTCTCTCTGCCACGGTTCTTACTTGTCTCAGTCGATATTAACTCGCGATTAGCCATATTTTTTGCTTTCTTTCTGCTGCATGAGAGCAGAAAACACGTGTGTTTCTATTAATAAGTATCCGCTGTTAAGTTTCGCGTTTAACGTCCATATAACTTTCCATTCTTTATGTCCAATTTCAACTCCAAACCGCCTCAGGTAGTGAATTTTTTTCGTAGGTACCTTAAAGTTTTTACTTCTTTAGTGGTTATTTAATTTATTGCACCTATCTAGTTCCTGTAAAATATTGTAATGATTTTCGCGTACCACACCCGCTGGGCACCACTTTGGACTGCTGCGTTCTCTGTGGTTATAAACTTCCCTGAACAAGTAATCATGTTACTCATCCATATAACCCACCTAACTGGCGTTGTTTCAGTACAGCTGGTCATCTCGTTGCCTGACGCTTTCATATGCTCACAAATGGCCAAACCTTTTCATTGTGTTCTCTGTCTGCCGGTCTCGGTGTGTTACCATCCGCACGCTGTCCCTACCGCTGTGTTCGTTTGTCTGCTTTCGGGGGTTGTTTACTTCCGTGTTTTCACTGGACGATTTGGTTTGTGTCACTGCGTGTCGTGCGTCACATACATTACCATCATTCCTCCATGTGGCATAGCTCGTCTAGACTATCTGATTTCCGTAATTTGCCGGCTGGCACTTGAAGTGGACACACATATTTTTTTTTTTTTTTTTGTTATTTTGTACGGATTTTTATGTACGTATTTTATGTTGTTGTTCCACTCGATCCGCAAATTCGTATTTAATTACTCTATTGCAGTGGAATTGCATTCTCCGTTGACCATTTTGGTAATGAATTAAGTGCCTGGTGGGCTGGCTGGCTGCCTGTGGCTCGCCTGTCGAATGTCAATAAGCGCACTCAATGTTAATGAATACTGATGAGGCCTCGTACGGAAGAATTTTTATTTGCTTTTGTTAAGCGAATTCTGCTTGGCTCAATTAAATTTTAAGTTATTCCGGTGACAATGTTTAATACGTACCTATGGTGAGTTAATTGGAACTAGCTGGACCAAGCTCTTGATACCTCGCAAAGTCGAAGAAAACCATTTTACAATAATAATATCGATTTAATATTTTTTGTGTCAATTCAAACCATTTATCTTCGTTCCATACTGTTAAATTTTAGTATATTTTTACCCTGAATTTGCTCACTTGTCGGAACTGCCGATATTGTACCACTATAGCTTATAGCTGTCATATAAACAGACCGATCAAAAACAAGTTCTTGTATGTAATATTTTTTTATTTGAAGAGATTATCTTCACGAAATTTAGCATAGATTATCGTTGTTGTTGTTATAACGATTATCTAATCCCCGTTTGGGTGATAAATTCTAGATTCGTTGTCGTCGAGGTCATCTAACGGAAGGCCCAGGAAACGAGCTGTTTCGACGGGGTCGGACCATAGGGAAAGGGGTGTTAGATGAGTGGGGTTTGTAGGGCATGCAAAGAGGTGGTTAGTGTCATGCGGAGACTCATTGCATGCAGGACATGTGTTTAGTATGTCGGGGTCTATTCTGGATAGGTAGGAGTTTAACCTGCTACAGTATCCAGAACGAAGTTGCGCGAGGGTCACTCTAGATTCGCGAGGCAACTCGAGCTCTGTGTCTGCAATGGGTGGTGGTTTGACTCGTATTACGCCATTCACTGAAAGGGAGTCGGTGAAGGTGTTAATGGCTCCACTGTGAATGGCGGTCAGTGCTTGTCTGAAGTTAGTTGCGTCCGAAGTTTGGTCGACGTGCTGTCTGATGTCGTCGACGTAGTCAAGGAAGGACCTCTTGATGTTCCTAGGAGGCTGCTCCGCTGCAAGCAGGCGTCTGCAGGGGTGGTTTCTGCGAAAACATCCCAGCAGAAACTGCTTGGAGAGGAGCTCATTATGTTCCTTAACCGGAAGCATACGGGCCTCACTGTGTAGGTGTTCGATTGGGGACATCAAGAGGCACCCCGTGATAGTCCGGAGTGCAGTGTTCTGACAAGTCTGGAGCTTCTTATTCTGCGTGTCACTACATCCAGGCGACCATATTGCGGCTGCATAATTGAGGACCGGCCGGCCGATTGCCTTGTATGTTGCCAACAACGTTTCTTTGTCCTTTCCCCATGAGCTGCCGGCAAGCGACTTGAGGATTTTGTTGCGGCTCTGTACTTTGGCAGTTATCGCGGTCGTGTGAGGAGTGAAAGAGCACAGACTGTCCAAAGTGACGCCTAAAATTTTAGGGTTATTTACTGTCGGAATTTTTGTGCCATCGACTGAAATGTTCAGGTCCAGTCTGTACTCCTTCGTCCAATTGGTGAAGATGGTCGCTGTGGATTTAGTGGGGGAGAGTGTTAAGTTCCTTGCAGAAAAGAAGCGAGAAAGATCGGAGAGGTAGCCGTTTACTTTTGAACACATGCCATCGATTCCATTGCCCGACGTCAATATCGTACAGTCATCTGCGTACGAGGTCATTGAAATTCCCGCTGGTGGCTGGGGGAGTTTCGAAATGTAGAAATTAAACAGTAGCGGGGAGAGGACACCGCCCTGCGGAACCCCCTGTTTAATTTTTCTGAGTTTGGAGTTTTGACCTCGAAATAGTACGGATGAGTGTCGACCGCTCAGGTAGTTCATGGTCCACCGCTTCAACCCTGGAGGGAGCGTTGATTGTTCCAGGTCCTCAAGTAGCGTTGCGTGATTGACTGTGTCAAAAGCTTTTGACAAGTCCAACGCTACGAGGATCGTCCTCTCGCAGGGTGGCTTCTGGTTCAGGCCATGAACTATCTGGGCGTTTATGACGCTAAGTGCTGTGGTGGTACTGTGCACTTTACGGAAACCATGCTGATGGTCTGCTAGGCTCAGGTGGTGGGTGAATGACGGGAGTAACAAGGCCTCAAGTGTCTTCACTACTGGGGAAAGGGGAGTTATCGGGCGATAAGACTCCCCTTTGTTGGCGGGTTTCCCAGGTTTCAGTAGTGGGACCACTCTTCCGACTTTCCACACATCGGGTATTTGAAGAGTGGATATCGACAGGTTGAGGACCTTGGTGAGGTAGTTTACTCCCGTTGGGCCTAGATGTTTTAACATCAGCATGTTTATTCCGTCAGGGCCGATGGATTTGGATGATTTCGCCTTTTTGATGACATTCTGAACCTCCTCATCGGTGAAAGTAAGTGGTGCGCAGTCTTTTGGCATTTTGCGCAACCGTCGGGTAACACATCGTTTGGCCTTGTCGGTCGAAGGGTGCAGTATAAACTGCCGGCTAAAGTAGCTCGCGCACTTCTTCGGGTCCGAGGAGGCATGGCCATCGAATTGGATTTCAACCCGATCGTCATGTTTCCTCGGATTTGACAGGGCCTTGACAGTAGTCCAAAGCTTACTCACACCGGTGGAGAGGTTGCAGGACTTCAGGTGCTCTATCCATTTTGTCCGCTTATGATGGTTTACCATTTGCCGAATCTCCAAATTGAGATCCCTTATTCGGGGATCACAGGGATCGGCATGGCGTAAGGTGTCGCGCTCATTTGCTAATACAGCTGCTTCGGCTGGGAAATTAGGGCGGAGTTCCGCTATTCTTCCAGCCGGTATGAAGCGAGCTGTAGCAGCAGCGATCACCTTGCGGAATTGACGCTCGCCAACGATGACGTCCGTAGGAATGGATAGTGCGTTGAAGGTGCTCTCAGTAAATTCTGTGAAGCCGACCCAGTTAGCTTTGTTAAAGTTAACATAGGTGCGGTTATCCACAGAAATAAAGTCAGGAGGTTTCTCGATCGAGATAATTATGGGCAGATGGTCTGATGCAAGAGTTAGCATAGGTCGCCAGGTTATACTATTTATCAGACCACCGCTAGCGATGGTAATATCTGGCGAGCTATTACAGGTGCCCATAATTCTGGTGGGGGCTTCGTCATTCATTGTGCAGAATGTCGAATCGTCTATCTGTTCCGCCAGCTCCATCCCCCTACGATCGTTTGACAGGCAGGAATGCCAAAGATCGTGATGCGCGTTAAAGTCGCCTAGCACCAGACGGTTTTCACCACGAAGTAGCGCATCTATATTCGGGTGATATCCTGTTGGGCAACATGTAACTGGGGGGATGTATATATTAAATATTTCGAGCTCGACATCGCCTGACCGGACAGCTATTCCCTGACATTCTAGGGTAGTGTCCCTGCGGTCGATGTCAACATCGATTAGACGATATTGCACGGTGTTGTGCAATATGAAGGCTAGGCCTCCACCATTATCTCGCTCGCGATCCTTACGTAAAACGTTGAAACCTGCACAACTCAGAAGATCTGAGCGGCTGTTTAACTTGGTTTCTTGGACCGCAGCTATCGTTACGCGCTCCCGGCTCATAAATGCAACTATCTCCTCGATCTTGCTCTGGAGTCCGTTGCAGTTGAATTGTAAGAGTCGCGTTTGTCGCGGGTGTCCAGTCGTGATCCTAGGGGTGAGTGGGGTGCGTGTAGGTGGTGGTTGTTGCAGCTGTGCTATCCGCATGGGCGGTTGTCGCACTATGGTGTTGGTTGGCGACGCCACTGTTTGTGATTGCGGGGGCAGACTCCCACAGCATGGGGCAACATACAACGCACTCCACTCTCGTGTGGTGCGCAGGCCAGAACACGACAGAAAGTGACACCAGCCAGTACAAGAATTGCACTTGACTGATGTGACATTCCTGCGTATTATGGTCTGACACACGGAACAGACTGTGCGAGGAACCAGGAGTTGCTGTGTGGTTCTCGCACGGGGATTGGAGCTGGATGAAGGTGGGGGGGAGGTTGGTCAGATTGGGAGTTGTGCTGTCTTTGTGAGCTCCTAAGGACCGTGGAGGTCCTATTTTGGCCACTCGACTGGAGTGGCAGCGCAGTGCGCGAACATGGTGCAGGTTGCACGGCCGTTGAGGCAAATGTCGCATTATTGCGTTGACAGCATGGGGCCACGTAACTCGTGGTCCACTCCCTGTGTGTCTTAAGGCCCGAGCAGGTCTTAAGATGGCTCCATCCATTGCATGTATTGCACCTAACCGAGGTGGAATTTGGATGGAGCCTTTTTGCGCATACGCAGCAGTAGAATACCTCGGGGCCCGGGTTGGACTCGATGCCAGCACGGGTCAGGAGGATACGGAGCAACCCTGCTGCTAGGCGTTGCTCCAGTGACGACAAACTTAATCTAAAACTTACCGATCCAAACAGGGTTAGATCGTCGAAATAACAGCCCTTGGCCGGATAAAATCCGGGTCAATTCCGGTATCGCAGAACCGGCTGTTGTGGGAATTGCATCGTCTAAGGCAGCGCTACAATCTGCAAACATATTGTTCAGATCGGCAATAGCGGCCATACAAACTGATATATCGCAATCAAGATGAAGATTTTATTATACCCTTTTATGCTATAAGAAATGAACCTGTTAAGTGTATTATAGCTTCGGTGCAGCCGAAGTTTATGTTTTTTCCTGTTTTTGTTTTCCTTAGCTCTGCAATTTATCTCTGCTTATTTAGTTCAGTTAAACTTCCTTTCCTTCCTTATTGCTTTTCCAGCCATTATTTTGTATTCCATTTTAGTAACCAACAATTATTCTCTCATTCATTCTTCCCTCAATTATTTTATCACTTGCACTAATTTCTTTGCTGGAAAAAATAGTAATTACTATCTGCAAAATTTCACTTTTGGCCCCGGCATTCTTTCACGTTTCCTCAAAATATAAAGCAAATGTGAAATTATTAATTTATTCCACTATTCAATTCTGTTGTTGGAACGCATTTGCACATGTGATCAATGAGCGAACGCTAACAGTGGCCAGTGGCATTAATAAACTCGAGAGTAAAAAAAACATGATAAATTGCGTAGAAGAACAAAATTTACATAAATAATTAACAAGTTTGCCGAATGATTTTTATAAAGTGGAATGAAGCACGAAAATTTTGGCACAAATAAAACGGCATAAATAGCAAAGAAATAAGAAGAAATAATTTGCAACAACAAACAGAACTATGAACACTCGTGCATGTGACTCTACCCACTTATCGATGTGAGTATAACGAAAGCGCAGAATTGACAGGCAGACAAGTAAAGAAAAAATATAAAAAACAACGAGTAAACAAACAAACATATAGCACAAACAAATGGAATGGGGAAAAAAGCACACAAAGAAAAGAAATTAACCGAGCTGCATGCGACGCAAAGTAAACATGACAATCAGTCAAACGCTTGTTGACACATTGCGCGAAGTCACAGCCGGCGAAAATGACAGTTAATTTGAAATTTGCATGCCGCTTATGAATTTCCACATTTTTTTAAACGAGTAACGAATATTTGCCTACTTAAGCTTTAAATAGGCGTGTCGAAGCGGGTCAAGCGGCCGGTAATCGCGGCGATTGAAAAATGTGAATTTTTATTACACAAACAAATCTAGCAATGCTTGTTAGCGTACTCATTGGAATGTACGCGTAAAAGAAAATACATTTCTACTTTCTTCATGGCAACTAGTCTGACTAGGTGACATTTCGGCTGCGGACAATGCTAATGGCAGGCGCTCAATAAGACATATCACTTTGTTTTGATTTTTAATTTCTTTTTGCATACTAATTTAAATGCCAATTTGCTTGTTTGTGTGTGTGTGTTTTAGCTGTTAAACGTATTTGATAACATATTGCAATTACTTTTGGTCAATGCAGAATTAAGTTGTCATAATGGCTCAGCATTTTGATATTTTACCTCTATTAAAAGTGAATTCACCTGCAACTCTCTATATATTATATGTATGTATGTGCATTTGTATGTTTGTGTGTTTGCTTTTAAAAATAAAATTAGTATGCTTTCATAGTGCGGTTGAAGTACGCATTATTGCTGACACTTTTGCCTTTGGTTTTTTTTTGTACATAAGCTTATATTTAAAGCCTAGTTACTTTGCTTATAGAGTTGTGTGGCGCATGCGCGCATAATTTAATGTAGCCTCGCCAACTGGCTATGATTTCCATTTTTAAATGGAATTATTTACGTGCTTACTTATAAATATAGGCATATGTATGTATATGTAAACCTGGTTGCTTAGTGCAAGCCTTTACTGCGTATGTACATATATACATACATCTACTAACTCAAGTGTGCCTAAATTTGTGCTGTCCTTCAGTAAAATTCAAATTTTTTAACCTGCATCGTTACAAAACTCACATTTAGTCAAAACTTGTATTAAGATTTAGCTATGAATATATTTGTAAATAAAAAAAACTGTTAAACTCTCTTTTACTTGATACTAGATTCTAAAATTATTGCAGAAAATATTTAATTCAGGTTTGTTTTAGAGATTTACTCAAGGCTAATATAACAGTGTTGGCTTGAAGGCTATACCAATTCAAGCCATAATAACATATCTATTATATACTTATACATCAGAAAATCCTTTAGACGCCGTAGGCTTGATACGATAAGAAAATTGCTTGCTAACATATTTTCGATTTAAAAATGTTCGATTACAAACTTATGCAACTCTGTAGCGTTCTGCAATGATGTGGTACCCATAAATCGCTGTTTTCGAGTTTCCAAAAATATTGTAGATTTTTTGGTTCAATTCAACATTTATACCATCAGATAACGATATCTTTTATTATCTTTTTCTTCTTCCGTATTTTAAATAATTATTCGACTATGTTTAGCTTAAAATGGGTTGGTAAAAATAATAAAAAGTATATTTATAACTTAAGTCTTTTACCCTTAACGTTCCACACGGATTTTTCGTGTCACCTTAATTAACCCAATATAAGATTCATGAATTTGCTATGCGTGCTTCCAGCATTTTTAAAAATCATTTTCTGATCTTGCATCATCGATTAATTGATAAAAACCCATTAATGATAGATAGAGTTTAAGACAGCGTTCTGCCGTTATTTTCTTTGGAATACGTTTGACAGCTAAATGTAAAGTCGTGACGTCACGAATGAAAGAAGCATTGTTTACAAATGCTTTGAAAATTTGACAGAGTGACTATGTTGCCACTTTCCATTTATTTGCTTATGACATTGTAAACTATAAATTCTCTCGTTATACGGGGGTAACTTATGAATAAATCGCGCGGGTTAACTGAATATTCTTGAGTTTATTCCTACTTGGCAAAAGTTATAAAATATACATATAAGATCTTGTAAAAAAAAATCATTTGTTTATGCATTACATTAAAAATTATAGTTAGAATGATCCGATTTAGCTCAAATATGCATCATGTTTTTCGACAACTTGTTGCCATTTTGCAGGTAATTTTTTTAATGCTATACTTATAGAAACCCTGGTCCCTGACGGAAAAAACTGGGACAGTCGATTTTCAAAAGCTTCTCTTGAGGTGAATTTTTTACCGGACAATTATTCGCCATTAACAGGAATAGGTAGTGTTGTCAGGTCCGGTCTATTAAGTGGATGCGAAAGAACAGCCGAACTAAGCTCCCATAGATTCTGGCGAGTTAAAATCGATGTGTGTGGAGCACAATCCCACCCCTAATTAATTTATTTTTATTATAACTTTTGGACGGCGATTTCTAAATCACAAGTGCAAAAAATACAATAAAATTCTAATCCAAAATCAAATGTCGTTCGCTTGAAAGTGTGAAAAGATCATGTGAGTGAGAAATAATACCAAGTATCATTCAACCGAGGACCACGCAAGACAAACAGAAGCGGGCAAAACGAGCTATTTTTTTTATTTGTTTTTTGATTTATTTGATTTGAGAGTAGACGTCAGCTATATTTGATTTGTATACACATTTGTACTATATATCTAGTATTATAATTGTTGGAATTTTTTTTAGTAAACAATTTGAGTACACAAGAACGGAACAATAATACAGATTTGAAAATGTGATAGAAGAAAGCGAATAAATAGAAAAGAATAACAAATAAAAAATTCAGTAAAAAAATTAAAAACTGCAGAAAATCCGACAGCACAACCACTTTATACACACCAACAAATAAAGAATAGGAAACCATCTGTTTGTGCATGTGGGCTTACACTTGTTTACATATCTACTCAACTATGTGCTATATTTTATATGGAAATGCTTCTTATTTAAGCTATGTCTGCATTAAGTGGACACAACTGTCGGTCATGGACAAGTACTCTCCGCTCGCCATTTACCATATATTATTGCTCGCCTTTTTCAATTCTTCATTACAATTTCTCGAAAATAGTTTTCGAGTGGGCGTCTTTGGGGAAACAGGAATTAATCGCAGCTGTACAATTTAAGCTGACCGTTTAAATGGCAACAAATATGTACGTAGTTGTTACCGGAGGTGATGACAAATTGTTTTTTCTTGCAATTGCGGAAATGCTTATATTTCTATAGATTGCAATAAAAAAAAAGAAAAATACCAATTACTCACAAAAGTAACACTTTATGACTATGCATTCTAAGTGAGAGAATGTGAACTGCATGACATTGCAGGAAAACAGATACATTTTCTCCATAAACTATGAAAAACATAAAAAGCACTTTTATTAATTAAAATGTAGCAACAAATTGCAGGTCTAGAAATACTTTGATGTCCGTCCGTCTAGCGCTGATAAGAATTATGTATATGATGTCTACATCTGTTATCATTTTGCTAGTAGTTTTTATATGTTGGGCTACGCATCACTTGTGTTGATTAGAAAGTTGTACTTAGGTGATTACATAAACTCATGCTAATTATTTATTTATATTATTCAAAAGTCATATTCCTATTGCGTCTATAATTATAATTCCTCGCTGCAACTTGATGAGTTGTTTTTGGTAGCGTTCCCCATTAATGGTTTCACCCAGTTTTAGAACTGGTTTGCCAAGTATAACATATGATTTGTTTTTTGGGTTTAAGGTTGTCGTAATGGATCCATTTTTTATCAACAATCACAATCTGATGCAAAAACGACTTATTTTTGTAGCGTTCAAGGAGCATTTCTAACATGCAAAATCGTCTTCCTTATTCCCTTGGCTTCAATTCATATGACACCCGATTTCCTTGCTTTTGTGTGTATCCGTCTGCTTTTCAACGTTTCGCAACTTTCACCAAAACACCATGACTTCCTACTAAGCTCTCTTCATATTAAAGTAACGTAGAAGAATTACGCCCAAAAACTATAATTTTTGGAAGATTTTCCCGGAATGCAGCGCAATCGACAATGATTTCATACAAAAAAGCACCGTTATTTCACTTACTCAAATTACAATATGATAATTGCAGACAATTTTGAAAATTTTGTTTGTGCCTCTAGTTTTTAACTTTATCTTCTTCGGTCTAGTTTGCGAAGCAATAAATGAAAATGGAAACCAAAGAGAAAAGTGATCTTGAAAGTTTCACTAACTTTTTATACCCAATGCTAATTCTGTTTCCAAAATTTATTACATATTTATGTGTTTGAAAAATTGTTCGCTGTTGCTGAGAATCTTATATAGAATTTTATGCGTCCCTTTTTGACAGGGTTGCTTTTTGCGCAAATATATAAGTGTTGAACAATGATGATTGGTGTTGATAAACGCTTTTTTTGAAAACCATCAGCATTGACAGTCATTTTACTATTCATTTGACTGTCAGTGGTGACAGTACTAAAGCATTCAGCTATTTCATTCTTACATATGTAAGCAATACAATTCGAAGATGTCACTGTTTAAGAATAACAGTGACGGTCAGTTGAAAAGTTAACTCTTCGTCGCGACTGACATAAAAACTGCAAGTGTATTGGTGAACCCAACAGCAGTTTCTTGTAGGGTATATTGTTTCTTGTACATAATATTACATAATATGTAACCTACTGTTTCTGAAGAGTTCAAAAACCTTCGTCATAAACAAAAACTAAATAAAACAACTGAAAGCGTACTCTTCAGCTCATTTACATACATACACATTATAATAAATGCAAAACTTCCCAGAAATTTTTCGCGCGTCACTAATTATGTGTACTTAGTACCGAGCGACCGCAAAACTAAGACTCCTATCACACTTTTTTATACTCTCGCAACCTGTTGCATAACGTTCTTTTCATATTTCTATGTTATAGTGCGAAAATGGACGAAATCGGACTACAACCACGCCTATTTCCCATATAACACCATTTTCAATTCCATCTGATTCTTTCACTTTCCACTATGCATATCAAGCAACAATGATTATATCGGGGTAAAACTTTGCGTGAATAATACGTTTACAGTATGCCACCTTGTGACCAAAAATTGTCTAAATCGAACCAAAACTGTTCAAGCCCCTAAGTACTAAATATGTGGACCCCAGTGCCTATAGTTGACCTTCTACCGAAAATATCAGCCAACCCACAAAGAAATCTCAAACGAGTATACCATTTGACTTTGCGAGAGTATAAAATGTTCGGTTACATCCGAACTTAGCCATTCCTTACTTGTTTTGCTTGGTTTCTTGTTCTTGCCTTCGTTGCATTTCGCGAACAAAAAGTTTGACGAAAAGAAGCTGCTATTGTTATGCTTGTTGGTTTGTATGGCTAAGTGACTCACAAATGTTGTTGCTTTTTGTTGTGGTTGCAATGGAAATTATGCAAAATTATGGCGCGGCAGCCACCCTGTTGCCGCGGACCCAATGACAGATAATCTTCCGAAGTGTCAGCCAAAAACCGACTGCAGCAGATGCAGTTAGGTTGTGAGGAAAAACTGCAAAAAGATGATATAAAAAAAATATATATATAAAAAGAATACATAAAAAGAAACCTTGACAGACTTACAAAAGATAATAGAGGAGAATGGCACACAAAATATAAACAATGAAAATTTATTTGCAACGAAGTTTGCACGAAAAAAAATTACTGCAAAAAAGTTCGTTGCTGGTAAGCTTTCAGCAGTGACCAGTGGTTACACTATTTCTATGAGAATTCTCTAGTTTTTGCCATGCTTGCATTTCGGTTCGCTTCGGATGCTGGATGATTAGTCGAGACTGTGTAAAAAAGTATGTCATACATAAATACACACATACTTACATACTTCTTGTGACATTGACACCTGCGTTTCTACCGGTTTTTGGCAACAACAAAAATAACCCATCGAGATTTGACGGTAAGAGATAAGAAACCCCAAAGGTAATTATGCAAAATAGTGCCTCGAAAGTCTAAGCCGAAGAAAGTTTTGCTAAACTCTAAAAATAAAAATAAAAAAGAATTAGTTTGTGCCAAATGCTTAAGATTTACATAAATTTTAATTACAACAAAACTAAGAAGACAACAAAACGCTTTTTTCGCTCGCAGTCATGAGGACGAAGTTTAAGTCTACGAAAACCGACAATTTTAACTGCCTTTTAATGCCGGCAACAACCACTTTCTTAGCTGCCTACTTCATGCTAAGCTTGACAGCAAATTCTATCAATTGCATACTTTATGCCAGCGGCGTTATTCGCCGTCCACGGCCAATGTCATGGCGGCTACGATGATGACGGGCGCGACTCAATTTTATGCGACATTAAGTTTTTTGTCATATTTTGTGCATAAACTGTCTAGAATCGTATGAGCAAAAACATATAACACAACTTAACTATACTCTCTGCCTGTGGCTGTGGAAAAAAGTTGATTGCGGTTACGCGCCATTTAATTGCCAATTACCGGTGGAACACCGCGTCTAACAATATCGAATAAGAAAAACAAAGAAGTCTTAGAATAAAGTTTGCATAGTGTAAACGCAAAGGTTAAAGCTTATAAAATTAATTGCCGATTTCCTAATTAAGCCAAACATAGTAAAATAGTGCAATAACGAATCATTTTCCGCTTTACCGTTAAATGAAGCGAATCAAACCACGATTGTTTTCTAAAATCAATCATTGCAAAATAGGTGTTAATTGGGGAATTCTGTTTATTCATCAGAAAGCATAACAATCATAAAAAGGTTTTTAAAAATAAAAGAAATATGAGAAAACTGGCTACCGTTTTCATAATCGCCTTTTTAACGCAGCGCTATCTAGTTTTTCTAGAATTCTTAACAAAAATAAGATTTGCAAAAAAAGCTAAAGTAATATTTCACTTTTATAAGTCAATCCGCATATAAAGACCTTATAATTCAATGATGTATGTAACCTCAAACCGAGCAGAAAAAACGTAACTTACATATTATATATTTATTATTTCTCTTATGAGAGATTTTTTGTTCTTATCAAAATATTGAGTACTTTGCAGTAAGATTCTTCAATTCGAAATAAGGGGTCTACCAACAAGAACGACGTGATCTTAAAATGAAAAAAAAAACACTAAAATTTGGTCAAAATGAGTTCTGATTTTTTGTTATGCATTGTTTATGAATGTTGTCTTCGAGCGCCCCGAGAGTTGCTGGTTGATTGTCGTAAACCTTTAACTTAACATACCTCTATTTGACTAAGCTATACCACGAAATTAGCGAGACGCCAAACTTTGTACGCAATGTGGTCATGTTTACACGTGAAGCATAAGGCGGCGCACCGTCATGTTAGAAATAGAGATCGTCCGCGTCGATTTCATCAAATTCTATTAATGGTAACGGCATTTCCTGCCTCATTTCGAAATAAATAATGTCCGATGATGCCGCTATACCACAATTCGCACCAAACGGTCAATCTTTTGGTAAGCAATTGAGTTTCTTGAACCATACGAGGATTTCGCTCACCCCAATAGCCACAATTTTGTTTGTTGACGAAGCCATTAAACCAGAAATAGGCCTCCTCTGAAAAGATGATTTCTCGATGAACGTAAATTTTTGGATTTTACAGATAATGTGAATTGGTGTAAAAATCTTGGACAATTTTTAAGCGTTGTACAAAAGTGAAACGTGACATGATGAAATGGCAAACCTTACTGAACACACTGCCAAAATTTGAAGCTGTCTAAATCACGTCATCCCTATTGATAGACGCTGTATAAATATCTTTAGTACAGAGGAAATTGCAGAGAATTCAAAATAAAACTACTAACAAATCTCAACCAAACTGAGCAATCTCAAGATTTTAATTATGGGAAGAAAAAATTTCATTAAATACCTTCTTATTAACACTAGAAATTTTTTTTATTTACCTTAATAATTGTTTTCTTTTAATGATTTTCGTAACTAAATATGTTTGAGTTTGAGAAATATAATATAATCTTTTTGAATGCTATGTTATTAGAAGTAGATATGAAAGTTGAAATTGAGTTGTTATAGATTGGGAAACTCACAAAAAATTATTGTGCTTCTAAAGGACAAATTTTGCTGCGGTAATTTCAATCACAAGACTATCAAAATTATTTTTAACTTTCTTTATTTTTAAACTTCTGATCAGGTCAAAATTAGTCAAACTTAATAATATTTAATTACTTTGTTTTGACGTAATATTCTTTACTTTTACGTTCCAAGCCATTTCGCTCGAATAGACTGGTGCTATGCGAATATAATCATAGTATTTGAAATGATTGTTTTTAAACATTATGTTTTTGTCGACAAGTTTTTTTCCTAGCTTTACTCCGAAATGTAGGCAACAATGCAAAGCGAGTTGACAATTATGGTGTGAAAGAAAAATGAAATAAAATGTTGCATACCATTTGGCGCGCATGTCCATGAATTATTGACAAAATGACCAATATAATTTAGTGAGAAAATGAATAAAAAGATAACCAAAAAATTAAACAATGCGATTTGGATTCAAAATGAAGTTCTTGTATGGAAACCTTTTTATTTTGACAAGATATCTCCACGAAATTTGGCATGAATTGTTTTCCACGACAATGCTACGGTTTCGGAAAAAATTATTCAGATCGAGTAACTATAGCATATGCCATACAAACTGAACGATCAAGTTTATGTCCTTGTAAGGAAAATTCTTTTATTTGTCGATAGATATTTAAGAAGTTTGGCACGAACTTTTGTCAAAGACATCGCTATAATCTCCGACCTGTTTTCTGAATCGGTCCACCATAGCCATATAGCTACCATACAATCTGACCGTTAAAAATTTAGTTCTTCTTTTAGAATTTCGGTCTTTATGAAAGGTATGCTAGCTTTGGTGCAGCCGAAGTTAACGTTTTATCTTGTTTTTCATAGATTTGTTGAAGATAGTCATATTTTTATATAAAAAATAATTGTTTTCAACAAAATTATTATCCTTTCGTTTATCTCTTTTTACTCTTCATTATCATTATTTTCGCATAATATTGCATTTTCACACTTATTAAGTGCCATTAATTTTCTCAACCTACACACACTCTTCCTCCACCTCCACCTCACTAAACTCATGGACGATTCAAATATTTTAAGTAGTCGTCAAGTGTTTTTCACCTCCGCACGAGTACTCACACCGCTGCAATTGCACAACAACAGCGATTCTGATTTCCTTTCAACACAGCGGCCTCCAATTGCATATGTATAAGTCCAAATATTTGTGCATGTGTGTTTGCATGTATTTCTTAAGCATTTTCGTTTTGAATTTTGTGCCATAATTTGAAAATTTCTGCACTTGCCTTCTTTGCAAGTCTCACTTGGCCCTAAATAAATATTGACAATTGCCGCTTTTCTGCCCTGCCGCCCTTAAATCCCTCTTAACCAACCACCGCGACATCCACGTCGCCGCCTTAATGATTGCTTCTTATATTGCGGAGTTTCATTTTTTTTCGTTTATTTCATCCCTTTTCTTGCAGTGTGTTTCTTAAGCAAATTTAGCTTTTTTTCTGCTGATATCTGCCACACAACTTCTATTTCAACTTCAACTTGACTGCACTGCGCTTTGCGTTGTTGCTGCAACTGCCACGCTCAAGGCCAGTTTGTGTATGCCAAGCACGTTCCAGCTACCAGAATATCTTTTCGCACACGTCTCTGAGTTTCTGTGTGTGTGTGTATTTGCTAGTTAATCTCGATATATTCTGGCTGTGCATGCTAAGCGGGTGCCCAGACACCTCATCCCAAACTCAACGCCGGTTTGAAAGTTTTCGTGCACTGCCATTGCTGTTGTTGTTGCAAGGAGTTGCTTTATTGCTTTTATTTCATATTTGTTTCCCATTTTATTTACTTTTTGCTTTTGCTGACTTGCCATTTCCTCAGCCGTCGTTTAAGTCGTATGCCTGTCGCCCTGTGTCTTCGCTTGCCGCTCATAGCTTACTGTCTGGACCACACCCTATCACAAGTTTGTATCGATTTTCTAGTGTGCGCACTTCAACGTCTAACAGTCGTCGGCTGCTGGAGCTCAAGTTGAAGTTGTTCTACAGCAAAAAGACAGCAGCAGTAACTTCGTCTACTTCGTTGTCGCCAAACGGTTTATACGCAGTATATCTGTAGATATGTTTGGGCCGTAGAGTCGGCGTTGTCGCCTTGCCTTGTATGTCTCTCTTTTCTACTTACATATATAAATCTACATTCTCCTATGCAACTATTACTTTTAGGTTATGTTCCTAGCATTGCAAAATACACCCTCACATTGTCATTAAGTCTGTGTGAACCATAAGCGGTTTTCGAAATTTATGCGAACACTTGGGTTGCCGTTTTTGCAGTCTCTTAATGTAACAGTTTTCCTGTCGAAAATTTGTTTCGGGCCGGAATTGCAATTTGCAATAGTCGCTGTAACAACCAGCTCTGCTTAAGCTTTTCTGTAAACGGTGGGTGTCTTGGGAGATGATTTTTTAACGAAGTTATATTTTCGTCTACTTTTTCCGTTAATGATTTCCTCTGCGAAATGAGTTTGACGCATTTATGGGATTTGCCTGCAGCTGCTCCAGCATGCTCTTCAATTTCGTTGCAATTTGTTTGTGTTCTTTTGTGAATAAACCGTTAGATGTGTTCGGTTATATATCTGATACTTGTAAAAGTGTAATGCGACACTGTAAAGCCCAGAAATATGACTAACTTTGTCACTTTGTTTACTTCTCTTACTGCTCTGCAAACCGCTTACCGATCGTCTTGAAGGCTGATGTCGATACCGGCACGAATTTAATTATACAATCCAGCTGTAAACAAATTCTGTCGGTGTTTTCATATTATTTCTCGGTAACTTTGACTGACTTAAAATGACATAAGGCATTGCATCACATTTGCGCAGAAAACAAGCTTTCTGATTTCTATGAAATTATTGTTTGTCTCACTTCTTAACCAGTTTGATTCTAAATCTAGATTCTTCTTCAACCTGTAGAGCTTACCTTCCTGTTCGCATTAACCTTCAAATTAATGTACTTAAAACGAATAATCCCACTGGGCCAGCTAGAACTGACTGCCGGTCCTTTGTAATGCCCAAAAATTCCAAGTATATATCGAAAATACCGTCGCATAATCGATAAACGCCTTGAGCCTGTCACAAATTTATTGAAGTAACAGTTAACAGTTTTTCTGAATCGTTCAGCTCCGATATATTTAAAAATATTTTTTAATGTTCTCTGTTTTGACGGCAAAGTCTGAAGGACCAGCGAACCGAACCCTTAGGCTGGGCTGTCTAGTTAAATTATTTCAAATTACTTCTTATAATTAAGTTTTGCATTTTGCTTAGCTCAAAACTTCATTGCAACTAAAATTACGCTATTACTTAATTTATTTTGCTGCTTGACTTGACTTGACGTCAACGACTTTTGACAACGTGGCACTCTAAAACGCTTCCGGAGTACAGTACAGAAGTTTATGGGTGCGTTTGTGCGCCTGTTCGCAACGGTGTTTTCGTACTTGACAGCCTACCTTTTGCAACGCTTTTCAACTCAACCACAACCGCACAATCACAATCTCGAATAAATCTCTCAACCTATACTCTTTGCGCATAGCTCACCGCCCAGCGTTGCCATTTTAAATTACACGTATTGTTGCGGCATGTGAAGTTCTGCAGTGTGCTCCGGTGGCGGCAATTTGCCTTATTCTGCGCCGCATAGTAATTATGATTCCAGTCACTGAAGTGCATAATAATAATATTAGCTTTTAAGTTTTCGTAACGGAGAACTTTTCAGCGAGTTGCCAACTTAATTTTGCAAGTGCGTTGATGTGAACGTTGCAACAGCCTTTGAATAGTGTTTTACAGGTGTCACTGCAGCCATTACAAAGCTGCACACGTATTTGATTTTGAATTAGCATTCAAAAACTTAAATAATCGCGAAATTAGTCATGTACATATGTTGTTATAGAATGTCTTAAGTCTTAAATTATATTGCCTTGTGCCCAAAATATCAATAGTAAAAGAAAGAGATGTAAGAGTGTATTCATTAGTTCACTACGTTTTTCTTAACTAAACTAACTGTGAAGTAATATTTTAGAATATTCTGATATTTCTATTCATCGGTATTTTTGGAACATTTATTCCAACTGTATTCTGAGGCAAAAGTTTCAAAAACCATATGAAGAGTCTTTATAGGTCTACAAATTTCCCATAAAAACTTAGTTATCACTTTGCCGCCCGTCGCGGTTCAAAAAGTCTCCTGATGCCTATATATCTCGACAAAAGTTTTCTATGACAAAATAAGTAATTTGCCGGACTTTGGTGATCTGCCTTTTTATACCCTGAACAGGGTATATTAATTTTGCCACGAAGTTTGTAACACCCAGAAGGAAACGTCGGAGACCATATAAAGTATATATATAAATGATCACCGTGACGAGCTGAGTTGATTTAGCCATGTCCGTCTGTCTGTCCGTCCGTCTGTCCGTCCGTCTGTATATACGCGAACTAGTCCCTCAGTTTTTGAGATATCGATCTGAAATTTGGCACCTGTACTTTTCTCACAAAGAAGCTGCTCATTTGTCGGAACCGCCGATATCGGATCACTATAGCATATAGCTGCCATACAAACTGAACAATCGGAATCAAGTGCTTGTATGGAAAACTCTTTAATTTGACGAGGTATCTTCACGAAATTTGGCATGTATTATTATTTAAAGCATTAATCTAATCTCCGAAGAAATTGTATGGATCGGATGACTATAGCATATAGCTGCCATATTAACTGAACGATCAGAGTAAAGTGCTTGCATGGAACATTTTTTTATTTGACGAGATATCTTCACGAAATTAGGCACGAGTTATTGCTTAAGGCAACAAATTATTCTCCACAGAAATTGGTCAGATCAGAGCTGTCATACAAATTGAACGTTCGGAATCAAGTTCTTGTAAGGGGCCTTTGTTTTTGTGAAGGGTATTATAGCTTCGGCGCAACCGAAGTTAACGTTTTTTCTTGTTTTTGAAACAATTTTGATGCATTTATGATACCCTGAACAGGGTATATTATGTTACCGCAATGTTTGTATACCCCAAAAGAAAAGGTGAACCCAAACATAAACTGGCATATTTTACTTTCTATTCTTGTTTGAATATTTCGGGTTATGCTTTATGCTAGCACTTATCTATTCGTCACTCTGTTGTCCAATTTATGGCGAAACAAAGACAACTAATATGTGGATATTATATAGTAAGTTGGGAGAGTGTTGCTAATATGTGAAAAAGAGAGGAAGCACAGAATTATATATATACATACCAAGAGGAAAAATGGTGTAAAAAGAGATGTAAGGAAAAAGAGCGAAAAATATCGGTATCATTACTACAGCTGCTTTCTCGTTAAGTTAGTTTAAAAATAACGGGATTTAATTTTGTACTTTTTTGAAACAAAAAATACATGGATTCTATTTTTTATTAAAGCAGAATATTTTAAATAAATTTTATTTTTCTTAGAGTTTTTGAACACATATTTTTTTATTAGAAAATATTAACTGCTAATAGTATATTTTTATTACCAAATAATATTATAATTATGCTATAATTATTTGTATTATAATAGTAGCATTTTGATGAGTATGGAAGTTATGCGGCCCAAAGTCTAAATTGTCCAATTAACTTTAAATAGTTTTACATTCACAATTAAAAAGAAAATTTTAAGTTTCATTGACCAGCTTTTAATCTTTAGGTATTTTCTTTCTTCTTATCTTTAATAGAAACCAGTTCTTTGTTTGAAATAAATGTCTCTCAAGGCCTTGAGGTCTTTTTGTGCAACAATATTGATGGGTCTAACTTTCTAAACCGGTTTCTTGACCTTGATCCAAATATTCTCAAACGGAATACTTATAATATCGTTTACAATATCCTAAAACCACTATTTTGTTCTTTGGATTTTTTAAAAAGCACCAATATAGCAATCGTATCCAATAATAATGCATTTGTGATCAGCGATCTGCGCGTTTCACAAGTTCATATATTTTTGTATCCTAAACA
This sequence comes from Bactrocera oleae, assembly GCF_042242935.1. NCBI lineage: Eukaryota > Metazoa > Arthropoda > Insecta > Diptera > Tephritidae > Bactrocera > Bactrocera oleae. The sequence goes on along the minus strand of NC_091540.1, from coordinate 49,855,288 downwards.
GGATATATTAAGTTTTGCACACGTCCTTTTTTCTCAAAGAAGAAGCTGCTCATTTGTCGGAACCGCCGATATCGGACCGCTATAGTACGTAGCTGGCATATAAATTGATCGTTCAAAATCAAGTTTTTGCATGGAATTTTTTTTTAATTGACAAAATATGGTATCTTTAAGAAGTGTCGAAGACAACGATACAATCGCCGAAGAAATTGTTCAGATCGAATCATTATAGCATGTTGCTGTCATACAAACTGAACGATCGGAATTAAGTTCTTCGAAGGAACCTTTTGTATTTGTGAAGGATTGCTATAATACCGCAGTTAACTTTTTTTTTTTTTTTTTTTTAATTGTTGCTAATTGGTGCAATTTCACAATAAACGAAAATATCACACATAAAACAGAACCATCCCGTAACCTATATTTAAAAAAAAATCCATATAGTAAAAAAATATAACTAAGAACAGAGGAATTTAACAAAAATTCTCATCGGTCATAATTCAATGAGTAAGCACTGTATATATTTGTGGCTAAGTAAGACCATATGTATGTTTACAGTCCTTTATCTAAAGTAACGCTACAATTCTAGCAAATAAAATTCCACTTCTTATCTGTGCTAAATATTGTTGCGTGCTTATACCATATATGTATATATGTAAAAATATATATTATGTAAATATAATAGCACATTTGTAAGAAATCATATACATATGTATGTACTTATATGTTTTCCAGCACTGCTTTCCATACGTATCTTAACAGTGAGGTTTTTTGGTATTTCCTGATATCAAACACTTTGTTTTTGTATCCTTCTCTTTGTTCTCTGTGTTTCTTTAGAGTTTGTGCTGCTTTTAAGCAGATAAGGACTTTTTAGCTAGCAGCTAGTCACTTTATTAACAAAAAAATACAAAACAAAAGCTTAAAGTTCATTTTAATTATTCGCAGACATTGCAAATTCGGCACTTACTTTGATGAACAACTTTCACTTCTCTCACGAAAACTTTTTTCCACACGGCACATTTTCCTAAAAGCATCCACTTGTACTTCAAACAACGACAGAAAAAAAGCAAAGCGAATTCCAACATAAATCACCGTAAATTAATATATCAAACAATACCAGTTTGTTGTTGTTGTTGTTTATTTTTTTTATCTTTAGCGCCGTAAACAAAACCTACAACAACAAATTACAATTTATATCTGCTATTTATTAGTGCACTCACACTTTTTCTAATGTTTTCATTTTAATATTTTATGTTATTTTTATCTCTTATGTTTTAATATATCTATCTGTTTGGATATAACCGTATATTGTTTGGCGCTGTATTACTTTCATCGTAAATTGTGTTGAAAATCGCGTGCAATTAACACCAAACTGGTGCGCAGTGCACTGCACATCCACGCACATATCCACATGTCCACATATACTGCTGTATACATAGATATATACATACATACATATATAGAGATACATATGTGCACCTACAAAACCATGCGAGTGCTCGTAATTGAGTTGGAAAAATGAAATCCATGCAGTGCGCTGAGCAGGTGATGCGCCGCTGCTGTTGTTGTTGCTGTTGTTATTGCAGCTGATGATGGGCCGCTTACAGCCAGTCGGACCGAAAAATTGGCACTTATGCTGATTTGGCCAAACGGCATTCGTTATGCTTATATGATTTACACTCTTGCCTTATCGAATTATTTATCGTGACTAACGGTTTTAATTAGCATCAACAATTAATCGAAATGTTAAGCCGCTGTAAATGCTATGTTGGCCCTGTTAATCACTGTGCTTGATAAATATATAATATGAGTTTATTGAACGAAAGTGAATCAAATAACAAATTGCCTCAAATGCCACAAACGTGTTAGTTTGCACGTGACTAACTTTGGGTAGCCAGCACGTTCGATCCTTGGAGGGAACACATATGTATATTCACTTTAAAGTTGGTGATTTTCTTCAACATTTTACTGTTGTGGTGGTTTGTAACACCAAAACCAACTTTTCAAATATTCTCTTGGTGATAAATGATATGCTTTATTAATTTTGTCAATGCATACTCCGACAGCCTGACCTGACAAACCAGACACCTTCTCCTTCATTGTCCAGCTTTTGCAAGACTGAGATTGAAACATCTGGACAGTCATATCTTCGGCGAACACTAACCCGCCTAAAAAAGTTTTTGGCAGGCTCAAAGCGCTTTGTCGATTTTTGAGGGTTTTTTTTGATCGATACTTATAAGTATTTAGGTATCAGAATGGGCCGTGGCTCTTAGCGGGCTAAGTGGGATTAGTTTTTGGATCGAATTTCTAACCTAATCTGGCGTAATCGACATGAATCGCATTGCATTCTCTCTTCTTTAATTCGAATTTCTTAGCTCTGTAGGAATTTTAATTTTTGCTGTAAATACAAATTAAAATACTTATTTTTGAATTATGATTATTTAAAAGATTATTTAAAATGACCATTTTCTCATGTCTCTGACTACACCTAATGTATATATTACATAGGTATGTATCTCAAAATAATTTTCATATCGTTATTTAATCTCAAATACAAAATTAATGAACACACATTGCACTCATATATCCTTCAGTGTGCTTGGAATTTTCGCATAATGAAATTTGTTATAAAATACCGTTGGTATGAATCATGCTTTAATTTTGTTCATATGTACATATCTACAATACATATTTTCAATAAAAAAGCTTCATGAAAAAGCTTACTCATAGTAAACTCGTTGAAGTGTGAGTGTATTCGTGCGCTAATGCTATTGTTTTTAGTTTCAATGGGGCTGAAATTGCTTCCTAATCAGCAAACTCAATGCAATCTACCTTGGGCACATTTAATTTCAGCTTGACTGGCCGGCTTCTGTTCTGTTCAATTGTGCACCACCTTATTTGCTCTTCGTTATGGCTCTATTTGCAAAACCACCTGTTTGTTTGTGCGTCATTTTCAGCTTCTCAGTATTCGCACTTCATCGAAAAAGCTTCGACACAAAGCGCTTAGTTTTGGTCGAGAAGTTGTTATTAGATTAAAGGAGTATGTAAAATACATATAAGTATATACATATATACATTATATACATACATACCAGTCTATTTTATATTGATGGACACCGTTTATTGAGTTGCTATCATTGTAATATATTACCTACATATGTACATATACATGTGTATATATAATATATATATGTGTATATGTACATATGATAAGCGGTTTAAATTCGTTGTAGCACCTTATCAGTCTTTCGCGCTATACATACGTACTAAGCTGTTTAGATAACGTTTTTATCGCTGAGTCTATTGATAACCGAACAGTTACAGGTGAATATAACGGTGACTAAAAATAATTTTTATCTTTCAACGATGGAATAAGTAATTTCTGATATTTATTGCTACATATTTTACCTAACATTCTCAATACTCATTCTCAATAATCAGTAATGTTTTTGTATGGGTTGCAACATTCTGAATTCGATGAAATTGAAAGAAGCGTCTTTTTATGTTTTAATGTTGTAAATTTTTTTTAAAGAGGCCAGTCTTAGGAATATTTCTGAGAAAAAGTGTCCCAAATTCTGAAATTATAGCCCTAGAAAGCCTGCGTCTGTTAAATAGCTATTTTGTAAACCTTATACTTATCTACATACATTTGCACTGAAAATTATTAAATAAGTGATTTCAAATCAAATCATTGTTAAAATTAAGTAGTTTTTTTTAAAGATGTATTTGTTTAAAATTATATATCCAGTGTTTATTAAGCTTGTCAAAGAAGTTAGTTAGGTAATATCAAAAAGGAACTGCGGTACTCAACTCATCTATCAAGATCAAGTCCTTGTATGGCAAACTTTTTTATTTGAGAAGCTTTCTTCAGGAAAGTTGGCATAGATTATCGCCCAAGACAATGCTAAAATCTGCAAAAATATTGATTGGATCGAACTACTATAGCATATAGTTGCCATACAAACTGACCGATAAAAATCAAGTCCTTGTATGGACAGCTTTTTGATATGCCAAGATATCTTTACGAAACTCCGTATTATTATATTATATATATTAGTTATTGTCCAAGGCAAGGCAACAATTCGCAAAAATTTGTTTGTATCGGAATACTATAGCATATAGATGCCATACAAACTGACTTTTTTAAAATTATTTTTAATATAAGTGTATTCGTTTCAGAAGCTCCTATGTACAGTCCTCTCAAATGAACTATATATTTACCACACCCCTTAATCACGTTCCATTTTATTTGTATTATGTTTAAAAATAGTAGCTAAGTTAAGTTGCCCTGTTGTATAACTTTAAAAAATTAACAAAACATAACCTCCAACAACTGCAACAACATATAATGCAAGTCACAGCAATCCATAAAAATCATACAATTACAAAAACAGATTTACATATATAAATATGTATGTATATGCAAATATATGTGCACAAGCTATGTACATATGTGCAATTATAATCAGAATGCCACACTTTCATTTGCATAACAACAATTGCGGATACACCTGCAAGCGAGCCAACGAGTCAACGAAAGCTGCTAACAAAGCGTCCATCGACCGACTGTCCTGCAAACAGACGACTACGGCGTTCGCTTAGCATACGGCAATTGCGTTGTTAACCAGTTCCTGACTGACTGTGTAATTTACATACCGTACATATGTAATCGCACGTTGTTTCTTTTGTATTTTCATTGTGGAGCAGTTTGATCTGTAATTTCCCCCTCACCTGTCATAGTTAAATCGCAAGTGTTGCATAATTGCTTAGTGGCATTGCGAAATCGCCAATATTTAATTGTGTTAATTACGAAATACGATCAATTAACAATCAGTTATGTCGGAGCACACGTACATACATTTATATCACCTTTTTATGGTAATTGTTTCGACTTATTATTTATTTCTTACAAAACTTCCTTATAAATTTGCATTTGAATCGAGCTTTTCATTTTGTTTCGATATTTTAATCGACTTTAATCGATATGGATTAACAGACTTGTGCTTGTAATTCTTTTAAGTTTGCACACAACGATATTAATATCTATAACACTTTAGATTATTTTAGACACTACAGATTAGACTTAGTATTAGGTTGTTATTTTAAGTAATCTATCCTATCTATCGGTCAGAATGATAGTCACAGTTGCCACTACTTTACCAACCACACACAGTAATATTTGTAATAATATTTCATCAATGATTTTTACTTGCTCCTTGACAAAGTTGTCTTCGATAGCCATAACTAGATATTGGTTCTATAACTATGTTTCAAAGTATTGCACATCGTAAGCCATAACATTTTACTATTTTTTTTTGGCAGCCGCTGTTTTCCAAAAAGTTTTTATTCCGTCTTGTAAAATGATGCGGAGAGTTATTATGATGGAAAATTAAGACCCCCTGTCTAGTCACAAGTTCCTTGTACTTTTCGGCAATCATTCGCTTCAATTTAATGAGTTGTTGTCGGTAGCGTTCCCTATTAATGGTTTCAGCTGGTTTCAGGTAAGCTCGTAATACAGCACGGGCTTGTGATCCTACCAAATACAGTGCATTCTTGGCGACATGGAGCTACGGCTATGCCGTTGATTTGGCTGGTTGGCCAGGTTTCATATATGATTTTTTAGGTTTAGGTTGTCGTAATGGATCCATTTTTCATCACCAGTCCCAATCCGATGAAAAAATACCTTCTTTTTAAGGCGTTCCAGCTTTCTGACATGGAAAATCGTCATTCAACGTCTATTGACTTTAAATCATATGGTACCTATTTTGGCACGTTCACTCACTATAAACTTTCACCAAAATGCGATGACATTCCGCTGATGTTTTCTTTATATTAAAGTAATGAACAAGAACTTTCTGCAAAAACGTTTTTTCAGGCACAAAGCTCGATATATTTCTGTGAATTAAAATTGTAACAGTAGCTTTCCAAAGCATATTCGGTCTATTAGAACAATGGAATAATAATCAAGTTATTGAGTTGTTATTGGTGAATAAATTAATAATTTTTTTAACAGTAAATTATTGCACTAAATGGAATCGTCTGCAAACTTTCGTTGGATATTTTGTGAAGTAAAAGCACTTAGTAGCTGGCAAACGCTTTTGGTTGATGATCAGCTGTGTTGTGTTAGAGTTTTTTATGATTTGTGAAAGCTCTTCAAACTTTTGTAAATTCATTTCAGTGCTAAACTCATTTCAGTATATGTTGTGAAAGCTCAGACTAAATTTCGGCAACTATTTAATGTTAGTTGTTTTAAAAAAGCTTATTTTTAATTTTATTTGAAAGCTCTTCAATCTCGTGTAAGTTTGTTGTATTTTGCAAAAGCGAGCTGATTTTGGAAAGTTCTTATGTACACTAATTGTTGATTTTGCTCAAATCACTTGCAAATTTATTTTAGCGTGACCGTTATAAGTATAACGTAAAACTGCAAAATTCTTTTTCGAAAACTACTTACACTTCCTATTCGCAGCAATGTTTTTTTTATTTAAATTTCCTATTTTCCATGATAATTGATGTCTGTAATTTTTGTGAAAGCTTATTGTAGTACTATGTGAAAGCTTTTAAAGTTTGTATAAATTAATTAATGCTCGTAAAATTTGATGCCTGTATTTTTTTTGTGACAACTTATTGTGATTTGGCGAAAACTCTTAAAGCTCGTATCAATCAATTAAAGCTAAATTGAATTTCTTATTGAAAATTTATATTTCATTTCTTGCTCCTCTTTACCCTGATTATAATTTCAAATGTGAATTTGTTTGGTTGAATATTTTCGCTTTTGTGAAAGTTTCATTCGAATAAAAACTTGTATAAAATTTTGTAATTGTCCCGTCTATATTTAAATCTTCAAACTCATACGGAATTACTCTTGCTCAAAATATATTTTTATTTTTTCCAAGTTCACCAGAATATCTGGAGAATAGCAAAAATCTCTGGAACACACGAAATTCTTGCCAAAAGATGTTTTTAATTTTTATATTAGCTGCTGAAAAGTGTACGAGTATGTAAGCAATGCGTGGAAACATATTTTTAGCCGCAATATTTCGCCATTTTCGCAGTTTATTGTCAAAGCGAGGTCGCCCTTGAAATTATGTCCCTGAAAGTCAAGCCAGCGCCAGAAACAACAAATCTTGACTGGCGCCAACTCCACCTCCTCGGCAGACGTTATGAATTTGCCAAGAAAAACAAAAAATAAATATTTAATAAAAAGAGAAGTAAAGGAGAATAAAAGAGAGATTGTATGCATATAAACACAAAAATGCATATATCTCGCCGAGTTTCTATGTGTGTGTACTCCAAGGAGCATATAAATATGTTGTCATGCGTCCCATTTCCGCCCTTTTTGAATGCTACACTGCATTTTGCGTCGAATGCTGCGCCCCTATACTCTTGAGTATATACATGTATACATACACACATATTTACATATATACAATACGTTCGCGAATATACATATATAAATATCCATTTACTTGAGTAAGAGTCGAATAAATGTTCAACGCATTGCATGGTGACGTAGAAAAATGACGACAATTTACACTACTGCCCTCTTACCAGTGCGTTCCTAACCTTACTTTCATACTTACTACATACATGCCCTCCACGCATTGAGCGCATAATCCATTTGAATGCCCTTCAAAGCGGCAAAAACGGTTGAATTTAATAGGATTACAAGGATGCGCTGTTGCACGCGTTGCAAGCTCATTTCGCAATAACCACGAATAATGCGTCTGAGGAATTTGCGAAACGAAAAACGAAGTAGCTTTGTACATTTCCACTGCTTCAAGCTTAAATAGGGCGCTTAGTTACAGACACCCTCGAGGGAATTTGTTTTGATGCGCTTTGCTAGTTCGGTAAGAGTCGCTTGTTGTTGTTGCAAGGATCAGTGGGTGCGTTCAACAAGTGATTTGTGGCAGTGTGGAGTGAAGTGCGAAAATTAAACTAAAATCGCAAAGAAATCATTATAACTTTAATCAAAACAACGCAACAGACATTAAGGACACATGTGTGTGGCAGCAGTTTTGGGTAGCTGGTTGTTGTTGTTGCTTTGTCTTGTATTGTGCGACTACATGGACCGTAAATGAATTATGGGTGTATAAAAATGAATATGAAATTGAAAGTGAATTGTCTAAAAGTGAGCAGAATGATTGCAGAGAGGGCGGAAGCCCGCAGGCATGACTGCCGTTTCTTGTAAGAAGTCATAATTTATTTGCCAGTCTACGAGCTTGCAAGCTGCACCCAAAACCGGTGACATTGATTTACGACTGAACGAAATGAACATTTTGAAACTATTTTTTTCTTATTAAACTTTCAGAGAAGTTGGGTTAAATATCATAAAATAATTAAACGCCACCGGAAACGGGGTGCATTTATTCGACGCATGCGAAAGAAGTTAAAAAAAACATGAAAACCCGGTAAAAACGTTGCACTGAAGCTATGATACGCTTCACAAAAAAAGTTTCCATACAAGAGCTTGATTTTGAGCCTTAAATTTGTATGGCAGCTATAAGCTATTGTGGTCCGAGCTGAATAATTTCTTCAGATCTTCGGTATAAGACGTTCTCTCTTCAAATAAAAAAGTTTGTCATACAAAAATTTGATTTTGATCGGTTAGCTTGTATGGCAGCTAAATGCCATAGTGTTCTAATATCGGCGGTTCCGATAATCAAATAGATTCTTGGGGAGAAAATGAGATTCCGATACATAAAAAATAATTATAATTAAAATATAAAATAGGTAAAAATATGTCAAAAAATGACAAAAAAAAAAATTGTAAATAAATAAAATAAACATTTAAAATTTTTGTTTTTAAATTTAAAATAAAATCTGTAAAGAAAAAAAATTAAAAAAAAATTTTAAAAAGAAAAAAATTAAAAAAAAAGAATTTTAAAAAGAAAAAAATTAAAAAAAAAAAATATTAAAAAGAAAACAACAAACAATTTAGAGAAAAAATATTAATTTAAATTTTTAAAATAAAATTAGACTTGTATAAAAATATTGTTTTTAATTTGCGTGTAATAAAAAACTAAATTAAAAAATGTAAATAAATGAAAAAAAAAATTCAAAATAATTTAGAAAAAAAAGAGATAAAAATAAATAATAAAATATAAAAATAATTAGAAAAATTTAAATAAAAAAAGATTAATTTCAAGGTTTTTAATTAAACTTGTATACATTTATTGTTTTTTGATTTGCATCTAATTATCAGCTTCAAGTATTGACATTATTAAATTTGGTCCAATTTGATAAAATTAAAATCACCCCAGTAATAGTTTTTATTACAACATATGAGTATTTAAGCTCTTATATACTGACGTATGCTTACTGTAGTAATATTTTTATATATATACCTAATACGTTTGTTTTTCAAAATTATAGTATTGATTTTTTCTTATATTTGGAATAAACATTTTGCTTCAGCATTTCCATTCATTTTCAATCCTCTAATGCTCCGCCGTCAGCGAAACGCAAAACTAAATATAAACCTTTTGTTTTCTTTTTATGTCCGGCTTACAGCCTTTCAAATTCATCTTTCGCTTCGCTCCCCATCGCTTTTGCAAAATTCTCCATTCATCCTCATTTCACCTGCTTAATATTTATGCTAGAAACTGATGACTAATCTGCGTCGATGTGCTGACACACCGTTCGAGGTAAAAAGGGATATGTGTTTTGTATGAGCTACCGAAACGGGATATATACACATACATATACGTATCTCCACATATGTGTGTGTTTTAAGGCTGTTCTGTTTATTCAGGGCTAACACAAAGCAGCTGCAGGGTATAGCGCCACCCATCATCCACCACCCACAATTGCAATGCTTACAATTACTTACACACACTTACAACGTACTTACTGTATCATACTTATATAAATATACGCATTTGTAGCCAAAGCATCCGGGCATATTGTATTTGCTTTGATGACTCATGCGTTTGCTTTGCTTACACTGCCCGCATTGCTTTTGTTGTTGCGCTCATTTTCGCAACAGGCTAACATAGTAACCACCCACTCAAGTTTTGTACATATGTATTTATACATATATATATATATTTATGTATTTTATATATGGTACAAATACGCGGCTTTAGTAGTTTCTAGAAGGATTGTGATATCTTTATAGGTATATGGTTGCTTGTTTTCGTAGCTTTTTTAATAAGAACATTCCAATTTTTTTTTTAAAACTTTTTTCCTAATTTTCTTTTGAAAACTCATTATTTTTTTTCCACTTATGTGATTTTACAGCGTTACATAAAGGCTAAAAACTGAATTCCATACAAATACTTTCTAGAACTTTTAAGTTTCATCATCTATTCAGCTTAAGAAAATGATAGCTGAATAAAGCGCTGAATGTCAAGGTTCAAGCTCCAGATATGAATTTGCAGGCTAAGCATTTTATTCTAATGGGTATTTCATTAAATTAAATTAAAAAGTTGGCCTAGTTCTATATTGTAGGATTTTAGAAAATTCGGTTTGCTTTCGTACTCTTATTTAAAGTGAAAAAATTTTATAAATCTTCACACTTGAAACTGACCATTTGGCATTAAATGAATATCCAATAATCGACGAAATAATTTTTTAATTATTTAAATAATGAATATATAAAAAAAACCACTATGGAAATACATACTAATTACTCTTCTTCTTTGTTTCTTTGCAGGTAAGCATCATTACTTGTTACTGGTTTAAACTCTTTTGGAATCACTTGTTACGTAATGGTTTGTTATTAAATATTATATTACAAAAGGCTTATAAATTGATGTTGAAAGAAATAATGGATATACTATTTATTGACTTCACAAACATTTTTTAGCATTAAAACCCATAAAATCGTGAATTAGATATCTCTTATATCCTCTTGTCTTTCATCTGGTGCTCGAAAACAATTCAATGATAGTAAAATATAAGTTTAAGCTTTTCGCAGTTTCATTCCATCTACATATCTTTGCTGACAATCATGGTTTAAGCCGTGTAGGTCACAATATCAAATTCCTACTAAAATTACTAGCCAGGTTCAAATATACATATCGTTTTTATGAGACTAGAATTGCTGTTGACACTCAAAAATGGCTTGTTAAGTGTTATTCGCGCTCTACGCTAGGCGAAGTAATCACTGAGTATATCAAAGAAACCTGTTGAATATATGATTCCTGAATATTTGGTTCAAAGTACATGAAGGGGCGAGCTAACAAACGATCGAACACAAGAATGAATTGATGATTCCGGATAGCTCTTAGAGCTGTTTAATCGTAATAAACCCGAATTTCAGCGGTCTCTATCACTTCGAAGTTCAATTTATGTATAGGCATCCGAGAAATTTCACTCAGTGAGAGTCAACTGAAAAATTTAGATAGTCTATATTTCAAACATGTATGTGATGTATACCGAATATCTCGATTTATCATCGAATCATTATTTCGTTTGCTCTAGAAAGAGGAGTTGTAGCCATTGTTATTTATCCCTATTTATGAGAGAGCATAAACACTGTATAAGCTGATCCGTTGAATTTCTTTGCAATATCATGGCATTTTATCACAAATTTACGAGTAAAGGAAAATCCTACAGGATATACAAAAGAGTCAAAAAGAGAAGTCTATAATTCTTATGTTAAGTAAAATATAGTTGTGATAAGTAAATATTGTAATTAAGTAATTTCAAATATATATTTAATAAATTTATCATCTAACAGCAAACGATCTCCTCGTTCATTTTAGCCGCATTATTTGTTTATAAACAATCTTTAAGTAAAACTAAGGTTACATGGTAAGGAAAAAAGATCTTTATCTTGATTTTGATCGGTCAGTTTGAATGAAGGCTTTCAATACAAAGACTTGATTTTGATCGGTAATTTTGTATGACAACTATACGCTATAGTGATTTGATATCGGCGATTCGGAGAAATGAGCAGCTTCTTTTGGAAAAAAGATCGTGCGCAAATTTTCAGAACGATTTCTAAAAAGCTGAGGGACTAGTTATATACAAACAGATAGATACAAGTATGTGGACATGGCTAAATCAACTCAGCTCGTCACGCTGAACATTTATATACTATGTATGTATATATTTTATAGGGTCTTTGACGTTTCCTTCTGGATGACTCAAGCTTCGTGGCAAAATTAATATACTTTGTTTAGGGTACAATAAGAGTGTAAAAGTAGTGGTAAATAAACTATCCGCATTCTAGCTTTACATCACCCTATTCCTGTTTCTGACATTTAATTAGTTATTTTAAATATTCCTAAACATTTCTCATCTAGTCAAGCAAGGATTGTCATATAAACTGTTGTTTATTTCCATGCGTTGACTAACCTTAATGCCGTCTCACTAGCCACTCGTCCGTGGTATAGCTTGCAACGCGTCGGCCACACCCTGACGGAGATTGTGCCTATCCTGTCTTTTGCCGCAAATAAATTACAAAAAAATTAAGGAAAGGCTGCAACACGATTTCCTGTCGCAAGACAAATTCTCATTTAGCAATTTTACGGCAAGCAGATCGGCGTTTTATGCAGAAATCTATATACACACATATATACACACTTGCATTCATATATGTATGTATATGAACCTTTGACAAATATGCCATGTGTTTGCCTAATTTATTTGCCGAAGGCGCTGTCGGCAGTAAAAGCACTTGCAATCTGCAGTCATTGGTGGCGGTTGTGTGTGTGTATATATGTATATGTGTGTATGTATATCCTGGAAAGTTAATTTTGCATTTTTCTTTTAAATTTATCACATATACTGCGTCTACCAATAGGGATGACGTGATTTGACAGCTTGTGTCGGACGATCTCTATTTCCAACATGACAGTGCGTCGCCTCATGTTTCACGTGTCTAAACATGGACATATTGCGTGCAAAGTTTGGCGACTCGTTAATTTCGAGGAATGGCTTAGTCAAATGTAGGTTAGATAAAAGTTTACGCGAATCAACCAGCAACGCTCGAGGAGCTCGAAGATTTCATTCAGCGCATTACAGCCTAAACGGCAGCCGAAATGCTGCATGGGGTCATCGAAAATTGGCGTTAAATGGTGGAGATATGCAAATGGAACCGTGGTCACCATTTTTCCAAATTATAAACGGCATGAAATTATCTGCATAACAAAAACAGAAAAAAAAACAGAACCCATTTAGATCATTTTCATTTTAACAGCACGCCGTACTTGTTGGTAGACCCTTTATGTACTTACATATATGTATTACTTTTTCATCATACTGGATGTATTACAATATTTTGCCCAGACGCTAGATTTAATCAAGTAAATGCTGTATACATACATACATACATATGTGTATGTATGGGTATACAAACATAAATATTTAAGTAGTTTCCTTTAGAGTTTATCATTATTTTATAGCCAGACTACAGCCCCTACATACAGTATTACAATTTTATAAGAGACAGTGATAATATAAATGCCATATATTGCACATATTAAATAATCATACATAAAAATTGTGTTCGAAATATTAGCAGTGGCTTGTGAAAATTAAAATTATGATATTTTTACGCATATAAAATTCTTGTAATTTAATTTTTCTATGTCAGAAGATAAGCGGAAATAAGCGAAAATTTTGTCACTCTGTGTTTAAATTGATTTTTAATGCAGCTGTGATATTTATCGAGCCCCGTTATTTTGTCTGCTACACACGTAGTTGTTTTTTTTCATTAAATAATTATTGGCAGAGAAAAATCATACAATTTTTTCGAGGATTTGCTCGCATGTTCTGCCAAAATGACCATGAATGTAAAAAATGGCACACAAATCACGAAACAAAGGAAAAGAGGGTCTTTCGAGGGTACAGTCAAGAAAAGTTGTGTCTTTGGCCCGAGAAATGTCATTTTATACCTCAAAAAATAATATAAAATAAATATGAGTTAAAACTTTAATGCGTACACAGTTACACACAAGTTTATAACAGCTAAATTCTTCGGCAGGAGTCAAAGAAAGGTGCTATTATATCAACTCCGACATGTGCCGGCCATAGTTAAATTTGCTGAAAAGCATTTGCATTCAGTAGTTGAAAAATGGCGCAACATATTGCTTCACCGAAACGGAAATTGTTTTATTTGGTTCCCGAGAACGCCGCCCGTATGAAGGTCACAAATATGATAAACATGGAGGTACTAAAATCAACGTGTGTGGATACTTCTTTTAAAATGTCACTGATCTGTTATATTGGCTTAAAGAAAACATGGGTGCTAGATTGTACGTTGACATACTAGAGTTGATTATGTTACCACACGCTGACTGGTAAATAGCATTGAAATGCGTTTAACATATCAACAAGACAATGACTCCAAGCAAAACAGCAAGTTGGCAAAAAATTGGCTTGCTCCAAATGGAGTTGAAGCATAACAATACCGCAAATACAAGGCAGTTATGGATTTTTGTGAAGATGGCTTGTATGGCATTTATATTTTGTTTAAAAAAAAACACATTTCTTGTAATCTTGCATATGAACAAATAAAATAAAATAATAATGAATTATAATAAAAATTAATTATATTATTTCTTTTTCGGTTCTTGGTTATGTCACTGCTATTATTTCAAACACAGTTGTATATGATAATATATCTTTGTAGGTATAAGTACTTATGGATATGACTATGCATTGCAAGTACAGAACATCCGTTGTATTTATGAGAAACAAATACTTAGTAATTGGGAAATCGCAAATAAATATGTATGCCGCAATTTGATAAAAATGTACAAGAAAGAACTATTTTACAATAGTTCTTGCTGATTACATACATACATATTTACAAACAGTGTATATAAAGTGGTTGCAAACAGATTGCATATAACACAATAACAATTGGTATAAAAATAGTGCTGCCATTTGTAGTCGCCTGGGAAACATATTGACTTTAGCTCGGGCGACATTATGAAAACTAAAACCACCAATGGAAGTTCGCTAATTACCATAAATATAAATAATTATAGAGAATTTGAGATCCCCATTCACATAGTCACTCACGTCCTGACAAGAAAAAGCGCAGCCCAGTAAATGCAGGTCATTGAAAAACTTGCCTTTAGGTATGTATATATGTCCGATGGGAACAAGATGAAATATTTTTAAACATTACAAAAACACTTTTGATAGACATAATGTCAAGGTTGCGAATTAGAAAAGTTTGGATTGTAGCGTGATCAACGCGCGAAAGATGTGATCAGGTCGACTCACAAAGTGTTCGATAGAATGATTTTGTGTAAGACTTGTCGCCGTTGGAAGTTTTCCAAGTTGTATCAGCTGGAAAGACCGTGAAGAGAAGGACTTCACTTCATTTGACATTTCCAATTTCGAAGCGATAAAACGGTCGTGCATCAATCGACGACTATAGCCTTAAACAAAAAGTAGAAGGAAGACAGGACTAGATCAAGGGTTCCGTTTCAAACTCTGAACAGGGTATATTAAGTTTGCCGCGATGTTTGTAACACCCAAAAGGAAACATCGGGGACTCTATAAAATCTATATATTGATTTATTTAGCCATATTCGTCTGTCTGTGTGTGCGAACTGGTCCCTCAGTTTTGGAGATGTCGATATGAAACACACGTCCTTTTTTCCACAAGAAGCTGCTCCGACATCGGACATTATAGTATATAGCCGTCATACAAACTGATCGATCGAAATCAAGTTCCTCCAAGGAATCTGTAGTATTTGTGAAGGGTATTATCGCTTCGGTACCGAAGTTAACATATTTTCTTGTTTTTATTTAATATTAATCATTTTATTTTATTTATTTATTTTATTTTTTATTAGTCTTTTACATTGGCGGTATTTATTTTTGTTGTACGCCTTAGTTTCAAAGTCACTGTACCAATTAGCAGTTATTCCATTGCTTTTGATAGTAATTTCGAAAATCAGCAAATAAAACGAAGAATTTATTAATTCTGCAATTTTATTATCGGAAAACATACTCTGCTCTCTTTATTTATTTATCAACTCATTTTGCACAACTTCAACATTTCGTATACTTGATACTATATGCATGTATGCAAGCAACATGTTTACAGCAACAAAATGTTTACAAGACCTTTACGCCACAAAAATAAGTCTCGCGTTTATTTTTCTCGGTTTAATGGCTTCCTGTGATCTTATTTCGGCATCGCATTATTTACTTAGTTTTTGTAGCGTGAGAGATTTCTTAAACGAAACGTTAAATTCATAAATCCTCCCACAAAATATTTGCTACTTAATTCTGCATCGACAAAAATCAACTTAAGCGTGTTTCGCATATTTGCTCTTGTATGTATATTTTTGCTCAACAATTCCGTTGCACTCACTCGTTGTTGAGTGTCATCATTAACTCGTTTCTCGCTCGTTTGTATCAAGTTTTTTTTTTTTGATTTGTTTTTGTTTAATTCATTGATTAATTTCCGTGCTTGTCGCAAATTCTTGCTTGTGACTTGTAATAACCCTTTTAGATTTCATAATATTTGCTTAACGTGTTTTTTATCTTCTCTCCTTTTTTGTTTGCTCGTTTCTTTGTTTGTGCCTCTGAGTCATTGTTTTGGCAAAAATTTGCAAAGCAATTCGAACAAAGCGAAAATGACGTGAAAAATGCGCAACCCTGTCAAGCCTGCGTGCTTCTCGTGAAGGCGGTGCTCACTTTTAGCCCGACTGTCAGTGACAACACGACGACACAACAGCCACGAGCACGTTTGCATTTTGAAGTCACTTTTTCAAAATTTTTGTTTTTGTTTTTGGTTTGATTTTGATTTTTTCCTCCTTCGGTTTTGCAAGTTATCGTTCATGACTTTTCGCGCGAATCGTGTTTTTTTGCAAAAAATAAACGATTAATATTGAAATAATATTTCTTGTAATTTAGTAGAAACTTGTTGTGATTTGAGTACGGTTCACGTTTATTTGTTGCTATTTTATTAATTTATGTTGTATTCTTTTTGACTTCCTGTTTATCAGCTATTCATACAAATATGAACACGAGGACTGCATAATAAGTCCGCAACCTTTTGAATATACTGATATATCACTGAAAATGCAACACAGTGTCGATCATTTAATACGTACCCCTAAACCGACATAAAAAATGGGTGAAATAAATTGCGTCTACCTTTTAAAAGTATTTTTTAACTAACCGAACCACCACCAAAATATAAAAGAAAAGCTTGCAATGAGATCTCTATGGAAACCAAAACCTAAAAACTGGGAACGAAATGTTTGGGACCAGTAACAGTCATCTCTTACTGTTAGTTCTTTGAAAACACTGAAAAGAATTATTAAGCTACGACAGATATCGTGTTAAAAAACTTTTCAATTATATTTGAGGATCAAATAATAAAAACTTTTGCTATAAAGTCCTAGAAAGATCGTCAGATGTAGTTTCAATACTCAAAAATGATATTCCGACAATGAACGGAAATTCCAACAAGTTTATCCAGATTGGGAGAGTTTTTCAGCCATGTCTTAGCTGTAGAATTTTTCTAGAAGTCGATTTTTCAGGTAAACAAGTCCATTCACCGATAACGACATAGAGAAAGTTTTATTTAAAGAACTTACTTTTCACACAGTCTGAGCATTTCTGTCTTGTTTTTAATATACTATAAAATTTTTTAGAAATACTGTACTAAATGTAAGCCTAAAATAGAAAATAAAGTTTTTTCTAATCAAAAACCAAATTAGTCCATGAGTTTCTGTCTTATCCAACCTCCGCCGTGTGCATGTCGTTTGGTGTTTTTCTTCCTCAACTTGAAATTTAACAAAACGTGACATTTGTCTCTTTGTGCTGCACTCAAGCTCGAAGTGGCATTTAATCATCTTTCTATTTTTGAAACCAGTTTCTCCAGTTGCCATTCGCGTCATTCTAACATAACTGTTAGTGTATTAATTCTTTGTGACGCCTAGTCGCGTTGACAACTTGTTTCTACAATTTTGTCGACATGTCGGTCATTCATAACAACTCAATAGATTTTTGGTGGAAGTGTTCACTTTATGCTGGCAAAATTCGTGTATGCGCTATTTTCAAAAAAAAAAAAAAATAAATAAATAAAATAAGAAAAAGTAAAAAAAGCATAATATTTTCCAGCTCTCTGAAGTGTTCGAGGGCTCTAGTGAAAGATTATTTGTTTTTATAAAAGCAGATGAAATATGTAGATAGAATAATTCCTTGAAATTGAACTGTCAAGTCTTCTCCTCACTTTTCCTGCTATATCTAGCTTTCTAGTTCCATTACGTTTGGAATTTAGAGTAAGAGTAAGATGTAGACATACATATACTACAAATTGCAAGAACCGTATCAGTTTTTAGTTTATAGGATACGAGATCCGATTGGAATACCACATGATAATTTGGAAGAAGCAATGCGGCATGGTTTAAGATGAAATATGAACCGGAACAATTATTTTGCTTTGACTTAGACATTGAAACCGCATGAAAACCAGTAAAAATTACTTAATCTGTTTAAAAACATATCGAACAATTAGAGGTCGAGTTGAAAGTAACCTGGTTCTTGGTTCCTAGAAATTTTCTACGAGTATTCACTTTTAGCATGGAAGTAATACAGGATATGGACACAATACAGTGCGATGGCCGAATCCGCGGGTTCGTTGGTAAATTTTTTAAGTTTTAAAACCGGTTTTATGAGATAAAGTTTCGGGCCATTCCACTGAAGCTTAAACGAACACTATGCAAATTTTTCACCTATGGCCTAACGATACAGAAATCGGGATAAAGCAAGGTTATAAAATCCTGAGCGCGATTGAATATGGCTTAAGACCCAAGCAAGCGCAAGAAAGTCTCGACGGGATTTGTTCAAGTGTTTTCTCATTTCAAGATACATGGGCCTCGCCTAACCTAGAATCATACAAGCTTTAGTAGTCCGTATTACTTAATACTTTTGTCGGTTAATTTCTGGTCTCTTCAAGTCAAGCTGCTTGACTTACACATTGTTGCAACATGTTGCACATCTTCAAATGAAATTGTGCGCATCGTTGCACAGTTCAAAAGGCATTGCAAGACAATTATGTTATTATTATTTTATTGTTATTGTTGTTGTTGCTACTGCTGTTTATAGCTGTTGCACTAAATGGTGCAATGACTCCGCGTCATTTGTTGCCGCAGGCTTTGACAGTGTCAGTTCGTTGCCGCATCGTTACTCGTCTCTCCCCAAGTGCCGCAATGCCGGTTTGCTAACTTTTAATTGTTGCTGCTGTCATTTTATTATGAATGCGCTTTTCTAGCTGCGGCAGAGCGCCAAAGTCGCCGCCGTCGTTTAACCAAAGTTTGCGAGTCTGACTGAAGTGTCGCTAAGTTTGTCTCCAAGTGAGTAAGTACATGCATAAGTAAGTGACAGCAACGCATTGCATTGCAACAGTTATCATTTTGTTGTTTTTTTTTGTCTGCGTTGCGAGGCGGTACCATTTGTTCACTCGCTCCAATTATCGCTCGGAGGGTCGCTGCCACCGATTATTGCTCAAATGTCTTGAGTTTGAGTTGCACGCTCTTTAGATTAATTTGTGAGAATGCGTGTGTGTGGATATGTAGCCTTCTAGTGAAGAGATTATTTGATGTTATGTCTGTTTCGAAATATTTTTTTTTAAAAGGGATTTTGTATTTTTGGCGTAGTAACTTAAAACGGAACTGTCAAATAGCGTTAAGACAAGAGTCTTTTTCTCGAATGTACACTTATTCAAGGACTGGATATGTTGGTGCAACATATGAACTGTGAAAAAAATTGGTAAAAAGCCAAAAAAAAACAAGAGTTTATTTTTTACTGTTATATATAACTCTATACATATGCATTCCTGTCCTGTCCAGAGCTGTATTTTTGATTTAAGAAAAGTATTTAAAAAAAAATTTACTATTTTATCTTTCGTTTCAGGTAAGTTCAAGCCAGTCAAATAATAATACATTTATTGATGTATCTGGTGTGAATTAAAATGGTGAGATTGGTTTAAATAATACCTCAGGATTCTTAGTTTTAATATACCACACATCCCAAACCTTACACAAAGACCGCCTCGATCTCACGAGAGGCCAAAAGGTTTACTATCTAGAAATAGTTTGCAATGAAATCTTCACAAATTCAGATCCAAGGTTATATCGTTCTGTGCTGTTAAGAGCTATAGTAATAAAATACTATAGAGAACCCCTGATTTTGACCAGACAACCATCAGACCAAGGTCGACAGTGGTTGAACAAATTTCCCAAAATTTTGATGATTGTTACTTTAAAAATTAAGTTCAGTATTTTCTTCATGGGTTATTGTTGCTCGGAGTAAATTTGTTGTCAACTCGCGAGCTCGCGCTCAGTGCAAATGCCAACAGTGCTGAGTTCTTTGGTAAAAAATCGCGTGACATTTATTCGCCTTTACTTACTACACTTCACGAAATCTTCCTGTCTTTTTTTATCAGCGAGCAACAGGCAGCAGCAGCTTCATCTGTGCTACATGCCGCGCTTCTGACGTTTCGTCGCGAAAGTTATCTGACGAACTGACAGCTGCATTTAAGCGCATTGCATGGTTAACTTCATTTTAATAACCCTGACAAGATATCTACTCTGGTAGACTCCACTACACTCGTATATATTCATATATGCATTGACTGGTTGCAACATCAACATGCCACTGCCTGTTGCAGCTCACTTCCCTCCACCCTCTAACTCTCACTTAGATGAATGCACTCATCTCTGCAGCGCTACAGTACGCCCGCAGCTGTCGACTTGCCGCAAAAACACTTGTGAAGGTCTTTTATACGGCGATCAAGTTTTTTCTATCCGCCCATATATTTCCCATTTTGTGTGCCTTACAAAGGCCTGCCTTTTTTCGCAATGTGCGACCGCTTTCGTGTCATTGCCACAGCGTTCAGCATACAGGTCCACACAAAGAGTTGCCAATTGTTTGTTGGAGTGCCACTTTTGTTTGTGTCTGTTGACGTGTGGTGACTCATAAGCTTGTCACTCAGTGGTGGACATAAAAATAGACATTTTGTTTGAGCAGAAGAATGGTCGGTATGGATAACTGTGTGGGTGCAAGTGGGTTAAATTTTGTTGACAAGCTAGCTGTAAAATGACTTTGGTTAACAGAAGCTGTTGTTAATAGTCTCTCATCATTCATTAAGCTCATAAAAAATTTCACAGCTTTGCTTAAGACGCTGGCGAAATATAAGTTTAAACCAGCTCACCATTTTTCAGGCAATAAGATTTATTTGTGCTCGTGAAAAAATTATGTCAAGCAATTTCTTTGAAGAATTGGCACTGGTAAACCTTTCTTTAATTTGTAAATGTATACAAGTATTTAAGAAAACTTTATCAAAAGTTGTACCTATACATTAGGGTGGAGCAAAAAAAAATTTTTTATTTGCTTAGCCTGAGGGTCAAATTTGTAGATTACCTATATTATAAACCATTTTTTTTTTTAACATCTAGAGGCGGGCCCACTCACTTTTGAAATAAAGTTTAGAGTTACAATTTGTATTTCGTAAAATTTTTTTAATAAGTGTTCTAGAAGCTGTGGAGAGTCCTCTTTCTGGCCAATTAAAAGTTATCAACTTAAAAAAATTTTTTGTGGTCATTATTGGAGTTTTGAAAAAAGTCTTAAACGACAACATGCTTTCCTTAAGCGTTAAAATAAAATTTGAGCCAAAGACCGTCAAATTCTGTAATTTTTATATTAATGTGAAGAGTTTATACCAAACAAAAAATTTTTTTGTTTATTTTTTCTCATGTGGAGTCCAAAATGTTAATTTACACTTCACTTGCGAAAGAGCACATAATGTCATACCTTCATACAAAGGTATGATTGTAACTATGTAGGTATGACTTAAATGTCAATGGCCCGGAAAATATTACTACATTTAACTTTCTTTAATTATCTTTTCAATTTCACTTTTTTGAAATTAACATATTAATAGCCATAAAAATACCATGAGGGATTCGCTATGCCATAATTACATGAATACATATGTATGTTAATATTTAAATATATATGCGTACATATAAATGTACATAGGTATTTATTAGCACGCTTGGGTACTTAATACTTATGACATTTGGATGGCAGTCAATTTGAAATGAGCGGTACGTATTTTACGAAATTTCCAATTACTATTAAATAAACAAGTAAGAAAGGGATAAGATTTGTTGGAATAAATATTTAAAAGCCTTCGCAAGAAAAAAAAATAAAAGTTGGGTTCTAGGAAATCAATCAGTTTTGCCACCGAGGTGTTCCTTATGGCTCGAAACAATAGTTTCATTATTTTTGCTGTCATATTTTCTAAGAAGTTCTTTAAATGGATATCAGTAAACTAGTTGTATTGAGACTATCCTCGAAGATCTTCCCAAAACTATATGACGTTATCCAAAATATTGACCGATGTCCGCATTATGAATTCAATCGGGGGAACGTAAATCATTAAATTCGAGATATTTGGGTTAAGCGAAGATATTTTCTGACCTTCACAAATTGGTTTGAATTGGATGTTATTGTTCGCGTCTTGAATTCGATGTTTTACTTTTACTAAAAAAGTCATTTATTATCTTAAGGCTCGTTTATGGCAAAATGGAGCTGCCAAGACCCCTAGCTAATTCTTGAAGTAGAACCACTCTTTAGAAAATAATTACAATTAACTTGCATTTTGCCCCTAAATAGGGTCTGGATAACCGTTACAACAAAAATAACAATTGCTCACCTTCTTTAGCTTATAATTGTCATGGAATTCAGC
Source organism: Bactrocera oleae (assembly GCF_042242935.1). Classification (NCBI taxonomy): domain Eukaryota; kingdom Metazoa; phylum Arthropoda; class Insecta; order Diptera; family Tephritidae; genus Bactrocera; species Bactrocera oleae. The sequence goes on along the minus strand of NC_091540.1, from coordinate 49,832,616 downwards.
AATTAGTTGCCTTTCGCCGCAGTTAAAGTGTCCATCACGATTCTCGATTTTCTTACTGTTCCCCAAGTTTCAACGGTTTCTTTTTGGTTTCAGGGATTTTTGTAAACCAAAAAGCTTCATGATATGCGCTACTTTCCTCAACACTACATTCACATTACCTGTACTACATGGAAAACCCCAAAAAGTCCCGTAAAATGTTTTGAAATCTAAACTGCAATAAAAAGCAATTCAAATGTAAATTTTTTTTAAATAACCCGATATTAAGTTTTTTTTTGGAAAGTAGAATAGAAAAGAAAATAGAAATTTCAAATAAGCAAAGATCCATAGAAACTTATAGTTTACAACAACAATGCAAAGCACGGTTAAAAGTGTAAGTGAAAAGCTTAAATCTCTTGACGACTAACAAAAGCTATAATTTGAAAAAATTAAGTCGTTTTTCGTTTTGGTCAAGTGGGATTCCAAAAAACATGGTAATCAGTTCCCAAACAATGCGCACAGCTGGATAATAGCATTGTGCGATGTTTTAAGAAACAATGGCAACACGCTCATTGTACGAACGCCCATAGCGAATGAAAGCAAAGAAAAAAGCAAAAATATACCGTTAAATTACATTTGCCTGCACGCCACAAGATGCCACAAAATGCGATGGCACAATACATCGCTTCCGCGGTAGATGCACCGTCAATCTGTTTCTTGTAAACATTTCTTCACCTGCAATCTGGCAGTGCGCTTTGTCTTCTGCGCCTGTATGTTTGTTATTGTTTTGATTTGTTTTAATTTTATTTTTGGAAAAGAACAAAAAGCGACGTTGCACCTTAATCGGTGAAGTTCATAAACAAACAATTTACTGCGTAATAAACAAAGAAATGAAACGGAAAAAAATATTTCTAAAATTTATAGTAGCTTACTTGTTTTTATCATGGAATGCTTTGTGAAGTTGTCAAGATAGGTCTACAGCTGTGAATTTTTTACTTTAGTTGAAGTTGCCAGTCGCACCTCAGAAGACCCAAACAAATAGAAATAAATCGTCTAAGCAGACTTATGATGGCTTCAGGGTGCTTTGTCGATACATGAGATAAAACTACAGGAGCTTTCTTGATGCACAAAGGACCCGTCTTTACCAATTCAAGTATCAAGATAAGCCATTGAACCTACAACATTTCACAGTTACAATAGGTTACACAAAAGACTGAAGATACTTTCGCATTTGAAGAAAATGTTTTCTTCTGACCTTCTATATGCTAGAATAATGGACTAATGATCTTGGTTTCACGCCAGAGTACCCATAAACATACATATGTACATATGTATATGTAGTACATACTTCTTCACCTCTGTTGCATATACATAAGTAAGTATGCTTGTACATTCGCTTAAATGTACATAGATAATACAAACGTATTCATATATAAATATACATACATATGTATGGTACATATGTAGACCCAATTGTAGTGTAAACATTGCAACAATCTCAAACAGCTCAAAGTGCAATATGCCGCTTCAATGGCAACCAAGGTGTCTACAGCGCATATATACTTACGTACACACACAGCACAATGTTTACATTTTGTCTGGCATATAAAAATGAAAATAGACGCATGAATAGCTGGACGGACGGATGATTTGAGAAAAGTCATTACACAGTTTGTGCTGATGCGGCGTTCCATTGTCTATGCGACTTGTAATGAGTTTAATGACTTTGTTGTTATTGTATGTGAATGTCGAAATGTAATATGCACTAAATATGCGAAGTATGTGTAGTAAAAGAGATTTAATGGTTTTTAATGCAAAAGATAATGCGATGTTATGATCATAAGTGTTCATTTGAAAAACATTAGAACGCGGTGAAATTGAGCCGACGAATTAACATTGGTCAGTGCTGATTGTTTCGGTTGAATCAATTGGAGCATAATTATAGTATTTTCATTTTGTGATAAGACAGGATTTGGAGAGCAAAACAAGGAAAATCATTTTATATATGTATAAAAAAAAGTTTTAGCTATACGGCAGCTATGAATACACATATATTATATTATATTGTGGTAAAGTCGTCCGATCTGAACTAAGTATGTATATGTTCGGATATTGTACCGTTGGTTGTGGAAATAATCTGTGTCAAATTTCTTGAAGACACCATCTCAAATAAAAAGGTTTTCCATTTATTTAATGTTATTGTTAGAGTTTTTACGAAAACAATATTTTTCTGCTAAAATATACTAATTCCATTTTTTTAATAGACGGTATCCAATAGTAAAATCCTGTCACAGAAATGTTATCTCGTTATAAAATTCTAACAAAGTATTAAAATTTATTTAGTTTTAGAACTTTTAAATTCCTTAACGAAAGTCTTGTCGATCTCTCTCGTCGATTACGTCATTAACTTACATACTTTCTTTACACTATACATATATTACCTCATCTATACCTGAGTTGTTATCAATCACTACAGCTGAATGACTAACTTGTTCTTACCTCATTCGCTAATTTATAGAGCTCTCAACTTGTTATTTATTACTCATTAAAAAGGAGAAAGAAAGCTGAATACGTTTATTTTTTTTATTTATATCAAAATAATTCTTCAGCGGCTGTATTTCAGCCCACACAATTTTACCTCATTCTTGTCTAGTTTGTAGACAATACATATAACACAATAAGACTTCTGTACCGTAAGATATTCTTATACATATTTTATTGTCTTCAACATAATTGAGCGAGGGTGTCGAGATTACGAAAGTGTTGTCTATTTAATAAACGCAATGTTTTCAACGTGGCAATTTTGTCAGAAATAAACAACTGCAGAAATCCGCATGTTTGGAAATTTTCTGCGGCCATACAAATTATTAAAGTATTTTTTCGTGCACAACTTGTTTTATTTGTTTGTCGCTTCGTATACTCACACTTGGAGAAAAATAAATTTCGTTTTTTTCCAGATATTTTCTTGAATAATAATTCAAATATCCTATTAGACTCAACAGGCCGTTTAAGTGCTTGATCTGACAAAACTGAGAGTAGTTATACCCTGAACAGGGTATATTTAGTTTGCCACGAAGTTTGTAACACCCAGAAGGATACTTAGTATATATACAAACATACTTTTGTATATGTATAAATGATCAGCGTGACGAGCTGAGTCGATGTTCAAGTCCGTCTGTATATACGAACTAGTTCCTTAGTTTTTGAGAGAATTGAAATTTTGTACACACTATTATTTCACCAAGAAGCTGATTATTTATCGGAATCGCCGTTATCGGATAACTAATTGACCTATCAAACTCAAGTCCTTGTATGGAAAAATCTTTCATTTGAAGAGGTCTCTTCACGAAATTTGGCATATATTATTATTTAAGGCAATAGTGCAATCTCCGAAGAACAGATCGAATGGCTATAACATATAGCTGTCATATTAACTGAACGATCGAAATAAAGTGCCTGCATGGAAAACTTTTTTATTTGACGAGGCATCTTCTCGAAATTATATTGGAATCAAGATATTTTAACGAACATTTTTATCTGTGAAGGGTATTATACCTTTGGTACAACCGAAGATAACGTTTTTTCTTGTTTTTCTGTCTTATTATTCAGGATTCTAATCCTCAAAGTTCTTTAAAATGGTCCGAATGCGGAAAAAACCATTCCTTGTTTTTGTTTTTGGTTTAGAATCTTAGTTTTGAGGTTTCTTGATGATTCCCTGGTTTCATTTAAATCAATTTTGTTTTCGTGCCAAACTTTAGAAAATGTCTGGTTTTAACCGAGTAGAAAATATCACTAAAGCATTTTGTGATACCTGTAACATTTCTTGATCATCTATAATTTCGGAAACGTCTAGTAATTGCTTGAATAACAAAATTCTTTTTTGTCGAGCTAAACTTTGTCTGAAGTAAACTTGAACTCTGAACAAAACTGAACCTAATTCTACACTAAATAATCTTATATATTTTGCAATATAGCAGTTCCTCAAACCTGATTCTGGTTCTAAAATAAACAAAAATATATTCAGGCTCCCACCAAAGTCTGACAAAGGGTGAAGTTAAATGAAATGTCCATACTGTTTCTTACAAATTTTTTTAACTATTTATACAAGATTGGCGATGTGGTAATGAATTCACCCATATCTCTACTGGGTGATTACTCTCTATAAAATCTTTTACTAACAGAGTTTAGAGATATAAGCGGCAGAAGTGTTTCTATAAAATTATTTTGGTATGACTTAGTGGTCCAAATAGTAAACAATTCTAACGTATTTACGAAATGACAAAGCGTCTCATAAAAGACGTTTGGTTTTTTGAAGGCGGTTAAAATTATTATTTAATTATATATGGTATATTAGGATGAGTTACCTAATGTGTTACCATTTTCAATTACCATACAAAATGATGTTGCGCTTTTATACCATTCTTGAATACTCGGGATTCGGTAGATACTCGGATATTCTTGAGATTCCGAAAATTTTCGAAAAGTATTTCAGCAGAATATAAGATCGGCTCAATATATAGATTATGTATAATAAGTAAAATTCATTATCTTTTGTATGACTTTTCCCAAAGTCTATAAAAGCTTCATATTTACTTGAATTGTTTTATAGTTAGAAAATTTCGCAAGAGTGTTGAAATTTCGGATTTTGAGCTTACACATCTAGGTATCCCAGAACTTTACAGTTACTATACTGGTGGCAATTTTAGGAATGTCGAGATTAAAGAATCCCGGGATGGTCAGGATTCCGAAATTTTTATGGACTAATCTGAATCGCTCTAGAAATAATTTTTCAATATTACATGCAAGTAATATTTTTAATCACTTTATTGCCTCAGAATCCCAGTTGTCATTGCCGTTACTATTAATCCCAGCAGCTGTTTAATATAATATCATTTAATTAACCAGATGTTACAAGTGCTTCCTCATATTCAAAAAAAGTATATAACGGAACCACAAAGCGTCTATGCAAATATCATCAAACGAAGCTTTGACGGGTGTTTCGCTGCAGGCGGCGGAAACACGTGCCACATGCTGTTTGAAAATGCAAGTGTAGGCGCAACGAAGCGGTACTTTGGTTGGAGCGGAGAGTACTCAGAGTGCCCACACGTTTTCGAAATCAGTTCGCCAATAGTAGCGGAACTTTTTTCGCTTCGTTTTAATTTGTATACTTGTATTTGTATGTGTGAACATATGTTAGTACTTGGTCAAGATGCTGAAGTTAAATTATTGCAGGGAAAAAGGTGAACGGTTGAAAAGTGAAAACAATGGAAAGGGAAATATGAACTGGTTAAATTAAAAGCAGCGCAAAAATGAGTTGCCACTTAAAAGAATTACTATACATACTTACATACAAAATATGTATGTATCGTAGCTCGTGCCTATTGTTTATATCTTGTTTTCAACTTTTTGTTTCTGCCGTCGTTGCAAACGTTCCGCTTACTTGATTTTCCCTCTAGCGAAAATATAAATTATCACAACAAAAATATCTGAGTTTGCTTTTAAGTATGTATTGAAGTACACATACATATGTACATACATGCCTATATGGTGAGTATGTAGGGTATGAGCATACGTTTGTGTGTGTGTGTATGTTATGCGCTTGACGAGATAAATGCATAAACGCGCAGTTAATAAATTCAACAAAACGCCAAGCAGTGAACCAATTGACGACGTCAGCTGTTTCAAAGGCGGCGACTGTCCGGCTGTTGGCGAATGCGGCTTTAGATATATTGCCGTTGCCAGTGTCAGAACAATAAAAGGCAAAAAAATGCAGAAAAAGAGCAAACTGTGCAGTTGACTGTGAATTACACTCGTGTTTTTGCGTCTGATACCTCGAAGTTGTTGTTGTGTAAGTGATAAGCGTACAGATATTAATATTAAAAAATGTTAAACTTAAAAAAAGGTAAAAAAAAAAAAAATTAAAATAAAAAAAAAATTAAAATAAAAAAATTAAATAAATAAAAAAAATTAAAATAAATAAATAAGTTAAAAAAATTTCAATTTATAGAAAAAAATTTAAATGTCAAGAATTTTAAATAAATTAAAATTAACAATTAAAATATTATTAAACTTAAAAAAGTTAAATTAATAAAAATTTTAAATAAAAAAAATTAAATTAAATTAAATTAATATAATAAATTTTTAATTAAAAAAATTTAAATAAAAAAAAAAAATAAATAAAAATAATTAAAATAAATAAAAAAGTTAAAAAAATTTCAATTAATAGAAAAAAATTTAAATAACAAGAATTTTAAATAAATTAAAATTAACAATTAAAATATTATTAAACTTAAAAAAGTTAAACTAAAAAATATATAAAATAAAAAAAATTAAATTAAATGAATATAAAAAATTTTTAAGTAATAAAATTTAAATAAAAAATATTAAAGTAAAAAAAAACACATTAAAAATTTAAATAAAGAAAAAAAAATCAAAAAAAAACTTGAAATTAAAAAAATAATTAAAATAATAATAAACAATAAAATAAAATCAAACTTAAAAAAAACTTAGTTATACTAAAAAGAAATTTTAAATTAAAAAAAAAAAAAAATTAAATAAATATAAAAAATTTTGAATTAAAAACATTTAAATTAAAAAAAAATATTACAATAAAAATAACATTAAAAAGTTTAAATAAGAAAAAAAATAAAAATAAAAAAAAGCCTGAAATAACAAATAAATTATAAATTTAAATTTAAAAAAAATAAAATAAAAAAGTAATAGTATAAAACTAAATTTCATACGCTTTTTTTTAATGCATTCTCAGTTTTCTTACATAACTAAAAGATCTTGTGCTTGTAAATTTTGTTGAAATTTGTCAACAACCTTTGCTCTGACCTTTCAAGTGCTTGGAAACACTATGCTCTAATATGATGAAGCATAAACACTCTCTCTCCCTCTTCCGTTTTTGTACTTCATTCTTCCCATAAACTCGTTTGCTTTTTTTGGTGATCTCGCGTTCAAACTGACTCAATATGACGAACTCTGGACTCAAAACAGCTGCAAAAAGCTGTTTACAGAACAAATAATATTTTTTGTATAATATAGCAGCATATAGTGTTGTACATATAAATAGGGCGACATGCACCTAAATCTTCTAATTATAACGAGGTAAATTGATGCGTATTCTCTACCGATTGTAACACTATTTGTGTAAGCTCCTTTTGTACTCGTTGAAATGAAGTTGCAGTTGAGTCAAAGTCTATTTCTGTCCATCCATCGCAACAACTGCTATTACAAGAGTTTATCTCAAAAGTAATAGATCACCATTGAAAGTAACGGTGTTCGATTCACCACTACTCTAAAACAGCGTGTTTTTGAGCTCAGCTTTCCTATGTTCGATTTGACACTCTTCAAGTATCTAGTACTAGTACTAAAATCTGTTTTAAAACATAAATAGAGCTCAGTAGTCTCGGAAATTGGAAACTCTAAAAATGTAATAATTATTATCAAATTCATCATTCGTTCCTAATCACTTCAGCTGCAAACCGAACAGTTCTCCTAGATAAATACATGCCACTGTAGTAATTGACCTCGTTTTCGCCACACGTAGGTTAGTACAGGTCTAAAGCTGATATCCGAGATTGATTTCAAATCTACTCCTCTTGGTCTCAACTCATTCGGAACTCATGCTCTGACAAGAAATTGTTACTTATTTTGTAAAGTGTTCTTAGTTTCTTGCCCAGCATTATATTTCTGTAGAATAATAAAATGATTTTAGTACATACATACTTTTCTATTTTCACATACATATATGTATATGTACTTACATACACAACTTCTTTGCTAGTCACACTTTCTTTGCTCGAAGTCTAATTTAACCTTTGACCTATTGTAGTAAAAGATATGCTGTGAGCGTTCACAGTCAGTTATCGCACTCGATTATTTGCTGTTGTTTACAACAATTTGTGTTGTGAATGAATTTCATGCATATTTGTGTGTGTGATAGCATGGCGATTCAAGTACGTAAATACTTACAATATGTGCATATGTATGTATCAACAGCAGTTAGAGTGGTTATTTGTGACTTTGCCATTAATTGACATTGGGGTGATTGTGAATAACAGATGACACTGACACAACAGCAGCCCATGACGAAATCTGTCAAGAATTGCAGAGAGGAAGTGAGAGAAATGTGAGAACAGGAGACTGTGAATTGAAATGTCTTGCCTTGAATGCAGAACTAGTAAGTGGGACAGGGTTGATTCAGCAACTGATATTTATAAGAAAAGGGAAGAAAAAGTGTAATTAAAATTAAAAGGAAATTTATTATTTATTTTTATGTTAATGGGAATTTTTTTGTAACGGAATGAGCAGCAGATTTTACATATATACTTAATAAGTTCGGTCGAAAAAGTCTAGAAGTGAAATGAATATGTATGTAAAGCTTATTGGTATGGAATGCACATAAAAACTTTGTATATTAGTTCCCATATTTTTGATATATATAATTCAATTTAGCTATTTTCACTCTTATTTTTCGATATCTCTCTTTTTGACACACTGTGCGCCCCTGTTGAAAACATTTGCGGAAGTTTCGCGTAGATCACAGTTAATAAATTTCTACTCGCCGGATCATCTACCAGTCATATGCTATTTTTCTACATTTAATACCGTTTAACGGTTTTTGTAGACTGCTTTTGCATTACTGCTGTTCACTTTCGCTTGTATATTCGCACTTACCTAAAGAATTCGATAACCATGTGGGAAATATCGGATCATGTTTTGAATCTCTTCTAAAAAGGTTGTTTGTAAAACTAATGCTTATTTCGTGATACCAAAAAAACAACAAAGACTTGCGAAAAGAGACAATCTGCTAAGTAGTCCCCGATAGCCACGTCATTTGACTAAAATGTATGCCCAATGAGTAATCTGGAAGCAATACCACTGCTCAATTTCCCTTCCAAAAACAAGAAACAAATCCGCCCCCAATAGTGCTCTTCTTCCATTTTTACTAAAATCCCTAGACAAAACCGGTCTTAGGCGGGATCCAAACTAAAGTAGAGTCCGATTTGGCTAAAATTTTGAGGATTTACTGCACATCCTGCATCCTTTGTTGTTTTGTATTAAATTTTTATTTTAATGTTTTTGTTTTTAGATTTTTTTTAATATTTTTTTTTAGGTTTTTTATTATACATTTTTTTTTTAGAATTTTTAAACTTTTTTTATTCTTTTTCTTTTTAAAATTTTTTAAATTATTATTTTTTATTATTATTATTTTTTATTATTATTATTTTTTATAATTATTATTTATTATTATTATTGTTTTCTATTATTATTATTTTTTCATTTAAAATTTATAATAAATATGTACTCTTATATCCTCTCTTGCCACTTTGTTTACTGCTCACACACACACACCCTTAATCTGAGAAATATGCGTTGTGTTGTTGGCATCGCCGAGCTGCGCCGCCACATCATCGGTTCCACTTTAAGTTGCTTGAAATACTTTGAAAAGTCCATTAACAACTTGATTTAGCCACCGTGTAGTTATTAGCGTTGCGAGTGCATATACAAACAAACTTACATATGTTTACATCGATATATTTCTTTAGACTTTTGTCTGCAGATTGCTATGAATGCATGCTTTTTCTTCTTCTTTGTCTACTTTTTTTGTGCTTTTCAATAATGCAGTTATTATGACCCGACTGAGTGGGGCTTCTACCGTTAGATTTTGCGTGCAATAAATGAAACAACAGTGCAAGAGCAGCAACAATCTAACACTGAAATACTTAGCATATGTTAGAGGTATGCTTTTGTTTCGCACACACAGGCAAACATTTGTTTTTGTTTGTGTGTGCGTAAAATGTGCTTAAAAACACTTTCTGCATTGTCTCAAAATAATTTAGTTGCTTCGCGCCGGTGAATGTGGCAGGGATGCCAAGGTATGTACAAAAATCTGCTTTCGTCGGTGAAGAAGAACGCAGGAAACATTTTTTTTTGTTAGACTTTTTTTTGGATTGCTCTGCATTGTTTTTAATTTGTTTTATATGAACGTTTTACTTTAGTGTAAGAGGTTATATCCACTTTAGGATATAGGGTATATCGAATCTAAATCTGGATATACGTATAATATATTGAAAATATTCTCTGCAAATTTGTAGTTGCACCGGCAAATGGTTTCGAAGATATGGCCGTATTTAAAATAATTTTTTAATTCGTTTTTCTGTAAACGATGTTTTGACAATCGGTAAGGAAAATTTTTTCGAAATGGCTGAAATATCGACTTTTTACACGACTCTTACATATATATTTGCCAGATAATGATCGTAGGAATGAGATTTTTGACAAAAACTTCGAAGCTACGCTGAAGGTTATTTTTTTCACAAAAAACGATTTTTTCACAAAAAATGATTTTGTTGTTAAAAATAAAACTTTAGACTAGTCCTTCGATCATTACCTGCATTCAACAATTGTAATATTTTTTGTTTTGTTTTTGGGTTTAAGATAATTTAAACACCCTTTTTTGGAGGTCCTTCTGGAGATCGGCTACGGGATCATAGAACAATTTTTCAAAATGAATCACCGGATTTTCAAGAATATTAAATTTTTTAAATGTACATTATTTTTATTTAATTACTACATAAAATGCCTCTTTCAAAAAAATTCGGTAAAAAACGCGTTTCTTTACTTGCAAGTAGGAATAAACCTTTTCCCACATATATTTTCTAGATTTTTTTATAATTAAAAAAGATCTGTTGTACAAACTTATTTTATTTTATTTTATATATTTTTAATGTTTAATTTTTGAATTTTCTTTTTCATTTTATTTTTGTTTTCTTCTATCTCTCAACTGTTTTATTTACATATTTTTTTGGCGACCATAATTTACTTCAACATTTTTTTTTCTTTATTTACTTTCGGCCTCGTTTACCGGTTTCTTCGACACGATTTTCAGCATTCATTCTATCTAAATTCACTCTAGTGTGCTATTTTATTTTTATTCTCCTTCCATTTTTAAAGACGCTTTTCTTTTCTTCTGGCTTCTTTCATTATTTATCTCAACTTTGCATCTAATTTTTTTGTTGGCAATCAGCTACTCACAGTGTGATTAACAAATATTCGAACAAATTAATTTGGCACGCAATTTCTTGGTCGAAATGAGGTCGCACATAAAACATAGTTTGCGTATAACTATTGAAAGCGTTATCTCCTACATTAAGAATGCTTTAATCTAATATTAAAAAATATCAAAATATAAGAAAACATAATTTATATATATTTATATATATATACCTATATAGACATTGTTCTAAATATGCATATTTTCTACTTTTTCATCAATTCACTTCATTTTCTCCACTGTTAGCTTTGTATTCGTTCCAATTATTTTGACATTGCACGTTTGGTTCGGTTGTTAATTTAATTGAGCTGCTGTTTAGTAGCCTCGAAAAAGAATTGTGGTAAAGTAGGAGAGGAAGTGAAAGAATAATAACATAAATAATAACAACAAGTAAGGAAGGGCTAAGTTCGGATGTAACCGAACATTTTATACTCTCGCAAAGTCAAATGGTATACTCGTTTGAGATTTCTTTGTGGATTGACTGATATTTTCGGTAGAAGGTCAACTATAGGCACTGGGGTCCACATATTTAGTACTTAGGGGTTTGAACAGTTTTGGTTCGATTTAGACAATTTTTGGCCGCAAGGTGGCATACTTTAATTGCATTATTCACGCAAAGTTTTACCCCGATATAATCATTGTTACCTGATTTGCATAGTGGAAAGTGAAAGAATCAGATGGAATTTAAAATGGTGTTATATGGGAAATAGGCGTGGTTGTAGTCCAATTTCACCCATTTTCGCACTATGACATAGAAACATGAAAATAACGTTATGTACCGAGTTTTGAAATCGGTTGAGCAGATCTCAAGATATGGGTTTTCACCTAAAAGTGGGATGTGCCACGCCCACTAACTAATTTTGAACGCGGTTCCTATAAACCCAATTTATACCATCTCAGAGATAAAATTTAATGTCTCTGGCGTGTTTAGTGCTTGATTTATCGCGCTTTTAGTAGTTTTTAACAGTACCGATTACGCCCATCTGCAATACCAACCGTCTCACGGTACCAAGAAACATGTCTACCAAGTTTCATAAAGATATCTCAATTTTTACTCAAGTTAGAGCTTGCACGGACGGACGGACGGACGGACAGACAGTCACCCGGATTTCAACTCGTCTCTTCATCCTGATCATTTATATATATATAACCCTATATCTAACTCGATTAGTTTTGGGTGATACAAACAACCGTTAGGTGAACAAAACTATTATACTCTGTAGCAACAGGTTGCGAGAGTATAAAAAGAATATATGGAAGCAGTGGTAGATAAATATTTATGTTAGAAGCGAATATATATTAACACAATAAGGAATTTTACGATTTTTATTGGATATTGCCGTGAAAAATATTCGCGGTTCAGATATTACTTGCAACGAACTCACAACATATGATACACTTAATTTATTTTTATTATATAAGTAGAGGTGTTTTTTTTTTATCAATATTTTCGTTAAAACCAACTTTTAGATAGACTTGCCTCTTAATATATAAAGCAAAAAATATATATTTTAAACTAAACTTATTACAATTGGAAAGAAAATTTTTTGCTGGTTTTATGGGACCTAGTAATGTACCCGATAATTTTCTTGGTATTGAATTCCGATAACGGTTTGGGTCTGAATCAAAGCTGTGTGTATGTTCATATGCAGTAAGAACAACTATAAACTTTTAAAGGTAATTTATATTGTTCACTGTCCTAACTTGCTATGCTCTTAGTCTTACTTGTGCAACTTTTGCCTCTTAAACATGCTTCTAAAATTAATTTGGAGAATTTTTTCTAAACTCGAAAGAAAATCAGTTTTGGCTTTGCTCCATTCATCCGCTATCTTCTTTTTATACAATGAAGAAACCAAAAAATATAACGATCAATCTTGGAATCTTCTGATTAGGTTCCTTATGTAAGAATTAAAGAAAAAATCTGGTTTTTCTTTTTGGGATGATTTTAAAATACTCCGTAGTCCGTGGATCGCTACTAGGCGCTAATTTGCTTTTAAAAACTACAAAAAACCTAAGACTATATGCAGATTTATGAGTTCTTACACCAGACTATCGTCGTTAGTTTTCAAAACTCTTGCATAGTTTGCAATGTAAAGATGATCAAGATATTTGTCATTAGTTTTTATTTATGCATCTCGGTTTTATACATTTGTACTATTTTTTTCTCTTTGACTTACTTTTTCCTAATGGCTTGGGAAAGTAGCCTATTTGAATTACAACCAGCGCTGAGCTTACCAGCGTAGTCAAGCTTCGTCGTTTATTATGCCGCTGACAAAGTGCAATAAACTCGTTATGTCTTCCTCATTTTAGTTCATATACGAGTATGTGTGAATATCCATTTCGCCTTTGGCAAGCAGATATTAAGCGCTTATGAGCGTATAATTTCAGTTGATACCACAATTATTTGCTTCGACAATTCTTCGAGTTCTTTTTGTTTTTGTTTGCATTTTTATTCTCTCATTTGCGCTTATGAAGCCATCAGCCACAGACGGCAGAAATGACACTTTGACATGTTATTCCTCTGTGTCTCTAATCGTTTGATGGTCGCTTCACAGCTAATTCTCTAATTTGTTTGCAATGTTAGTAATAAGAATCGTACTAACTGTTCTTTACGATCGCCGAAGTTGATTGTCTCGCGCATTAACACCGAATTTATGCGCGTCTAAATTTGTGGAGATTGTGACCAAGAATTGCTTGACAGTTTTGCATTTTCCTTATTTATGTTACATCAACTTTTGAGAGTGATTTTATGGAAATATTCGGAGAAAATATTAACTTGCCGTTATATGTCACTTATGGATGCTTAATTGCAAATAAATGCTCTCTACTTTTTGTACACGTGCGTGTAATTTTCATTACAGTAGAGGTGTAAGTTTTTTTTTTAACCGTCGGACCTTTTTCTTCAAACATGTATCTTAAGGAGTTGTGCTGCTTAATGTTAAGATTTCAAGTATCATTCAAAAAATGAACTAAATGCAGTTCTCGGCCGGTAATTAATTTCCGGATTTTCGTGGAAGTAAGTACAATATGTTGCTTTGAAAATACCCTCTGTGGTCCCGCTAGCAATGGAAGTTTCAAATAGTTGTGACTAACGAAAAATATATTTTTCCGAAGTGGGTGAAAGCTCTTTCTGAGACAAAAGCTCTTCTCGTTTTAATTCATCAGGCTTCGATTAGTCGTTTGAGACGTCTGAAATATAAGTGGCTTTATGAAAAATATTATTAAGATTACAATTTAAAGGAAAATCTCTGCCAAAAATGTAGGAAAGGTGGATCCAAACGGTGATATAACTTTAAATTCATTGTATAAATATTATACCACGTTTCTTGGTTACGATGTCTCTAACGATGAACTACGAATCGCTTTAACTAAGGTGAAAATTAATATTTATTTTCTCAAAGTGAGTGAAAGCTCTTTCTAAAATGAAAGCAATTCTATTTCTTGGATGTCTTCGATTAGTCGTGGTGAAGTTGTATTAAAGAGTATATAAGCTACTATTTGAAAAACAATCCTGACGCATATTACAAATTAAAGAAAAAGCTCGGAGGAAGTGTGAAAGGTGAAAGCTTCAAACGGCGAAAGCTTTAAACAGTGAAAGCTGCATATATTAATTGCATAATATGTTTTCACTTTTGAGACACCAATTTTATTATAATTTCTTCTTCACTTAAGGGCTTTTAAAAGCTTCCAAAAGCACACAGATATTTTTTAAACTATATGTAATATTATATGCAAAATATATTACTTAGCTGAAACCAAAAATAATTTTCCTTTCGATTGGTATATAACGCTTTGTTTACTCGCTTGACGCGGTTCAGCACCCGGAAGCCATACTAAATTTATCTGCACCGTAAGTGGCACACACGCTTAATCGCTTTAAGCTTATATAAAGTTGGCACACTTGAGATTTCGTCAACATATTTTCTTTACTTCTGCTACTTCATCAGCTGTCACTACAAGTATGTGTGTGTGTGTGTTGCTGGTGTAGCTTTCAGCTGGCATGCGAAGCGACTCAAAGCGATAAGTTTCGCCATGGATATCACAAATTCTTTTCAACACTTCTGTCATGGCATTTTTCTCTGTTTTTGTTGTTAGTCGCATGAATGCCACATGCTGTAGTATAGTTTTTCAATGATGTTGTTGTTGTGGTTGCATTCCTGTGGCACTTCCTCATAAACTCTACCTTTTCATCTGATTGGCATCCACTTTCAATATGTAGAACCGGTCCCAGGTTATGTGCGGGCTTACGAGTGGGTTATGGACTTGATTTGGCTTGGCTTGGCATGATTTGATCACTACTTGCGTTGCATACAAATTATTGCAATGTATTTATAAATAGCAACAACAGCAATAACAACTTTATTGACTCTGGCATCTACAAGGGATACAAGTGGAAAGGTACCGCTAAGTTCGGCTAGAATCGAGAATAGAAAAAAATAAATTTGTTTGATTTACTGTTATTACTTTTTGATTCTGAAAATTTAGAAAATACCGTTATGCTTTTGGTTAGACACCTAAAAAAGAGCGCGTTATCGCTTAACGGGTATATAAAGGGTCAAGATTTGTTTGAGAAACTGAATTACCGATTTTGTTCAAGTTGATTTTGGTAAGTTCTATTCGTATATTCGTGTGCCGAAATTCGGTAGTTAAGTCAGGAGCAATATATTTGGCACTCTGAGAAGTTTCTCCTTCATTCAAAAGTGAAATGGAAGTAGACATTGCGGTCCGATGTCCGATATTTCAAACAACTTCAACACAGTCTCTTAGTATCTTCCTTGTAAGGTGTTGTAAGGTTTAACCGAGGAGCGGTGGAAACAATGGGTACGCCTTTGATGTTCTGTCCGGAATAGTTACCTCAAAATATTTGATGAATCTTTAATATATCTGAGAGATGTTAAATATATTCGGTTACGTGTTTTGCTACAATATATATCCTTGTCTCTGGGCGCTACCTCTATTGATTACAATACAAGTATTAAACATTCTGTAAAGAAAGCGTTAATAACGCTGTTGCAACATATTGCGTGCGGGTATGAACAGAAAAACCTAAAAATATTTTGCGCCACCGTCTGTTGAGTTGGCTAACTTCCTTTTATGGCTATGGCTGAGTTGCAGCTCTTAACTGCCTTCTGCACTCGGCATTATAGTAAGCTTAGCCAACTCGTATATGGAATGCATGTGGATATTCATTTCTTCAGACTTCACTCCGTACTCTTTCGGCCCTCCAACAACATCTACAAGCAATATCAGTTGTTATTCTACTTAAATTCATATTTGTTTCATATGTATGTTTTTCTTCATTTTTCAAGTTTTCACTGCAGTTTTATTGCTCGGCTAGTCAACCAGTTGACTTCTGTTTAGCCGCATGGCAGCACGCAGCTGTAAATACATAAATTTGCAAGCAGCAACATTCTTGGCAGTTCACAAACAGGTTTAGCGACTGCGCCGTGCAGGTTGGCTGCAATGACCGGGCTACAGTGCTGGCCGGCTTGGTCGATTGTGGCTTGTGTGGCTTGCGGTTATCTTAAAGTTGCGCAGTGCGTGCCTGCATGCGTTTGCGCATTTGCTGTCCGTTTGTCGCTCACATATTGTATAAACGGATTGGCTAATACGTAAGTATGGTATACTGTGCTACCGGTTTGCTGCAGCGCTGAAGCCTACTTGTCGCGACTTCTATTGACTTGTTCACGTTCATTTCACTTGGTTGGCGTTATATAGTTTTATTTTTATTTTTTCTAAAAATATTTTCTGGCACTAACAATGTGTTTTGTGCTTTTCTATGCGTTACAAATTACTGACAGGAAATTACTACATATGTTGCGCGACTACGGTTCCCTTTGGCTTCAATAACTTTATTGTTATTGTGTTCAGAAACCTTTACTGAAATATTATATATGAAAAGTGTGTACTTGCTTAGTGGTGCTGAAAAAGCAAAATTTTAACTCAAGACAAACCTTTTACACATCCAACTGGTGAGCGCCGCTATGAACAGCATTTAGACCTCGTTTTTATAATTTATAGTTCTGTTAGATGGTGTAGATATTATTAGCTAATTGCTAACTATTATTCTTCGTTTAAGTAAAGATTATTTTGGAGAAGAGTAGGCTTCCAGTTGCTGCGGTTTAAATCTTCTCAGCCGCAAATTGTACAAAACTTTTGGCTGATTTTCTAGCAATATCTTTTAAGGATTAAAAACACTTGATATCCAAACTCCGCAACTTTATATGAGCGCCTCACAGAACTGAGTATACATTAGATCTTGGATCTGAGGGTTTCGTCATTTACTATTCTAACTTGGAACAATATTGTCTTTCTATCTTAGTTGTCTGAGAGCTGAGATGATGTTCAGATGATCTTATGGTAAGAAATAAATATCTTGGAAAACCCAATGTTTCAATGATCTAACAACGTAGCGTCTGGAGAGTTTTATTCTCCTCTCGTCGAACTAAACTTATACTCAAAATTGCTGCTTGTTGAGTGATTTACCAGTTGACTTCTAGAAAATATTGGACTGCATTTTAAAAAGCTCTTATAGCTGCTGGGTTTTAAAAGGTTTTAGCGATCTGTACTACGAAATCTACAACAACATTGTGTCAACGAGGTTTATCCATATATGCTAGACTTAGTCTTACGATTTTGATAGTGTTTTCCGGAGCTTATACTCAAAATTGATGATTTTAAGGGATATTTTTTATATCCAAACACCAATACCAGCTGAGGTGTGTTAAAGGAATTTTTTCACAATTTTAGATTTTACTGCGTTGAAACGTTTGAATTACCGGCTGTTAGTTAAGTTTAATCGCTTGAAGCGGGTTAGCTATTATTATTTTTTTTAAGTTGTAGTAATGCGATTTTAATTCGCAAGCTCCTGAAGGCGAGAAAATACCAAGAACAAAGAGAACAGGCACTAGCTCTTAGTCAAAGTTGATGTTTACAAAAAAAACACAAATACTAATTTAGCACTTTATTTTGGCCACTAATTAGCTGCATGTTTACCTCCGCCGTCCTTCTGTACTATTTGAAACAAAGAAATATTTTCTTATTTTCACGCTCCACTCACTTTAAAACTATAGAAATTACTTTAAATATATTGCAGTGCACCTGTTCACTGGCGTAGACACTGCAGAACTGCCAGCGCTAATTTTATCGCCCATAATTCAATGCTCTAAGTCCATGCTACTGCGAACTGTTATGCAGCGGAAAATAATCACACACATTTTCTTCATAAATCGCAGTGTCATGTGCAGCAATACATTTGGAATATCGAAATGCACCGCAGTTTCAAAGTACACAGATGTTCTCACGACCGAGCGATTAAGCGTTTTGTACCAGAAGTCAGCAAAGCATAGCCAATTGGTCTGTGCCACGATTACGAGGTCAGAAGCGCTCGCTTTCGAAGTGTGGATGGCATCTGTGGCATAACGGAAGATAGTACTAGGTATAAACGTGTGTCAATGCTTGACTTTGCACCCAGCGAATGTAGACATCGTCAGCTTCTTCGCAAGTTTATGCGAATTGCAGCTTAACCAAGCCGCCTGTCTGTTTTCGCTTGACTTGGCTAATTAAAATGTGCATTCCAACACATTCAGTTCGCTGTTGAAGTTGTGCGGTAGTCGTGATTACCTGCTTGTAATTGAATTTTTTCGTGATTCTCAAGTGATTAATAAGTATATTAGGCACTTAGTGAAAACTATTCCAGTTTGTCGTGTGTTCTTGACATTTCTGTGCACAAATTAGCCAATTTATTTAACAATAAAAATATAAGTAAAGCTATTGGTGATGTTGGAATTACAGTTATTATTTTTGAAAGCTTACACTTTCTGTGAAAATTGCACGACCCAAACACCAAATATGGGGGCAGCAATGTTCTATAAAAAATTTTGGGTGAGTGAATGGAATAAAAACAAACATAAAGTTTATTATACGAAAAATAAAAGATTGTAATGATAAGCAGATGCTGATGTATAAAAACTGAAATAGTGATCACAGATTATGAATAAGTTATTACACGATTCAACTTCTTTGATTATTTACAGTACCATTCTTTTCGGTTCTTACTATTTGTTGTAGACAAAGTTGCCGAATACATCGCTCGAAAATTTGCTGAGAATGCGAATTTAGTGATAGATGATCTTCGCTGAACATTAATCCGTGTTCGCACTTCCTATGTAAACCCGACTCCTGTGGGAGCTGTTATAGTTTTAGTACTGAATTCGATTAGCCATGTTTTCAAGCCATGTTTACTCTCACGTTTAGTGTTGTTCACAAATTAGATCAAATACTTTCCGACCCCACTCTACAATACTAGAAAGTCTTTTATTGTGATCATAATGATCTTTCAAGGCAACATCTATGTTTACACCTACTGAATCTATATATGCTTAATTGGCAGATCGGTCCGCGCTTATTTTGACATAAGGTGTTTTGAAAAATATATTAGAGAATTAGTATACTAATATTAAGCGTGTTCGGTTGTCAATGCAATTTTCTATACACCATACATAAGCCAAAAAGCTCGACACGGATGGTCTTCTGTGCCTTCAGCGAATTTTAGGTTTTTTGGTTTCGGCTTATTTTTCAAGCGCCATTCGCTATATTGTTGAACATTACGTCTACGTCATATACATTAGGGTGGAGCGAGATTTTTTTTTTGCTTAGCCTAAAGGTAATCTGTAGATTAAAAAAAGAAAATTTTTGGACAAAATAAAATTTTTTTTTTAACATCGCGAGGCAGCCCTCAATTTTAAAGTAAATTGGTATAAGTTTATATAAAAATTACCGAATGTGACGGTTTTTTGATTTCAAATTTTATTTTAACGCTTAAGTTAAGCATGTTGTCGTTTAAGACTTTTTTAACTTCCTGCTAAGAAAATTGAAAATTTTCTAAAAATCGGGAAGATATTGGCTTCACCCCATTTTGCAAAAATCGAGTTCTCAACAGATCTCGACGTTTTGAGGGTCGAGGAAGCTTCCCCGAACATTTCTACGATGATGTCCGTATGTCTGTATGTATGTGTGGATGTATGTGACCCTCTTATAACTTTTAAACGGCTCAACCGATTTGAATAAACTAAACGGCATTCCAAAGGGTTTCATTGCACTTGAATTTCGTGTGAGTTTGGACCCAATCGGTAGATTTTGAGAAATCTCAAAAATAAAAATTTTGAAAAATCCAAACGACTTGACCGATCGACACCAAAAACTAATCAGTTCTAAACCTTGAAAAAACACATCGTTTGCCGCAAACCGGGTCAAAATCGGTTGATTTACTTGCGAGATATCGAAAACGAAAAATTTCGAAAAAATCGTTTTTTTCGAATTTCTTCCAAACGACTTGACCGATCAACACCAAAAACTAATCAGTTCTAAACCTTGAAAAAACACATCGTTTGCCGCAGATATTGAAAACGAAAAATTTCGAAGAGCTCAAAAGCAGTGAAAAAAGCGAAATTTGAACGTTAGCGTATGAAATTAGCGGGAAGTTGCAGGGATGGCCCTTGAGGCCAACCGTTTTCCACATTTTTTAAAACTCCAATAATGACCACACACATTTTTTTAAGCTGATAACTTTTAATTGGCCAGAAAGAGGACTCTCCACAGCTTCTAGAACACTTATCAACATTTTTTTACGAAATAAAATTTTAACTCGAAAATTTACTTTAAAACTGAGTGGGCCGTGTCTAGATGTTAAAATTTTTTGTTTTCGACACCAGTAACGATTTGTTTGATGAATGTAAGTTCCTTAGCTCAGATTCAAGTCTTTTGGTATGAGTTTAGTATTGACTCGCTTCAGACACCACATAACTAAAATAGTTGAGTCGATCCACTAGAGATGTTGTTATCCTCTGCTATTGCTCTATTGCCAACACAATGATTTCCAAGCATTATTTATTTTACTTTTTCGCTGTTGACGTCATTATTAGAGGTGAATGAACGACTTCCATAAGGCAAGTTTTCGGTGACTTTACGATCTTCACTGACTCACTCCCTAAAACACTTCTGCAATATTTTCAACGATTTTTTCATGGTAAAAATCGCAAAACAAGCTTTCGGGTCGTAAAAACAAAGCTGCCAAACACACAGTAATTGACATATGGATATCAAACTTCAAAAGAAAATGGACCAGTTCGAGTCAAATTACTCATTTTTTATTTTAGATAAAAATTTATATTAAACGCGAAATTTCCCCTTTTTTAAATTAATTTTATATTTTAACTTTACACTTTTGATTAATTTTGCTCTGTGCTTTTGTGCTTTTAATTTGCAGTTTAATATTCTCGTTTAACCAACAATCATGCCCATATTTTTATTATAATTTCCTTCAAAACGTTCAACTAAAACAACTGTTCGTGTCCCTCCATGACTGCTCTCCACCTCAACAACCATTGATTAATTGCAGCCACTGAGTTTCTCCTGGACCGCATGACAATTAATGTCGCTACGCCAACTTGTTGCTGCGCTGTCATGTTGAGTTGTCTGCTGTCACATTTAGTTTTGACAGTTGTCCGCAAGCTACTTTGCATTATTTTTAGTCTGGCGGATGTCTGCCGTCTACCTTGACTTAAGTACGTTTCCATTTATTGTTATGATTCGAAATCAAAATTAGTTTTATAAATGAATGATTGTCTTCATTCAAATGAAATGAAATGGTGTGTGTATCAAATTCTTCCTCTTTACTTTGACTGGGTCCTTAAATCTTGCTGTTATTAGGTAGGTCCCAGTCGGGTTGTGGAAAGTGTGTTCTAAGTTTTTAGCGCTACTTATGATCTATCTTTATTACCATAATCATGAAAATTAATCTGTAACGAGTTAGCAACGAGTTGGCCTAGTTACCTTCAGTCCTTTTAACTACCTTGTTGTTCTCTGAAAAGCGTGATACTACGATTAAAGCCTGATAATGAATATTAGGAATTAGTATATGTTCCCGAAACATTGCGCTGAACTTATTATTACTTATTGCCGGAGTTTTAATTCGTAACGGAATGTATCACCGAATACTGTTGTCATTGACCAGCTTAGTCTGTCTGTATATAAACGAAGTAGATGCGCATTTGGCGGAACCGCCGATATCGGACAACTATATTACATAGCTGCCATACAAACTGATCGATCAAACTGAAGTCCTTGTATGAATACATTATTGAATTTATAATTTGAAGATCAGCTTTCGTAATCAACCGATCTTTACGAAAAGATGATTAAATACTACTCGTCGCCGTCGCTATTTATTAACTGGTATTAGCACATACACTCTCATGCAACTGTTGTTGCATAAGACAATTCCAACAACATTTAGTGCAACCTTGGCGAGAAAAAAGAGCGCAATAATTGCCTGCGGTTATTTATAATGAATGAAAGTGCATGGCAACCCCAAGCCAATGCCGCTCGCCAGCCAATCTGTCATACTGGAAATCCGCACACACAACTCCACTAACCGGATGTTAACGTTGCATGCGTGTGGTCACTTCGCCGCCGGTCCACCAACACCACCACGCTCATCGCTTTAAAGTGGAGCAGCTTGTCGACGAGCAAGATAATAAAACTTATCTTTGTTCCATTATCAGTATTACTCGACACTTATTTGTGACATGACTGAGATTACGCGCACACACACACGCACATGTCACTTAGTTGGCAGTCAGTCTGTAGCATTACTCAATGGCCAATCATTTATTGTTTGTTGTTTGCGCTTCAGAATGGCTTTTTTGTTGGTGTTGTTGTATTTGTTTATTGTTATTTTTGCGAATTGTTGCATTGCCCTGGCAATGAATGACACATCAAGTCAATTACATTCGCTGTCGGCCGAAGTTGTCATCTTTCCGGCGACCGGAAGTTTCGGCACTCAGTCGCCGGTTCTCGGAGACCTCATGCCACAAGGTTGTCGTGTGGAACACACCCATTTTCTGAGCTACGCCGGTAAAATTACTGTTTTACTTCCACGCTGAACTTGTACTACCTTTATTGTAGCTGCCAGGCTTTGTTCCTTCTTTCCATTGTTTTATTGTTGCTGTGGCACAGAATGTCATGCAACAAGGCAACCTTATGCTACATATTTTCATTGAACAAAGTGCACATTTTCTATTATTTTTATTTTCACGCTTCTTTTGCGACTGCTTGCTTTTAATTGCCTTTGGCATTTCACTCAACGACCCTCCCCGCCTCTGCCCTGCACCGATGTAATCAGTTGCTGCCACCACCCACCGGCTTGTTAATTGTTCGCCGCGTCCGCATCGGAAGCCAGTGCGTGGCCCTCCATGCTACCATCTCCGTCCTCGATCAGCTGCTGGCAACGCTGCTCCTTTGTTCGACCTACAAGCTGCTAGCTTCATCGGTTCATAAATATTTTCATTGCAATATGTTTGCGACCGCAGCGCGGCGTCGCGACGTTACTGTTAGTCTTGTTGGGGCAACATTTTTATGGCCGGTTGGGCGGCTGGGCGTAGCTGTTGCTCAATGGCCGCTGCTGCGTCGTCAGCCTTTAATGAATTCCCGTATGCATGCCGTCTGGCCACTCGGCTGGCTGCACTAAGTGGATTCCGTGCAATTATGCCGAGCAGCGGCGCACAAATATGCAATTGGCCTGCTATGTTTGGGGGTAGGGGCAGTGTGTAAAGGGCAACAGGCAGCTGGCAGCAGGGCGGCGTGCGCGCTTGTGGTTGCTTGGGTGATGTCAATGAACTTGTTGTATGCGGATTGTATGACTGTTGTTAATTTTTTTAATACTTTATGTTTATTTCACAAGCTTCTTTTTTTGCATTTCTTCCGTTGTATCGACAGATATGGGAATGTTGTTTTTGTCCTCTAACGGTCAATTAATGTACAACATGTCCGGGTTCTGAAGTAAGTAATCAGCTCTGCAGTTCAATCAACTTTCGTGCGATTGACGGTGAGAGAAATAAATATTTTTGGTTAAACATAATTTTTTCTGAATACTATGAATCATTTCATAAAGCGAGAGTCTCTTAAATTCGGTTTGGCTGTTACGAAAATTCCTTGATTAGTGTGAGTTTAGAAAGTTTTGTAATTTATTAGTTTTTATATGAGGCCGACTGTAAAGTTCGATCAGTTTAAAATGGATGCTAAAGCAAATCGAAGCTCAATCTATGCAATTTTCCCAACGCTTTCATTGTTTTGTTTCAATAATTACATATAATTGTTGTGACTTTCGCGATATTTCGTAGTCATCCCAAAATATTGATATCATAAATTTGTCCGTCCACTTGGATTCGATTAATTGGGTGTAGAGTACCCGATTGGATTTCGCAGTAAAGTCATGTATCTACTTTTCATCCGTCGTCTCATAGCGATACGAAAATGCAGCTTTATTTCGATTGAAGAGTTCCGAATATTGCTCAGCATCAATCATTATTGTGTTTGTTGGATTCTGAAATTTTATGTCGACCACTTTTTAGAGACCTTTCGCTTACCGAAATACTTATCTATACAATAAAAAGTACCGATATAGATTCGAATTCCAAACTTTTCAGAAGCAAAAGAAAAACTTTATCAATAACTTGAATGAAATGCATCACTCTAGACTCTAGAGTCTGCAGCGTCGGAAATCACGTAATCTTGAAATTTGTTCTGAGAAAAGAGAATTTTTGGAGGATTTTGTTATGCAAGAAAATTATCTAAAACAAAAACGACTGTGCGGGACCATTGTTTGACGTACATAGTAGGATGGAGCGAAAAAAATTTTATTTTTGCTTAGCCTGAAGGTAAAATTTGTAGATTATAAAAAAAGAAAGTTTGGAAAACATTTTTTTTTAACATCCACTCACTTTTAAAGTAAATTTCGAGTAAAAATTTTTTTTGGACCAAAAACATTTTTTTTTGGTTTAAACTCTTCATATTTATATAAAAAGACCGAATCTGACGGTTTTTGACTCAAATTTTATTTTGACGCTTAAGGAAAGCATGTTGTAGTTTAAGACTTTTTTTTTAAACTACATTAATGACCACAAAAAAGTTGATAACTTTTAATTGGCCAGAAAGAGGACTCTCCACAGCTTCTAGAAAACTTACTTAAATTTACGAAATAAAAATTTTAACTTGAAATTTACTTTAAAAGTGAGTCACTAGATGTAAAAAAGAATTGTTTATTTTCCAAAAATTTTCTTTTTTTATCTACAAATTTTACCCTAGGCTAAGCAAAAAAAAACAATTTTTTTCGCTCCACCGCACATAGCTGTACCGTCATTGCAGCGTTCCGCAAAGCCAAGAGATTTACCTACAATTTGGGCTCTGAAAAGTTAAGATTTTGTTTAGCTTTATTTAAGCAGAGTTCGTGTAAACGTAAAATTGTGAACTTTTTGACAAAGCAAATATGAAATATAAAAAATGCCTATGCAACTTCCTAGATAATAATTGACTTTAGGTAATATTATCTGGGGAAAATAAAAAAATATGAACGTGTTGCATATCTGAGCTTGTTGAAAATTTAATTTCGTGAAAATCGTGTATAAGCTTTTATATCCCCTTCTATAGTCTAACACGTGACTTCTGTCCAAGCGAGTTATTTTAAAAACTTGCCCATTAACATCCGTAACTTAGCTGGCAACCATATTTGGTTATTTTCCAGTAGCTGAAATAAAATAGAACATAACTAACAGCTAATTTCATGCCTTGTCTAGCGAAAGAGAAAAATAGTACAACCGATTGCAATTGAATTAACATGTAAATATTTGTACTTTCACATACATATTATATTTGTATTATTTCAGCTTGTAACGCTAATTTGTTTACACATTTCCTATCTTATTGCTTTATTGACATACACTTACACCAAGTTTATCGAGTTCAAGTCGCAGCATTTCACGCTTAGCTCATGTACTGCCCTCCTTCACTACAGTGCAACCACTCACCATATTGTCTGACTGTGATGAAAACTAGAACATTAACCCTTGTAAAACTATATATTCCTTCCCTTTTTGCATAATATGTACATATATGTGCTGTTGATGGTGGCAAGAATATTGATTTAATATGTTTTGGCAAACTTTTCTGACTACATTTGGTTGCCTTAGGATATCAGTATGTATGCAGGAATAAAAAGAAAAAATTTAATTATAACCTACTACAGAGTTATTTACAATTTAATACTTTATTTTTCCTTCTTTCTTGTTCTGCCTTAGCTCTTCTTTCTTCGCTGTCCTCACTATGTATTTGGCCTTAGGCGACAATCACTAACCTCATTTGATAACAACGTAAAGTTGTGTTAGAAATGAGCATAAAGTTTTATTGTTATCCAATATGCTTTTTTTTTTTACTAATTTTAGATTAACTGTTGAACATAAAGTTTTGAGTGCCTCTGAGTGTTTTGTGATTTGTGCTTTAAGGGTTTTTTTTAGAGAGTATTACTTGTATATGCATTTTTTTTGTGTGTAATATTTCGTTATGAGAGCGATTCCTTTTCTGTGAGCTGCTTAATTTGGTGGTTACTGCGGAAAGCTCCGATTGCTTCCTTTTCAGGAAACTTTCGTATTCCTTCACTATCTGTTTTTTGCGCTTGATCTCCTCTACATCAACTGAGGTCCAAGCCGCGATCTTTGAATCTTCTTCCAAACACAAATACTGCCCTCTGGTACCGGCTTTCCTCACTTGATTTCGAGATCTTTTTCTCTTGCGCTGTATTTCTCTTTTGGCTGCTAGTGTACTTTGATTTGTACTCGAAGGTGAATGATTCCATATTTAAGTTTTAAGTACTTTGTTTGGTACCCTCTATTTTTGCTGCTGCCAATACCTACATACTATGGTTGTTACATGCGATAGTACTCTTCATCGTCTCCTGTTTGGAGCCGGGAAGGGTGTTCGTCATATGGTTCCGATAGTCGTAGTCGCAGTAATTGTCGTTGTCCCTATAGTTGAAGCGTTAGATGTTGTTGCAAATTTTAATTTCGGTTTGCAAAATGTGAATGATTTTTATTGTTATTTTCATAGTTCATCAACTAATTTTGCGCTCAAATAATCATATTGACCACAAGCGTGTAAATATGCTTTGCCTTTTTCCTCTATTAAAAATTGCAATATAATAGGCAGACACCCTGTTGTGCCAATCGTTGCCAAAACAGGGGGAATTGCAGACGATAAAGCAAAGAAAAGCAGTTAAGAAAATAAATTATGCACATTGGTACCGTTAGCTACAAAATAATCAGTTGGCAATATAGTTAATATAGGGCACATAAAAACCGATTAAAGCAAAATGGCATTACCGCAAATTGCATAATAAACAGGGTGTGCAACAAGTTGTGCATTCAAGCATAGATAAAAGTCACTTTTTATTAAAAATTATGCAAATTTTAATGAAGGTAGCAATAAAGTTTTGCATTTATGTTTTCTGCTAACATAATTTTGTAAATTTTTATATTATAATTCCTCATTTACAAGAGATTGTTTAGTTTAGTGTGCTAACAAAGTAACAGTTAGCTTTTGAACGGCACATAAAAGTTTACACTTGTCACACCAAAATAGTGCAGACTTTAAAAAGATACGACTAAGTAGACGATGACCGGCAGGAAATGTAAACACAGTGGCCACCAGTGTTACCTGACGCCTGCAATTTAAGTAGTAATCGTCAGGAAATGGTTTAAAGTGTAACAAAAAGTTACAATTCTTTTGTTTTTTTTTATCTGTCGTATTGTGTTTCATGTTAAACACCCTTAACACAAATGTGGTCTATTTTAATTTTCGACACAATTGAAAGCGTGTTAAAAATAGTGAAGCCATACTGCTTTGGTAAGTGTGGGGCAACCGAGACTGCTATAAGTAAAGTAAAGCGGCACTGTTTCGTTGTAAATAAATATTTTTCTCTTTACTTCGACACACTTTTGTGGGAATTTTGGGTTAACACTTACGCACTGTAAAATACCACAACAAAGAGAGTCTTAAAATGGTGAAATTATACTGAATTACTAAGAGAAGTTGTTGATGAATATATTTTTCGTAGCTTGTGGTTATTTATTTATAATCAAAATCCGAGAACCAACAGCCGAGTTTGTTTTGCGATTCTAGGAACTCGTGCTATCTGCAACAAATAACAAAAAACGAGATCTCAATTAGCCATATATAAGAGTAGAATTTGTAAGATATGTACTTTTTAACTTTTACATACATAAATATTTCTCTAAACGGCGACCTATACAATGTACGCTCACCGAAAGTTTCCTTCATTGAATTGCTTGTTTCGTTGGCTGGCACGACAAAGTCATCACTCTCAACCGGGCTCACTTTTGAAGAAATATGGACCAATGATTCGCTCTGCTAATAGAGCACCATAAACAGTGACTTTTTAAGGATGTAATGGCGTCTCAACAATGGCTTCTAGATTATCATCACTTCAAATGCGACAATTTGAATGTTTATTAACGTACTCATTCAACCAAAAGTGAGCTCCATTGCTGAAGAAAATTTTCTTGAGAAAATCGGGATCGATGGCTATCTCGTTTTGGTAAAAAATTTGCAAGATTTCGCAAGTCTGTTCATTAAGAAATGGTAAACCAAACTGAGTATAAATCAAGTAACAGTTGACAAAAAATTAAAAATGTGCTTAGGACCCTAAAGGGTACTACTAAAGCCACAACAAAAAATCGATTTATACACTTTCCTTAAAATTCCCAGGCTGCAGGAAGTCTTATTTGATGACTCCATTCCCAGCTTTACTACCGCTAAAGATGCTTAATCTATTTCATTTACTGTCTTCTCCGGAGTTTTAACTTTATGCGCTGCACGGTCGGAGCTCGTATATACGAATTCCAACCAAATGTACCCACTATCAGGTTACGCCTTTTTTTCTTGTGTTCTTAGTTGCTTTTGTTTGTTTCATATAATTCGTTCCGTACATTAGTCATGTTTAGTTTAATTCCCTGGTATTACAAAAAATAACTGATTGCCTCATACACATGCTATATACATACATACATATTTACCATAAAAAAGGGAATGGAATGCACTTTATAATGAAATGTTATTGCTTTAAAGTCTGTTAATAATAATGAAATTGAAGTTAATTGTATTATTTTATAGGGTGTGTGTATACATACATATGTGCTGATATGAAGTATACATACATACAGATATAAGTACATATATGTATTATGCTTGGGATATAAAATATGGACTTTCCGTCGGTCTTGTGGGTCATTTACATGCTTTACATCTTTTATGTACTTGCATATATATGTACATATAATATATATGTATTAATTCCAGAGCGTACCCGTCGAGAATATTGAACTCAAATTATAAGTATTGCATTCGAGAAGTAAAGTTAACATTTTTGTAGGAAAACATGATATGTAAGTGATATGAAAATTGTATTATAATAAATATCAAAAAAAATAATATATATTTATTATGAATTTTGTGGATCAATATTGTTTGTATGAATAATCTCTCAGAATACTCGTAGGTATAATCAGGGTTGCTAATAGCGAGCAAACTAATCCCTAAAAGTCTGTCTGTTTTCTCATTAAAGCAAAGAAAAGGAGGGAGTGCGACATTTAGAGAGATAGTTTAGAGATTTTTATTTATTTGGTTATTTTATATTAACTGACGATGATCTTACACTATTCTGATACTTAAATAAAACTCACAATGATGTTTTGTCTGGCAGTAAGGTTCTAAACGAGCCTGGGTTTCTTCATTGGTTATGCACATTCTTTATACAACACTATCTCTTAATGAGCTCTAAGCTTAGTTATATTATATTATATAATTGAAATAAATGCCCTGGTTTAAAACCTCGAAATTAAAACAAAAGTTGGATTTGTTCTAATTTCGTATCCATATCCAAAGGCCATATCGATCTAATGCAGCTAATGTGCCGAGAGTTAAAAAAATCATTCTATATAGCGGGGTTTCATCATCCATATCTGTGATTTCTTGCAATTCTATAATAAATTCTTTATCTAAAAAGTTCATCAGTAAAAATTGATCTGGCAAGGGACCGTAATCTCTCAAAATTTTAACCGTAACCTTTTATATTTATAAACATATATTTAGCCGTGTAGTATCTCGGATCCACTTTTTCCCTGTTATATACTTATGCATATTCTTGTTGTTCCCTTTTTTTAATAATCCACTGTCAAATAGATCATTTCTTTTCCAATATGGTGATAAAATATCCAAAATTGTCTGACAGTCTGGAATTGACTGCATTTTCATACTTTTCTATCTATATCTGTAGGAGTTTCGTCATTTTCTGATACTTCTGCTGGTTGTGTATAAACTTTCAGAATCTATAACCAGTTTCTTGTTTTTGAAGAGTTCTACAGGTTTTTATAAATCATTTAAAACCGTTTTTGTCTACGACGATGCGAATAATTAACGGGTACCACTTGTTGTAAAATCTAGAATTTGTAAAGATTGAAGCGAATATATTGAATGGAGAACTTCTAATTCGTTCTAGATTGGAAGAATCGATTAGTTTGTCTATTTTCCACATATATATGTATGTTTATTTAAACAGCAATGATGTTTTGTTTTC
Organism: Bactrocera oleae; assembly: GCF_042242935.1. NCBI lineage: Eukaryota > Metazoa > Arthropoda > Insecta > Diptera > Tephritidae > Bactrocera > Bactrocera oleae. Next base: position 49,802,095 of record NC_091540.1, on the reverse strand, counting down.
TTTCTTTCGTTGTTGTTAACCCTTTACCCTGCTTTAAACTTTACGTTTGATTTCCTACCGGCCATGCCAGCCCTAATCAACCCAGCCTTTCGACCTGCCACACATTTGCATTTGTGGTGCGTTGGCGTGGCCGAATTTGTGCACGAACTGCATGCAGCTGCTTGATACGGCATATTATCGATTTTTATCTACGCGGCAATGCATTATGCGCTGAAACAATAACAACAATGGGGAAGCATAGCCTAGCAACGGCCGAGCAACAATGACTGCAGTAGAGCCGAACGCGCGACGTCCAGCACCCACAACAGGCATTTTCACATACATATGCATATACATACGGACATACTTACATACATATACACCTACTTACATATACAATATGTGTACATATGTAATGGGCGTGTATCGCATGATGAATATGCATTTATACATAATTACTTAAATATATTTGTGCCAAGTATATATTTACAAGTTTCTATATAAATGATGTGATTGTGTTTGCACAGCTGGCGTTTACTGAAACGGTTGCTGTGCCTAATGTTGCATATACACGTTGCACGTTGCACGTTTTCGCATATATGTATATTATTACTTTGCCGTTATTTGTTGTGTGTCGTTGATTTTCGTTTTTTTTTTTAGCTGTTTTCCCTTGCGGCTTATTTGCTCCATTTTTCCAGCGCCAACAGAAAGCTCCCTCAAGGCTCTTCGTCGTCTGCTCCGTAGGCGCATAGCTTCACCGATCCTCTCTTTCACACACTGTTTATTCTCTCTCCAGCTTTGCTCTTGCAATTTTGCACTTTTTTTCTTAGGCCCACATGCATTCGCAACTCCGTGGCTCGTCGACGGCGTCGTGGGGTCTGTCGCTGCTTATGAGCCCTGTGCCGCAGAGTTGGTAAGTCAATGCACCGCACAATTGTTTGGACTAATGCCGTTTTTGTCTGATTTTTGCTGAATTTTCCGTCTGTGTTTTTCGTTTTATCTGCTTCCCACTATCAATTTTTATTCTTTTTATTTTACACTTTTATGCTGTTGGCCTCGGTCCTTTTGTGGTCTGCTGCTTGTTGTTGTTATGTGTTTTTACTGTGTTGTGTTTGTTTTTGTGTGGCCGAAGAGGCGCTGGGAAAAGTACAAATTGCATTTACGAGCGTAAGTTTGTTGATACTCGTGTTCTTTGTCGGTGGTGGGAGTAAGGTGGGGTTTGCTTACATTACAAGTATTGGTATTTTGTTATTGCCGCGGCTGCCGAGTTGCAATCATCAGTAGGCATAGTACTTCTTGTCTTTTTGTTATGTAAGCATGCTTCAGCAAGTTTTCAACAGTAGAATTATGTAATCTGAGAATTCGGTTAAATGTTGTGTAAAAAATGTTTGTTGCATGCAACTTTTCAAGAGTTCAAATGCGCAATTTAACATGATGCGGAATATTTTCAAAGATTTTAAGTATTTTTAAGTTCGCTTGTTTTCCATCTAAGTCTGTAATTAAATAAACTAAAATCTAAATTTAAAAAATAATTATTGATTTATAAAAAAATATCAAAAATACTAAGCAAAATATTTTTGTCTTCATTTCAGGTAAGCACTTCCATATTTTCTTGGTACATTTGAGTTTAAATGAATTTTGCTGTAAAAGGTTTGATAAGATAATTGTTACACAAATTAAAAATTGGTTTAAGTTCTAAATTTGACAGGTAAATAATTTATGAAATTTTGTCCCCTATGGTGCTCGAGAAACTTATAATCTCATCATAACATACAAGTCTTGTATCATATATGGGTTATATTGATTGATTTAATATAAGAGTGTGTTCAAAGAATGACGGGAATTTTCGTTTTTTGAAAAAAAAAAATTTTATTCATTCGACATTAATGTTCCAAATCAAAATAGTCCTTATTCGATATTATGCACTTATGCCAGCTTGTCTTCCAAGCGTCGACACAGTTTGCAAACTCGATGTTTGGGATGGCCTTTAGCTCTTTCAGCGATTTGCATCTATTTTCTAACACGATGGCCCTTTAAAGTTTTCTTCATTTTTGGAAATAGAAAAAGTAACACGGAGCTATGTCTGGCAAATATGAAAGCTGGGGCATCATTACAATATTGTTTTTGGCCAAGAATTCACGAACAAACAACGAAGTATAAGCTTTTGACAAAAGAAAATCTAATTTTAGCGGCTGCTGCAGACAAAGTAAGCAATGAATACAGCTGAACATTTTATTATTATTCAGATGCATGTATATCAACATAATTAAAAAAACTTTTGACAATTGGACTTTCTAAACCCGCGAGACTCAATTTTAAAATCCCCGTAATTTTTTTGAACGAACACACCTCGCATGTTGATGCTGCTTAGGTGGGAGGAAACTTTAAATAATTAACTTTAAAAAACATTTTTATACCCTGAACAGCATACATATATTAAGTTTACCACGAAGCTTGTACCACTTAAAAGGAAACATCGGAGACCCTATTAGGTATATATAATATATAAAAATATAATTAATACTTATATATAAATGATCAGATTGACGCGATGAGTCGATTTAGCCATGTCTGTCTGAAAATTTGCACACCGCCGATATCGGACCACAATAGCATATAGCTGCCATACAAAGTGAATGGAAGTAATTGTATGGGAAACTTTGACGAGATATCTTCACGAAAATTTGCATGGGTTATTGCCTAAGGCAATCGTCTCTATCCTGTTACTTATTTCCTATACCGCGCCTTTGGCCTTCCGTCTATATGTCCAAAAAATAACTTCGTTATTGTTGCTTTTTGTTATTAATTAGCGATGCTCTAAATTATCCCCCAATGTAGGTATATAAATCACTCTTTATTGAGCGCCGTAAAGTTGATGCTCTTAATTTTGGTTTCATCAAATGAAAGTGTGAATAATGTTATCTCCATCTTCCATATTCATTTCACTTTTATATGTTCATTAGTTTAATTAATTTCAGATCATGAAACCGTTTTATTGCCGACTTTAACGAGAATGAAATTGTTGCTCATTTGCTCTCCCTTATTTTCTCTGCGAGATAACAATTAGCTCAGCTTTGTCCCCTGCTCTGGGAACAGCTTTATAGACACATACACTTTTGCTGCAATTAATTATTTTATACAAAACACGCTTTGAAATTGGTCACTTCTAAATAAAGCGTTCAGAGTTGTCCCCTTAGCTCGGCTGTTGTTCTTAGGGTGTTTCTTTTAATAAGCCACATACAAATATAATATGTACATACATGTATAACACATTCGCTTTTATCACTCATTGATTGTACGTATAACGGCAATCAGCGTCGCTCATGCACTGCCCTAGGCGAGCAGGGTATGCTAGCTGTCACGGCGACAAAATTTATGACTTTCTCGCAGTTGCAGTTGCTTGTTGCAGCAACACGTGTTTGACCGTCCACCCTTTTTTATTATTTTTTAATTTCATTGCTGTTAATTTTTGTTGCTTAATTGAAGATATGTGTTTTCTTTTAAAGGGTCTGAACTTTTCTTTGATTTCTTTCTTCTTCTTCTTCTCCCTTAATTGGTAGTGCAATTCGATCGTCGTGTCAAGATATTCTGAAGTGTTGTGACTGCTGCTGTAATGAACTTCAATTGATATTGATTGATTGCGCGCTACATAATTGAATTTTTGGACACATTTTTTTGGTATTGTCTGCGTTTGATTTAATAAAATTCGATTTTTGATTGATTCAATATTCGGCAGTGGTTTTTCCGAAGAGTTTAAGCTTTTTTCCTTTTCAAGTACAATGTCGAAAAATACGAAACAATCTCGGCAACCATCTTGGATTGAATGTACACTTTCTTTTTACCACTGAAATCTATGTGAGGCGGGGAAAAGATCGCAAGTGAGCCGAGTCGCAATTGTTTAATCGATGTTCGTATGATTTAGACATGAAAACTTTTTTTTGTTTTTTCGAAATTTTCCGGTATTCGCAGGGTTCGTAAAACTTAGATTCCATTTTGGTTTTATTTCATTTCTATAGTTTTAATGGTTTCTGTGTTGTTGTTGTAGCGAGTACGTAAAAGCCCAGTCTTTTAGAAAGTGCAAAAATCAGCTGTCACTTAGCTGGAGGTTCAGGAAACAGGCTGTTTCGCCGGGGACCAAGGTAGATGGGTGTTAAGTGAAAAGGTTTAGCGAATCATGCAAAGAGTTGGTTAACGTCATGCGGGGACTCTTTGCACGAAGTAGATATATTTTGTATGTCGGGGACTATTCTGGATAGGTAGGAGTTTAACTTGCTTCAGCATCCGGTTTCTGGGTGCTCCCATGGTTATATTGAAGACTGTATCGGATGCGTTCGGGGGTAAATATAAATATATCTGTTGTATTTTTATTTAATATTCACGAAGATATCTTCATGGATTATTGTTCAATGCAATGGTACAAACCCTGAAGAACTTGTTCAAATCGGATCACTAGCAAAAGTTAGTTCTTATATGGAATCTTTTGTATTTATGGAGGATATTATATCTTCGGTGCAACCGAAGTTAACGTTTTTTCTTGTTTACGCTTGACTGTAATCCTCTGAAGTGTTCTTCGTATAATAAGCAGGACTATAGGTCACTAATGTATGTCGCGTTTCTATTTGACCTGTTATTTGGTTCGCTCTCCCTTATTTTCTCTCTTTCTCTCTTTGGTGTCCAAGCACTCTCATCTCTTCATGATTCAGTAATTGCATTGCCCTCTTTCTTACTTTGCCACATTCGCTCGATCTCACGAATTATTATTTTTCTTGTTGCATCATCAATTTTACATCATTATGCATGTACATGAATTAATTATTAAAAGCTCACTCGACAAGCTAATCATGACTTGGAGAAAACATTGTACGAAAAATTTAATTTAGAAAAAAGTACGAAAAAAGTTGAAAATAAGTTTTTAAATGAAACTTGTTGAACACAACTGACCAAACAAGCGCATCTTCACGACACAATGTAAAAATAATCGGCGCTAAATCGATATAAAAAGCTGTTGTTGTATACTTAATATAAACCTCCTTTTTGTGGTTGCTTCTCCCACTCACGGCGTGCACATGTTCCCGAAGCTCCAACAAAGTGGAAACGTTGTGATGTTGCAACCTTGACCTTACCACACTGACGCTGTCAAGTGACGCACAAGCGGCGAAGGGGGAAGAGGCGACGAAACACGACGCAGCGCGCGTTTACTCCACTCCCCAATGGGGTGCTTGCCATGTGGTGACGCAGCGAAATTGAAACGAAGTGGCCGCGTAGACTCGTTACAAAAATAAAAATATACTTTGAAGCCAACAACAACAATTTTGCAGACACACCAAATATAATTTATATGAATTTGCGTCACTGGTTAAGCGTAAACAAGTAGCAGCCGACGCAGTCTTGAAGCTTGTGCAACTGCAAATGCGCACAATTCGCCTGGGACCCCCTTAATTGAACGTGGTACTGGCATTTTTCAAAAGACAAGCATACAAGGAATTTAACAGCGAAGAGGACAAGCGCATGAAAGCGGAGAAGAGTCATAAATAATCGCGTACAACTACTGCCCACAGACGCCACGCTACGCATGCGCACAGTCGATAAAATGAAAAAGCGACGCGCGCCGAGAAGTCAATTAAATACTTGTGTCCCCCTCACTTCATTTGTCATGGCACATAGCTATATTGTAGAGCTAGTGCCGTTTCAGACAGGGATGCAAAAGAGTCTGATGTTTTTCAAATTTTCTTTTGGTGTCGCTCTGGGCATTCACACGGTCAAAAAGAGTCCAGCAACTCGAGTCTAGTTTTTCTGCATTCCTTTTCACAAAATGTTCGTAAATATTTGTGCGGTTCGACTGCGCAACACCGCGCAACACTGCGTGCTGCGTATTTCATTTGTATGTTGAGACATTTTGCTTGCAATGAATTACCATGAATATGGTAGAACAATATGCATAGTACAAGTACCTACCCGCTAAATAGTTTCAAAAAAATACTAAAGACGGGAATTCCCTAATCCACAAGAATGTATTGAATATCCGCAACTAATATTTTCAAGGCCAAATTTATAATAGCAATTTCCTAATCTTTAAGTATTAAAAACTCATAATTTCTTTACTCCGTATTAAAAATTCATAATTTCTTTACTCCATAATCTATATCTTAATTTTCTCCTTATTTACAATTTGTCATAATATTTCTATTATTCTATGCATACGTATTTGCATATTACATACAAAAATAGATAACAGAACTCAAATTTGCGATCGAATTCATTTGAAACCGAGCGCTCTTGCAACCATTCAAAGAATTTGAAAGTGAAAAGGAATGCTGAAAAGGGTAGCAGCGAGCTGTTACGAACAAGAACACAAAGCGTGCCACCCGAACACGAGTGGCACGGTCCCTTCGTCTTTCCTCGTCATCCCCTCACCCACAATAAACTGGTATGAGACTCTTTTGCGTCCCAATGTGAAACGGCACCTACATAACGCAGAGATTAAAGTGTGCAAAAAGTGCCGTTTCAGACAGGGACGCAAAAGAGTCTCATACCAGTTTATTGTGGGCGAGGGGACGACGAGGAAAGACGAAGGGACCGTGCCACTCGTGTTCGGGTGGCACGCTTTGTGTTCTTGTTCGTAACAGCTCGCTGCTACCCTTTTCAGCATTCCTTTTCACTTTCAAATCCTTTGAATGGTTGCAAGAGCGCTCGGTTTCAAATGAATTCGATCGCAAATTTGAGTTCTGTTATCTATTTTTGTATGTAATATGCAAATATGTATGCATAGAATAATAGAAATATTATGACAAATTGTAAATAAGGAGAAAATTAAGATATAGATTATGGAGTAAAGAAATTATGAATTTTTAATACGCAGTAAAGAAATTATGAGTTTTTAATACTTAAAGATTAGGAAATTGCTATTATAAATTTGGCCTTGAAAATATTAGTTGCGGATATTCAATACATTCTTGTGGATTAGGGAATTCCCGTCTTTAGTATTTTTTTGAAACTATTTAGCGGGTAGGTACTTGTATTATGCATATTGTTCTACCATATTCATGGTAATTCATTGCAAGCAAAATGTGTGACCATCATCTCAACATACAAATGAAATACGCAGCATGCAGTGTTGCGCGGTGTTGCGCAGTCGAACCGCACAAATATTTACGAACATTTTGTGAAAAGGAATGCAGAAAAACTAGACTCGAGTTGCTGGACTCTTTTTGACCGTGTGAATGCCCAGAGCGACACCAAAAGAAAATTTGAAAAAGATCAGACTCTTTTGCATCCCTGTCTGAAACGGCACAAAGTAACAAATAAAATAATGAAAAAATTGTCAACAATATGCTGGTTTATGGGCGGAGGTTGTTGTCTGCGCTGCTGACGAATGCTTTACGATGGCGCAAGCGCCGAGTCTTGTTTCCTTCGCTTCGCCTCTTATTTGCAAATTAAAAGCGCAGCAAATTGCCGGCCGAGTGCTGCGCATGCGTGCGTTTGTTTTTTCTTCTTTTGCCTGTGAGTATTTAAAATAGCGTCGTTTATTGCGAACTTTTTCAATAAAAAGTGAAAAATGCGATTACAAAATGTATTAAAATTGTTTTGTAAATTCAGTAAAAAAAGCTTAGCTGTGTTGACGTAGAAGAGTTTTGATAATTTTGTACAAAAAACGAACAATAAAAATCGATTATTTTAATGTAATAAGAAATCAATAAACTTTAGTATGTGTCGTAACAGAAGAGCCCGTGCCAAAGTACAATAGAGACACATTTTTAAAAGGTGAAAATATTGGCTTGATGCTCTGAGCAATATTTTACAATATTTAAAAAAGTTATAGGGGGAACCCGGACGGGGAAGACAATTTTTGAAAAGGTGTCAAGGTCGTTAAGCTAGAGCAATAATCTTCCAGCACTTCCTGTAAAAAGTTTCTTGAACCTTTTCAATTTTTTAGTCAGGCTTAATACCAACCTTATAGTTTATACCAGACAGGCTGAAAAGTTCGATATGTTTGGCATGTTAGAACTATGCTTTACAGCTGTCGGGAATTGATTACATATAGCATTTTGAAGGATAAATTGGTAATTAAACTAGAAAGAACGTTAATTTCGGTTGTGCCGATGCTGTAATACACTCCATAATTACGAAAGATTCCATATGAGAACTAGATTTTGCTCCTACAGTGCTCCAATTTGAACAAATTCTTCAGGGATTGTACCGTTGCATTAAACAATAATCCATGAAGATATCTTGTCAAATAAAAAAGTTTCACATACAAGAACTTGATTTTCATCGATCAGCTTGTATGGCAGCTATACGCTATGGTGGTTCGATATCGGCAGTTCCGACAAATGTGCAGCTTCTTGGTGAGAAAAGCACGAGTGCAAAATTTCAGATCGTTAGCGACTAGGTTGCGTACATACAAACAGTTGAACGGATGTTGCTAAATCGACTTAGCTCGTCATGCTGATCATTTATATACTTATGTATATATTTTTTCGGGTCTCCGACGTTTTCTTCTTGCTGTTACAAACTTTGTGGCAAAGTTATGAACAGGGTATTCAGGGTATTAAAAAATCTTGGTAGAAACTAAAAAAGTAGTCGTCCAAAAGCTACAAAAAATCCATAAAATGATTTCGCTGTCTGCAAAATAGGGTTGTTTGAGATAGCTGACGCTAAACCCATGAACAAATGCAAAAGTTTTGAGAAAAGTGGGAACCGCGTGAGTTGATAATCGAACAATTCTCCATGTGACTAATTAATGAACATGTGGACAAATTGCTTTTTTTACTTTGATTTTTCAAATTACTTTGATTTTTTAACATTTGATATCGAAAAGTTTAAAGATCGCTAAACCAGATTTCCGCACCCGAAAGCACTTTTTATTGGCACAAATTGTGCTTTTCTTGTAAACTACACGAACTTTTCAGCCTCTCTACAAATTTTGCCTTTTGTAGTATTTCTCTATTTCGTTTCATAACGCCGATTTAAGTTCTAGAATTATCCAACTATAACTATTAAAAAATTGAGCTCGGAAAAATTCGGAGAATATTCTTTTTATACTTATAAATGCTATAAAATTACTCTGTCTGCCTAAGAAAAAGTGCTGACGCTTATTATCTGTTTTAAATGTTAAAAAAAGTGAAAGACTTTCAGAAATTGTTTATAATGAGATTGTGTGCTTAACTCAAACAAAAGAAGAAGCATTTATTAAAAAGTTCAAGAAAATAAGTTTAGATTGTTTCCCAATTGTCACATTATATTAAAAGTTACTTATTTTCTTTATTAATTTCGAGAACAATGGCAAGAAAGTGGTTTTTTGGTTTTCCAAGCGGTTTGTTACTTTAGCGACTGTTCTTTTGGGGCTGGCTTGTTTAAGAGTGCAGTAAAGTTCAACTTGTTGAACACTGTCTATAGCAGAGGGACTTAAGAGTGACAATTATATAGTATTAGAAGTACGGGCCACAACAGTGTGTGGAAAGAAATATATTATCATAATTGACAAAACATAATTATGACATAAGCGAACTCCATATGGTTAAAATCGAAGTCACATTTTTCAACCGCATTAAATGGTTAAATATTTTTGCTGCGCTATTAAACAACATCGAAATAATTAAATTAATAATTACCACACTTCCACCTCTCACCACCGGCCAGCAGTACTTTACACTAACTTGCTTATTTTCCACATTTTAACAGCAACCAATCAAATGGGCGTAGTTGTTGGCAACCAGATGGTGTTTACGGCAAATTTCGTATTAATTTCTATGTCCATACAATCAAGTAGCCAAGTAGTGACACAAGAACCAAGGAGTGAATGCACTCCGTTGACAGCACGGTTGACTGACAGGTTTGTTGACTAACTGTCAGACTCGTCAATTTCGGTAGACATTTGTACTTTGAACGCTCTGCGGTGCAAGCGATAAAGTGTGTGATGTCGCCTGCATATAAAGGCATAATGGTGTATACGTTGCCATATTTCTCGGAATATTTAATTAAGCGGTATCCATAAATTTAAAACTGAAGCTCAACTGTCGCACGCTTTGCACTAAGCCTGATTTATTACTTGCATTTGGTTACTGTAATTTTAATGTTTTTAATTGCAGTCTTTTCCTTTATACCATATTTTTGGAGCTTAAGTCGTAAAATTTCGTTTGTATTTTTCTTTTTTCACTGCTTTAATGCATTTTATTTTTTGATGAACATTTTCGGCTATTTGAGCTCGAACATGAATGAAGAAGCAGAAAAAATAAGATTGTTAGCTTCAATATGCGGCTATAGCAGCTTTTTCATCAAATGGCGGTATATAATATTTAAAAATGTTTTCTACCTACAATACTTTTAATGTCTCAAAACAGGAAATAGTCGGTTGGGCCCAATGCGGTATATTCGGAGCTACATGGAATTGGATTTGTGACTGTGAGCTCGCACGACACTCAAATACTTAAGAACGATATGTCCAGCACGCTCCTTTGATATACATATTTAAAGATTTAACTACAAGTATATCGATCCACCTCAAAAGCCAGTTTTTGGACTTGTTAATGTTTTCGGCTATGACAACTCTTTCCCAGGGCTTAAAATATATGAAAAGTATCAAATTTCTCACTTTTATAATCTGCTCCTTTTTGTGTTTCTGCTTACTTTAGGATATTTGTGAATTAGTTATTTAAATGAAAAATAAACACTTTAGGCGCCAGCCAACACTACTACATATATACCGACACTTATTTGTTATCAAAGTTAGGTTTCATTTGGTATTTTGTTTGCCAAGCACACAGGTGTCGCAGTGTTTTCACCTTTGACGGCGATAACGTACAAGTAAATGCCAAAAACTGAATAAAAACGCGCACGCGCATACAAAGTAGACGCGCCTGCGCATACGCTCATATTAGCTTTTAGGCCTGCGCACATGCCATTTGTTTACACTGCGCTTTTAACCTCAGCATTAACAGTATGCATGTTTGTATACTCGTATGTACATGGTATCTTTCTGTAATTATCTTCACAGTGCCGCGGTTGCAGTGAAAGTTTGACGTAACGCCACCAGCGCCGTCGCAACATTTTTCCCAGTGCATTCTAATACTAATATTTACATTTGAATTCATTATACACATATTCATTAGATATACATATGTTTGTAAGTGTGTGTTTAATCAGCGAAGTGAAGGTGCGACTCGAAGACACACAAGCCGCCACGTTCCACTGTGTGCCGAGAATAACTAATTCAAAGGGCCTCGAACTCGTTGCTTGCATTGTATTCAAAATTGTTGACATGTTTTTACCTTTACCGTTAATTGCATTGGAGAATTGCTCAACATATTATACGTGGTGAAGTAATCGTTTCTATGTTGGTATGTTTATTGTTGCAGGTTTCGTTTATAGTAATATTATTTGCAAGAAAATTATGAATAAATTCGCACTTATTCGTACACAATTTAGTATGTTAAGTTGTGAAACCTATTCTCTAAGTTTTGTGTAATCTATTCGTTAAGCTTTCATAATGCTTATTACTTAGCACTTCATATCAGTCCATACAGCTTTCAAGAAGCTTTTCTGTAAAATTTATGTGGACCGCCGATTAATAGAATCTTTGCATAAAAGTTATCAAATCGTTTGTTATATGGTGAGCTTTTATACTCATTTATTCTATGTCTATCTTATCCTATATTGAAGGCTTGTATATTAAGTATTTTCTTTTCTGTAATTTTATAATACTTACTTCTTAAACATTTTGGTACTTCAGAGCCATGTACTCGTATAGTAGATGCCCAGCTACATTTGCAAACTTCATATAAAACACTAACAGTCAGAGTTTCCGTTATGAAACTAAATGTTTGTAAGGAACCTACCCACTATTGTGACCTTTACTAAAATTATTTTTTTCTTGCTAGAAAGTTCTACAGAAAATGTAGTGGAATTCAAAGCTCCTGCGAACTGCTGAATAATACAAATCTTTCACTTTTAAACAATAGCGCTCTTGCCGTTAGCTTATGTCATTTACAGTTTATTGGAATAAAGCGTGATACATATCCACTAGCAAGTCAAAAAAATCGCGAAGAGGCATTTTATTTTATAAATAAATAGAAATGACATAATGTACCTTTACTTAATTTAATGTTACTTCAATAATCGATGATTCATTTTGAAAAAATTTGGACTGATCCCGATTTGCATGAGGACTTTCAAAAAAAGCTGTCTGGCAGTGAGGAAGAGTGACCTAGAAAATCGACATTACTATTGAAATCTGATTCCTTTCATCATTATCTCACAAATATATCTGAGAAGGTCGTATCAATTTGATCCGACCAGCCGTTTTGAAGTAAATTCTGTCATCCACTTTGAAAACATCGTTTCGAGAAAAAACGCGTTTAATGTTTCGTTCTTTAAGACGGTGTATAGTAGAATCTCAACTACATTTCGTTTTAAAAAACTTTAAACTTCAAATAAAATACTGATAACCAGAGTTTTTGATATGAAACCTACCTGCCTATAAAAGACGAATCTCGGTCCAAGTGAGGTTCATTGAGTTTGGATTAACCCCACGACCTAACCGAACCTAATGTACCTACCTACGGTTTCCTTTACTGAATAAAACACTAAAATTAGTTTCCTGGTAAAGAGTTCGTCAGATCAAATGAGATTACTTGAGTATGTACATCAAAAAAGGTCAGAATAGGGTTATTTTTTGTGGGGAGTAAAGTCATTAATAGAAGTAGTTTTTTATTCTATGGTTTTTATCATATCGACACATGCCGACGCAAGTATCGATTTATGTGGAGGTAACATATCTACAAGTATAATACTTCGTGCATAACGGCGTTGCATGTCGGTATGTGCATTTGCTACATTTCTCACGTCAGCAGCGAGTCAATAGTGATCATTGATCTCGTATTGACTCATTGATTTATTAAGAAAGTAGCGAAGTAAGTAAGAAAATTGAAATCTTATCGCTGCAACGAATCTGTAAAAGCCACCACAGCTGCCACTAATACCAGAAATAGCAACAAAAAGTAGTTTGGAGAGCAGCTCGTAGTAAATACAATTCAGTACGATTACGCAACAGTGGCGCACGGTGGACCGCTGAGAGCAGTCGGGACACCGGGTAAGAGATTAATGACTTCAAAGCGCTGAATTAAATTATTAGGTTTATAATAAATATCGGCGACGAAAGCTTGAGTTAAAGCGAATATGGTGGCCGGCTGTGTTACTGAAGCGTGCGACCCCTCTACCCCCTTTTTTCTTAAGCGAATGCTATGAACGAGTGAAACTAGGGGAAGCGAGGCAAGAAAGATCGACTGTCGCGCTGTAAAACTGAGAATGTAGTTCAACGCTTTAAATTTAACCGTAATAACCACAAAGCCGCCGAGCAGCGCCAACAACAACTGCGCCAGTAAACCGAAAGAAATTTGTGGCAAGCTTGGATGGATATTGGTTATGGTGTCACATGAACAAAATAAAAAAAAAACAGTTATGCAAAAACAACAGCAACAAAAAATTATAAAACGACATGTAAAAACAACAACAAAGATAGTAATATAGCAACAACAGAAAATAATATAACAACAAACTTAACAACAACAACAAATACCATGGCAACAACAACCAAAGCAAAATCACCAATAATAACAACAACAACAACAACGTATTACACCAAATAATAACAATAGCGACAACAACTAAACAAACTGCACCATTAACAGCAGCGCAACAGAGATAATGGACTGCGTGCAACATGTCGGAAGGTGATAATTTTTGTGGCGGTGTTGCAATATGGCAAAGCAAATGTGGCAAATGCAACAAATCGAACGCAGCCACCAAAACCAAGCAGCAAAACATGAAAAGCAACGGCAGTCGGGTTAGCAATAATAATGACAACCAACAACAACAACCGCAATGTTCAACCAATAGCAACAACAACAACTTCAACGCTAAAAACGCTTTAACTGTGACGTGAGAAATGCAAATTTCAAGCTGCTGAACCGTATAAGAGCACGATAATGCACTTATATTCAACTGTATGTTTGCATTTAAGCTTGTGTATGTGCTTTTAGGCTTGCATATGTGTAACTCGGTGTCGGCGCCTACTTGTTTGCAACTGTGCAATATGGCAGTACTGCTGATATGGGGCAAGTAGTCAAATATGTTGCACAGCAATCAATTGACAGTGGGGAGTGAGCGGCAGAGCGGGAAAGGGGGGAAGGAAATGTGGCGCAAAAATTGCAGTTAACTGCCATGTCGCTTGGGGATCGGCAAATTGCACCAAACATACTCATACACACTCACACGCTCAATCACCATCAAAGTTGTTTAATCTGTGTTATGTGTTGTTGTTGTTGTTGTATCGATCGCTTTTATTTGTCAGTATTACATTTGTCTGCTGTTAACGGTTATGATATGGGTCGTAACGCTTAACCGAGTTGAGGCAAGATTTTAAACGCTGAACGCTGAATATGCTAAACAGGCAGTCGCAGTAGCTGCTGTGGTAGGGAGCTGCGCGGTGCTACGTGGTGGCATGATTGTATGGAAATCTAATCGTCATGTTATTCAATTGTTTTACCGCATGTTACGTACGCCAAGTATCTATAGTGAGTGCTTTGCGAATGCCATAACACCCTTGTTGTGTTTGTGTGAGTTTATGTGTCTACTCGCTGGCAGTTGGTGCGATAAATGCCACTTGCGGATAAAATGTGGGCTGCTGATTGATTATTTAGGTGTTCCGCTGTCAATTGTTGTGTAATTCTTTAAAAAACGCACGAGTAAGCGATTAGCTGCAAATGCCACCGACTATATATGAATATGATTGAACTCTTAAGTGAGTGAGTGAGGGCGCACTCTACAGAGTACAGTTCAATGTATTTCTAAATTATGAAATTATAATTCTTTATACCATGAACAGCATACATTAAGTTTGCCACGAAGTTTGTAGCACCCAGTAGGAAACGATGGAACCCTCTATAAAATATTAGTGTATATAAATGATCAGCGTGACGGACTGAGTCGATTTAGTTCGTCTGCCTGTCAATTTGTCTGTATATATGCGTTGCAGTCGCTCAGTTTTTGAGATCTTGATCTGAAATTTTGTACACGTCCTTTTCCCCTCTAAAAGCTGCTCATTTTTCGCAACCCTCGATATAGAGCTAATACAGTATATACTCGCCATACAAACTGTTCAATCTTATATGTGAAACCTGTTTATGCGACAAGCTATCTTCGCGAAATTCGGCATGGATTAATGCTGCAATCTGAAAATATATTGTGCTGATCGGACCACTACATCATATAGCTGCCATGCAAACTGACCAATCCACATTAAGTTCTTTTATTGAAACTTTTTTGTCAGTCAAGATATCGGACCGGTACAGCATAAGGCTGCCTTACAAGCTGTTCGATTAAAATCAAGTTCTGTATAGCATAAAATTTTCACAATTTCTGATGTTTCTACTTCAATTTTTAATGTGACGACTCTGTAATGGAATAAGAATTGTGTCTGCTTCTTTATTATAACGCTTTTATTTGATTCACCTGTATGTTTGTATATATGTATGCACGGATGTTTGTAATTTTTTTTTGGTACTGACATTGAAAGACACTGGTAAAATAATCAACAGTTTGATTGGCACTGAAAACAAAAAAAAGGAAAGGCTAAATTCGGCAAATTTCTCAGCATAATTTGGAGCGTTTTAGCAGAATAAAACCGATTTCTTACATCGTTTTATAACTTTGAATGAGACTTGGATCTACCACCATGATTCTAAATTGAAAAAAAAAAACGTTTACAGTGGACTGAGAGCTGGTTGTTCAGCTCCAAAGCTGGTGAAGTCACAACGCGCAGCAAAGAAGGTTATGACATCAGTTTTTTGGGATGCAAGAGAGATTTTGTTGATTAATTATCTGCAGAAACGTAAAATAATTAACTCTGAATATTATTGCAGCCTTTTGGTTCAGCTGGATGAAAAAATACGTAAGAAAAGATTTGGCTTGCAGCACAAAAAACTCAGTTCTCAACAAGGCAATGCACCTGCTGTCAAAGTTGTTTTAACAATGACATAATTCAACGAATTAAAGTACGAATTGCTTGAGCATCCAATGTAGTAACCAGATTCGGCTCCCAGCGACTACTACATCTTCAGAAATCTGAAACAATTCCTTCGTGGCAAACATTTTTCGTCGAATGAAGAAGATTGTACAACCGTAGACGGGTATTTTACAGAGCTTCCGGAATGTCATTATAGGGATGGCATAAAAAAATTATTGGAGGAATTTGAGGAATAAGTGTATTGAAGTTAAGGGCGGTTATATTGCCTAGGAGAATATATTTCGTATCAAAAACAATATTTTGTCATTTCGAGCGCCGAAATGTTTCAACCGACCTGTATGTGATATAAACTAATCGCATTTTTTAAATTCACAAGTTGATATAAACCCTTTAAGAGAATTGTCGGAATAGTTAATATGGCGTAAAAAATAAGAACAACTTAAAGCGGAAATTAGCAATTTTAAGTAATTTTTTTTCCTCACTTTTAAATAAATTTGACGCACAAGAAGTGTGCAAAAAATGCGAGTTGGTTTGGTGACACCATTTTATCATTTGCCTTGCCATTGTTAACGGTACAAAGCGGACAACGCTTTTGTGTGCCCTTTTCATCTCTTTAGAAATGTCTCCAACCACCCACAACAAAAGCGCGCACAGCATGACATAACATAAACACTTGTTCATAAGCGCCAAAACTGCTTTGTTGCATGTGGTTTGTAGTGTGTTAGCATTGGTGAGGACGCGCGGAGTGCGGTGCGTACTCATCTGTCGGCACGAAACTACGCTGCTGTGCCAAATTCACAGCACTTTCTTGCATTTCTTTTCTACACTACGCGTTTTTGTTCTTGTTGTTGTGTGTGTGGAAAAGTGTGTTTTTGTTTTCCCTTTTTATGTTGTCTACTCCACCTGCGCTTTCCATTGACAAACGCATCAGCACGCGAGCTCACATGCTCCACTTTCGGTTTCTTTGCGGCGCGCGTACGCTTAGCCTTCAGTTTGTTGACAGTCACACACACACATTCACGCGTACTTAAGTGCGTCCACAAGCGCCCCGTGGCCCCTTCAACGCGCACGCTGCAAATATGCGCGCCAACTGAAGTCAGTGTTGTGTTTTCGTAAAACACTTTTATGTGGTTTCTCTTTCTTTTTGACATTATTCAACATTTCTTCTTGTTTGTTTTGCCTAACTGTCAATTTTTACACACATACATACACACCCCGTCGCAGAGCCGCATGGTCGTCCAATTGTTATGCCGCGCCACAAAAGCGGCGCACACTTAAACGCATACAAAACGCCCACCAACTTGCACTTAAGAGCCCGAAATAAACTTGAAAGCGGCTACAACAAATATCCAACAACAACAACCAGTGGGTTATTTGTAATCTTTAAATAGCACGAAATACGAAAATAAAACTGTCATTAAATGCCGCCGATGTGCAATCTATCGATTGCGGCACTTAACGGTAGCGAACGCGCGCGAAAAGTGTAATTTGCATGCAGTCGTCACTTTTCGTACGCTGCTCGTCTCACATACTCATCTGCAGACGTATAGTATGTGCGCATTCCTGTGCTCGTTATTTTATTACCAAATTTTCTTGCTTGTTGCTTGTTGTTATTGCTTTTATTTTGGTATTATCTCTGTCGCTCGGCGAACGATTGCCTCATCCATCGATTGTGTAATTTCGTCGCTAACTGCATATGCTACATACAGACGTGCATACGAGCGAAGCTCGACGTTAATGAGGTCTTCATTTCGTTTACCGTTGTTTATTTTTTGTTAATCTGTTTGTGCTTTTGTTGTGGTCGCAAATTCGATTGTCTTTAAATTTAGCGTATAATTTGCTTGCTCCGTCCCCCTACGGCTCGGTGTGATGTAACATTCTCTTATGTCGTAAAACATCGCTCGTTTCATTTGAATTGGCAAAACGTTTGCTGCATTGCATTTTCATTGCTGTCAAAGTACGCGTAACTCTTCTAATCAGCCTGATGCTTCTTTAGACTAAGCGCATAGTGAGGCGCGCTGCCAAACAGCAAAAATATTCTTCGTAGCCTATATGGTGCTCTGTGATCACATGACTGCTACTGGTCTTCATTACGCTTTCTTATTGAGCTTATCGCCAGTCTTTAGAAAGTGGCGAATCGAACACACCACTTTCAATATAATTAAATTTAGACAGCAAAGAGAGATTTTAATGAGTTGCCCGTATTATTTTTTATTACATTGAAATAGATCGCCTTGAAGCTGCTTTCAGTTGCAATTTTTTTTGTCAATCGATGAAAAATAGCCTGTCTCAAAGCGATTGCTTATTTGATGAAGCTGGTCTGGTATATTACAAGAAACCTTTGTGCGTTTGATATTTTCGTATTTTCGTGAGTATTGATTTTTTTTATAAGCGCCGCAGTTTCTTTTCATAACTGTTGGTGCAGTCTTTTTTGAATCATAATATACCACACCTGATCAGTTGCATGCCTACTTGTCCTGTTTCTTAATAACTATCCGACGAGCTGATATACCCCACATTAGCACCTGCTATATGGTGCGAATAATAATCGATATTAGAAGTTTCGAATTGAAAAAGTGGCCGATCTGAACAATTTTATAGGAAGTAAAAGCGGTGCCTTGTATAATAATCTTTGTCAAATTTGGTGAAGATAACTTTTCAAATAAAAAAAGTAAAAATTGATCATTTAAATATCCTCAATTGGTATATTAGCGTTGCCACTAAAATGTTGATTTTAAAAATTTTATGCATGCAAAAAATTGAATAAAAAACCATAAATAGATTCTTAACATATTTATTTAATTATCGTAATTGTTATTTTGGGGTTGCCACTTTATTGAAAATTAAAAAATATACGCATTAAAATATTTTTTATGCATGTTTTTAAAGACTTTGCAAAGGAATTTTATTTTAGTTTTTATAAAGGTTGCGACTGTTTTTATTTTATCTAGATATTTTATAAACAAATTTTGTTAAATAATGGCAATTCCCAAACCAAAAAATCCAAAAATTAGGTACAAAATTTTTCAATATCTTTTCAAGTTTTAGCTTTATTTACATTAGCGTGGGTCAGTACTGTATAAAAATTCCCGATACATACATACATATACCAAATGTATGTAAACACACCATACATTTACTGCGCATGCAACTTTGATAGTTATGCGCTTAATTAGTTTTCATTACTCGTTCGGTTTCAGACCATTTGTGTTTTGCAGGCACCGAGGCATACCTCAATCATAATAAAAGTAAACATTTTCTGCATAAAAACGTTGTAAATCGTGTTGGCATTCATGATTAAAGTGGACAGTTCTGATTTGCTGGCGCAACGACGTGAAATAATTTTTTATTATTATAAATAGTTTTAATTATAAAGCGGACAGGTCATTAAGAAAACGAAAGTACTCGTAGCATTGCAAATGGGAAAGGAAGTGTGGTAACAGTGTAATTCTTGGAAGCTGAGCTTTTAAGAGACATCTCTTTTCACTCTCCATTTGGTGTAGTTGCAGACACGGTGAATGTGGTAAAGATAGTGGAAAATGTAAGACATTCTGCCGACTACAAAGCGTTATGCTTGGAGAGCTGCGAGTGTTTGTAATCAAGTTCTGTAGTTGATCAGTGCTTGAGCCGGTAAATGCGAAGGTAATGTTAGAATTAATCCTGAAACTGCTAACTCCGAACTCTGTATTGTACTTTCCCCCAAATTTTTTATTCAAAAGTTTAGGATATAATAAATAATAAATAATTATTAACAAAAATTATTGAGTGAGTCAAGCGCAAAAATTCCTGTGATTAATGCAGGTCACTGAGATGAACGCAGGACGTTTGATATAAATTTCATGTTAGAATTGTCTGAAGTATATTTAAAAATGTTAACTGTGTTGAGAAATTGTAATTTGTGCCAAAGTTTGGTGAGTGTCGAATGAAACAAACAACTAGTGTAAATAAAATAGACCAGTCTAATCATATCGAAGAGAGAAGAATAGGGGGAAAGAGAGGAGAGGAAAGAGAGCAAATATAGAGGAGCAATTATAGAGGTGGTGGTTAGTAATACATAGTAGAGCTCGCACTGAGTTGGTCGGGAAATAGATCACTAATCCGTCTGCGATAATATAAAAATTATACGTTTCCGAAGTCTATCGGAATCATCTACTTGTGAATGCGAATTATTAGGAATTTTAAAAATTCTTTTACCTGGACACATTAACATACTTTCTTAGTCTGTTTAATATTACGTAGTTTCCTTATTTCCACACATACTTGTACGTACACATACTTATGTGATCCATTTATTGCATGAGACATCGAACCTTAGATGTTATTCAATATGTCTCGCTGCAATTCGGACACACTGTTTCACTTTTACATGTGTAAGTAGGTATTTATGCATTACTGTAAAAAATGCTTATAAATTTATCATGTAAGCGAAATCACAATTTGTTGTGCATATTAATTAATTTATTAGACGTGAATATCGACAAAGCTGTGTATGAGTAGTGTCTACTTGTATATATTGTCTATGCATAAGTATACATATATGCATGTGTGTAAATGAATACATACCGACAATGGCCAACAAGTGAACGGTAGCAATTGCAGACAATCATGAAACGTGAAGCAATTTTAATTAATATCTTTTTTCATTATTATTATTATTTCTTATTATGCTTCTATTTTGTTCTGATAAAAATCAAGCTAAAGAATGCCTTTGTTCGAAATTAGTATGCTATGAACAAATACCAGTGAGTAATTAAATATATATTTTTTTCAATGTAAAACACTTCTAGATATATTTTTATTTGTAGTATGTATGTACAATACATTAGGGAGGGTAAAAAAAACGAATCTTTTTTTTCGCTTGGTAGTCTGAAAAATTGGTTGATAGACAGCTCTAAGAAAGGCTCGCCAAGTATGAGCTTGGGAAGGTCCTCCGCCTATTTAATTTTTTAAATCATTGAAAAAACATAATTTTAATTGCAAAGCTCACATTTTTATAGGAAATTTTATGCTCTACAAAAATGGCTTGTATAATTTTTTTGATTAAGTTAAGCGTTTACGATAAATTCTTCGTCAAACATTACTGCTTATCGAAGACAAAAACAAAAAACATTTTGTAGAGCATGCAATTTCCTACAAAATTTATTAAACGCGATAGTTTTTGAAGTAGTTGAAGAGATATGAGTTTTTCTATCTGATAATAGAAAAAATAGAAATCCGTTAGGCGGAGGACCTTCGCTTTACAATTAAGAGCTTATACTTGGGGAGCCTTTCTTAGAGGTGTCTATCAACAAATTTTTCAGAGAATCGACATACCCACTCTAATGTACATATACGATACTGTTAACTTGTTCCCGTTAATTGAGTATCTCCGCAAGCATTCGATCATTTTAATCAGTATTCCCTGTTATCGTTTCCCATATACATAAATACTTGTGTATTGCATTAAAGCTAAACTTATGGATACGTTTTTTTATTGACAAATATTAAAAAACTCATTTGATAACTACTGTATAAACAAAAAATGTACCTCAGCTATCTCACGCACTCACTATACCTGTATTTGTTTTTGTTTGCTAGGTAAAGATTATGTAGGATTTTATAAGCTTTATATATAGTATGCCATCATTAAACTAATATTTACATTTACTAGTGATTTTATAGTATATTCTTTTTATACCCTGAACGGTTATATTAAGTTTGCCACGAAGTTTGTAACACACAGAAGGTAACGTCAGAGACCCTATTAAGTATGTACAATATATAAGTGATCAGCATGACTGTACGTCTGTCTGTCCGTCGGTCTGTATGTGTACGCGAACTAGTCCCTCAGTTTTGGAGATATCGATATCGAAATTTTGTACATGACCTTTTCTCCCAAAGAAACTTCTCTCTTTTGTCGTAACCGTCGTTATCGGACCACTATAGCATATAGCTGTCACACAAACTGAACCATCGAAATCAAGTGCTTGTATGGAAAACTTTTTCGACGAGATATCTTCAACAAATTTGGCATAGGTTTTTATCTAAGGGGATGGTACCATCTCTGGAGAAATTGTTCAGGTCGAGTCACTATAGCATATGACTGGCATACAAACTGACTGATCAAAATCAAGTTCTTGTGAGGTCGCTTTTATATTCGTGAGCAGTATTATAGCTTTCTTTCTCTTTAGCAATTCTTTTAATATAATGTTTTATCATGTTCTAAGTAATTAATTCTGAATATAGTTTCTTACGGTGGTATCATGTAATGACTCTTAAGGTAATATTGGCGAAAACGTAATAATAATTGTAAATTGTTAAAGTTTAAATAACTATAAAAATAATTTAAATTAGAAGATTTACAATAAACATTTTTTTTTACCTAGAAATTGTTTTAAACTTTAATAGTATGGTATATAAAATCAATTTGTTATTTACCTACTTACTTACACACACGAAACATGCAGAAACGCAACAAATTTATTTATTTTCGAAAATGAGTTCATTGCCAATTTTGTTTATTCGCCAACAATTTTTGGCCATATGTTCTCGAAATAAATTCTGATATCGTCCATATTTCTCAATATCAATTAAAACATATTTTCAAGTGCTGCCTTTTGTTATTTTTAGATAAATTACTTTTCCATTATGAGAGTGCGATTTGATAGAATATGTTTATACCTCCATATATGCATATATAGGTATATATATATATAATATGTACAAACGTGAATAAAGACTACACTGAGAAACATTTTGAGTCACTGGTGGTCAGTATGACAGTGTTTGTAAATTTCACAAATATTTCGTATTTTGTTATTCAGTAAGTTCACTTAAAGAAAATAAAAGTAAAGCCAATTTGTGAAATAGAAGACTTTTTCTGTATAGGCAAACACTTTCAAAGTTACATTTCTTTTTGTCAAAGCAAAAAATTGATATTATTGTTGGTCTTATATGAGCTTTGTAATATATAAATATAATATTATAATTCATTTAAGCTCTCAAAATGTAAGCAATGCAATATCCGCCTATAAAATTATATGGCTACGGACACATTTTTGTAAGTATCATGTCTTTCGCAATGAAAGACTACGTTGTGCTTATGCACTAGCTCGTGTTTTGCCATGGTATTTCTTGATATCGTATAATCAGTTAATTGGAAATATTTTTAACAAATTACGTATTCGTACAGCTATGTACATAATAATAGAAGTGTTTTCTACACTAAGGCAAAAAGCCACACTCTTTAATGAAAATCGGTATCCTATTTGTTTTATACAAAATTATGTTGACTTTTTGGATTGTTTATTTAAAAAAAAGTTCATTTACACAAGGCAGTAATTCAATTATAAAATAATAACTGTAAAATTGGACACTCTATATCAAATACGAGGGCTGCCTTTTATATTTTGGGACTAGAGAACACAAACAAATATTAATCATCGGAAATCGTTATATTGTTTTTCAAAATATTCTCCATTAAGATCTATACACTTTTGCATGTGTTTGACTTTCGCCACTCTGGTTGAGGAGTCTCCTCTTCAGGTGTCGAAAAACGTTGTCCTCTTAATTTATTTTTTACGTACGATAATAAAAAGTCATCCATTGGATGACTCATCAAATCGATTTTTTGTGTGCTCATATTTGCAGTTGTTTAAATCGATGCGTGAAAGCTTGCATTATTTTGGTGAATACTGATCCGTTTTCGGCACTTGGTTTTTCTGATTTCTTGAAAGACAACTGGAAAACAAATGGGTGTACACCACTCAGAAGTTACTGTTCGGCGTTGTTCTAATAGTATGGTTGCGACGTGCTCAGGCTTTCCAAAAAAAAAAAGGCAATCAGTTGCTTGGAAGTGCTCATCTGGAAACACCCATACAGTCGACTGTTGTTTACTTTCGGACTCATACGCTTAAATCTACGATTCATCATCTGCTACGATGTCATAGACATGTTTCGAAGCATGGCTTTCGTATTTTTTTTTTAACATTTCTCTCGACTAAATGACACGAGCCTTTTTTTGAGCGACTGTCAAATTGGGTGGGATTCCATATGAACATATTTTTTTTACAGTCAAATGTTCATGCAATAATGCCCACTAATGCTTATAGTTGTCTCAATCTCACGAAGGGTCACATGACGATCTTGCAATATCAGTTGGCGCACAGCATCAATAGTTTCTGGAACAACAACTGATTTTGGATGACCTTTACGAAATTCGGCTTGGTGTAATCTACGCCCTAGATTGAATTCACCATATCATCGATAAACATTGGTCTTTGATTTAGTTTTATCGCCAAAAATTTAATTAAGTTCATCGATGCACTGTTGCTGAGTTAATCCACGTCGAAAGTTGTAAAAAATAATCACGCTCAATTGTTCGCGATTTATTTCCATTTTTTGGCCGAAATGAATATTTTAAGTTACTGTAAACAAATCAAATGGCGCTCGAATGCCAAAACGTTGGGAATATGTATAATATCAAAAAATTTTACGATAAAGTTGTGAGTTGGCAGATTGCAACACTAGGGTTGCCAAATCTCGAACTATAGAATGCAACCTACCAAAATCAAAATAACTAGAAACAAATTTCTTTTATGCTTTTTCTGTGAAATCGGTTGTTGTGCATCTTAAGCAGTATTTTATAGAGTTCTAGCATTATATAACCTCATGTCACTTTAAAATTTAACTCTATTTTAAGTATTTTAATTTATATATGTATATACAGATCTTTACTATTAACTTGTTGTCTATAAAAAATATAATTACAAATTTTAATTTCAATCTTTATTTACAGGATCAGTATGAAAATATATCGTCACAGACGAACAAAGGCATAGAATTCCTTGAAAAATACTGCAGTTTCATACAAGATCGTCTGGCGATAGAAAAAGAATATGCCACCAAATTGCGGTAAGTTAACTGCATTCGAAATACGTATTTTTAAAGTAGTAAGACAAGGCGCAGACATACTAAAAAAATTGTATGAGGCAACGTGATCCTGTTATCTGCATAAAAGATTACGCTAAATTGTCACGTTTTTTGCAAAATGCCCTATATCGGAATTTGTTTGAAGAATGCTCTAACCTAACCTTGACTCAATTATGCTCTTTCCCGGAATTCAGTTTAGGGCCGCCTTGTATCACTATGTATATTATATAAATAAATTCGGAGGTGAGGTGATCTTTTATTCATCCAAAGAATTACCCAAAATTGTATTGTACATGGCTTGAAAACCAGTGAAATGATTCTATACCCTGAAAGTGCTGATGTGTGAAATTATGTTGGGAACTTAAAAATAAAATATTAAATCATAGATTTAGACTATGGAGAATTTTCCTGTCGGGAACTAATACTAAACTCAACTGCTCATTATATCGTTTTTACCACTACTACGTTATAGTTTTTGTTATTCTCAAGAGGGGTTGTAGATGTGATCAAACTTCGACTTGGAACCAAAGTGATAGCTTTATACTCCTTGAGCCAGAATGTGATATTACAAGTATTGGTCCACATAAAATATCATGTAATTGCTTGCGCTATAAATTAATGCCACTGACAAGATTTAAATCTAAGGTTATGTTGAAACACAGTAGATGAATGACTGTACCTATATACGTTTTTCATTATTTGAACGTTTATTTAAGAAAAAGATGTTCAAGACTATTTTTTTAAGTATTGCCTATCTGAAGCCTAACATTTTTATCATATTTCTGACAATTTGTGGATTCCATACCAAGCGAATTGCGCCGACTTGGTAGCCAATGAAAAAATGAATCAAGCCAATTTTTAATACTCTGTTCTAATGTGAACCATATTCCAATGAGGGCGTTCTGCAGCGACCTTAGCAGTTTCTTATTAATGGTTTCATCCAACTTTAGTAGCTCATAATACAACACACCCTTCTGATCTCACCAAACACCGA
Source organism: Bactrocera oleae (assembly GCF_042242935.1). Taxonomy (NCBI): domain Eukaryota; kingdom Metazoa; phylum Arthropoda; class Insecta; order Diptera; family Tephritidae; genus Bactrocera; species Bactrocera oleae. Next base: position 49,776,191 of record NC_091540.1, on the reverse strand, counting down.
ACATTATCTTGTTCATGGATATTCGTCTCTGAAAAAATATACACATGACCACAGCCAAATATATTCGTAATACCTAAGTAATACTATATATGTCCCAAATCGACTCTCTTAATCCTGTGAGTAACTCAATCCTTCATAAACTTGTAGATAAAATTTTTATGCGCAAAACTAAACAGAGGTTATATATATATTTGTATTATATACTTTAATTAAATCTACAAGAAATATCTGAGGTTAAATAAGTAAACAACCACATTATTAGAGCTAGAGCGCAACTATTTCTAAACTGTGTGACGGTCACCACACTTAAATTGATTTGTCCTCGTGATTTTCGATTAATTTTGTGACACTATTGACCAAAACATTTGTGACCACACCAAGCATGGCTTGAATTTTATTTGCCGTCCATTCCACGCTGTGCCTCTTAACCGAGCCGAAGTAAAGTAAACAGCAAACAGCAAAGGCTATACAACAAATTAGCAGAAATAAAACAAATCATTTAACATGTTTGGCACATAAGTTCACTTTGTTTTTTAAAAAAATAAAAATAAAATAAATAAATATTTTTAGACACCCAGTTAGGCGGTTATGGGTTGAAGAGTCGCAATTGTGTTAATGTGTGCCGCGTTGTGTTGCTTGAACGCCGCGCCCATTTTCAATAGCGCATAATCCGAAGTTTGCAATAACAACAAGTAATCAAATAAATTTGAAAACAAAAACTACAAATAACAGCTGTGGCAGCCACATTCCTTTGCGTTGCTTAGTAGACACCTGGATGGTTCGAGTGGTCGAATATGATGTTTTCTTTTTTTTTTTTTGTCGAAAATAGTGAATTTTAAAATATTTTTTATATTAGTTTATTTTTTTTTATAATTTTGTTTTTAATAATTTGAACACTTGCATTAAAAATATAATCTGTATATATTTTTTTTCATCCAATTATTGAAATTATTTAATTTAAATATATTTTTTTATTATGAACCAAATTAAATTAAAGCAAATAATCATTGCATTACTATAATTTACTTATTTATTATTTATATTTATTTTTTATAAACTTTTTAATTCTTAATTAATTTAAAAGTTTAGAATTTAATCTTACAAAATTTTCATATTTACGAAGATTCTGTGGAACCTCTGGCTTTTGTGATTTTTTCCCATGGTAGTTAAAAATTAGTATATATGTACACATAATTATTTATTATCGCAGATAAACATTCCAAACTTATATAACCCCCTCCATTAATTCCGCTTATTTACCAATTACTCTTGCACAATTACGCAACCGATTATAAAATAAATACACTTAGCGATGGTATCAATTGAAACGGTCTGTCAATAAAGCCAAGCAACAATTCAACAAATGGCAAGTGACACCAAAGAAGAAATCGCAAATATTTATTTCGCATTAAATTAAAAAGAAAAAGAAATAATATAATAAAAGTAAAAAACAAAAATAATTAAAGTAAAAAACAAGCGAGCTCATAGCTCAATAGCCAAGATCGCCAAAATTGGTGGCGGCTCACCATGTTGAACGAAGAAACCTCATACCTATGTATATGTACATATGTATATATGTTTTTTTTTTCTACATATCACTCTACACCGTTATGCCCAAACGTTCGATCCAACGATCGGCTATTGAGGTGCCAAATCAATGCGCGCTTTGCGGTGGTCCCAGCGAATTCAAAGCCAAGCTAATGCTTACATACATATTAACAAACGTACATATCGCTCCATATGTGCAAAAAAAAATTATTTATATTGTAGATATGTATATGTGAAATATATATGTATTTGCCTCATTTATCTTATTTGCTGCCGCAAAAGCAAAAGTCTGTATCAAATGACGACAGTCGACTTGAAGGTCAGCGGCAAGAGATTAATTTGGCCTCACACACACACATACATACATTCATATGTTACATTTTGGTGTGCCACGCTCAGCGCTTGGCGTGCGACGTTTGGAATGGTGCAGCTGCTGGCTTTTCCACTTAACGCTACTTGTGCTGGGCTTTTAACCGTTTCGCTATTGAAAAATCTCATTAGTTTTTATTTGCGCTTGAGAATGCAATGAGTAATTAAATGATTGTCTTACAAACACACACAAACAAACAAAAAAACACCTTATAATTGGGTGAATTGTAGTAATAAGTAATTGTTGTTTTTGTTGTTTTATGGGTTGCCTTTATTTGCGGTATAGATATGCGATATAGGAAGAGCTTTGGCATTTAGTTAATTAACTCGTATTACTTTTGAAATAAAATAATCGAAATTAGTAGCCCTTAACCTTAAGCATTTTATTGTTAAATATGCTTTCAATTACTCAGATCAAGATTTCCAGAGAGAAGATTTCCAGATTTCCAGATGAAGATGTTCGGCGGAACTAAACTCTCGAAGCTATTATGTGGCTCTCTTAATAATTCGAACCTTTTCTATGAGAGGGCGCTATATGTTTTGTACTCAGACTTAACCTACCAAAAAACGCTTTTATAAAGTTAAAAGTGTAGGACAATTGGTCCGTGAATTAACTGAACCCGAAGAATTTCGTACATAAATCTTTCGTTACTTAATTTTTTTAGGTAACCCTGAAAGAAACATGGAAAAATATTTTGGATAATTTCTAAAGCTCAGTGGGCTTTGTTAGAGGATTAAAGAATAGCCCCAAATATTGAACCTATGTATATTGAGCTCCAATCGTAACCGCGGTTTTTGTAGCGACAAAAAGCATTCCCGAAATTACAATAGTCAGCATTAAATCAAGATGGTTAAGAAGGTCTTGCTATGTGTTCGGCATCATCTACCATGAGCTGCTCTCCTGCGGCCAAATTCTTAATTCGGACCCGTACTGTCAAACAATCGCCCAGAAGTGGTCAGCTTTGACTATAGGAGAGCAATGTTTTGCAACAGGACAGTGCCAAACCACACACATCGATAGTGACTCGCCAGAAGCTCTGGTAGATTCCTTGTAATTTGAATCTGGCATCAAGTGATTATTAACTGTTCGTGTCTATGAACAGGTGCCTAAATCGGGTAATTCTAACAGTGTTAAATAAATCCATACTTGACATCTTTGTACTAGACTTTGCAAACGACCCGGACCAGCTACTCCATGAAGTCATAGCTGACGTTTAGTTAATGAATTTACGGTAAAACTTTCTCTCTTTAAACCCTCTAGTTAATAAAGGTACGGTAAAGACAGTACTAGGTAGGGCCCACTTTCAAGATACCGTTTTAGTAAGGAATATTCCTATTATATTCTGTTTGAATAGTTGGTATAGTTCGTTCGATTCGCTACTCTCTAACGTTCGATAAATCGAACTCAGCTAATATATGGGGGTGAAGGCAAGTGTTCGTATATACTTATTGTACATAAGCACATATGTGGATGTAATTTATCACTTCCTTTATACTATCTTAAACTCCCATACATACAAACGTTATTATTAATATCATACTTAATGCCATTATGTGGTTAATAATTTGTAAAGTGATCAAATTGTGGTTAAATGAAGAACTAAAACAAAACAAGAACAACAACCACAAACTGTCAACCAACAACCCCTTTTGCCTACGAAAGCAACATAATTTGAAATTGAGCGCGGAAATTAGAACTCACCCGCTTGCTCTACCTCAATGTAAGCCCTAGTCTAGTATAGCAAGCTATATTCTAGAGTGATGTAAAAATGAAAAGTCATAAAAAAACGAAATTCAAATCAAAACAAACACCAATAACCGCTGATCGTATAAGTAACACCACAAATGCGTGGTTGCCGCAACAACAACGAGCTTACGATGATACTTTTTGTTGCGCTTATTTTTATTGTTTTGATGCCTAGGCATATACGAGCGTATATATGGATGCATATGCATGTGTGTGAGTTGTAAAGTGAAACCCCAGCATAATCATATTACCACACTTCGACAGTCAAAATGGTGCATATGTTGCGCTTTGGAGGGGAAATGTGGAAAACTACTGTAGTTGGTGGCGCTGACGGGGAGGTCACACCAACAAATTTACATGATTGGTGTCGCATGTGCGAAGTGTGTCCGACACGCAACACACACCTACGAGGGTGCACTTATGTATGTTATAGGCTATCATAGAATACGAGTTCAATGGGGATGGACGGCACACCCTTTGCTAAGTATCCAATTGTCGATAGGCGCTTAAGTAAAATACGCTAACTAATTTTCGTAGCAGTGAACCGTTAGCTTGTGTGTAAGTGCCTGCCACTACTGCCTTATTTACCTAGTTTACAAATTACTGTGTCGGCTTAACGCGCCGCTGTCGAAGTGCAATAATGAGCATTGCGAGGGAAACTAAAAGAAATCTTCTATAAGTATGTTGCGAGGTGTAAATATGAATAAAATCGATTTAGTACTTTTCTTAGCCACCATATGCCTCACCATGTCAAATATGTCGTTCATATGTGAGTTATCTTAATAAAATTGCATGGAAATAGTTTCTGGAGTAATATATTTGATTTAACTAGACGTTATATATGTATACGGGAGATCCCAACCCCGTGAAGTCATAGCTGATGTTGAGCAAACACTAAAGCTTTCTTAGATCTCTTTGAACACTCTAGTTAATGGAGGTACGCTAAAGACAGTACTAGGTATATTTAAGTTGAATGCCAAAGGCATATGAAATCGCACCAGAGTTTGCTATAGCCCCCATATAATGATCAGGGCTGATGTTAAAAACGATTCATATATGGTCGATGTAAAAAATCGTTTCCACTACAGTTGCGTCTACTCTTCCAGTATTGGCAGTATTCCTCAAGCTTATTTGGTGAATTTGTTCAAACGTTACAACAACAACTCACGATAAAAAAAAAGTTTAAAGTTGTTAAGTTTCAACTATCCAAAGTTCGAAATCCCTGCCTGTTGCATAAAAAAATCAGAAATTACCAAAAAACAATAGATTCCTATTTAAAATTTTAATATATTTTTATTTATCTTTGCGCAGTTAAACAATTTCAAAAAATCTTTCAAGATGCATCTCTGTATTATTAATTGTTATCACAGTACCGTAATTCAAATACAAATATGCATTTCTAGCTTTTCATCACACATAGACATACATACATACATATATCCCCATCTGCACAACTTTTTGCAAATTAAATACCTCAAAATGTGTCACCCTGAATAGTGTGCAATTTATAGCCAGCCGAAATGTGAGCGCGCAGCGTGTTTCAAGGTGCGGATATTTATGGCAGACAATGTGATTAAATTTGTGTGTGTGTCTGTGTATATCAGGTTATATTTGTGGACTTAATTAGGCCAAGTGTATGCACAACCAAAATTACTATTTTCGTCCGCCGCCTCCGCCGACGCGACTACTATGAGACTGTATTTCAGTTGAAGGTTTAGCGCCCTGTTATTATTCCCATTATTAATTTCATTTTTGGTAAAACGATCCACTTCAAGCTTCATTACATGGCGTGCGCGCTCATTCTTAAGTGTTAGTGACATGAAGGGTATGATTGAGTAGTTTTGTGTGTTTGGAAACAGTTCGAAAAAATAGTAGCGAAAATAAACGTGGTGATGCCGAATTTTTGACAAAGAAAATTAAATATTTTGGGAGTTATTCACGATATCCACGGCATTCAAACAAGGGTCCTCCACTGTTGCAGTCATTCTGGCCTTCTTCGTGGATGAAACCTGAAAAAATGCTTACTAGTAAATTTTGTCTGTACAATGACCAAAGGTCGAAAAAAAATTAAAAATTTACAAAATGGCGATGATTAAAAAAAAGTTGAATTTAACACAAAATTTTGGTAATTTGTTTATTATTTGATTATCAAAAAATTAGATTTTTGATTGGATAAAAAACAAGAAAAAACGTTAACTTCGGTTGCACCGAAGCTATAATACCCTTTACAGATACAAGTGTTCCTTACAATAACTTGATTCCAATCTAATTTCGTGAAGATGCCTCGTCAAATAAAAAAATTTTCCATGCAGGCACTTTATTCCGGCCGTTCAATTTATATGGCAGATATATGCTATAGTGGTCCGAGATCGGCCGTTCCGTCAAATGAGCAGCTTCTTAGTGAAAAAAGGACAGGTGTAAAATTTCAGATCGATATCTCAAAAACTGAGGGACTAGTTTGCGTATATACAGATCGACGGACAGACAGACGAACATGGCTAAATCGATTCAGCTTAACATGCTGATCATTTATGTATATATGTTATAGGTTCTCCTTCATTTCCTTCTTGGTGTTACAAAATTCGTGGCAAACTTAATTTACCCTGTTCAGGGTATAAAAAGTGGTATGCAGTATATACAGAACATGCAATCAAATTTGTCATTTGTCTACGAGTTATCACTCACGCAAATTTATTTTATCAAACTTTTACTTTTAAGAAAAACGCGTTTAAAGAACATTTCAGAAGGCTATAACTCGAAATCTATTTGAGATATCGTTTTAAAATTTTAGTATGTTGCCTTTGAAGGTATTACCTATCGAAAAAACACATGGATGGCAGTATCCGCCAGTAATCATCCATTTTATATTAATTTGAATTTCTATCGAAATTATTACTGAATTTCCCACACTTGAACTTCTTCCAATTTTGTTGCGCATCTTCAGCATCCATTGTTGCAATTTAAATCAGCAGTAGTGGCGCAACGCAGCTGTTCGTGCTGTCAATGGTCGAGGCATACGCTGATAACGCGATTTTCCCAAGCACTTATAAATATGTAAAAAAAAAAGATGAAAAACAAACAAATTTATTCATCGTTTAGTATTCGTAGAAACAAAATTAGACGCTACGTTTTGTCGAAATTTCGCGCATGCGTGCATTGGCTTCCGAATGAGTCAACTGCCAGCTTCATCGCTTTGTTATATTTTCCGGTTTTTGGGTATATTTTTATTAACAAATATTGTATATCTTAAAGTCTTCATCATTAGCGAGTTCTCGGGTCGTCTAATGGCGATTCTCTGGCAGTCGTTGGTGGTTGCTTGATTCGCAGCTTTTCTAACTTTCGCATATCGGTAACTCCACAGAGTTGCCAGCGGGTGTTTAGTTCAGCGGCTGCTGCATTTGCGAGTTACTTAGTGTTGGTGACTTCTCCTTGATAGTTTGACTTGCGACAATTATTCTTTTTTATTTCTTCTTTCTTTGTCTCGCTGATTTTGTTTTCTGTTTTTAATTTGATTTACGGTGCTACCTTTTGTTGTTTGCGGCTTTTCACACGCATACATACACATCTTGTCACTATTTATGTGTACTTTATCCACGTTTTCCCATGATTTTCTCGTGAATATTTCTAGTTTAACCTGAGCTGTGACGGTTCAAGTCACCTAGCAAGTTAAAGGCATAAACTCGAAGTTAATAAGTTGAAATGCTCTCGCGTAATCGTTAACTTTAAAAAAATTCGATATATTCATAAATTTGCATTTATTATACTCATGGAACATGTTGCTACAGAGTATAATAGTTTTGTTCACCTAACGGTTGTTTGTATCACCTAAAAATAATCGAGTTAGATATAGGGATATGGAGAGATATGGTATATATAAATGATCAAGAAGATGAGACGAGTTAAGTAAAAACTGAAATATCTTAACGAAACTTGGTACACGTGTTCCTTGGTAAAAAAGGCGCAATCGGAACACTGCCACGCCCACAAAACATCGTTAATTGATAATTGCCATAACAAAGCCGCAAATTAAGATACAAAACTGTAATTTTGGCAACGTATTGCAATAATGAGTGGCAGATGTGGTTTGCAATTTGTTTAAAAGTGGGCGTGACACCGCCTGCTAATTGGTTTAATATATTATATATACCTCCCAAACTATTCAAGCTATATCACCTAAATTTGCACAGGACATAGCATTTCAAAAGCTCTTGCGGCAGCATGAAAATAGGTGGAATCGGATGATAACCACGCCCACTCCTCATATAACGGTTTTCTTAAAAACTACTAAAACTGCGATAAATCAATAACGAAATACGTCAGAAACAATAAATTTTACATCCGAGATGACACGAAAGGACTTTACTGGAGCAGGTATAAAAATTGGATAATGGGCGTGGCACCGCCCACATATAGGAGAGATCACATATCTCCGGTCCTACTCGATCAATTTCAACCAAATCCGGCACATACCATAATCATGACGCTCCTATGTCTACTCGGTCTACAGCCACGCCTACTTCCCAAATCAAGCATTATTTAATAAATATATCGGAATACAAATTTGCACGAATATTTCCTTTAAGGTATGCTGTCTCAGGTCTAAAAATTGTCAAATTGGATCATAACTATTCAAGCTCCTATATACCGGAAATGTGGAACTCAAAACTTATGGCTGACTTTTTGCCGAAAATATCAGCCAATCTGTGAGATATATAATATATATATATATGAAAGAAAAGTATTAGAAAACCTCGTGACTAAGAAGTCATCAAACGCCAACCGTTTACACCTAAATGAAAGTTGATGTAAAAACTCATGAGGTTTGGTTAAAAAAAATTGTGTTTTCAAGTAAGATTTAAAAATGTCGTAACGATTATTTTCTAGGGTCTCAAAAATTTGAAAAATTTTTTGGGGTTATCAAGTTTTAATTTTGTATTTATACTTTGTTTTATTGTTTATTCCTAATCTATAATTTACCCCAGTGAAATCTCAGCTTGTAGTTATGATTATTTCATTTGTTGAATATTTTGTTGTAGCATTTGTTTTTGTAACTTGTTCGTTACTTTTCTAAAGCAATTCACATTGAAAACATAAGTTGTGGGTATGCAACTAACGAGCCGGCGAAGCAGCCAACTAAATAAACATGATCCATCAGTGCGAAGCATTCATTCGTTAATTCGTTCAGTTGCTCGGCTGCGCAGATTTTCAATGCCTTTACTCGAATCATCTATCATTAAATAGTTGAATGATTGAATAGGTGGATAGATGGATGGATGAGTAGTTTGTTGTTGACTGTGCTTCACTGAAAGTATGTTTGTTGTTGTTATTGCTACTTTCTTGCACTCACACGATATGTCGGCGTGCCGTGAGTAACTTCACTGAAGCTCATCAAGCGCACAATTGGCGCCACGCATGCGCATGCACTTGCAACGCGTCTAACGACTTCTTCGCGCTGAATAAGCTACAAATATATATAGTTAGATATATATACATAGATTCACATACTTTGCATATGCATACTGGAAAACTTAATAAGCATAATTTGCATGCATTAGCGTTGATCACATAGCGCATGCACATAATTAAGACATAAATATATATGTACCATACATATATATTTTGTATTACAAAAATAATTTTAAATATTTTATTATTTAAATAAATTTAATTATATTCATTTGTATTTGTGTACCTTTTTGTACGCCTAAGCATTTAATTAATAATTTTCTCTTTTTCTTCACTTGCAGACGCTTAGCGAAAAGCTACCAGCCCAAAAAGCGCGAGGAGGAAGACAACGAGTAAGTATACCAAACCTGCGATTAACTTGTATTACTAACACATTTTTTTCATAAATAAATAATTAAATTAAATTGTTTGCTTCGCTTGTGTTGGCTTTGCGTCGAGTCCAATTTTGTTGCATGAAAGCACAATTAATAACAACATAACAACTATTGTTGCGTGCAACGCTCAACTGCAGTTGTTTTGTCTTCTTTTTGTGGTTTTCATTTTCGTAACAAGCTGGCATTTTTAAATTGTTTGGACTCGCGCTATTAGACGCAACAATGTCATGCACCAGTTGCATTGGCTAACCGCTTACTGCACATATTATTCATCGATTTTACTTAGTATTTCTTAGTTTGCTGATAATAATGTGAATTCATTTGTATGTTGTTTTTATACCCTGAACAGGGTATATTAAGTTTGGCACAAATTTTTTATCCATCAGCAAACGTTGGATACCCTAAAAAATGTATAGGTAAAACTGTGCGGTATATTATTGAAATTCTGAGAGAATATTTTCCTCATAATAGTGTGCCCTTGAGTTAAAACTGGGTAAAATCGGTTCAATGCTACCACTAGACCCCATTTGCCCTATATACGCATGCTGAACTTTCCGAGAAGTTTTTTCATGACAGAAATGCGGAAAATTTGACTTCGCAGAATTAGTTAATTTACCTTCTGGTTTATTTTTCTTGTCGCTCTGCATCCATTAATCATTTTTGTGTCATCAACATCTTATTGAAATTTTCTTAATATCCCAATAATAAATAATCAAAATAAAGCACAGAAAAATATAAATTTATTTAAAAAGCCAATATTTTTGTTTTGTTTTTGGTTTTGGTCTTGATTTAAACCTTTTATTACATTTTGTGTTTGAACCAACGCGCCTTTATTTTATCACACACTGACAAATTAATATCCATTTGGGACCATATTCATTTAAAAAAAATCTTAATTCTTCTGCTAGCAGATCCGTTTATTTTTTTGGTTACAAAATGTTACTCTCTTAGTAACCAAATTAACGATTTCACTCCCAGATATGATTTGCAAGAATGGCTAGTGCCACACTTGGATCTCTATAGCGGTTATTTCTTACACCTTTTACTAACGATTTAACGACGAGATCTTAGCACTTAAATATATTTATTAAATCTTCCATTAGGGTGGCCTAGGATATCAGTTATCAGCTTAGTTGAAAATTTATGTTTAGTGAAAGACAAATTTTTTCATCTAAAATATCTCATATAACTGAGTACTTGTAAGCATATAGCATATATGGTACCCTATATTTATATGAGGCCGTCATGCGCCCACTTATGGGCGTATAATCCAAATTTAGCAAATTTTATATTATTGCTTTGTTTGTTTTTTTGCAAATTATGGGCTGCCTGCCAATTTGTGCGTACTTTTCATGAGTTTTATATTTTTAAATAATAAAAGGCATTTTATATTCTCAGTCACATTAACTTGTGATTACACATACATATATATGTACTCTTGCGTTTCATTTCTTGAGTATAAATTTAATTTCAAAAAATTCTATTTTTTGAACAAAAAGAAATTGCGTAATTACTGTCCAAAAGAACAACAAAGAAATTACTTCAAAGATAACTAAAAAAATATGATTTTTTGAGTAAATTTTTTAAAACTTTTACAAAACTATATTTAACTTTATTTAAAAGTTAAACCAATACCGTTAATTAGTTTTTGAATAGGAATAATTTTGAAATTTTTGTGCTTATGTATTTTTCACGTCTATTATTTTTTTTTCTTACTTGTTTTATAAGTAATTATACCAGGGTAAAAAATTTTTGAAAACAAAAAAAATCATAGTTGGATGAAACCCATCGGAAACGAAAGATAAAATAACAAACATTAAAGAAAAATTAATTTACGGGCGATCCGAGGTCGGGAAAAAGAAGAGGAGCGGCGTGATTGAATGTTTAAGCGTTAAAAACTGTTTATCTCGATATCCGGCAAAGCTACAAGTCTTGTTATATAGTACTGTTGTACGTATTGAAAAGATCTATAACTTCTCAAAATTTATAGTAAAAATTCAAATAATCAAATTTTTGGGTTTTTTCATTTTTTTCTTGTATACAATTTTTTTTTCCATGAAATGTGTGGTAAACTTACCGTGGTAAAGTTCCTCAGAATAGCCATTCTATATCAAAATGGCAATACAAATTTTTTATACACTCAAATATATATTTAATCAAGTCTGAAAAAGAGAAATACGTTTCGTTTTCCTTTTACTACGAGATTAAAATGTTAAAGTTGGATATTTTTCGGGCGGCTCTAGACTGCACGTAATCCAAAAAATTAATTAGTACTTGTTTATCAGCTGTGCAAAAGGCTCTGTATTTCACTTTCAGTTGCAAATATTTTGTTCAGTACTGTATTTATATTTTTTTATTAGTACTGTGGCCGTTTATAAATATCTTGCATTTTTTTTTGCTAAATTTAGTACTATATAATATTTTTAATAATTTTCCTACAAATATGAGTAAAAACATTATATGATGTTTAAATTTTCTCAGCCGTTGTTTGTCTGCAAATATTTACAATATAATTTTTAAATGCTTATTTTATTTTCTTCGCAACAATTTAGTTCAATGGCCATTTACGACGAGTACTTGAAAGTTGTTGGTTTTGTATACAACACTGGTCTTTTTTTGCGCCGGTTGCGAAAAATTACGCGCTTTTCATTTAAATATTTTCCATATTTTTCTCGCTGCTCTGGCTCTGCTTATGATATACCTATGTACAAGGTGCAATTCAAAAGTTTCAGGACTTTTATTAAAAAACGAATATTTCATTGTTTTTTTTTTTTAATTTATTGGTCGCCTTCAAAATAGTCTCCTTCCGCCTGAATACAACTTTTTGCACGTTCAAGAAGGTTATCGAATGACTTTTTTAGGTCATTTGTCGGTATAGCGTTGAGGATGGCGGTCGTCGCCTTTTGGATGGTATCAACGTCAGCATAGCGGTTTCCTTGCATGGCAAATGTAGTTTTCCGAACAAATAAAAATCGCAGGGTGCCATATCAGGCGAATAGGGTGAATGGTTGATGATATGAATGCGATTTTTGGTCAAATTGAATGTTGGATTCTGAGGCCTTTTTCGTGTTGTTTCAAAGTGTGCCGGACAAATCGCGCACAAACCTTTCTGAGGCCCAAATTTTCTGCCAAAATACGATAAATCGACGCTGCGGATATTGATAATTCCGATTCCATATATTTAAGCGATGATTTCGGCTCTTTTTTAATGAATTGTGCGTGAAAATTTCCGTGTTTTTTTCGTTCACAACATCTTTTGGTCGGCCCGAACGTTCGTCGTCTTCCAAGTACTCCCGTCACTCTTGAAAACGTTTAAACCACTCGTGAATACGGCTACGGGATAGACAATCATCGCCATAAACTTGTTTCATCAGTTGATGAGTTTTCGTAAAAGTTTTACCAAGTTTAAAACAAAACTTAATGTTGGCTCTTTGTTCGATGCTCATTTTCCGACCGACACTTCAAATAAAATGTCACTTGTAGCGCGATATCTCAGCTGTTATACAAGTCAGCTGTTATATAAATTTTATACGACAACACTGAAAAATACACAATTGAGGGATAACAATTTCAGACAGATGGCGCCACTAGAAGCCGCGTTGTTTGAAAAGTCCTGGAACTTTTGAATTGTACCTTGTATATGGTACATAGTACTTAAATATTTACATACATACATACCTATATGTATACATATGCACATTTATTTTATTCGCACACTTGTTTGTGCGTGTGCTTCGCCTTTGACGCAATTAGCCCGTTAAGCTCTAAAGCGACCGTGTGGGCGTTCGCTACTCGAAACATTCCACTTTTGTGCGGTTGTAAAATTTCATTAAAATTGTGAGAAATCGTGGAAACATACATACACATTAAATGTTTGTATGTGCGCCTGCTTTTTATTTGCATAAACATATTTATGTTATATATTTTTAGCCAAATTACGCTCGTCAAAGTTGCGAAACTTGACAGCAATTAATCCATTTTTTCGCTTGTAAAACATCAAATTGAAGGTGTAATTAATTAGTTTTGTCGGCGTATGTTTCTAGTTCTTGTTGTTGTTGTTGGAATTTAAATGCTGCTTTTTAACTGTTTTGGAATGCAAAACGCTTCAAAAAGTCTATTCACTCACATTTTCCGTTTCGCTGCTTCAATTTCATATGTGTTTGCATATTTCTCTATGTGTGTGTTTGCATACATATGCATGTATGTGTTCTTCAGTATGCACTTGCCATTTGTACGTTTGGCGCCACATCCAACGTCATGCCTCACATTCATTGCCTTTTTAAGCGCCGCTGACGTCATGTTGCTCATACGCACCAGCGTCTTGCCTTCATTCGGCTCTTGCTTGTGTGTGTTTGTACGCTTCTTCGCTGCTTTACTCTTCATTTATGTAATTCTTTTACGTTCTTCTTGTGCCTCCATTTATGGTTGGCTTGTCACAATTTCGATTGACTTAATGCGCCCGTCTCTGTCAGCGGCTTAAGCGTGACAAATTGCATATAATTTGCATGGAATTTTCACGTTGTGGCATTCATAATGATTTGTAATGTTTTTTTTGAGTGATTTGATTACGTTTTTCTTTAAACTGTAGTGGTATAGAAATTTTTTGTGTGGTAATCGGTTATACTTTGGGAAATGTAGAGAATAAGTGTGAAGGGTAAGTGCATAAGAATGTTGTGGCTCACTTATGTTTTTTTAAATATTCTGTAAATAAATTGCAGAAGTACCGTTATAAATTGCAATTGTGTTTATTAAAATATCTGTGGTCACAAGAAATAGAGTTAAGTGTCGGCAGAAGACAGAACGAGTCTTTAGGTATAAATTCATGCCTTTCTTTCATATCATGTGACACATAAGACTTCTTTAAGGTTCCAATAAAAATTTTTTTTTCAAATGGAAAGCCCTTAAAGGCAAACAATATGATTAAGCCTCAAAATTAATCAGAAAAAATTTGAAGCTGGAGACACACACACCTAACAAAAAAAGTCGGCCTTTTAAAATCTTTTCTCAGTTCTTCAGCGTAAAAGAAACTCTCAGTTACTTCATTTTTTCTTTTATTAACCCTTTGAAAGCCATGTATTTAGGTTAGGTACATACATAGGTCATTCTTGAGCTTTCAAAAGGCTCCAAACTTTAATCATTTATTCTGAGAGTAAAGGAAAATTATTCGTACTTGAGAGTATAACAAGTTTTAATTTTGAAATTTTGATAAAAAATGTCGCCTACCTGGACACTCTTCGGAGTTGCCTTTGTCAGAAGGATCTCTACGAACGGTGAGTTTAGGAACTCGTGTTATTTGAAACAAAATAATAAACGGGATCTGAATCTATATAAAATTTGCTAGCTAAGTACTTTTTGGTTTTGGCTTTGCATAAGAATATTTTTCACACTTTTCTTGTAAAAAATGTTAAATTTTGTTTCGGTTGCACTGAAGCTTTAATACCCTTCATAAAAAATTCAGTTTGTATGGCAACTACATATATGATATGGTGATTCAATTTGAAAATTTCTTCGGAAATTGCACCGTTGCCCTAAGCAATAACTCATGCCAAATTTCGTGAATCTCGTCAATTAAAAAATTTATCCATACAAGCACTTTACTCCGATCGTTTAGTTTATGTGGCAGCTATATGCTATAGTGGTCCGATATCGGCATTTTCGACAAATGAGCAGCTTCTAGCGGGGACAGGGACATACATATGTATGTATTTGTTTTATAGGGTCGCCGACGTTTCCTGCTGGGTGTTACAAATTTCGTAGCATTCTTAAATACCCTGTTCAGGGCATCAATAAATCCTCATCATACGTTTTACTAAGTAATTTACTAGAAAGCTACTTATGAATTTCAGTTGGATACCTGCAATAGTCCCCGAGTCATAGTTTCGAGAAAAACCTGACTGACTGACCTGCACGGTTCAACAGAAAAACTTTTCTCACAATTTTACTAATTGTATAATGTTTTTAGGACAAACTACTTTAACACTAAAAAACTTGGTTTTCAACCCTGTACGACTGTCTAACCTCTTGAGTGCAAGGTCAACATTCCTAAAGTCAAAATTTGGCTAATCGGTTAAACACTCAACTCGAACCTCAATTTAAAAAACCCACTTGTAAATTTATGTTATCCCACAAGAGCTTAAAAATGTTTGAAAACTCCTGTAGATATTATTTTATTATATCAAAAAAAGTTATGTTATACCCAGAAAAGTAAATTTGTTGTTTATTTCTGACATAAGACAGATATGTATGTATTTTCCAAATATAAATAAATAATCTCCGACCTTTATAGTTCCACATTTGATTAACACTAAAAAAAAAAAAAAATTTGCGGCTTAAAGCGGACTTGAGATCGAAAAATAACACGCCAGGTTTTCAAGATTTCGTCCAGTTGTTTGCGAAGACCCTATTGTAGTCGCTTTATATAAAAAAACAAGAATAATAATCCCTCACATAATAGATATTAACTGCAATATATGTCAACAAATTATTATGTATTGTAATAAATATACATTTATATTTCCATGTAAGTACATACATATGGATGTATTTAGTCAATAATTGCCAGTGGCAACTTACGTTCCACACTAAATGCTCTCGCGCTCTTCGCTTACTACTCCCGCTTGCTCATTGGCAAGCGCTTTATTGTAACTGTAAATATTGAACACATTATCCACACTCTCTGTGGGTTGTTTATGGCATATTCAACACACGCGCAATTTGCGCGCACAAGTAACGAGTAGCGAGTAAATGTTTTCAAATAAACTGACAGCATACAGTGCTTTTCAAAAGTCTGAAAGGAAATAATTACTAGAAGAAAATGAAATAATAATTAATAAATAGCTGCTATAATTCATAATAAAAACCTTTTATTTTAAATTTTTTTCTCGAACAGATTTTCATCCTGCCAAGCTTTTCGCAATGTTTTGAAAGAAATCAACGACTTAGCGGGCCAGCGCGAAGTAGTTGCCGAATCACTGGAGCAACGCATCGTGCAAGGCATACAAGTGCTCTCCAAAGCGTTACGAGATGAACGAAAGGTAAATCTCTTGATTCGAAAAATAATATTTCATATAAAAATTAATTTCGCACTTATCTCTTTTTGCAGCGATGTCTCACTGAAGGCACATCCCTACAACAGACCCTCACCGCACAGTTGGGCGCACTCGATCGCGCCAAACGCAACTATGAGAAGGCCTTTCGCGAGTCGGAAAAAGCTGTGGAGAATCACAAGAAAGCCGATATGGATCTGAATTTAAGTCGAGCCGAAGTGGAACGCTATAAGAATATAATGACAGCGAAAATACAACAATCAGACGATGCGAAAAACGAATATGCTAATCAACTGCAGAAGACGAACAATTTACAAAGGCAGCACTACGGTGTATCATTGCCAACAGTATGTAGAAATAATTTCGAAAAAAAAAAAAATAAGCTAAAAAAAACTTTTTTTTACGTTCCACAGGTTTTCAATCGCCTACAAGAGCTGGATGAGAAGCGCACAGGCGGCATACGTGAGTTCATCATTGGCACAGCAGAGGTCGAATCGGCGGTGGCGCCTATCATTGCACGGTGTATGGAGGGCATTGTCAAGGCGGGCGAGTCAATAAACGAAAAGGAAGACTCGTTCAAAGTCATAGAAAGGTTGCTGTTACCTTCGAAAATAAGTGTTTATCGAAGAAATGCTTATCTAAATTCTTTTTCACGTGTTTAGGTATCAATCGGGCTTCACACCACCAACCGACATACCCTTCGATGATCTGTCAAAACAGAATCCCGACTCACCGTTAGATTCCCGTGTGCTTTCAAATCATTTCACCGTCAAGGGCACCATTAGCAAAGGCGTTAAGAAACGCACAGCGATCTTCAGCTTCTTCGGCAGCAATAAGGTAAGTGTGCAGCGTTGTATGAGGCAGGTGTTTGCGTTGAATGCACACATAACTCATTTTCAGAACACTTTTCCAATCTGAATGTTTAGAATGTGTTTCGGCGTATGACTAATTTTATTAAAAATCAATTGGCGTAGCAAATTTGTTGTAAAGGCATTACTTGTGTACAAAGTTAGTCATTAGGGAGGTTCAGAAGTTTGTGGAAAGTAGCTTATTTCTTTTTTTTTTTTTGTTAAAATATGCGTCGTCGTAGGGTTAGTTGTCATTGAGTTGAAGTATATTGACAAGAATATATTTATAGGTAGAATGTGTGTACTCTGTCTTGTTTTTTTTGTCGGTTTTATTCTGTAATTGTTTTGTTTCGCTTTTGAATGTTTCTTAAAATATCCGTTAAATTTATGACGCACATAAAGTCGGTTTTTATCTACTCTTATAAAAAGTATTTCAAGGAAAAAATGAAACGTTTCTGTGAGATTCGCAACTTCACATAGTAACAAGGCATAGAAATAACCACTTCGTCAAATATATTGTAGAGAAAAGCTGAGTTATTGTAACACTATGCCTGATTAGAAGTAACACACAAGTTTCTCAAACCACAGCGCTCAGATTTGTTTATTTGTTTTCTAAAACTGAGGTCTTACTGTACTTTCTTCTTTGAGTATAATATTATTTAGTCAATGTAACTTTTCAAAAGCAGACTTTATTCTAACCTAACCTTAGGAGACGTACAATAAGCTATCTCAAAGTCGTATTATATTATATAATTGATCTCTTAATTACGTCTTTCTCAGTTCATTTGTTTCAACTCGATTTTCTTAACTCATATAATGCTTTTCTTGTTTTATTCCATTTAACATTAGTTTTTTGTAAAGCAGCTTACTCTCTCCTCTCCCTTTTACATTTATCCAAATGGTACTTTTGTCAATACTTTATGCACTTGAGTTTTATTTTTCATTCACATATTTTCGATGTCTCAACGCTTTGGTTGTTTTGCTTTCCCATTCCTTATGTATCTCATAATGTATTTATGTCTCTATTTCTTCCTTTTTTGTGTTGATTACCTATTGGATTACTGGGTATACTCTCGCGAATTTTCATATGTACACTACAACAACAAATAACGCAACTGACTTGCGTCTAACTTGCAAATTAATTGGATAAATCATTAATGTGTGTTCGCTCGTACGATTTTCGTTGCAAATACGAATGAATGTAAGTACCCGATATGCGTAGGTACAGTGCGTTCATAATGTGTGCGTACGTGTCTCATGTAGTTTTGTACTTGTCACTAAACTACTGCTGCATAATGAAAATGTTGTGACAATACGCGCGATATGTTGTGGATGCTAAATTTTTTTAAAACAACGAATTTTTGATAAACATAAAAATTTTAATTGGTGGTAAATATGTTGAAAAACACCCCAAATCTACAACATGTCGTGCTGCGCTTTCATCTACATGTATACTTTCCGTGCAGAGTGTCTTTTCACCTAACTGTGCAATGTTGCAACTTTAAAAAATTTTCCTTATTAAATAACTCATAAATAATTTTCAAAAAATTTCTTCACTTCTTTTTTGTTTGTAATAATTTGTTGTTTTTTTTTTTTTGTTGGATGATGTTTGATTTTTATAATTATGTGTTGTTTTTTAAACTGTTTTGTTGTTGTTTTTGTTTAAGTTTTGTTTGTAAGATTCTATTATATAAAAAAATATTGGAGTTGTATTTAATAATATTACGACTGTATTTTAGAAATTATTATAAATCCAGGGGCTTTCATTTGGAGTTGTATTTAATTATATTACGACTTTTTTATTTTTAGAAATTATTATTTATCCAGTGGCTTTCAAATATTTGTGATTGGCTTTTTTCAGCTTAAAGCTTTACAATTGGACTAGAATTGGCTTTTAAATATTATTGTAACGTATTTATAGTTTTTTGTTTGTATCCAAATCCACAGAAAATATTTTTATTTTTATAACCCCAAAAAGTATTACATATTATAAAGTACCTAATAAGTTTGCTTTCCTTTCCAATCTATAAACAGTATTATGTTTTTAATATTTTATCTATTTCCAAATATATTTTTAGCGCTAAATAAGGACACACATCGGCTTTGGTATAAAAATAGAAAGAAACAAAAAAACGCTAGTTTTTACCAGTATACTACTAAAGAGGGCAACCGGTAGATGTTTACTTAGTTTTTTCTTACATAAAAATCCATTTTTATTATTTGAGATTTTGAAATTGATAACTTTAATAAAATTTAATAAGAAATAAGACTTTTTCAGTTGTCTGAAGTAATTACTTCTGTAACCAGTTTAAAAGTAACTAGTTTTATATTGATTTTGCAGAAATAAAATATTAAGCTGACCAATTATGAGTAACATGGTGCTAATTTAGGGCGTCATAGCAATAATATATACTTTTTTGATTCAATTACGAGTTTTATTAATGATAAAAAATGAAGTAGTATTAAAAACGACCTTTGAAAAAAACGACGGTCTTTGAAAAATTTTTAAAAAGGGTTAGATTCTCTAAAACAACAATTTTAGGCCTACATTTATTGAAAACAAATAAGCTAACAACCTCATATTGCAATATAATATCTACCGTTATATTTTTTTCTTTCCCCTCTCTCTTCTTCAACCACACTTGTATTATTTTCACACTGTTGTCTTTTTCTATGAATGCGGCTTTATTTTAATATTGTCCAAATTTTCTTGCAAAACGTTTATATGTATGTATAACTATGTATGCAACAAAAACAAAAAAAAAACAATTCTTTTTTACTCTGCAAAAACAAAATTAATATTTTCTTACTTTTTACTAAACACAAATTTGAATTTACACTTACTTTTGTATCAACTACAACAACATACACTGCAAACAACAACAACTACAACCAAAACACACCATAAAATCACATTGCGTATTGAAACCACCCACCGCCACTCTCACAACGTACGCTTACGAAAATTATTGAAAATTTCATATGTTTAAAAAAAAAACCGAAACAACTGAAAATCATAAACAAATGTAACAAAAACAAAAAACCAAATATATGAATAACAATGTGATACAATTTCAAAAAAAAAATATCTGTCAATAGCCACAGAAGATTTATGAAGCCTGTATCACCATGAAGGTATGAATGATTTTACGCTGCTTTTTCTAACTACTACCACTATCTGTATTCTAATTAACAAAATATTTAGCAATAATACTTCACTACCACTACTACTATTAAGCGTGTTGCAATTTATTAATAGCGCTAACATCTAACTTTTGCCAAAAAAAAAAAAAAAATTATTCAAAATAGTTTTAACAGAAAAATAAAATCTTTGATCGCTCTTAAGAAACTTTTTCTGCTCTTAATGCCACCATCACGTTCATTGCAATTTTATTAAAATACACTTAACACTTTCTAACACCTAACACACACTCACACATCTACATTTATTGTAAACTGTCACATAAAAGCACGGAGTTTATTTATATTCTATGACACCTCTTTCTCCCACTTTGCATATTTTTATTTTCCACTTTTCTTTGCAAACGTTTTATTTACATATTATACACTTACACACACACTAAAGCCTATTTTTAGCAAAACTGCACACTTACATATATACATATGTAGCTATAGGCTAAATTTTTTCAAATAACTTTTGCATGTGCTTAAATAAAAACCAACTTTTGGGGTCAAATAAAAATTTAGGATTTTTTGTTTTAAGAAAATAAAATATTTGACCAAAAAAAATTCTGAAGAAAATAATTTTAAGTTTTTTTTAAATTTATTTATATAAAAATTTGAGTAAAAGCAAAAAGAATTTGTGGAAAAAAAATTCAAAAGCATCTGACCAAAAAACTATTTGAAAGTTAAAAAGTTTTGCCGAATTTATTTTATAATTTATTTACATACCTACAATATTAATAAAAATCTGACTAAAAAATGTTTGAGTAAAAAAAGTTTAAGGAAACAATTTTTCAATATCATATTTGCACGCATTCAAACAAAACACTAAAAAAATTTTTTATGTGTGTAAAAGCATCTGGCCAAAAATATTTTCAATAATAAACAATTTTGCAGAAAAAATTTTTAAATCTCTTTTTTCTTATAATTTATTTAAGTTAATAAAAGTCTATTAAAAAAATATTTTTTTTTTTTAAATGTCGATTTCAAGTTTTGACGAATAAAATTCAAATTAAATTTCATACTTGTAATTTATTTATATTAATAAAAATATGACTAAACAATTTTTGAGTAAAAAAGATTTGAGGAAAAATATTTTAAACTTCGTTTTTGTAAGCATTCAAAAAAAAATTTTTGTGAGATAATATAATATAAATTTAGAAACAAATTAAGAAAACATTTTATGTGTGTACAAAAGCATCTGGTTAAAAATATTATTTAGTAATAAAAAATATTGAAAAAAAAAATTATTAACGTCTTATTTCTTATAATTTATTTAAGTTAATGAAAATCGAATAAAAATTTTTAGGAAAATTTCGATTTCAAGTTTTGAAGAAAAATATTCCAAATTAATTTTTTGTTTATAATTTATTTATATTAATAAAAATATGACCCGAAATTTTTTTGATTAAAGAAAAAAAAGTTGTAGCAGAACCTTATTCAAATCTATTTTGTTTTTTATACTTTATTTATATAAATTTTCGGATTAAAATTTTTTTTTTCAAATTTAGTTTTGTTTTGCATAATTTATTTAATTTAATTTCAGGAGCAAGAATTCTTAAAATTATTTTTAATTAAAAAAAAATATACAAAAAACAATTGGAGAAAAGATTTTTCGGATTTTTTCCCTAAAATTTGTTTGAAATTATTTTATTTTTTTTTCTCATGCATTAAAACAAAGCAAATGTGCACTTTATAGCAACATCATAAGCCACATCACCGAATGATGTCCAGGAGTAGATGCGTTTTTAGTTATTTGTCGTTTCGTTTGTACACCATTGTTTTTAGTGTTCGTTCGTCTTTATCTCATGTTTTTTCTGTTCCAACACAAGTTATATATGTATGTATATTGTATCTATTAATACGCCGTACGCACTTACCACCTCGTTATGTGGCGTAAATAGCAATATTATGTCTGTGTGTACACATTTCCCAACATTTTAACCACCCCATTTAATTTCTATCTTCTTCTTTCACATTATTTCCACCTACATAGAACTCCTTAACGGCGGACGGCCAAAAGGAAGACTTCAGCGATTTACCACCAAGTCAAAGGCGCAAGAAGCTACAAGCTAAAATTGCCGAATTGCAGCATAAGCTCAATCAGGAGGTGGCCACACGTGATGGTCTGATGAAAATGAAAATGGTCTATGAATCCAATTCATCGCTGGGCAATCCGATGACAGTCGAAGGACAGTTGAATGAGTCCGAGCACAAAATGGAAAAGTTACGCATGGATTTGAAGAAGTTCCAAGGCTATTTGGAGAGTGCGAATCAAATGCCCCTGGCCAGTAATAGTCCGCAGGCGAGTCGCATACTCATGCAGAATGGACACCGAACATCAAGGTAAGTTCACAAAACACCTTTTCTATCTACTTTTATATTTATATAATATTTAATTAATAATAATATTTGTGCTTTGCAGACATTCCAATGGCAGTGCCGAAGATCACAACGATGATGGCGACGATCATGCCGATGATGGTGGCAGCTTAAGCAGGTCAGGTTCTGAGGATAATGTGGCGCAAATACAAAATGGGCATAATAATAACAATAACGGGTACACTCATAAGTCTATGTTGAAGAAAAAAATAGCTTTATATCATTTGCCAATTCACTTTTTCTATGCCAATTCACTTAAAGGTTTCATAACGTTTTTCATCAGTTTCATTCTTTTTCACAACTTTCTTTGCCCATCCTCATTTCAATGTTTTTGTATATAATTGTACATTTGTAGTATATCCCCTGTAAAATGCGCTTCTACACATTTACCTCGTTTTATTTTATCCACTAATGTTATTATTATTTATTAATTTGTATGTTTATTGTAAATTTATATATTATTTTTAAAACAAAAATTCGTTGTCCAGGTTTTGGTTTATTGTCTATTTTTCCGCACTAAATATCAAAACTATGCGCGATTGTTGTTGTATTAGCATTAAGTTCTACGCTCAAAGTGGAACTTCTATACCAGGCTTTTGTAGTGTTTGTACCTTAAAGTCAAATCGGCTAAAAATTTTGGAAAGAGCTTTCGTTAGATTCACGTGATTGAAGAACTCTTAAAATTTTAAATTTTTTAGGCGAATTTTAGAAGTTTTTTAAGTTTGGATACGGTTTTGAGGTTAAGTCTTAATATGTACTAAGATTAATCTGTATTTTTCACTTAGCAGTAATCGGGGTTGCGAATTTTTTAATTCACAAATTTTGGATTAAAAATAAAATTTTCATTTTTTAATCCCATTGTTGAGATTAAAAACTAGATTCTAAGAAAAAACTAGAATTAACTAGAGAAAACTAGATTTAAAGATTTTAATCCCAAATACGGTATTGAAAAAAAATTTAATCCTAAATACAAAAAAAAAAATTAATCACAATTACTGTACTGAAAAAAAAATGTTAAACCCAAATTTACACTTTTAAAAATATTATATTTTTTCACCCTTGCCTACTTCGTGTTTTACCATTTTAAACTCTCACAGAGCCAACATATTCAATATTCTAGAGCAGCGGTCGGAAAACTTAGACGTTCTAACGATTTGTATATAATCAATTTTTAGTTTGGGATTACAAATTTAAAATTTAACAAAATTGGCATTACAAATTTTAAATTTAATTTTAAATTCAATTTTTTTTTTATTAAGAAATTGGCAACACTGCTCTGGTAATATTTACTCTAATTTGTATGATTTTCTATCCATGAATCTGATACATGCTTTTACAACAACAACTAAAACTAAAAATATATCGGTATATATATATTTATATATACATATATATTATAAATATATTTTCGTTATATCCTTGTGTATTATTTCATGATTATTATCTATGTACCTATAGATCACTTTCTTCAATCACTTCCTACACTTGTTATATTACATCAATTATATTATATTCAATTGTCAATGACCTCTCTCCTCAGTAATTTTTATGTGTAACTGTACAATATGTTTATCACCATTTCTCAACCAAATTCTGCACCATTGTAATTAATCATTTAATTTTCTTACAACTTTCGTACTCAAAATATGCCAATTTGTCACATTTTCTAAAATTCGAAAACATTATTAAATTAGTAACTAAGTTTAACCATACCCATTCGTTTTAAATTCCAAACGAAATATTCGTTTCGTTGTGTTCTCTTTTATTTCATTTCATTTTTTGGCACTTCATTGCGCTTGTTTGCTGCGTCAAACCAAAACAAAACCAAAACCAAAACCAATCATACGAAATGCTACACAAATTTCCTTTTTTGCATGCGCGGCTACAAAATCAGCAGTTCGGCTAGTCCCGAAAGCGGTTTGGGTACGTCGCACACCTCACTGCCGGGTTCAGGACAGGGTAGTGCGAACGAGAACGCCATCGGTGAGGACGACTATGATGGCGCGGAGATTGAGGTGCTGCAACCGTTGGGCACGTGTCGAGCGCTCTATCCCTTCGAAGGTGAGAACAGTTATAATTTAACCGCGTAGCGTGTAATTTTATAATTTTTTTTAAATATAAATTTTGTTTTCTACCATTAGCGACCAGCGAAGGCAGCATACCAATGATTGAGGGCGAAGAACTGCAAGTCATTGAGATCGATCAGGGCGACGGTTGGACGCGCGTGCGCCGTGCCAATGCCGCGAACGGTTGGGATGAGGGATTCGTGCCGACTAGTTATATTGAATGTACACTGTATGCATAAGTCGTTTATATAATTGTTTAAAGATCTTTTTTTTTTAATTAATTAATTTTTAATTATTAATACTTAATTAATTTGCCTTAATTTAAGTTGAAAAAGAGTTGGTTTAGTTAGTTTGTTATTACGTAATGTAGAAATTTGGCACTTTTAATTTCGTATTTTTAAATTTTTAATTTTTCAATTAAAAAAATTTTTTTTTTTGTTGAAATTTTTCACTCCTTGAATTATTGGAGAATTATTTCTTTCCGCTTCTAATGTATAAATATGCTCTGTAAAAACAAAAGTGACTTACTAACCTAACTTCCACATGCTCCAACAACAATCAAACAATCGTAGTCCATACATACATTTGGTTGAGAGCATGGCGTTCATTTATAAAAACAACAAAGCTATCGACTGCGCTGAGCCGAGCAGTTCCACAAGCAGCACGCCGACTATTGACTTTTTCGAGCAACAACACAGCAGTGTTGTTTAGCAAACTATGTAAATGTGTATGTGTCCTAAATGTTTCGATTCCAAAATGACCAAATATGATTTGCTGACTTTGAGCGCAAGATAAAGAGAGAGAGAGAGGGAAAGTATCTTAAGCGTGAAATAATTAATTAACAAGTATTGTGAATTGCTTTTCATTATGTACTATTATTCTTTTTTTATTTTAAATTTTTGGTAATGTTTATATAGAAAAATAATTAAAACTAATTTAAAATGCTGTGAGAAAGAAATTACAGACAGTGATACAACTCTATTGTAATTGTATAAATGAAAAAATATATTATAAAAAAAACTTGCAGAAATGTGCAAAAATGAAAAAACAAAAAACAAAAAGCAAAATTTAAAGTTTTGTTAGGCGTTTAGCGGGGCAAATGGTTGACTTAAACGCGGACATGCCGCACTACTAGAAAGTGTTTTGTAAATGCGTTTCAGTAGCTAACATGAAATTGTAGATTTATTTTACTGCATTTTTTCCATTTTTCACTACCACAGTCACATTCACAACTGAAATTATATACATACATACATACATATTAATTATATATTATAAATATTATAAAACATTGCACTATTTTAGGCAGCCAATAAAACAATTTAAACAAGATATTGTAAATTACTGTCAAAAATTCACTAACAGATCTCTCTCTAAGAGCACAAAACTAAAAAAATATATATCTTAAAAAAAAAAAAAAAAATTTAATACAAACATTTTAAAACTATAAAACGCAAACTCTACTATGCACCAGCGACACAATCATACAAAAAACTATCAACTTATTATAAAAAATGCATACATGCCGTAAAAAACATTCAATTATTTGAACAAGAAATTTTATAAAATGCATCACTACTACACACTGTTACATAGCATAAACTAAACGATATATTATATATTAAATATTAAAATATGAAATTTAATTGTACGCCGTCTCCACCGTGTTAAGAAAAAAATAATAATTTTTATAGTTTACATTTTTTTATGCTTTTTTTAATATTTAGATTATTATTTTTTTTATTTTAAATATTTTTAAATTTATTTTTTTTTTTTTAATATTTCTCGTTTAAAATTTTTTTTTTTAAATTCCTTTTTTTGTGTTTTGATAATATTTTTTTAATTCTTGTTTTTTTTTTGTGATATTTTTGTTTTTAATTTTTTAACAAATTTGTTTGCAATTCTTTTTTGTTTTGATAAAATTTTTTTAATTCTTTTTTTTGTGTTTTAATAATATTTTTTTAATTCTTTTTATTTTTGTGTTTTGATAATATTTATTTAATTCTCTTTTTTTGTTTTGATATTTTTGTTTTTAATTTTTTAACAAATTTGTTTGCAATTCTTTTTTATTTTTTAATTCAATTTTTTAAAATAGCCTTTTTTATGTTTTAATAATTTTTTTTTAATTTTTTAATAATCCTTTCTTTTTAATTTCTTAATAATCCTTTTTTTTTAATTTTTTAATAATGATTTTTTTTAATAACTTTTTTATACTTCCTTTAATTTTTTTTATAAATGTTTTTTTTTGGTAATCTTTTAATAATTTTCTTTTCCTTTTTATTTTATATTTTTAATTCGTTTCAAACATATTATTAATTTTTTTAATCCTTTTAAAATATTTTTTATCCTTTTTAAATATTTTTATTTACAATTTTTTATGTTTTTTCTTGTATTTTTTGAAAATTAAAATGTTTTTTTGGTTGATTTTTTTTCTGTAATTTTTTTAATTTTTACTTAAAATCAAAAAATATTCAGTAATAATTTTTTAATTGATTAACTATTTTTTGATTAATATTCTTTAATGCAGTTTTTAATTTCAAAATTTTTTTAAAATTTATTGTATTTTTTTTCAATTTTTTATTTTGATTTAAGTTTATTTTTTTTATTATTTTTTTGTAGGCAGTCCCTTTTGCTCAGAACAAGAAGCAGCCTAAATTTTTCATATTTTCTAATTTCTCACACGTTAATAGTTTCCGTTATATGTATATCTCGTGCAGTTTGCAGCACGCATCGAGCTTTTGTACAGTTTCATTTAAAGCTAAATAAGTAATAATCATTAATTGTTAGTAACAAAAATTAGCTTTTAATTTGCGCCTTATTTTTCGTAATTATATAAATATGTATGTACACTTACATATATACGAGTATATGTATAAGCATTTGCAACTAATTATAAGTGAGTTTAGTTTAAACAAAGCAAAAAATATGTTGTGAAATATGTATGAAACAAAGTAAACATTTAACTAAACTAACAACAACAAAGCGCTAAAGCAAGCATTTGCTCAAAAACAAGATAAGTTATGTTTGTATGTATTATTATGCTATGCTATGCTATGTTAATTGTAATGCGCTTTATTTATCTGTTAAAGCTTATGTAATTTGTACACTAATTTAGCAAAAAGTAATTAGCAAACAAATATATAACATTTAGATAAATAAGCAGCGCAGTTAAATAAATGAAATAACAGTAAATAATTATATAACTATAAAATTATAATTACATAAGTCAGACATAATAACTAACACTTGCAAGAAATACTTTAAAATGTGACTACCACATCTGTAATTTATTTACATATGCAGCCCCAACCCCGCGCCACTAGTTTCCAATATACGTATGTATATGTACGCAACTGTAAAACTGTAAAAAGTAAAGAAAGTGTATAATTTACCATAATTTGTACTATAAAACGTTTAAGTATGTATGTAATTAAGTTTAATTAGCATTTAAGTTATGATTTTTTTGTACGTCAGAAAGTAACGGTTATTTATGCTTTTGCTCTTGTGTGTCTTCAGTGCGCCTGCGCGCCACGCTTTACGTTTGCACCTAATTTAATTTTATATATTTCGCAAAATATTCTTAAATTAAGCCCCACTGATGGGTGTGGCACGTCGTGTAAAAAAAAGCGAAATTAACTAATATTATTGATCTATGAAATACCATTTTTTTTTATAAGTAAACATATATTAATATACAACTATATATATATATGGCAATATATATATTTAAACACAGATATATATATATATATATATATGTATTTAAACGATTGTAATTTACTAAGGAGCGCGCGTTTAACGGTAAATTGTATGGTAGACGCATTCAAGTCGTAGGCGCAGTGGCGAGCGTTGCGCGCAACAGCTACAAAAAAAAGGCATAAAATTCCAAAATTTTTAAATGAAATGAAATGAAAATTGAAATGTATCACCTATACATACACACACATATATGTATATTAATAGTATATATATGCATATAATATATTATTATATAAATATATTATACGGTAAGAAAATGATGAAAATAAATATTAATAAAATCGAATAATGAAATTGTATTAAAATTTGCCACAACTACAACACACTTGGAGAGTGTGCGCGTTATGGAAAAAAACACATGGAAAAGTACATAGACACTCGTATGTAATGCAGTTTAACTGAGTGTGCGGAAAAGAAAAATTTAATAAATAAACTAAATAAAAATAAAAAAACTAAATAAAAAGTAACTGTTTTGTATTTTTTATTTTGAATTTAAAGAGGTTTCAAAGACTAATTGGTAGCGTTACTGAGTCAGACGTTGCGCTGGTTTTCAAGCAGATCACAGTTTTTGCCAACACTAACCCACTGACTCCTACTTCTGTAGACCATAGTGCGAGAAGACAACTGATCGCCAAGGAAGAAGTGACTGAAATTTGCTTGCTAGTACTTTGAACAAAATTTGTTATATTCTCGGTTTGGTAGATCTAAATTTTCGAAGTTTTGTTGAAAATGATTCATAAACTTTAATCACGAAATCAAGTTGATCGACAGCTTTAGCTAACACGGGATCATCACAAACAACGGACGGAGGAGCAGAAGCGGATGACAACGATAACCAATCAATAGCTGTGAAGCAATGGAGTTTAACGAAAGATGAAGTACAGAAAATCACCCAGTACGACGATGTCGCTTGACTGGAATCCCCAGGGAAGCAGAAGTCGCAGTCGACCAACATTAACAGAAGGTTAAAGTCGGATTCTAGCATTGACACGCTTCATACCCAAAATATTAACCAAAATGTGTTGTGCCGATCCATAAGAGAATTTGAGAGCACATGCTATCTCTCTGATGTCAACACGACGATTTCGAAGCATTATTTCTTTTACTTTTTTGAGGTAATCGTCTTGTACGACTCGCTTGAGTAAAGTTTTTGATGACTTCACGAGCTTCACTGAATGCCTTATGACACTCACTTCACAAGGCTGCTTCACATGAAGTTAAATTCAGTTTGCGTGCGCAGTTGAAATGAACCAGACTGAGCCAAACTTGATCAGATTAAATACTCGACGAAATTATTTACAATTAAATCAAGCTACTTATACCGCGTATATAACCAAAGCTAGCAGCGGCAGGAGTAAAAACAAAGAAGCATTGCTCCCAATTAAAATACAATCAGCCGGACGATCATTAAACTCATAATGGTACTCTCGGAGAGAGTCAATGGTTTCTTTTTTGCTGTAGAGGTTCTTATCTCATTGAATACTATGTCGCTCTATAAGCGTCGACATAAGGGATTGTGGATTATTTTTCAACCAACTTCTGATATTCATAAATCATAAAGCAGCTTCCACTGCAAATACTGCTCATCACTTTAGAATAAACATTGTATTTTTGTTTAATTTTTTTTAATATTATTTTTTCACTTTATTTAATTTAAATTCTTTAAATATATTTATTTAAGTATTTATATGTCATTTGGGTGTATGCCTTTAAGCCATCAATATATATTCTTTATTACTTAGTGAACATATTTTCTTTATTAGCTACATTTACATATATTATATGATTATACAAGTATGCCTCAGCTGAGTGTCACACTTATGATCTCTCATACTGACCACTATTTATTTATACACTACAAAAAACATTTCTGTGTAGTATTTATGAAGTATTCGTATATTTGATTATGAAACATTATTATTTAAATACAACTTTTCCAATCATGAAATACAGTTATTTGATCATTTTGTGATCACTCGGTGACTATGTGACTGTTCGCCTTCGTTTATGGTGTTATTTTTTTACAGTGTCAACATGTTTTGTTGAAGAAATGACAAATGAAAAGTTAAAAATAAATGTCTAAGTTTGCTATTAATTTAGAAAAGATTATAAATGCTTTCAGAATAAGTATTTGAATTTGAGGAAAATAGATTTTGATGGTTGCTGGTATACATATTTACAACGGAAAGCCTTATGAAAACCACATATCGGGCAGATGAGTACTTCGTCTACTTTAACATTGCAATAATAGCTTGAGATTGCTGTTAGTTTTATTTAGTGGCTAATAGTTGATCGTTGTACGCACTGCAGGCAAACTCTCTTTCTAGTTTAGAGATCACTTCGTTTGAAATAATACAATTTCTGCGAAATACTTTTAAGCCACCTTACCATGAAAAAATGCTTGTGAAATTCTAAGCATCTCATGTAATTTAATCGAAGTAGGTGCCTCTACCAGAATCTCCAAATAAGTTTCTTGGGAGCCCCTTTAATGTTAGGCATATGCTTGTAACTTTCTTTTTACTACGATACAAAGGAATTCAGTAGCGGCATAGAGCCTCAACTGACCAACAACTCAAAGCTTTGATCTCAACTAGTGCTCGCGCTTAAGATGCTTTGCGATTATAAAGTGGTATATGTCTTCGATAAAATATAATATCAGACTAAATGTAGGCAATTGTTCTTTATTAACATACTTATGTACGCATTGGCATGTACCTATTTTTATCATTTCATATCAAATCCATTTTCCTCGAAGCACAAAATTATATTTTGATCAGTTTCAATAAGGAAATGTGTTCAAAATTTATTTCAAATAAAAAATTTAGTTTATATCAGCTAAATATTTATGAAAATTATATTATAACAATTTAAATAGTATATACTTATATACATAACGAGTATATGCAGTTCGATAGTACTAGGTATAGCTATAGATAGTATATACATATATGCATGTGTATAGGTAAGTTTCTAGTATAAACTATTATTTATAGTCCTAAAAGTGTTACTACAATACATAAAATAGAGGTGTATTGTAGCATTTAAGTATAAATATCTGTATGTATGTAGGAATCTATAACTATGTAGTTAGTGGGTAAATATATACTATGTATGTAGTAGACTAGATAGTGAACTCGCATTGACACAACAATTGTTTGGGGCAAGCTCATAGTCATAATCTTCGGTAGAAAATTGTTTAGCACAACCATATTCGTGTTTGAAACGCTTTTGAGACTGTCGTTTCGCAAAATTTTACAAAATCAATACCAACAACTTAGTATATATGTATGTATGTACATATGTATGTAATACATTATATATATGTAGTTTACATATATAATACTACATATTCGGTTACTTAAAGTACTAGGAGGTTAGCGATATATTTCACATATGTCTTGATCATTCATAAAGATTGACTAATTTGATATTGTGGATATGAACTTAGTGCTAGAAACCCTTATAGCAGGAGTACAATAGTTTTACCTATAGTACTTTTTTAAATCAAAGCAAAATTCTTACATTCATATATTTTTATATTATAAGACGGCTTGACGCGCCACCTTGCCATGATATAAAGTGTTGCGGTCGGTGAAAAACTCAACGCTGAACTTTGTCTCCTGATATTAAGGAGCGCTAGCGATAAACTTTTACTACAGTCATAACATATTTATTGTTAAAAATTATTAAGCAATTTGGTGACATATAAGCATAGAACTTTTTTCAACGCTTCTGCGCTACTGTTTTGGTGTGTGGTTGGCACCAATAAAAATATCTAATTATGGACACTTTAACTCTTGAAAATTTCTTTAAATAGTCGTTATGTTTAGACTCTGATTTACAAGTATTAAAATGGATGGGAAATAGACGTATATATAAACTACATGATCATAAAGGGATTCCTGGAGACGACTTTTAGATGTTTGAGTTTACAATTGTGTTCGAGTCGCCTATATTAGTGAATAAGTGTATATCATGTTCTGCAAGCAGATTAATAACGCTAAGTTTGTAAGTTTGTATAAACTTCTGGGTCATCTTTCAGGATTGAATTTGAAGTTTGTTAGGAGAAGATTGCAAGGGTGTCTTACTTGATATGCAAAAAGGAATTACATTAAGCTGGTAAATCTCTGAGATTATTACGTGACAGAAGTCTTAAGTCTAAGAAGAAGTAGTTAA
Source organism: Bactrocera oleae (assembly GCF_042242935.1). Lineage (NCBI taxonomy): Eukaryota > Metazoa > Arthropoda > Insecta > Diptera > Tephritidae > Bactrocera > Bactrocera oleae. The sequence goes on along the minus strand of NC_091540.1, from coordinate 49,743,227 downwards.
AAGAAAATGCAGTATGCGTACGTACATACTACGTGACGAACATCAGTAGTTATCTAGATTTATCGGTATTACGATTAAACACTCGCTCGAAGGCATTACTTTGTAACGGAAGCAGAGCTAGGACGAATTTTGATATTCTTGAAATAATTTGCTCTTATTAGTTTAGAAAATTTAAAGCCCGCTTTAATCGCCTCTTTAAGTTATTTGTGGTTAATAATTCTATGGCTTAAGGGTTTTTATTGTAGAAAAAGAGGTCACCGAGGTAACACCGATGCTTGTTGCATAGATATTAGATATTACTGATACCATACCACGAAAACTAAAAGTTGAGTAGATACTTGTAGATCGAAAATATTCACATTCCGATCACGACGAAAATTTATCGAAAGAGACAACCGAGTGAGATCTATACCATCTTAACAAATTTGACTCGGATTGATACATTTAAACTATGCGTGCCAACTGCACCTTAAAAATCGTCATGTTATTATCAGAGGGATAGCAGAGGTACTCAACATTTTTTATGGATCGACGCAACACATTTTGGTTAACATTTTGGGTATGAAATGGGTCAAGGCTCGACTGGTACCAAAATATAATACCTGAATCTTTTGTATAAATGACAACGACTAGAGGTCGCAAAAGAGATGCTTGACTATGTAGCTGAGTACCTTACATTACTCAACGCTCCAAAATCAGCGAAAACCGAAAAAACAATGTCAAAGTTGTTCAAAAATCAAGTTGATACTCATCATCTTTGATGACAATGGTGTGGTTCACCATGAAATCATTTCATAGGGTCAAACGGTATACTACTTGACGGTTTTGAGGCGCCTATGTGAAGCATTATTTTCTGTCAAAAAGTCCTATTAGAAACCGCTTAAAATATATATGAGTATATGCTAGAATGCCTGCTAATATAACTGAGATGTAAGATAACCACTATTTCTATTGCATTTTATATGTACAATCGAGTATTTGGATATTTTGGAAATGATAATTTATGTATTTTTTACTAGCTTTTAAATATTTTCTAATCTGTAATCTGTTATATTATTTAGTTATTTTTTGAAACTTCAGAGTTGCCAACTTATATCTTAGATTTTCAATTGCCTTAACTACAACACTTCAATAACATTTATGAACAATTAAATATAATTAATTTTATACAGTTAATTATTTATATATTCGTTACATTTAAATATTTCATATTTAACTACTTTGGTTTTGTGTTAATATATTTAAGTACCGTTAGCACAGAAAGTGTGCGTTCCTTTACAGGAGATAGATTTTGATTGATATATTAGCTTTTTGTTAAAAATCTAATTTTAAAATTTGGTTTTGTTTCACGTTTAATGAATTTTTACTTTTCCTTATACATCTTAAGATTTCAGATAGTTTTTCGTAAAAATATTTTGAATGCTAATTTAGTGAAAAACTGTTGAAAGAACGTAGCTATATTATTTTAGTTTCAAATTACGTAATTTCATTAGCATATTTCTTTTTTGACAGCCATTGAAAGTGAAGGCGTTGTTAGACTTTAGTATGTAGATACAAGCAACGTTCTTATGTGTTGTTGATATTAAAATTATTTTTTAATGTATGATTTTCTTACAGAAACCATTGATCTTCATATATCGGTTGTGCAATATATGCTTGTGCCGGTGTGTATGTATGTATGTAATAGCTATTAAAATAAACAATTAGCATTTCGCCTATTCTCAAATCAATCATTTAAGGGGTTACATGTGGTTCATAGAGCAAAATACACTTTATTTTCAATAATTTTTTTTTTCATATAAAAAATAAAATATTTTTTTTCAAATTTTTTATTACTTTGAAGATACATATTTAATAAATATTTTTTGTAATTTTCAAAACTCGGTCATTACGATGTCATTCTCTCGCAAAAACGGTGCTTCCGCGTTGACATCAGAACTTCAGACAGGATCATCAAAAGTAAAAAGAAAAAATACGTGACGATACTAAGATCATTAACTAGGGACGGAGAGGGAGAAAAAACAAATAAAGTGAAAATTGTATTTTTGGCAGAATTTCTCAATGTTTTTTTTGTTTTTTTAATTGCTGTAATTGAACAAAAAACAATCCTCCACGTTAATAACTTGCAAATCATATCTCAAAGCTCTGTGTAAAATTTCATTAAGATCGGTTAAGTCGTTCGTGCGAAATCTTGACAACGGTGTCATTTATATATCAGTGGCAGTATAGCTTCGGGATACTAAATGCGAACTAAAAAGTGAGTGTTCAAACAGACGCATTTTTAAGGAAGAAACTGTAGACTTCTGCTGTAAGCGCGTGAAATAAGAGGGAATAAAACTCACTAAGAAGACAGACTTAACTGTCAGCTGAAACAAAATTTTTCTACCCAGAACCGGGTATATTAAGTCAGCCACGAAGTTTGTTACCCCAAAATGTAACGTTGGAGATCTTATAAATTATATATACAATGTCTATCAACAGGGATAACATGATTTTGACAGCTCGTAAGGTTTATCCAAGATTATTATGCAAATTCACGTACTCCGTTGGCTACTGTAAGAGCTCTCCTCGCAGAGCACGATATTTTCAGATGAGGCCCATTTCTGGTTTAATGGCTTCGTCAACAAACCAAATTGTGGTTATTGGGGCGTGTCGAATCCTTGCGTGGTTCAAGAAACGAAATGGTTTACCCAAAAATTGATCATTTGGTGCGGATTATGTTATTGCGACATCATCGGGTCTTATTTATTTTAAATTAAGGCAGGATAGGCCGTTACCATCATTAGCGGGCTCAATTAGCGGACTCTATGTTGACTGACTTGTTTCCCAGAATTTGATAAAATCGACACGGACAATCTTTATTTCCAACAAGCCGGTGCGCCGCCTCATGTCTCACGTTTAAACATAGACATATTTCGTGCAAAGTTTTGCGACTCGTTAAATTTGAGGAATGGCCCAGTCAAATGACCGCCAAGATTATGCAATTTAACGTCTATACAATAGATTATTTTCTCTGGGGGTATGTTAAATCAAATGTTAACGCCATTCAACTAGCAACGCTCGAGAAGCTCGAAGACAACATTTGGCGTATTATAGCAGAAATTCTAGACGAAATGCTGCGCCGGGTCATCGAAAACTGGCGTAAATGGGTGGATATATGCGAACGGAGCCGTGGTAAAAACCTTTTTATTTGACAAGATATTTTCAAGAAATTTGGCATGGATTATTGTCTAAGACAGTCTTTTTTCTTTAATTCGACTTGAAGGTTATTTATATCAAACAACGTGTCTAGAAAGAACCAACAAAACTTTTTCTGCTTAATGCAAACCGTTGTATTATTGGAGGAGTCTTAAGTAAGTGGGTTTTAGTGTTTTTGTGAATTCGAACCCCGAAATTGAGGTCTTTACGTCACCTTATGTGGACTAGGAACAATCATCACTTTTTTATACTTCTCTTCACAATAAAATTGTAAAGTTTTCTGCGGCAGCTTTGTGAAAACATTTTCAGACAAACTGCATAGAGGTCGATGTTCAAGAAACCTTTAGGACAATATAACTTTAGTACCGCTGGGGACGTATTTTTTTATGGAATAACTGTGTGTAGGGCAGTTAAAATTCAATCATCAGAAATTAATTAGATCTTTTTGTAAATATGCTCCAAGAAATATGGGAATCGGGCCTAACATTTGGAGGGAAAGGTGATGTGTTTTCTTAAATAAAACAAGCAAAATGTTAGCTTTGGCTGCACCGAAGCTATAATACCTTTCATAGCTGCTGTGTTTTTTTGTGGCACAAATGGATATCAAAAGATCTTTATCTTGATCGGTCATTTTGTATTGTATTATATAGTAGTAAGATATTACTACTCTTTTGCATCGATTCGCTTAAGACGCACAGATCATTTTTCGAAGAAGTACACGCCTTACCTAAATTCGATATTTTCATATTATCATCAACTGATTAATTACTAACGGTGAGTGAAATTAATAAATTAATTGGCATATACCTATGCCAAATTTCGTGACAAGACCTTGTCAAATAAAAGTTTTCCATACAGAGACTTGAGTTGGATCGGTCAGTTTGTATAGTAGCTATATGTTATAGTTCTTCTATATCGACGATTCCGGCAAATAAGCAGCTTTTTGGGTGGGCGTGTACCAAATTTCAGGTCAATATCTCAAAAACTTTGAGGCAAGATATAACATAAGCGATATGAGACCGTCAAAGCGCATAAAAATGGTGCAAATAGGGGCGACATGATGCATAATTAAAACGTAACCGCGCTGGAAAAAAGTCAAGCTTTGCTCAAGTACCGAAGTAAATATCTTAGTCTACAAAAACACTAAAACAATCCAAACATTGTATAGTTCTAAGACATTTAATAGAATTCTAGAATATTGAACAGAAGTTCATTGATTATAGATATAGAGTAAAGAATATAAAAAAAATAATACGTGAACGTCCTCATACTTGACTTTTTTTTTGGCAACAAATACTAATTAATTTTAAATGATTGATTTGATAAAGTTGAAAGCACTTGAAATTTGATTCTTGGATGCATTTTAGGTTTGACATTTTATATATTGATAAATCTTAGATATATTAATATCTTTATGAACTTTATTTATTTAGGGTTGATTTCTTCCTTCTCTCTTAATAGTTTATAACTTTCTTTTTGCTATATTTAAATATATTTTGTAGATTATCTTATGTACATTTTTAGTATATAGTAAGTAAATATATTATAATAACATAGAAGAAACAGCCTCAGTATTTAAATATCCTATGGATTCTTCAGATAACGGTAAATTGATTTTAGTTAGAAAATACTTTTCATAGTGTTAAATTTCTTACAGTTGCTTAGTCTAGTAGAGAGAATTGAGTGAGATTGTCAATTTTGAATAAGGTTTCCCAACAATTTAAGTTTTACGCATAGATTTAGTAAATTTCCAGATAATATATATTTTAATATTTTAATATCAGTTTTCACTTAATATTAAATATAATATAATTAAGATTGGATTTTTGGATTTTTGAGACATTATATTTACATAAATTTCTTAGTCGATATTTTTTTATATGAGTGACTTTAATTTTTGGGCGAGTATATTTATGTATAGTACAAGATAGTCAGATTTAAAATGCAGAATACCGATTTTTTTGATATGATTAACGGTTATGAAAATATGTATATTCAATTCAAATTTTTGCATGTATAAAAAGAAAGTAAAAAGGATGAAAAATGATAAAAAATTCTTATGCGAGGTAAAATAGCTAACAAAGTTTGGCGTTGTTAATTTTATTGAGTTAACACTAATTATTATAGAAACCCAAATTACCAAATGGAGTGCGCCCCTAATAGAACTTGTAATGAAATTGTTAGAATTTGATCGAAAAAATTTTTTTTTTAAAAAAATCTTAAAAAATCAAAGGTTTTAGTTCTGATACGTCTTTCACGTTTCCAAACAGAAAAGTGCAAGATATTCAATCTGCTGGTGCCAACAGCAACTAACTAAAAATAATGTTTTTTTTGGCAATAGCCTAAAGTTTTTAGCAAATAATATCAGTAGAATACTTATGAAGTTTTCTGCTATTTCCCGCTACAATTCGACTATGCTTTAACAAATCTTATTCAATTACATATGTATATTTATTTTAAAGCCAAATATAAAATGTCTGAATTAGTTGGATCCACTTCGGAACATAAGCATTTCAATCTGCGAACTCGAAATGTCGAAATTCTTCTGAAACAAAATGCTTTTTACAAAGTCAGGAGGAAAAAGCACGTGACTTACCGAATTTACTTCGGAAATGACTTTCCATCATTATTTATTGATTAATAATATTATTGATGATTATTATTAGGGCATTTAACGGTAATTTAATTCAATAGAGATCAACATCTGATCGATGTGCGTTACTAAAGAAATGCCTTCGTGTTCGTGGATAGCCAGGACATCATCATACCATATTTGGTAAAATAATATATGCTTACAGGCTTAATAGACTCCGAATCTTAATTTTTATGTTTTATTGCCTTCTTTACTTTATTTGATCTAAAAGTTTCAATCACGTGTCTAAAGGTGAACAGAATCAACAGTCAAAAATACACGCTAGGCTTGGAAATTATTCCTTTCACATGATTCCAACAATATATGGTATAAAGGATGACGAAGTCACGCAGCCTTACGAAAGTCACTCAGAGAGAATTAAAAATTAAGAGAATTGTGTCGAGTAATTCCATATCATCGTGTGGTATTATGCAAGGATAGCTCAGTGCTCAGTGTCATTTTGCAAAACTAAACGTGCACGACATATTGTACTTAGACTTGCCATAAATTCTGTTACAAAGTTTACAATGCATACAGCGCGAACAAAGGCACAGAAAAAAGTGCTATTTAAATATGATTATTAATGAGAAAATAAAAAATGTTTAAGAAAATCAGAAGTTTTTCGCTGCGTTTTTAATTTATAATTATTTGTAACATCACACCTTAACACTTAATTTATTTTGCTTATTCATACGTATATTTGTTTATAATTTTTGCTATTTAAAATACAACATAGTTTTCTTTTTAAAAGTGTAGCTTTGTAAAAGTGTGTGTGCATAGTTAAGCTCTGAAACAACTTTTCACAACGATTTCATTGCCAGTTAACAACTGCACCCCCGCAAACCCCAGATTGATATAGTAATTGCCACTAAAATGCTGCAACAACAATAAATATAGTGGTTTTGTGTATACTCGTGGGTGTATATGTGTACCTTGTAGGTGTGTAAATGGATATGTGTATATGCAATATTATTTCAGCTTATACGCCTAAAAATAGACCTCGCCGCCTTCTAAGCACGCTTAAATTTAATACTTTTCTGCCCATCCAACAACTTTAATTGCATTACTTCTTTCATTACATTTAAGCAGCAACAAATTTGTAAGTATATATACATTGTTTGTTTATATATATGGTATGTATGTGTGTGTATGTGTGTTTAATGCAAGCGTTGTTAGGCGTGTTTATTGGTGCTGATGCGCTGGTGTTTCGTTTAAGTTTAATTGTACTGCAGTGTTTAGTGCTTTAGTGCTACTAAGGTACGCAACATTCCTGATTTTTTTATTGAAATAGTTTTTTCTTTATATTTAATATATTTTTATTAACTTCACTTTGACTTTGTTCAACAAACACTTCCTTAGGCAACCAAAGCTGACTATTCGCCTGGTTATATATGTATTAGTGGAGTAGTTAATTTGATTTTGTTGTTGTTTTTGGTGTTAGCAACGGAATTAATATTATAAAAACAAAATATTTGTACTTGTATTTCTGAAAAAGTTTTTATAGCAGCATTATACAATATAAGTAGTTGCGTATGTATGTATATAAAAAGCTGTATCTTTTCACTTTCTCTTCTCTTCTCTTCTCTCCTCTACTTAAAATTTTTTACTTTGTAAATAGTAACTAACATTTCCTCACCACCTCTTCCACCTATAGTAAGAGCATGCAAGTAATTATACCATTGTGTATGTATGTGTAAGTGTTCGTAATGGTGTTTTTGTTTTGCAACAAATTCTTTAGAAGAATTCTTCTATAAGCTCTTTTATTAAAATATGCGTTTTTATTGTGGTTATACTATATTCACTAATATTTTTTTTTTAAACAATTTAATATTCACTCTTCAAGCCTTTAAGAAGCCCTTGGGACCTCCGCAAACCGTTCCACAACCATTCTTAATTGTTTTTGCTTAGCCATAATAGTTTGTTGTAATTGGAAAATTTCCATAGTTGCCATAATTTGCAATTTAAATCTAGTAAATTGTAATTGAGCCTTTTCGCTGCATAAATTATTATAATCAATACTGGCATCACCATTATTGTAATCATTACTTGCATTACCATTATTGTAATCATTACTTGCATCACCATTATCGTAATCATTGCTTGCATTACCATTATTGTAATTATTATTTGCTTTATCATTAATGTAATCATTACATACAATACCGTTATTGTAATAATTACTTGCATCATCATTACAATAACCATTATTATAAATAGTATTATAGCGTAGTTGATTTGTTGGTGTTTTTGTTGCAATTGTTATAACTCGTTTTGTTGTAATTATTGTATTTTGATTCATATTTGTGGTGTCGATTTTATTGTTCATTGTATTTGTTTGTGTGGTTCGCATGTGTTTGCGCGTGATCGGTCAAGGAGAATTATCCGAATCGGAGCCGCCTAATGAATGCATCGGAAAGAGTGGATACCAGCCGCCTATGCGTTGTGCTGCATTGATTTTGTCCAAATTGACTTCGGTGCCGCCCAAACCTTGGTTATGTTCGAAACCGACACACCGTTGCCAGACCATAATGACAATGTTGCGACCGAAAACGTCCGCACTCTGTAAGAGGAAGAAACATGTTTTTGGTCATTGTTAAAATGTTGGTTATAATGATTATCAGTAAATGCGTCCACATATCGATTTTTATACCCTGAACAGGGTCTATTAAGCTTGCCACGTTGTTTGTAACACCCAAAAGGTAACGTCGGAGATCGTGTAAAAATGTATATATTTACATATGGTATATAAATGATCAGCATAATTAGCTGAGTCGATTTAGCAATGTCCGTCTGTCTGTCCGTATATATCCGAACTAGTCCCTCAGTTTTTGAGATATGGTTCTGAAATTTTGTATACGTCCCTTTTTCCTCAAGAAGCTGCTAATTTTTCAGAACCGCCGATATCGGTATTAAAACACCGATACTCCATCGAGAGTAGTTATGGAACCCTAAACCTCGCTATCAATGACATCGAGCATTTTCATTATAAGGTCAGTATGGGGGCTTGGCGTTGTGGAAGAGAGCCTGGCGAACTCTTATTAACCACCAGCACTTGCACAGTACAGTGTACATTTGGTTATATATAAGCGGATCTGGGGAATATTCATTTAACTAATAAGTGATATGATAAGCGAAGGAATTTTGATACAATAAGTCTATTTAAAGCTTACAATTGGATAATAGTTTGGATAATAGTAGGGACTACGGCAGAAGTCCAAAGAAATACATGAATCAAACTATCGCCGTACAATTTTATGTTTTTTCCAAGTTTATTTTGTTTAAGAATATATATTTTAGCTATGGAGGTTGCTTCACTGGATAATGCATTTTGCAATGGACAAATATTGAGCGGTTTACGGTTATATTTTTTATGCGATCGTATATAAAGCTATTGAAATGAAATGACAATATAAAAAATTATAATTGCCTTCCGAATTCGAAATAGTAGGTATTTTTAGTCGTGAATAATTAACACCAAAATAACTCCGCCCTGGAAAGTTTTTGTTATGTAATTATATTGTATGGTATGTTATGAAATTTCAGATTCACATTCCCGTTGTATTAAAAAAGTGCAGTAAATGCATGAGGAATTTTGTGACTATTCCATAACTGTTCGTAAACGGTTGCAGAGTGGGTCAGTCGAAGCGAATATTTCTACCAGAAGCACCGCGGTCCATGTTGTATCACTAAATTAAATTCAAGCTATCCACATAAAAGCAGTCAGAAATGTTACCTGCAGTTCTGCTAAGTTAAGAAATTGCCATAATATCGGCATCAAAGGATAAAAAGAGAAATAGAGAGGAAGAAAAAGAGAGAAACGTATTGTTTGTCGGACCAAAAACCAGTACAGCCTGCTAAAGAGATAGTTCTGCGCTGTTTTCGACCTAGCTTGATTTACAGCTGTACACAACATAGAGTGCCACATAGAGCGAAATTTAAATCGTAAATGTGTGCTGGTATGTCGACAAGCGTGTGTTAATAATGACTTCATGGTCATTTGATTACCGTGATGTAATAATGCAGTGTTCTGCGAAAGCGCATTGTGGAAAATGGTCGCATGAAATGCGCAAAATTCAACAAAGCGCACATATGTTGCCTACATTCAGGCGTAGGCGCACTCGTGCATGCACTACAATGGTATTACCTACCTAAGTACAGCTGTGAATGTGCAAAGTGCTGCATTACTGCAATATTTGCGTTTCGCGATATTAAGGCTCGTTTAAGCCATACATATACTCCGCATGCATGTAGGTATGTGTTAAGTGGAAGCGGAGGCATCCCTGTAGGGAGTTGAAGGACAAATTATTTCTGTGTTCGGACATTGTTTAAAGAAGAATAACTAACTAATTTCTAATGGATTTGCAGTCATTATTTATTACGTCGGACCAAGTTTTTTTGTTCATATCTTTAGAATCAGTAAAAGTATTTAATTCGCGGGAAGTTATCACGTCAAATGAAAAAGTTTTCCATACAAGCTCTTGATTGCGTTCGTTCAGTTAGTATGCAAGCTATATGATATATAGGTTGTGATATCGGCCGTTCCGACAAATGAGCAGTTTCTTGTGGAGAAAAGGACGACTGCAAAATTTTAAAGTAATATCTCAAAAACTGAGCGACTAGTTCGCGTATATACAGACAGACGGACAGACTGACGGATATGGTTAAATCGACTCTGCTCGCCATGCTGATCATTTATACATATATATATTTTATAGGGTCGTCGTTCCTCTCTGAGTGGCCAATTTAAACTACCCTGTTCAGTGTATAAAAATATGACAATACGGAAGAAAATTTTAGTTACATAAGGTATACTAAAACTTGCTTTACCCCACAGGGTTTGCAGAAATTGTGCAACAAGGGTCCATTTGGTTAGGGTGATCCTTGAAACCGTAAATAGCATGTGTGAGTGGATGTACGTTGCACCTAAGTGAACAAATCGAAATTAAACCCTTCCACGCAGCTTGGCATTTGGAAGTCATCAGCAGTAAATTTTTTTGCAAATTGCGGAAATTAAAAGGCAGAACATTCAGATGCGCTTGTTTGTGCGGGAACTCGTTCGAATGAGTGTGTGTGAGCGTAAATTTAACCAACAAAAGCGGTAAACTCGTTGCCTCCTTCTAACATTACAGACATTAAGAGCAGTTGATGTGAGTATGAAGCTTTCAGAAGCGTGATTAAACCAACTTTGCAGGCATGTCCGCAGCCCGCGGTGCAACCGTTTTGCGAGCTTCAGGTCATTTGCTAAGTGCAAGTTAGTCATTTTGGTTTGGTTAGCATGCACTCACCTGATACTTGAGCGTCTGCTTGTAGTAGGGTTCGGCCGAGTGCCTCACCACGCGCGTCTTCTTCTTGTGCCGCAGTCGATCGCCATCTTTGATGTAGCATTTCACATATGTATCCGGCGGTGTCTCACAGTCCTCGGGCACAATGTTGCGTGCGCATATCACCTGCAATTAGGAAAGGGAGAAAAGAAGAAGGAATGATTTTCGCTGCGTGTACGAAACGGCAAATGTGTGCAAAGTGGGTGAAGGTACACAAAAGACGAGGGTAATAAAATGCAACGGTAAAATGGCTACTAATGACCATGTTGTTTATGCACATACTGTTATCCGAAAGGATGCACAGTCGGTGCTGCAAGTGGCATGTATGCAGTTTGGACAACTTGCACACTAACGGTTAATTGTGCTTGTAATGGCACGCAAATTTTCATTAATTTTACACGAGCTTCACGCGCTGGCGTGAATCTACATCTACGTTGTGGGAGAGTTGTACAAGCTTGTAATTTTGGATTTCAGCTGTCAGTTAATTGCTAAAGTCTTTACTCAATGGTTATAGCTCTCTTGCAATACAAGTGTACATATATATAAGCACACATATTTTGCACTAACTTTTTGTGGCTCAGCCCCAGCTTTCTTCGCTATCGGAGCCACTCGAAAGTCGAAGCGGCCATAAGTTTTTACAAAGTGGAGTGTTAAGAGAATTTTTGCGAAAGTACATATTTTGCATTGACTAGCTAAATGGAGTTTCGAAAATCATAAACTATTCGTTGGGGGCTTAAGTACAACAGAATCCACAAAATTCCAAACGAAGATCGGAAGATTATCTGAATGGTCGATTTAGATTGCGAAGAACCCAATAAGATAAAAATATTTCAAGCAGAAAGCCTGGTTTTACATGCCGACATAAATTATGGACTTTCCACGATCTATTATAGTATCGGATTGAACCTAGTATGATGCAAAGTTTGGCAATATATTTAGAATCTAATCTATCATTTAACGAAAAATGCCCAGAGAGAGAGAAAGAGATAGACAGAGTTAATTTAAGTCACTCCTTCGTCAAAGAATACTCACCTCCACTTCGACGGTGCCTTTGATTTTGGCAAATGCCATTTTCAGCTCGCCATGTCGCACCATTGTCAGCCGATAACCTTTTGGATGTATTTGTCCTGGACCCATTTTTAGACCATAGTCCGTATCAATACCCGCAGTGGCGACTGTGGTCGCAGTCGTTGACGTTAAACTACTCATGCTGTCTGCATGACTGCTGTGACTTAAGTTCTTGGCACTGAGATGGTGCGGTGCGATACTCTGCTTGCGCAACATGGACGGGCTTTCGTTGCTGCTGACACTATACATGCTACTTTTGCGCAACAGCGCCGACTCACCGACGTGGCCACCTGCTCTACCGCCAGCATAAACACTGGCTTTTCGCTGCGGCGAACCGCTACTGCCGACACTAGGGGTGTCGCGTTCCGTTGCGCTGTGCGCATAAACGCTTCCTTTGCGCTGCAGTATCGCTGTCGGTCCGAGCGTATTTTCGTTTGCCTTTAAATTAATCATGCTACCTTTTCGCAACTGTTTGGGGCTATCGTTGCCTAGACCCAACAAACTACCGCCACTCTGCCCTTGCATAGCTACATTCGTGGCGGAGGAGGCTTGCTTCAGCATTGACAACGCCTGTTTGGCGCTTTGTGGACGCAGATTGCTGCCCGAACCCTTCCAGCGTGGCGTAAACTGTTTGCCTTCGTCATCCGAGGGTGGACTGGTCGCTGCATTGCCGATACCCACTGGCAGTTGCTGTTGCAAGTGTTGTTGATGCTGCTGTTGTAGCTGTTGCTGTTGTTGCTGCTGCGCAATGTCAAGTATGGAGCCCTTGCGACTGCTCGGAGTGCTCGGCAAGCCCACACGACTAGCGCCTACTCAAGCGGTGGGGTTGAGCGCGTTGCAAATATATTAAACGAGAAATGGAAACATTAGTAGTATACATACACATATCTACTATAAGGTTCGGGGGGGCGGGAGCAATAATTAAATGCGCGGCACTCAAAGAAGTACAGCGGAAAGTGTACACCAGTTAGCCCGCTCGCAAAACTTTAACGCAAAACTACTCAAAAACTCAAGTGTACTCTGTCGTGGAACAATTGCGATGCTCATATTCCACTTATGTAGACACTTGTGTATGTGTAGATGTGTGTGTGTGTAGTTTTACTGTTACTATATTTTAACTGTTAAACTATAAAATCGCCCAAAATTGAACGTTTATATTGAGAACTCAAAATAAATTTACCACAAGGCATGCCGAGTAGAAAAACATAGAGGGAAAAGCGAGTAAAATTTTAACAAAAATTGGAACAAGCTAAAAACTTAAAACTTTGAGAGAGAATTGTGAACTTTGAATTTAATGGTCGTGCAACATGCAAAAAACTTTACTACAATATTTTTCAGACAAAAAAGTAAAATTATAACTATTATTTGGTCATATTACTAAAACCTGACCTTAACATATATTTTTATAGCTTATTTACATAACAGTTAATCAGAGTGTAGGCTTTTGTCTTATAGAGCTTTGCTAGGGATTTCCCCCCAAATTTCACTAAAGGTAGTTCAACGATATCTGAATCGGGGTGGTTTTACTAAACTTTTGCAATTTGATAAGCATTAGGCAACAATTGGACTTATTTATAAAACTTGAAATATAAATTTTTTTTAACTGGTGGCAACTCTCATAAATTTCTTTACAGCATTTAACTTATTGAACCTTTAGAGCTTCACACCTAAGTTTATTATTATTTTTGAATAGTTGGCAACACTGTTCAGTATTTTCAGCTGTAATATTGTAAGCTTTGCAAGCTGATCTGAACTTTTTCAGTTGATACTCATATTGCAAAGTTGCTTTTTACAATATTTAAGTTTTTGTGTCTTTTAATTTTCTATTAATTTTATTAGCGTTAAGGCATCCATCAAATAAAAGTGCTATCAAAATTTTCACAACTTTTATTACATTAGAAAATTTTTTTAAATTAAATAAATCATATAAATCATATTTACTCGAAATAACACGAAATTCCCAATTTGCTTAATATTGGTTTTTGACTGTAATTTCAATTTCATGCTATTTCCCTTAATATGCATGCCCACAAACCAAATAAAAACACAAATTGCTTATGCACACTACACAGCTATCAATTGTATGCGTGCAGTTAGTTTCTATAATTCCTTGAATGGCAAATAAATCATTTCCCATAAGCCTCTTTGAAGATATTTCTCCGAAATAATGAGAATTGCATGCAAAACAACCGCATTGCAATTACGAGTATCAATGCAGCAATTAGCAGTCGAGAACAGCAGCGTCACTGACAACCGAGATGCTTGCGGCTATTATTATTATGAAATGTTCAGTTGTTAATGACCGCAAACAACTTAAGAAGCAATCAAAATGAATTGACAGTAACCAGGAAGTAATATCATTACTGTATTATTATATATAATATATATTATATAGTACATATGTATATCTGTATATGAAAGCTTAACATTACACATGTGTGTTTAGGTATTGCAACTGAAATTTCATACTTTATTGCAGCTTTTGTTGACATGAATGTACGCAAGGTGTAATATATGCATTTCATTTGATAACAGGTGAAATATTATATAACTCATACGCCCTGTCTGACTAAATATCATGTAATTTAATTGGACTTTGATTCAATTGCTTTATAATAATATTAGAATTAATTAAATAAAGTGGTTTTGTTATATTTTTGATAGACTTAAGTTTGACAAATTTAAGGCATGTATATATATTTCGATTCTCTGATTCATGTGGACATTATTATGATACCTCTAGAGTAAAATTCATGGTCTGCTACGATGCACGAAATCATGCGACAGAGGTTGTTCGACATACAACTTTGACATGTTTTTTGAACGCGAAAAAATTTCATAATGTTGTAAGTGTTTTCTTGGTACGCTGATAATTTTGGTCCAATTTTCAAGGCACCATGACGGTTTTTGCATTTTTTATGATAAAAACTGTGAGAGTAATATGGATTTAACAAAAAGTGCTTGTCATCCGGTGAAGGATTTCGGCAAAATTGCTTGGCGCGCAATGTTTTAGATTATATTTCATTCAGCACGTGTTCTTTGTAGTGCGTTTTTAGCCGTATAGACTTTTATATTCGGAAAGCAATTCACTCAGCTGTCAAAGCAAACACACAGGATGGCTGCATAATACGCAGTTGGGGCCAGAAGCCCAATACCACAGGTCTGTTTATTAGTATAGTGTATAATAGTTTGGTTCATCTAACGGTTCTTTGTGTCACCTTATGTAAAATAATCGAGACATAAATGATTAGGATGACGAGCGGTGTTGAAATCCGAGTGACTATCTGTCGGTTCGTCTGTGTAAGTTGTAACTTGAGCAAAAATTGAGTGCCACTTATGATAAAAAATTGTTCAAATCGGATCATAACTGCTCAAGGCCTCAAATACCGAATATGTGAACCATAGTTCTTGTTCCGAACTTTTTATTGAAAATATCATTCAATCTGTGAGATACTCGTATGTTATCGAAGTCTGGAAAAAATCTTTTCCTGATGATAATAGACCCGTATGTCACAATTTACATAACGTTTTTGGATTTACCAATTGACTTTTTACCGCATATATTAATCAATATGTGAGTTATCTTAATATCAAACTCATCATTATTTATTGTTATCTCACGGTAGTTTTGCTTCAGTACGAGTACGTTGAGCTTTAAGATTAAAAAATAAATTAGTAGTCTGTAGAAATGCTATCTGGAAATATATATATATGAGGCGCTAAATAATTTTTTGATGGTCAGCTTCAAGCTTTCTATGATTTCCCTACCGAAGACAAGATTCGATTGGGGATCATAGATACGGAAGACTGAAATGTTTGACAATGTCATTATAATTGTTGAGGCGGCTGCGCGAGTGAGGTTTTATTGTTTTTTGACTCAGAAATCTTCGAAAGAGATAAGGAAAGTCTGAAAGAAGAACTGGTGCTAATAGTTTCTATTGCCTTTTAATGCCTTTTAAAAATGTTACTCATACGCCTAGTGGGACAGTTATATCGCCTATTCAGAGTAATCTCAACTGATTGGTAATTAAAATAGTGAAAATAATATTCAAAATTGAAATATTTAGTAGAAATCACTTTGAATTTTATATTTTAATATTACATATTTTTTAATACAAGAATTCGTGAAAACAGTGCGCCAAGAGACTTTTTCTATTACGAATATCTGCTGTCCTAGTAAAATTTTATACCAACATAGCTAAATATGAATTCTTAATGATTCTTAAGTGCAAAGAAAATCAGCGAGAAAAATAAATTATAACTTGCAAACGATTTCTCGCCTCGTTTTGCTTCATTAAAACTTCGCTACCATGTTTTGACAGCAAATTTTGTTGGACAGCAAGATGTAAAAAAAATTAAAAAATACACGAAAATAATAATCGGATTCTCAAAAAATTAAGATGGCAGAAAAAGGGAAACAAGAAAAGCTGTCCTCGATTCCAAGAAAGGAAAGCGTAAAAGAAATCTCGAATTTTCTTTGGAAGCGCGAATATGAAACGAGTCTTTACAGTGATATATACTCCCACACACACACACACACACAACTGAATTAAGCATATACACACACACAGATATCTGTATATCTACACACATGCAAGCACACTTATCCAACTGGGAATTCAGCGCATGTTTTCTCAAGACCGCTGTGAGTCAGCCTTACAGGTTTAGCAGCCAGGCAGTGAGCAAATGTACCAATCAGTCAATCAATCAATCAATTGTGCAGAAAAGTCAGTTGAAGATAATAAAGTAACACCAAAATGAGTACCCAGCGCAAAATAAACTGACTCAGCGCTTTCCAGGGAAAATCAACAAAGTAAAGCGTTACAAAAGTTCTTAAGCTCCGCGCATGTGGCAGTAAATCAACAGCATACATGTGGTTTTAGTTTCATAAGAGCCGGTTTTGCGTAATACAATAAAACTAAATAAATGAAATTGCATATGTTTGCATATGTTTGATCGGAAATGAATTAGTGGTGAGCCTCATTCAAGGGCGTGAACAATTTATGCCACACAAGTGCTTGCATAGCTGAATGTAGTAGGTAAGCTGGTGAAGGGTGGACAAACATAAGCGGATTAAGAGTATCGCTAACTTAACAAGTGGTGATTTATTAGTGAATTTTGAATAAAGTGGTGATCAGTCGTAGGCTGAAAGCTACATAGAAGGTTACACCTGCAGTGAACTCGTAATTGAAACTTAAAAAAATTGCTGTGGAATACGTCTGAGTTTATCAGCATTGATCTGATATATTACACTGACTCCTTCAATAAGATTATGACTATATCAAATGATTTGGTTGTTGCAGTACAGTAACACTTTCTAATTAGAGATCAATGTCCGTTAGTTCTTAGAGGTTATTGTATGTTCAATAATTTTCAAGAAGATGGTAGAGGAGATAATAAACAAGGAAAGAAATTACATATCACCTAGACTGGGCTAAAGGGATTTTAATGGTATATTATAAATAAAAGTATCATCAACTAGTCAGCCCTTTTAGCGAGAGTTGTGCTATATCGTTCCTTTATATGCCAATCAAAGTGAAAAGTTGGTATTGGTTTAAGCCAACACAGTTTTGTTAATGTACAAGTATGTTACATCTGAGCCCTAACTAAAAAAGATGTGGAGTCTAGTATTTCTTCCTCTTTCCAAAAATGTACTGGAAAATTTTCACATGAATTGCTTAAGACCGCTTTGGAAGAATAATTCTTTCTCAGTTGTTTATTAATACCTTATATCCGGAATATTGCTTTTTTGAAGAGTTAAATAATTAATTTATTACAGTCACTTAAGCAATCGTTGTTGTAGCGTATTATCCTCGTTTAGTTTTCTTTTCATCCCTTACTTACAAATAATCAGAGCACAATCTGAAAACTTAAGTATATTTAAACGTATTATCTTCAATATTATATTTATTTTGCTTATGTAGGCAGAAATATTGTATGATACACACATATTCCTTTCTTTAGCTGTTTTCATGCGTTTATTATAGTACATCTTCATTAAAGTATTTGCCTTGAACTTTGCATGTATGTGTGTGTAAGTCAACAAGTAAGTGCGGAAATTTCCCAAAAGTTAATTTCAAGGTTCAACAGGCTTTTATCTTCTTACAATCCATTGAGGCTTTATGGTTATCTGCCACTTTTATATATATATATGTATGTACATATATATATCTATTATATACAAATATTTGGTTATTGTTGCTATACTTTGTTTCTTGCTTCAATTTACATTGGCCACTAAAGCACAATATGGTACACATTTTTCTAGTGGCCCTTAATAAGGGCGCTATCGCTTTCGTTTTCGCTTTCTACACTTTGAAATTTGTGCGAAAACTGGCAGAAGTTTATTTGAAGTGTTTGCTTAATTTTTAAGGTGTTGGGTTTAGGTGGCTTGGTGGTGTATATTTGACCCAGCTGCTATACAAACTGATTAGTCAAAAAAACAAGTTATTGTATAGAAAACTTTTTTATTTATTTTGTCCGTCTGTATAAAGAGGAACTAGGCCCTCCTTTTCCCCCAAAAAGTTGTTAATTTGTCAGAAAGGCCAATATTGGACCACTACAGCATATAGCTGGCATACAAAATTAACGATAGGAAACAAGTGCTTGTAAGAAATCTTTTGTATTTTTAAAAGATAAAATGATTTGCTTCATTGTAACCGAAGTTAACGTTTTTGTACTCTCACAACATGTTGCTACAGTGTATAATAGTTTTGTTCAACTAATCAACTTGTTTCTTGTTTTGCATAACTAACTTTGTGACTTATATATTGGTCGAAATATAAGATACTTAAGCAAAATTGAAAATTTGAACGTATTATATTGGATATACTATAGTTTAATGGTGAAAATATTTTAAATTGGTCCACGAATTACCCAAACTACACTCGAAACTGTATGAGCTTTATAATTATAAAATTGCTTGAAAATATGTTCTGAAGTATACCTGAATAATGTCAAAAGTTTGTGCAATCAGGCCAGACCTTTCTTTGTCCTCAATATACCCTGTTTAGTGCTTTCTAACTTCTCACCATTCTAATTATATGAACAAGTTTTCTTCAAAATTATAAAATTAGCGTTAAATTAGGTTTAGCGTTTAATATTAATTGAGTTGGTCTAAACCTCATAACCCTAATATAATGAATTCTGATCCTCAGGTGGTTGTTTTTCACATTAACTTAATAAAGGGTTTTCCAATAAGAGTGATATTATTTTAAAAAAATCACACATTTTTAACGAAATTCAAATGATTTGTACTTAAAGTGAAGTACAATCGATACAACTAAGTTCTGAATATAATATCATTTAAATAGCCTCCTTCTTTTGTACGAACGAATTCGATGAACGCAATTTTCGAGTACTTTTTCTCCTAAATTAAGTCGCATGTCAAGAATAGCACATAGCATATTGACTTCTAAAGCTTGAAAAGAGTCTGGTTTATTGCTAAAGAGCAATGACTTCAAATAACACCTAATGGTGTTAAATCACAAAACGCAAGTTCTGTATGGCAGGTAGTCCCGACTTATTGGAACCAGATGTTGTCAAGATAAACTTCTTCCAATTCCGACTATAAAAAGCTGGTTACCATCGATCTATACCACTCTCTATTAACATTAATGGTGTCACAATGATTATTTTGATAATAAAATGAAATAATTTGTAAACTTTGTTCTTGTGTATATCTTTCCACGATGAAATTGTAAACATTACTAAATACAAAGAAAAAAAATTAAAGATCATGACATACTACAAATGGCCGAAACGACACTTAGAAATCGTATCATGCCTATTGGAAAACCCGATATATTACATTTAGCTTCTTGGGTTGAGTTAATACGACAATATCATTTTAATATAATTTTAGTTGACGCGAAGTAAAATGTGACAGTAAAATTAAGTGAGTGTATGACCTATAATCAAACCTAATTAAATACCATATTTGATTGTAATACATTCTACTATCGCAACATTTTAGATATAAAGTTTCGTCAACACCTGACGGTATTTCCCACGCTGTGATCCTTCGAAATTGCAAGAGTATAAAATGTTCGGTTACACGCGAACTTATCGCACCCTTATTTGCTTCCTGTTTTATTCTATTTTTTTTATAAAATCAAATATATAAAGTGAATGAATAAAAACGAGCATCAAGTGATTTAAAATCAATTTATGCTGAAGTTATTCATTAAAAGAGTTGCCACCTGTTTGAAATTTTAATTCAAAAAGTGAGGAATATTTTTAATATTTCTTTATATTATTTTGAAATATAGTTAACATAATATTTATTTATTCATGTAATAAAAATTGAAAATAATTAAGGCAACACATAAATCATAGCAATTTTCACTGAAAAGTTTCCACTTTGTTTTTTTTTTAGTTTTTTGTTTGGTTATTAATTTTGTACAGATGAGTTAGACAATAGAAAAATTGCTTATAACTTTATATACAATACATATTTCTAGAAGAATTTAAAACGCAGAACTTTTAATGTAATGAATAGCCAAAGCTAAAACGATTAAATTTGAAAAATGTGTAATTTCAGAAACACGTTTTTGAAAGCAACGGCATAACAAAACAACAGAACAAAAGTCAATATTGCACTCTTACCATTTCTTAACTGTTTATTGCAGTGTTGCATTATACAGGTGGTGGATCCTAGGCATTGTGTGATTAATTGTATTTGTTACTGATTGAAATACCAAATGGGGTGCGGACTAATTTGATTTTATTTTTCTGTTTTTTGGAAATTGTTTCTGTTATTTTATTTTACTAATTTGGTTTGATTACCCAAAAACTCCGATTTAAATGTAAAATTTTTCGTGACTTGTTTCAAATGTTGTTGGTTTTTGCTATTGTCATTTTACGAGAATGTTAACCGTTATCTAGTGACTAGTGTGTGTGTTGTTGTGATGAGTAAGTTATAGAGTACAACACAAATGAAGTTGCAGCAGCGAAATAAAAAATTCTGGTGCGACAAGTAAACATATTTTGTTGCACAAACAAATTTTTTTACACACGTATGTAGTATATCTGTAGCTTATTTATTTTAAAATTTGTAGTATTTAAGATTTTGTCTTTACTTTTTACAGTTGATTTATTTAGCACTTATTATTTATTTAGCAAGACTTGTTGTTATGTTTTATTTTTTATAACGAGCATTTAATGTTTTGTGTGTTTTAATTTAAGTTATTCGCATTCACTTAGTGCGTGTCCAAATGTAAGGCGTGTCTAAGCTTTGATAATGCGACACCGATATTGATGCTAAAAAAGTGTTGGTAAATTAGCGGTACAAGTTGCAAATTAGAGACAAGGCAAGGGAGAAGTCGTAAACGATTAGAGCGACAGCGAGTGTCGAGAGAGCAGTGTTGGAAAGCGAGCAATAGCGTGATAGGGATAGTGTTGTTGTAGGGGAAGAGGTGAAAGAGGGAAAGAGAGAAATTGTAGTAAATCATTAGTGTTCAGTTTATTGCAGGAAGCATAGAATTTTGTTAGTAAAGGGTTAAAAAATCAGCAAAAAAAAAATTGTAAAAGAAAATTGCGCAGAGTACAAAAGAGTAGAATTTTAAGAAAATAAACAGAGAAAGAAATATTAGAAAATATCATGTGTTCATTATTTACTATTGTATAAAGTGAGCTATTGTGTTGCATAAACATTTTAGTTTTTAAAATAAAATAATAAAAATTATTTTTTTAAATACTTCATATTCTTTTTTTTACCTGTGTACTCTTGAGAGAATTGAGAGCGTATAAAATTGAGTGATAGTGCTTTAAAATTACCCAAATTTGCTGGAGACAAAAAATAAGTGAGTAAAATTTTCTCGTTACCTTAGTCGAACCCGGGCAGAGACAGACTGAAATTCTCCAGCACTTCGAATGCATCGAAGTTAACAAAGAGAGTAGAAGGTGGAGCTTTCTGTCGGGAGCTCTCCATCAACTTTAGTTTAATGCTACAAAGCCATTGTAGTGCCCTTCACGCGCAGTTGACTGCCATTAAGGCAGCAGTAGATTTACTGCTCCGAAGTGCTGCTTCCTTTACAGCGATATGTATTCACTCCGATAACCGGGCGGCTATACTGGTTTTGAGCTTGCTGACTGTGCGCTCAAAATAAGTCAAGGATGACCTCATTAATAATACTTGTAGCATCAAGCTTCTTCCATATTAGACTGGTATGGGTTCCCGGTCACAGAGGAATCGCCGTAAACTGCAAAGCCGATGAGCTTGCTAGGGAGGGAGCCCTTACCACAATTTCTTCCGATTGGAAAAGAGTTGGTTTTTAGATCTCTTGCGTTCTAGCGCTGGACCTCCAGTGAGCTCGGCAAGCGCTGCTTAACAACCAGAACTTGTGCGACTGCGAGATCCTTATGGCTCCGAGTAAAAGTAAGATATTCTTCGAACTATTTGTTCTTAGTAAAGTCAAGCTCGCCACAATTGTATGAGTTTAAATTAGACACTATCCAAACACTATTTTCCAAAGCTGTATGGTGAAGGCGAGGAGGAATCACCATGCCACTTTCTCCTTTATTGGCCGGCTTTTACCGGACTGAGATTCGAAGATTTCAGTAGACGCACCATTGGTGAATCTAGCGAAGTGGTTGGGATTGAAGTTAATTATCTGTGGTTTCAAGCTTTTCAAATATTCGGAAACTAATATAATTATACTAAATTCTTTAAAATCAATAAGAACTTTTTGGCTTCGGTAGGTAGGTTATCAAATTCATTTAAAAAGTTAGAGTGGGTTGAGCGGAAGAAGAATACTTGTTGGGTTATTTTATGCATTACACCATCGTAAAAACTCAAACTCTCAATTCCCGTACTCACAATTGTTTTTTTGTTTTTATATTTTATATAAATATTTCGCATGCACATTCCAAGTATCTACTAAACTACTACTTACGTCTTGATGCCGGTCGTTTTTGTTGCTCCGTCCCTAAACTCATTGCGCGTCCGAGTTCACCGCGCACAGCCTTCAATGATTTTAATATTTCATCTGGATCACGACGCGCCACCGACGAACGACGTCTGCCGACATAATACGAAGCTGGTGGCGCTTGCATTGCATCCTCTTCGCGTATTTTGTCTGGATCTTGAAATGAAGAACGCCGCGAACCGGGTAAAGAACGTGAAAAATCTTTACCCAATTGATATACCTCGACCTCGAGCGTCTCCGACTGCGATGAACCACGCCGTGAGCCAGCCACCCAGGCGTGATCGGGATGTAACAATGTGGTGCCATCGCCGATCGAATCAACATCGTCCGATATGGAACGTTGCATATTGTAATCGCGTCGTAGTAGACGTGATACATCACCGCCCGGACAGCCGGCGGCAATGGAGCCGCGCGGTGAGACGCTCGGCGATTTTGACATGCTGATGCCGCGCAGCCCCTTCGGATCCTCCAGTCGACACCAGATGGCACGATCATCGAGAAAGGCCTGCTGCAGTTCGACACTGCATTCGCCCAGAAATATGGACTCAGTGTGGGGTACTAGATCCCATAACTGTATGTCAATGTAGCGATCCATGAGGCTGTCGGCATTCATGTGTGAAAAGGTAAGCGTTGCATTCCAAATGGGATTTTGTGTCGGATGACTGACTTCGGTTTGTTGCACGCTGCCGTCGCCGCTGCGAGGGGAGGAAAAGGTGTAAGTAAAGTAAGGTAGTAAAAGATAATTAAATTTTTTTTTTAAAACTGGATTGGCCCCACCCTCTTAATGGTTTAATGTACATATCATACAAACCGTTAAAAATTGTGGAAATCAAACTAAAGATTGTTTCGAAAATGGGTAAAATCGGGTCAACACTTTCCTTAGACCGCATATACTTAATATAAATATTTTTTTATTAATTTTTCATTATTATTAGAAATAATCTTTAGCTAATAAGAGTGTTTCCTCTTCCCTTAAATAGATGAAATCTCCGCAACACTTTCCCTAGTTAAATATAAAGTTTTGCCTACACCAAGAGTATGAGATGTTCCATTACACCAAAACCCTTTATTACTTGTTATATAAGTAGTTTTAACTTATTTGTCTCTCCCTTTTTTACTCATTTTTGTGTACTGAGGTAGTGAATGGTGAGTGAGTGGTTTTACAAACTTTTAAGTGATTTAAAAGTTGAGCTAAACAAATAGCAAGTGAGTTGTCGAATTTATTGAGTATGAGAAACTAGACTGAGAAACACCATCCACCTAATTTATCACAAAAGTGTGAGTGAAATAATTATTTCAATTAATATTATTATATTTAAAGTGAATTCATACTACACATTTGATAGGAGCCTTGTGATTGAGTGAGTATAAGTGAATGAAATTTGGAAGGAAAATCTTCGATTGGAGCAATTAAATTAATAGTTTGTAAACGACTCACTAAGAAACATAAATTCACTTAAATAATTTTTACCACCGAGTTTTAATTGGGTGATTGTGCAAAAGAGGCGGTAATCGTAACCATACTGAGTGTTTTGTGTATAGATATAAGTCTCACTCCTCATTTATAAGTTTGATATAAAATTTGTATGAGTTGCTGAGTAAAAATTAATGTTATCTCGACAGTTTTTAATAACTAGAAAAGTATGCTACAACAAAAAATCTCTCCGTTTGAGCAAAATTTTGAGTATAAACGACATATATAATGTCTCCCGTTCATATGAATATATAGTCGTTACAAAATTTGTGTCATTTAAATGAGTAGAACTATGACTAATGCATACTTGTATAAGCATGAGTTTCTTAACAAAAAAACTATGAGCACAAAATTTTATAAAAACAATAATTTACTAAATTTGAGTATATTTTTTTCACCCAACTTACCATTTGGGTAAAATACGCACTTTTGCATATGCCTCGGGTAGATTACCATGTCCGTAGGCCTCATCGCGCAAAGCCAAATCATCGGCAGCCATTAGTGAGACAACCAACTCATTGCGATCGGCATTATACCAAACTTGTAATTGTGCACGCCCACTTACTTGTTTCTCGCGTGCAATTTGCTCCTAAATAATGAAGTACGTTATTAATGGAGAAAGCGAGAAGAAGGCAAATTTTAGTATCATGTACATATATGGTATAGTATAACTGTAAGATGTATATAACTTTATAAAACACTTTGGGTTTACTTTCAGGCGTATTTACAAAATGTTTTTGGTTAAAATAATTAACGTTTCAGTTAGGTAGGGCTGTAATTCTCTTATATAATTACTAGTTAATTTCATAATACATACATTATTCCACGGTATTTATTAAATATAAAATATGCTGATTTGGAATAACTGAATTATTTTTAATTGTTGTGTATAATGTTTTTTTGTGTTTAATTTTTATTGTGAATTGTGGACTAAGGGTTATGTATTTGGTATCGGTGGCTCTTATGTTGTATCAATGTGTTAATGTTCTTTTTTGCTTGTGTTGATGTATGCATGTGTTAATTTTAACATAACATAAATAATAAACACAAATTGGCAAATAAGTGATAAAAATGAAATCAGGGTATACGAAATAAGGAGTTGAAAAAAATTAACAGTACTATTTAATTTATTTAAATCTAAACATTAAGCTGCTTTTATATCCATTTACTATAGTATCAAAAATAAACGTGCGAACATATTATATAAATTACACATACTAATATAAATCTTTGTTAGTTCATAAAAGTGGCTTAAGTAGATAAGCATGGGTAGTTATATTGACTTTTTGCTAATATCAGACAAATTTGTTTTTTTTTTTTAATTTATTGTAATTTGATGGTTTCGATTTCAAGGTATATTTTGAGATAAAATACCATATTGAACTTCCACTAAATTAAAGAAAATAGCTCAATATCGCTCCATTCATTAAAATCAAGCATACAAACGGCCGCACTCACAATTAATTAAATAGAGGAAATTTTGGAACCGTAAAACTACACTTGAGTACGACCGAGATATAATATCGCGAGATAAATAGTTTTTGGAACTATATAGGTATGTATACAGTATATGAAATATTAATAAATATTTTTCTTTGTATTGTAATTGTAATTTCGCATCGAAGAACTTAAACATGAACATGAAGCTCCATCAAAGATCAGTGTAAATTAATGGTAAGGTGACCTCAATCGTAGGTCGTAGATCAATCCAAGACGAATTTCGTTTTGGTCATCCAACATCAGTTTTTGTTCCGTAAACTATTGATGCTGTGCATAAACTGAAATTGCAAGATCGTCATGTGAGCTATCGTGAGATTGCAGAGACGGTTGATACATACGTTGAGAACGCATGTTTTAGAGATGCCTCAATGAGAGTGACAAAAGTTCTTCGACATTTGGTTCAAACGCATATATCAATATATAGATCTTAACAGAGAATATTTTGTGAAACCATAAAGCGATTGTCGATAAATAATATTTGCTTTAGTTCTCTAATCCCGAAATATAAAATGCAATCCTCATATTAAGTAGTAACATATGTATATTTATTATGTATGTAGGAATAAATATCTGCTAGAAAGACATACTACAAGTATATAGAGTGAAAACGAGGCAGACTACCCTTCTTGATTGAATCAAAGCTCTTCAAAATGATAAAAAGTAACTGAAAATTAATAATTATACTCTTAACAGGGTATATTAAGTTTGCCAATCTTTGTATAGAAAACTTTTTTACTTGCTGAGATATCTTCACGAAATTTGGCATGGATTATTGTCCAAGACAGCGCTATAATCTCCGAACAACTTGTTTAAATCGAAACATAATCGGATATAGCTGCCAGAGTATCACGATGGTAGCAGGGACGGGGTGGCAGCAGTTCGCTTTTACCGCTGTTGACAGTTATCTAGCTAAGGTCTGACATTTAGTTGAATGTTCGTTGCTCCTCAATAGCACAGCATTCAAAAAAGGAAGTCTTACTATGGTTGGGAGTACAAAAAGGGTTGGATCAAGGTGTCGTGTGACTTGTCCCGAGGATTAGTCGGGCTGGAAGCCCTCCATAATAAGAGGATCTACTTTCGTCTACACTCGTGGGTTCAGATTATGACCATTATAACATCAATAATAAAGGATTAAAGGAGTACGACTGTAGTTGTTAGGCGGAGAGGGCAGCGTTTGTAGTGAGCTCGGAAACAGCTTGCACAAAGGCAGGCGCTAAGCTAAGTCTAGTAGCAGGGTCTGGCACTAACTTAGTAGTTGGAGGTAAGCCTAGCTTTCGGAAGGCAGCACTACCAGTGGCAGTCAGAACCAATCGCTGTAACCAAAAATAGCGTTGATAGTGGTGCGTCTGCTCCATGAGTTCATTGATTACCCAGCAGCCAAAAGACAGAGGTCAGCTGAAGAGGTTAAGTCGTCAGCCAAAAGATGGAAGACAAAGGGGACATCCGCTAAATTGTTTGTCGGTGGCTGATATTAGTGCCAGATTAAAATGATTGTGTGCGACGATGAGTGACCAGTCCAACTCTATAAGGCCGCTATAGTCAAGGTTGGGGAGATCTGTATTCCGGCTCCACCATCGCATCTAAATAGTATTTTAATAGTTTTATTCGGTATAACTCGATCATTAAAAATAATTTAAATTATTACAATAAACTAGCAATCCAGACTACAGAATATCCTTAAACTAGAAGACCACTCCATTTGCTAACCCATTTGGGGGAAGAGGGACTCATATAGACGATAAGATGTGAACATCGAACTTTTAATATTATTTATATTCAATTCCACCAACGACCGTTTCGTAGAGAGCCAATTGTGTAAGTGAGCCGCACTGCACTTTATTTCATGACATAGATTCCCCTTCCGTGGCCCAATGACACCTACATCGCATACTATGTTGCAGCCTAGCCGAGTGGCCGCCGCTCACCATGCGACTTTTTTTTTAAAACTTACATTTTAAATTCGTGATATCTTTCGAGCTTCCCAACGGTGTAAGTTTTTTTTCAAATCCGTCAAGTAGTTTCGGAGCCTATTCAATTCAAACAAACAAGGAATCAAATCTTTCCTATTTATAATATTAGTATAGAATGTATTAGGCTATTTAGCGCCAGAATCAAATTGTTCTAATACATAATGAAGATGAATTTTAAAAATACCATTAAAATGTCTGTTTTTATTTAGAATTGTCTTATGAAACTATTTCTTTTCCACCCCCTGTATCTTATCTTTTTACAGTATTTTTTATGTCCTAACTATTTTGTGCTCAATTTTGAAAAATTTGCTTAGACAACTTATATTTTAGTCGTGGCCAACTTAAACTTATATAAATAAAACAAAATCCCACAAATATGCACACACTACAGTGGTACTCAGCAGCAGCAAATAATGATAGTTCCAATCCACAAGCACGCAGTAACCAAACCTCGCAATTCGTACTCGCCTTTAGCCATATTTATTTTGGCTTTGAATATAACATATGCGGTTATTTGAAAATAGGATATGGACTAAGCTCCGTGCGGCACTATTATATAATATATGTACATAAGCAAGCATATATTGTATTGTGACTGAGACTAAGCTGGTTGTTGTCTGCTCAAATGCCCGGCAGCCATATTCAACACAATAACGGACTTATTTGAATTTAATACTAAGCGCTCGTTGCAGTTTATTATCCTGCCTTGCGTATATTTTGTTGTTTTTCTTTGAGGCAGTACTTTAATATCGGTTCATGTGCCATTCCAATTCTTTTATAAGCTCCGAAAGCGAGCATTACTACAGCTTTTTGATGCTTTCGCATAAATGTAGACCATGATTATTTCATTTGATATTTATAATACCCTTATCGATTATGGGATGCTGATAGTTGTTGCTGGCTGACAGTTTACTTACAACGGCATTAATATATATGGATAATGTCCATAAACATATGTTTGTATGTAAATAACACTTTGAAAATGTAGTCTGACGTGGTAAGTGGTTGTGTGTGCTCTTTTGCCAACTGCTTTGTGCACAATAAATTTTGACTCGCTATTTTGCGATATTGTACTGTTGTCATATTGTCGAATTCCACTCGTTTATCAATAATAAATAAATTCGTTCTACGTGTTATTGTGTTGACATACAAGCCGAGGACGTGATATTATCGCAATTCTTCAGCAGGCACACTCTGAAGGTCAAGTGAGCACTTTAATGGGATGTATTTCAGTTGTTTTCTACTTTTATTGTGGCGATATTGAGCGTTGAGGCTTTTGGAATACTTACGATAGGGGTTTAGAAAATATTTATTGTCATTGCTTGGGTTGGCTGGTTGACTGGTACATAATCAACAGCAGACGAGGGCTGTATGCAGTTATTTCGAAAGTAATTAAAATCTAATAAGATACTGGTATTTATACATTTTTGAAATTTTAGCAGAATTTGCCCATTTAAAATGCGCGAGTTAATATTATTTGTAATTAAAACCAAAAATATATATTTTTATATCTCTTATTAGGAAGTCGTTTCTTTATTTGATATGTATGGTTAACTCTACGTACACGGCGAACAATCTCACAATGTCGCTTAGTTTACTTCTGGAAAACAAAAATCATAGATTATGGTGCGAATGCATTATCTATATAAGTATTTTACCAATATCGATCAAAATAATCTATAATCTATAATCTATAATCTATAATCTATAATCTATAATCTATAATCTATAATCTATAATCTATAATCTATAATCTATAATCTATAATCTATAATCTATAATCTATAATCTATAATCTATAATCTATAATCTATAATCTATAATCTATAATCTATAATCTATAATCTATAATCTATAATCTATAATCTATAATCTATAATCTATAATCTATAATCTATAATCTATGATCTATAATCTATTATCTATAATCTATAATCTATAATCTATAATCTATAATATACAATCTATAATCTATTATCTCTTATCTATAATCAATAATCTTTCTATTATTAATTTTATTTTATTGATTATCTATTATCTATTGTGGTTTTTTCTCTTTTAACTGACAGAGTTGTCCTCTCCCGCCACTGAAAATATTAAGACAACTTACTTCGAATGAAAAAAGTCCTTTAGAAGTTTGTCTTACTTGCATACCTACACATACACAAGCATGTCTATCAGACATTTGATTGTGCAAGCAAAATTCTAAGAGGCTTACATATCACGTATACGCATTGTCAGCAGCGGCGAGCTCACTCAGGCGACTACATTAGTTCAAAGATACTTAAGTATATATAAGTATACTTATAATATATTAGTTGCACGTGCATATTTGACTTAATATGCAGATCATATACATACATATGTATATGTATATATGAGGCTGTGACTAAACACAGGCCTTTAGAATGATTAAATTTAGCATATGCTCAAATTTGAATATATCACATTCATTTATATACTCACATAAGGTGCTATACGGAAACATCTGTTTTTAAGTTAAACACATATATATGTAAATAGCTCAAAGCGTTAATATGTCTCACAAGTCCCCATAATAAAACCTATTAGCCGTTTTTGCAACCTGTTGCTTGTTTCCCAGAAACCAACACCTTAAATGGCATGCCTAGAACTTTCCTGCAAAGCTGTTACATTTTTGCTTATCTAAATGTGTGTGGCGTGGCTTTGGGCGTGGTGTTGTCTGCTGGCGCAAAACTTTCTAAATTAATGGCTTACACGGTTGACGCCTGTCAGTGCGTTTGACAGTTTTTTGATACATTCGAAAGGAAATCATTGGCAATAATTGTCGCACTAACATACAAACATTGCAGAATGTGAGACTGCCAGACGCTATTCAATTGGAAATAATGTGAGAATGTAATAATAATGCCCGACGATTGAAGTGCAATGAAAAGGAAGACATTTGAGTGCAAGCTTCATTGTGAAGGTTGTCAAAGGATAACATGGTTGTGTGCTATTTTTCCCCCAAGTTAAATTCTTGTGAATGTTTTAGTGATCACTTGCGAATTTAGTCTGAAAATGTCATTGATCTTTTTCTAGTATCTCTTAAAGTGTTTTTTCGCTAAAAAAAAGGTAACTTCTATTGCTTTGTATATATTTGGTAATAACTACTTCCGAACAAATAAAAAAAATTCTGTTTTACAATATTTATCATATTAACTTTTACTGCGCACCGTTTGTGGTTTGTATTTATAAAATTTTGAAAGCTGTGAGTATGAAAAAATCAAATATCTAGGATAGCGTAAATTTTTTATAATTTTTGTTATCTATTATCTGCTATATATTATCTATTATATATCATCTATTTATCTATTGGCTATATTCTATTAATTATCTATTGTCTAAAAAGTTATCTAAAATTTAATATTTCTGTAATATTAATTAAAAACTAGACAAAAGCATTAACTTTAGCTGCATCAAAGCTTTAATATCCTTCACAAGTGCATTTATTATAACATAAAAAGGTATAAAAATATCTTTACTTTGATAGTGATGCTTCTGCTTATATGGCAGCTATATGCTGTAATGATTTGATCTGAACAATTTATTCGAATATTGTAACGTTGGCTTGCACAAGAATCCAAGCCAAATTTCGTCATGATATCTTTCAAATAAAAAAGTTTAACATATAAGAAATTGAGTTTGATTGGGATCTTTCTTTTAAAGCATGGCGTATACTTAACAATTATAATTTATAGTTGTGACAAAAAAAATTTTCCAATATCTGGAATAAACCGCTCCACTTCTACTCACACACTCACTCAGATTCACTCATTTTAAAAATAGAATAAACCAACGGGCATATAATTAGAGACACTTAAGAAATGCTGTATATGCTACACAAAATTACTAATATAGCAGGGATAAACAAGCATAGTAATGGAACGTTTTTCTTATATAAAAAGTTAGAGAAAAAGGAAGTTTAAGTGTACGGAGAATTATATAAAAGTTTAATAAGTATGGAATACAAAAGAGAGTAGAAAACACATTAGTCAACACTTAGACACTCTACAACAGTTATATAAAGAAATATAGATAGATATACTCATATACGAGCATACTATGCTAGCAAACACGTAGAGCTAGTTCTAAAATTTTAATGTTTACACATTTTTTCCATGAATAAGATGTAAATTATAGCGAATTAATACAGTACTCCACAAAATTTTTTTTTCTCTTAATTTTATCTACACGATTTTCTACAAGATTTTTGTTTAAATAATTGTATATGTGTGAGTATGTAAGTGAAAATTTTCTACATACAAATATTTATAAGTGTTTGTATCTTCTTCTTCTTCTTCTCCTCATAAAACCATTCGCATTGTCAGAAAGCATTCCATTGTAGGTGTATGTGTGTGGGTGTGTGTGTGCGCGTTTTTGAGATGCTTACTAAATGAAATCTAAATTATTTATAATGCCATTTTATTTACATAGCAATCGAGCAGTATTGTATTACATAGGCGTTTTCTATTTTGTTTATTGTACATTCCTTTAAAATTGTATATATATTACATAGAAGTGTTGGCGGTAATTAGAGAAAGTGATTTTCTATACTAATTAGATTTGCAATATTATCTACGTTTTGCTTTTTCATATATGTAGTTCATTCATTTGTTATAAAGCTACACTTTAGCATTCACAATGGCACGTACTCGAGACATAAGCGCTAGTATTCATTTTCAAATCTTAAACTTTAGTATGAAATGCATTCGCTCACATTAGCAGTAAACATAACTCGTGCCAGCTGGGGATATATTTTATTTTATTATTCTCTTTTTTATTAATTACAAATCACAATCACAAAATTTTAGTTTAATAAAATAATGCAAATAAATTGAAATAAATTATGGGAGAGTAAGAAATTATAGCAAAACAAGGCATTAGTTTTGAAAATATGCAAACAACCACAAATTTATAAAATAAATTTTTACAAGTGCTATAATGTTTATTAGCAAAATAATAAAATAATATATAATGAATTTAAAAATTCGGAAAAAATGAATGAAAAAAAATTGTCGTGTTGCTAACAATGTTTCAAGATTTTTTGTGAAATTCATTTGTATGTATGTTTGGGATGCCCATGAGTTTTAAGTGAGTTAACGGCATTAATATGGATTTGTATGTAAATATAATTGGTTTTGGATTACTTATTTTAATAAGAATAACCTCTAAGTTACACTACCATAAATACATGGTTAGATTGGGTATGAAAAGTTAATTACATGATATCGAACGAAAATGGGAGAAGCTACACGATTTTACGAACCCGCAATCACCAAGTCTACTCAGATGTCTTAAAAAATTGCATTCCGTAAGCACTTATCCTCTAACAAAGATTAAAAATTAATACCAAAGTTCGTCATAAATTAAGGTATCAAATTTGGTAGTATTTTTTGACAAAGCATAAAACCTTTGAAAGCCTAATATTTATGGTTATATGATCGCGAACAATCTTACATCATAATACCACCGGTTTAAAATGCATAACTAAGGATCGAAACAGTGGAAATTATCTTCAATAAATAATTAATGCATAAATTTCGAAACTGGCAGAAGAAGTAGAGCGAATCAAGCAAAATATCATATACTATTCGCAAGAAACGCTCGGAAAAGGTTAGAAATATGACAAGAAGAAGGAATGAAAATTTAGAATTGATTTTCAATCTAATTTTTCGAAATGGAATGATGTTGTTGTACTCAATTTAGCACCAAGTAGCTCCTTTCTGTTCGAATGTACATATTACAACATCGATTTAGAATAGTTTTAGTAGAGAACAGTGGCGAGAAAATTAGTTCGTTCTTTATTCGAAAATTGTTATCGTATCGATTAGATTATTTTAATTGATTGATGAAAAAATTAACTTTAGTTTCTGAATACCGAAATGGTTTTTACGTGGTTTTATCGCTCAATTTTCTAACTTTTTTCTAGAATAAAGTAGAAAAAGTAATTGAGATTATGCTTAACTAAATATGTATGCTTTTAAGTAACCTTTTTAATAAGTCAAGCTTGAAGCTACTTTCTATTAAACCATTAAATATAGAATTAGACGTAGCTCACCTTCGTTTGAATAAAGTCTACGAAGCAGCTAAACTTCTGAGTAGGTGTATATCAGTATCTTGACTAAAATGTAAAAATCTTAAAATTGTTTGTTGTCTATTTAATTAAGCCTAATTAAGTTCTATATAACTGCTAAATTGAGCTATATAAAAGCTTTCGCACTTACTATACAGGAGTTTGAAGTCAATAATGCTTGTTATATAACTTTGTAATACTGAACAGCTAAACATCTTGCAAATTTGTGAAGATTGCCAATTTATCAAGATTTTCTATTTTGTGTCGTAACCAAAAAGCGCTTTTCTTTTTAACTTGTTAAGATGTCAAATGCTCATGTGTGGGTGAAAAGCTCTGCGTTTTGTTGCTTTATGTTTTATCAAGATTAGCACAAAATAACAAAAAGCCCTTTACCTGATAAAAAATTTGATAAATTGCCAATTTTTATTAAATTAGGCAAGTGCACAAAATACAAGTAGATATTATAGCTAAAACAAAGCTGAGTCTAAAGGACTACTTGCAAATTTCAAGTATTAAATTTGTATTTGCTTTAACTTGAGCCTAGAATTTCAATTTTAATTACACTGTAGGTACTAAGCCTAATTGAAGTGAAAGTTGAATAAAGTGAAATGTAGGAATTTCTATGGATTATTATGCAATACTTGTTATAATAAGTTCAATAATTAACTTTCGGTTAAATACATTTCAACAACTTTTATAGTCAAGCTTTTTGGCAATTGAATTTTTTTGCGCTTTATAAATATGTTACGGAAGCTTCGTAATGTCTTAATAGTGATATATACAAGATGAGTATATAAAAAATATTATAAATATATTTCAATGTGGCGATAAAGTTTAACTCAGTATTAAATAAACAAGTGAGTGAAAGGAACATGAGGCATTACAAGATGAGCACGAGATTCATTATAAACAAGGGGCGTTAAGACAATTATAGCTTAAAATATCTCATATAGTTTCGAATTAAATGAAAATAGTTTTTTTTAAATAATAAAAATTAAGCATATTTTGAAACACTATAAGCAGGTAAACAATATAATAAAAATAACGATAACTTATAGTTGATTATTGTTTTAAGTTCTGCTTTAATATATATATATTTTACAGGGCTTTCGGTTTTTACATATGCAGCTATATACAATCGAGTTAAAGTATAAATATTTTATATGTAATTAATTTATTCAAATATACGTTTATCACTACAACTATTTAAATGCGTATTTAGGTTGCGGGGTATATGTTTAATATAAAATTTTTACTGTTCAAATGCATTTACCGTTTAGCATTACAGCTGTAAATGGTAGGTGTCCATGCTGCAACGTGGTATGCGTCCTTGCTAAGCGCAGCTGTTTTTGACAGTTGATTGTTGTCGCTAGCTGAGCGTGTGGGAGAGAAATGTATTTTTCGAGCGCAAATCAATTGCAAATGAGCCAAGACAGTTGCTTTTTTTGAAGTTTAATAGAGACTTTATTGTTGGATTTTCACTGCATGTAACACACGTTGAGTTTAATGTTTTATGTACACATTTTTTTCTTTTCAAATTTCTTTAAGTCAAATTTTCTGCTTAATAGACTAAGCAACTTAGTAAAGATTATTCACAAGTTTTACACAGTACTTAGTTTGTTGTGATGTAGATAAATATAAATTCAGACATATATAATATAAATATCTAGAATATATATATGTATATATGTTTGTGTATTTGTAAATAATTTAGGACATTTTTTGATATAGCACATATGATATAAATGTGTATATAACATAGATTGCATTTATGCATTTTTTATACTTTCCGCATTAAATATTCCTATCGAAAGTTAATTTAGCAACTTTAATTTAATATGTTGTTTCAAATATAGTTTCCTTTTATGCCTAAGTGGTAGGGCATGTATTTAGTAGTAACTGAGAAAATTCATTTTCTTCGTAGAGGTTTTCAGCACATTTTATAATATTTTTTGTAGAATATTTGCCTCAAAATATTTTTAAAATTATTTTTATTTTTTATTATCTTTAATAGTTTATTTAGATTTTTCATATACATATATTTTTTATAAATTTCATAAATTACTTGCTTTGTGTATACTGAATATGTATGTTTGTTGAATAACCGTTACGCGTGATTTGTATGCAGTTATCTGCGATTTAGACAATATGTTAATACTTCTCACAGTTGAGTGTTTGTGTGTGTGTGTATTTGTAGTATGTAGTTTTTCGTTAGATAATTTATTTATAATTATTATTTTTTTCTTAAACAAGATTAAAGCATTAACTTAACATCATTTAGAGCCTCTTACTTGCTATGCATGTACGCATGTATGTGCACGTGTTTGTGTATAATCTTCTTCAGTGACTTAGCAGCTACTTGTAATTATTTCTGTTTTTTATTTAATAAATGTGAACAAAAATAATTGAAATTATAGAGAATCAAAATTGAAAATATATTTTTTTTTTATTTTTACACTAATTTTTGTTTTGTATTTATAATTTTTATCACCCAACTGACAGGAGTTATGCGCGGTGGGATGTATAAATGGGCGCATTTGGCGATCAGTGTGATTGAGATTCATGCACACGGGTTTAACAATTGAGTATTAACTAGCGAGTAAATTTTGCTTAGTTAAAATATTATTTATTATAAATTTTTTAATATATATGTATTTTTTTCAATTACCCACACTTTTCCATATGTTAGCTCGCCAACCACATTTTTATATACTTTTAAATATAACTTTTATTTCGTTCCTGCACATTTATGCCATTTAACAATTACTTTGCTTTAAAATATGTGTAATTTAGAAGTAATCAATATATATTTAATAATTGTTTTTCATAAGCGCTCTTTCCTATATATTTAAAAAAGAATTTAGATAAGCTGAGACATATTCCTATCACGCCCATTTGTAAACTGGGCGTTTAGTTTTAAAGCATCATTAATTTTAAGAGTTGCCACATCTATAACATACATATTATGCTCACACTTTGTAAGCATTAAATATTATTTTTAATTTTTCTTTATGTAATACTATAAGTTTATTTAAATATCTTATTGTTCTTTTTCGAAGACAGCGAAATCATGCATAACTTATGCAATAAGACAGCTTAAAATCGTCACCAAGGTTCAAAATATTGTAGGTGAGGGTATTCACAGGGCTCAGCCGTGCCACTTATCGTGCTATTTTTATAATTGAAATGTTTGAACATTTTGTTATTATTTCGCAATTTTTTTCCTGCTAAACCCCTCATACTTTGTAGCTCCGGTAATAATAAGACTCGTAAAACGGTAAATTTATAAGAGTTATCGATAAAATTTATATAAATATTTAGCTTAGAACTAGCTTACATAGATACCTCACCGGTGAAAGTTTCTTATTGGCCAACTAGTTGGACTTTGCTCATGCACTACTTCAAGAAGATTATTGCAAATAAATAATATGGAGTTATACTATTCTGAAGTCATAGCAGTAAAAATGTTAAAGAAACTAATACTAGCTAAATGTATCGCTGTTTTAACTCGCTGTCAGCAATGTTGACTTTAACGTCTGATCATTTTTGAATGTTGTAATATAAATAAAAATCTATTTTCTTATAATTATTAAGAAGTTTTAAAAAAAAATTTTCTATATGTCATCCATAAGTTAGAGCGTCAGGTGTTACGTTTCTTGAGGCTAACATATGTAAAATATTTTACTTTTTCCCATCCTTTTGAAATTCGAAATAGTGGAACTATGTTTTTAGTTAGACATAATTCAAACAAATTGTAGGTATATAACTGATTTAAGTATATGTATATACATTTCTCATTTAGTTATTTGAGCGAACTTCAAGTCATCACTAACTGTCAACACTAAAATTTGCCCTCTCGTCGCTAATGCCATGATCGATGATAAAGGGAGAGCTGAGAGTACTCTACGTCATCTCTGTGTAAACGCATATACATACATAATACTATCTTATAGTCTGCTTTCCATTGGCTCAGAATGTAATTCTCTTTCCACTACAAACATGTTTTCTGCCTCGATAATTTCTCTGTATAAACTCGACCTTATTAAGAAGCCCTTTTTCCACTTTATTTGATCTTTTTTTAAGAAATTATTTCAGCTAATACTTGATTTTAATATCCAAATGGTTTATATCTAAGCATATATGAGTAGTATTCGCTGAATTTGCTCTAAAACTGGTTTTACACACGAGAACTTATCTCCTTCTTTTTTGGCAAATTCTCTTTTGGTATCGCCCATTGCATTCACACGAGCGACACGAGCCTAGCAATTCGAATTTTACATTCCCTTTCACATCACATTCTCAAATTCTTATACGGTTCTAGTACGCGGTACACAAACATATTTTTGCTTAGCTAATTATTATCTTTATTTACGCTTTTCTAAAATGTTTTTTTTTTATATTTTGCATATTCGCATATTGCATACACAAAATAGATAATAAAATTAAAATTTCCGAACATATTGTTACTATACGTTTGAAACCGATCGCAATTGCAACTATGGAAAAAATGTCAAAATTAAAAAGAATGCCTAATTGTAAAGCAGTAGAATGTTTCGAAGAAGAACGCAAAGCGTGTCGCCTGAGCACGAGCGGCACGGTCGCTTCGCCATCCTCTCGCTTAAAAAAACCAGTCTGGTCGACAAAAGTCTACGTGTGTGAACTCAGTCTAAGTTAAAAAACTCTCTTATTTCTTTTTCTATACTTGTTTTAAACAGTTTCAGTGACTAAGTCGGCTATTCTTTTGGAACCTACTCAAATCGCATACGTTTTTGTGGAAGTAAAACAATTATCTGAGAGAACATAGCTTCAATCACTGTACGTAACTGAGTGTTAAAATTTTTGCATTCGAAACTTATTTCGTAGCGGACGAATCGAATTTCTCACACTATGTAAACTAGTCCTCAATTAATACAAAATATTTCTCTTTATATAAATTGATTAGAATTTAGTTTGACCGTTTGAGCATTTTTCTTTTTTTTTACCACCGCAACATGTGGCACAGATTATATAATAAAGTGGTTCTCTCTCAATATATGTACGTATGTAAGAGTATTTTATATTCTTTTAAAATTTTCAACATTTTCAATTTACTAGTTTTAAAATTTTCGAATAACAATTTTAAAGCATTTGTTTTTGAGTTTTGTAGCATTTTTGAGTGAGTTTTGTAAGTTTCTTTTGTTTTTCATTCCGCTTAAAATTCTATTGTTGGTGCTTTGTTCTTACACTGAGAGCAATTGGCTTGCTCTTCGAAAAAACGATATTTTACAAAAACAATTATAATAACAAATCAAATACAGTTAGTTACACCAATGCATGTTGAAGTTATATTAAACAATTTGGGTAAGCGAAAAAAGCGAAAAGGTGCTTGAGCACAAAAAAGTGAATCAAAAATTAAATGAAGTTGGTAGAAGTATATTGCTGACACTGGCAATTATTTGCTGAAATCTCCAACAATTCTTCTTAGCACTATGCAAATCTATCTTAAGTCTTTATAAAGAACTTGACTCTTTTGCTTTTTTTGAGGTCGTAATCACCGGAAATATGGCGAGCCTGCACAGCTTTAGAAGTTTTAGGAAATCGTTTGTTCCTTTGTGCTGTTGACTTTTGTTAAAATAAAGATGTTTTCAGGAATATTTTACAATATTGTGGCTTGAAAAAGCTGTGGCTATTATCTTAGTATAGAGCAAAAGCTCTTTTCATAACCAGAACTTAACACTTTTTCCTTTCAGTTTTACGAAACTTTTCAATAAGAAAATATTGAGAAATATTTTATTTCGGTACTGACTGGTTGTATATTCCAAATGGTTATTTCAATATTCAAAGCAACTATAACGAAGATATTATGTGAATAACAAGTTCTTAACGATGAAATTTGGTTTCAGCGTGATCCAAGGAAATCGCATCTCAATCTTCTCAACGTTCAAGAGAAGCAAAACTCGAGTTCACTTGATCTCTACAATTAGTGCGTTGTTGTTGCTTCACCTAACTTGTTCAGAAGCGTTATTATTAAAGTCTGATAATCGTTGATACGATTCGAGTAACAAAGAGATGTTGAACCAACCTTCGGTTTTATAACTCAGAATAACTTTTCTGGTTGGGTATTTAGGGTTGTTGTTGCCAAGCTGTTTCTAACACAATCAACAACAACGAAAACGTAGTAACGACAGTGTTGCCAATAACAGCAATATTTAAAAAAATTCAAACATTTTCAGAAGTAAGTATTTTGAAAGTTATAAAAAATATTTAATTTGCGGATATAAATATCAATAAGTATGTTACATATATGTAATTAATGAATTAAGCACCAAGTATATTTCTATTTTTATTAAAGAATATATATTTTTTATGCAAAATTAGATGTCGTTAAAATCGCTGTTTTTCAAGCAGAAAAAAAATCAATATGGCAACCACGAACGAGCGATTTATTTGTAACGTGTTTACGTAGGTACATACTTATGTATATACAGTTACATACAGTTTCATTGTACGTGCATGTTTTTTGTCTAAATACATATTTATTTTTTAATTAAACAGCTACTTAAATGTAAGAGTATGCAGTAATTCAACATTTCAATTACTAAACATAATTAACTGTAACAATTTAAGTACTGTACTTTACTTTATGGCTAGATAATTGAATAACGTAAATATATGTACATATGTGTGTATATATGTATGTATATGCAAATTACTGATTTTTAACTACACAACATCAAATATTTAAATATTTTTTATTTTGCAATTTATTTCAAAGAAAATTATGTTGGAAGTAATGGATAGATGAGAATGAAATGAAAATTTAGTTCAGAAGTTATTATTGTATTTGGAAGTTGTTCGAGTAATTTTACGAAAAAATTGTAACAAACTGATGGGCAGTTTAAGGTTGCCAGAAAAAATATTAACGAGCTTAACGCGAACAGGTAGGTTAGAAACGAAAAAAATACAAAGAAAATGCAAACAGCAATAACTTCAGTAATTGAGTGGAAAAACGACAGTCATAGTTTCTCTCCCGAAAATAGTAGTAGGAAATTATAAAAGCGTTTTTGTTTTTGGTTTTGGTTTTGGTTTTTTGCTACCAAAAGTAATATCACTTACATTTATTTAATATGTAGTTATTCTTTTTCTTTCTTTTTCACACAATTCATAATTATTATTATGTTTTTATAGTTATTATTTATTATTTCTTTTTTTTTTATTGTATTATATTTTTTTTCGGTGTATGTTTTCGTTTTGTATGTAGGTTTTTTATTATGTGTGAGTGTGTTGTTGGCCATTTAGCATTAAGTTTATTTAAAAAATATATAAAAGTATAAAAAGATAGCATTATAGAGTTTGGAAATGACTTTAGCTACGCACAGTTATTCAAAGAAATACTTGTTTGGCAATTTTGTTTATATTAAAAATACAAATTCTGTAAGTAAAGCTACAATTTTGTTTTCAGAAATTAAAAGTACTAAGACATTTTTTGAACTAAATTAATTTTTTCAATAAGCACTACCAACGGAAATCAGAGTTATCAATTGTATTACACATTTAAAAAGACTAACTATTTAAAAATTTTAAATATTACAAAAAAAAAAAAAAATTAAAAATACTAAGAAAGAAAATAAAAAGATAATAATGAAAATACTAATAAAATAAGAAAAGTTTATAAACTAAAATAAATCGTTTTTTTGTAATTAACTGTTATATAAATTACTTTCGACGTGATTTAGAATTATAACATTTAAAAACCCACAATAAATTTTCAAATATTGTCTATTGCGTTAAAAAAATTAAGGATATTTAATATAAAATTAACTAAATAAAATTATTTTAATATAAATTCTCTACTTAGAGAGAAGTATTACTAAAGTAATTTCGTTTTTGAATCGAACGTAACTAACACGCTTCTTTGCACTCGGCTATATTGTCATTTAGGAGTAAGAGTGCTTTGCTTGCTAATTGAAAACACAAAGCTTGGATGTAGTTATATTTTTAATAAGAAAGCTGTACGGAGAGCATTTCATACCAGCTGAGTTTAAACAGAGCTTACTTACACTGTCCCTAGTTTTAAGTCATTCCACTCATACGGTAGAGGTAGTCAAAGCTGTTTCACACCAAATTTTTGTCATTTGATCTTTTACCGTAACTTTGATAGCTCAGAATAAGCTTGCCTTGAATAATTTTAATGAAAGTGTTTAAGGAGTATTTTTTAAATTACAATGTTATGCTTCTATCATAGTTGACAACTCAATGCCAATTAAGGTGAAATTTTTCAATTGCATTAACACTCAACCTGCTAAAAAAATATACATTTTTATCGTCTTTAGACGTTTTTGTGGTTTTACGATTTACAACCCTATTGTCGGCAATCACACAAAAAACTTTTATAAGCAAATGTCATAGCAGCAGTTATTTTTTCAAAAATTTGTTTACAAAATTAATGTAACTTTTAATAAATGATTTTGTTTAAATTAAGAAAACCCATCCTCTCTGAGTGTGTGCTACTTTAACGGAGTCGACTGTTCGCGACACTTGGCTGTAACATTTTTGTCGTTGTTTTATAAATTAATGGCAATACTCATCATTATTTATTCACAATTACGCATAACTGAACTTAATCGTTTCGTTTTATTTTTTTTTTCAAAATCATCATATGACAAATCTTTGTATTTTAGGCTGGCAACATCAATATATTTTTAACCGAAATTAGTTCAATTTTAATACAACTGAGTCGAGTTGTAACCCATAATAGCCGAATAAACCTTTTTCCCAACATTTTTTAGGACTTTTTCGCAGAGGATAAAATCATGCATAAAAATTTAAAAAATGTATTGAGAGTTTTAAATATGTTCTCATAAGATGCGAAGCATAACATGACTCTTTTCTTTATTAGTAATGTCAGAAACTAGGTTGATTTAACATTTCATTTCAAAATATGAAGTTCTGTTTATATGGTTTCAAGAAACTGCCATGAAGTTGTGTTAAATTACGGAAGGTTGGGTTGAAAGGTCAAACCAAAATGGAATCCACTTGGATAGGTGAGGACGCCAGTCTATTGTGATCCCTCCTAAGCTGTTGATTGAATTACCCTAAAATTACCCCTTTGATAGCTTTTGAGATATGACTGTCGTGATGTTTCAACCTCAGTCTTGCAAAAGCTGCTGAATGGAGCGAAAAGTACCTAGATGCTTTCACCTCAACTTCTTTCATACAACTTTGACTTTATTAGGTTCCGATAAGATTTTCAGCCTTAAGGCGGTCAGATACGCTTATGAGATAATGACCAGTTAGAACTTATACGATTGCGGCAAGATGGATCAGTGAATCTGCTACAGCACTAGAATGCAAGAGAACAACTTATATCCAACTTTGCAGTTTACAGCGATTCCGGTATGATTAGGCGTCTAAATGAATCTGATAATAAAGAAGCTTGATGCTATCGTTAGTGAGGACCGATACTCCTTGACTAACTTTGAGCGCACAGTGAGCGAACTCAAAGCTAGTATTGCTGCTTCGATATCGGGGTGTATGCTCGCCTCAATGAAAGAGGCTGCACTTAGGAGTAGAACATCCACTGCCACCTTAATGGCAGCAATCTCTGCTTGAAAAACCGAAAGTTCGTAGAGTTTCGAAATTACTTTCTTGAAAAATATTAACTTTATTTATAAACCATAACAAAAACGAAAAAAATACGGTTTTAAGTTTCATAAGTAGCTTGTAAAGAAAGCTTTAAAAAGTATGGTAAATAAAAATGTATTATAAAAATTAAAATGTATCTAAAAAGCGAACCATTAAATAGCTTGCTGCAAGTGCGCTAAGTTATTTATAAGTAGT
Organism: Bactrocera oleae; assembly: GCF_042242935.1. NCBI lineage: Eukaryota > Metazoa > Arthropoda > Insecta > Diptera > Tephritidae > Bactrocera > Bactrocera oleae. Next base: position 49,699,223 of record NC_091540.1, on the reverse strand, counting down.
GTATGATATAGCTTGTTTATCTACGGCTACTGTCTCGGCTTACTTAGTACTTATAGTTGCCTAGAGCTTTTGTATCTTATGATTTTTAAGACTTTCTTTGTCGTTTTGGTTTTGATATACATATAAAACTGCAGACAATAAAGAAATTGTTGGCTTTCACTTTCGCAATAAGCATTTCTACTTGCTTTGCCTCAAATTGTTGGCAGATGTTTCACCGAAAAGACATATATACATGAAGTATATACCCTCTACACACACACACTTTCATTTCAGTTTGGCAAAGTATTCAAATGGAAAAGCCAACAAAAACAATTTCTCATAATATATGTAAATCTAAATTTTTCTTGAGTTGTTAGAGTTTTGTTGAGGATTTTATACCGGAGTTTTGGGTAATTTCCGTCTGGTCGGCGAGGCCGGTGATTTGTCTGTGGTTGTTTCAGGGTCTGTTGAGTTTTTGTGTTTTGTTGTTGGTATATTTTGGTGAGTTTGTGGAGAGCGAATAAATGAAAAATCAGATAAAATGACAAAATATTTGATATAAATGTGTAGAGATGTTAAAAGAACGGTTAATTTTAAAAAAGTAGAAAAGAAAAAAGAGAAAAAATCACATTACAATCATATAATTATCAGCAAAATCAATTACATTATTTGTGTGCTAGTTATTTCACCGTTGTTAAGTGAATTAATAACCAAAATTATTGTTGGCAATAAAATTGTTTCGAACATCTCGGACTTACCCGCGATTAAGCCCAGTCCTACAGGACCGTCACCTGAACGCCGCGGACCGCTTTGATTGCCGCTATTGCCCGGTGGTAGATTCTCATCGAATAGATCGCACATACGAAAGTCAGTGGCGTGCTCAACGAGCAATTCGACAATGTCACCAGTACGGTCCATTATAGCGCAGACCTCCTCGAAGCTACGATCAATCAGCGACATGCCATTCCACTCGAGTATCTGTAAAATAGTCAGAGAAATTATTTAGTTGAAACTTTTTTGTACTCTTGTTTTCCGACTTTCCACTTGAACCAACTTTGTGTGATATAACCTCTCGACTATGAAGAAATAACCAAGGCAGAAAAATTCCTATAGACACGTTTACCAGAAATAAAATTCACAAAAGTATACAGTGCACGCAATAATCTCTAGCCTTGATTACCTTTGAGACAATCCTCAATTTTCTAGCGAAGATCTATTTTCTTACCAAATATTAGTTATGTTAGCATTTCCTCAAAATATGAACTTCATTTCAATATTTTTTCTATGTTAGGCTAAGAAGTTTACTGAAACCAGGCGTGTCATGTGGAATGTCTTTTGGACGAATGGAATGGACTTTTCTGAACTGCTCGATTCTTTATCTTGTGACCTCTTCAACTTTGTGACGGATGTTATTCTAGGCAGAGCAGTTATTGATCGATCGGTCACGATATTATACCAATGTGTCCAGCCGCTGGCATATGCCGACGACATAGACATAATTGTGCATAGCAAGCATAATGTCTCCGAAACTTTTGTGGCTGTAAGGAAATTAGCCCAATGGGTCTAGTGGTTAATAAGGGTAAAACGAAATGTAAGTATTTTGGTTACCAGCAGGAATGTGAAGTAGAATGAGGAATGGGAATTATACATATTTTTGAAGCTGTCAAGGATTGCGTTTATTTTGGACCCGCTAAAAACAGCAACAATGATGTCAGGCGGCAGGTTCAGCAAAGGCATTAAGTATGTAGATCTCTCTCTCGACACACAAAATTAACACTCTAAAAATCGCGCTAGTGCCCGTGCTTCTCTTTAAGGCAGAAGCATGGACGATGTGAGGAACTATTGAGCTAGCGCTTCGAGCAGTGAAAAATTCCAAAATCTTTGGCTCTTTACGTGTTGGCGACGACTGCATCAGCTGTACAACGTCATTGTAATTATGAAGGGAATAAACATCGAGCGGCTGCACTGGTTCCTTCATGTTGTGAGGATGAATGATGAAACTCCAGTAAATAATATTTTCGGTGCGAAAGTCGGTGTCAAAAGACGTAGAGGTATGTTTTGTCTTCCTCAGGTGGAGTAACCAAGCCGAAGCTCAATAGTGTTGATAAGCATGTAGGATATCGGGTTCTATATGGGACAGGTTCGTTACAAAGTTCATTTTCCCACTAGGTATGTACTCGTAAAGGGACGTACGTGAAATCTGGTTATAATATCATGCCTATCAAGATACTAATCACTCTGTCATTGAGAATTTGAAAATTTAACTTTCACTTTCTCTTCCAAGGTCTAATGAGAATTCAACATAATGCATCCATATTTTTTTTTGTATCGATTTTATGGGTTTAAGTCTCATATTCGGATTCAAAGCAGAGTATAATTTGAATTCAAGTCCGTCGATAGTTTAAATTATATACTGTCATTGCGAGCTTAATCGCACCAAGATCTGGATTTTGGATATCTGAAATATATGTTGAAAAAACGAGTGTGCAAACGATATTTGGCTATAGTTCATTTAAGGCCTCCTTTCCCACTTCAGACATAAAACAGCTCAACGAGGTATTTTGAGCATAAAACAGCTAACTGATTAGGCTAGGAAGGCAAGTCGTTTAATTGCAATATACAGTTTAATTAATTTTTTTTGTCATGAAGAAACTATTGCTGAGTCATAAATGTAGCCACTGAACCGAAGATATTAAAATTATTTTCAAAACAGCATGAGAAGTCAAGACAGCATCTGTGTGCATGTTACGAAACGTGCTTCATAAAACGCCGAAATATTTATTTTTAAACCACCGTTATGTATAACAAATAAATTTTGCCTTCCCTCGAGATTTTAGTAATGATGAATGCGATTTTATAATAAGCTACAAGTGGCACATAAGTCGCAATGCAGCTTTATTACTATTATTATGAGCATTATGAATAAAGGATGCAAGGCGATGAGCTTCGGCGCACACAAGGACGACAACGCTTAGAAATTGAGTTAGTAAGAGCATTAAAGTTGCGCTCATAAAAAAATTATGGCTACTAAAAATCCACTACCAGAGCGGAAATCCTTCATGGGCTCACACACGCACGCTCTCCCTCCCACACAGCCACACAGGAAGCTTGTGGCAGCAAAGTGAAAAAAAAACGCATACAAAAGAAAACAAGAAAACTTTGAAAAATTCGTGGTATAAAAGCAGCTGCGCTTACGAAGAGCAAACGACATGCAAAAACTTTGACGTGAAACCGCTGTACCGCGAAAAGCGATAAAAAATGTACAAACCGACAAAGGAAAAAATCAAAAAGCACCGAATAATAAATTTCACAATATGCTTCGACAGCGCTTACCAATAGTGATGGCAGCACCGTGTAAATAACGGAAATAAATTGATTCGTAGCGATATTAAATTAACGATATCCATTGGCTGTCTATCTGTTGTGAAACAACGGTACAATCTCTCACATACAATAACAATTTTAGTCGCGCTGGTAAAATATATGATGTATGAAAATTCCAAGCACACCGTATAGGCTTGACACGAAAATAAGATTACCCACTCCTTTTAGCGCTCACTTAACACTGTCAAAGCGTTGACGATACTGATGGTGTTCATGATAAAAACAAGTTAAACGAATTACCTTATCGCCTTGCTGTAGCCCGTTCTTCTCAGCTGGTCCGCCTGGCACCGTCCACACAATGTAGGCGAAAAGTCGGCCATCCGCGCCAGTTTTACCGCCAACGACACGCATACCAAAGCCACGTGCTGCAAAGAAACGAAAGCGGAGAGACAACAGTGTAAGTTGCTTTTAGCAGGAATACTTTAAAAAAATTTACAATTTTTCGTTTGCAGCGTTTAAATGGATAAATGTTGCTTGTCAATTCAGCTGGTTAAATGGATGTTTTTAATTTTGATTAAATTTTCATAAATTAAATATATTAATAAAATAATAATTAAAATCTAATCAGCAGCTACAGTATAAATCTTAACACAATACTAAAATGCAAAAAATTTGGCATATAAGTTTCTTATATTCCTTAAAATGATATACACATTCAGTATAATCACGTCTAAACTAAGCATAGCTGATAACTGTCGACATCTTGAATATAAAACCCGAATTCCTGAGAGAATTATTTTCGAGTACGTGAGAGTTCTGCCGGTATTCAAAATATTCCGAAAATTAAGCTAGTTAACCGAAACAATTAACATCTATACTAAATTAAAGTAAAATAGTTTATATCTAAGACCTAAAATTTTAAATATTTATCTTAATTAATCAACCTGCGTGACGCAATTCACCATATTAATCATTTTAGTGCTATTACAGTGTACATAATGATTTTCATTAAGTTTAACTCCCGAATAACATAAAGCTTTTCAGAATATTCTGGTATGAAAACTTAACCAAAGGCATGAAATATTATAAATATTGGGTATCTGAAAGAAAAGTCAACTATAGGGGCACCAATATTTATATTAGGGTTATAGACGAGGGTCTCAGTCAAAGTTGCATTGCGGTCAAGAAACCTTTTTTACTTTACTTTATTAAAATGTCAAACATATTGACCGATATGCCTTTGCAATATAAAGTTATTCGAAAAATCGAAAATCATTATATCAGATATACTATAAGGACTAAGGATAATACTGATCCAACATAAGCCATTTTTAAAACCAGACAATACTACATTTTATCATGAAAACAAGCCAACTTTATTATATTGAAATATAATATATAGAGGCTCCAAACCTTTCCGCATTCGGCATCTGGTGGTTTTTGGAGACATAGTCTGACTTCGACCCTTTTTAGATGGAAGGTGCCACACATTTGAGCTACTTTTTGTGTGTTTTACTCTGATGAAGCTGGTGTAGTTTCAAATAGTTTCATATGGAACATAGGCATAATTATTGACTGCTTTCGTCCATATTTGAACTGTTTATAAATCGGAGACAATTTCTGCCGAGCTCAGGGTACCCAAAGCTAAGATAAGCTGCTAATTTGTCGGAACTGCCGATATCGCACCACTATAGCATATATGGTAGCTGCCATTCAAACTAAATGAACGAAATATAATTCTTGTATGAAACATTTTTTTTATTTGTGAAGGCTATTCTGCCTTCGGTACAACTGTGGTTAACGGTTTTTCTTGCTTTTTTGTTGCGCTGGACGCACTTTTTCTATATCCGTTTAGTTAAACATTTAACATTAAACCGCTTTCGACATTTAACTCGCACCTCATCAAGTCCGATAATTATTGCAATGATTAACTAACTAACGACTCGTCATTTGCCTCTGCTAATTGCCACATCTTCTTTTACCGAAATCATTTATTTGCGCCACAATGCCTGATTGCCTATAAAAAGGTTTATGTTTAAGTACTTGTGCAAGCTATTTCAATTTGTCCATTTCTTTTCGAGTTCTTTCTCACATTTGATCTTATTGCAATTTTTGCTTTTGTTTGACTTTTGTTGTTCGTGCTTTTTTCTTAGCTGTGTCTATAAAATACTCATTATCCGCTCGTCGTGGGTCGTTTACTTTTTATTGCACTTCACTTTCATTTTTCGCTGTGCTCTTTCTTCAATTACATTTATATGCTCACACTCATAGATATTTATTGGAATTTAACTCGTATTTTATTATATATTTTTTTTGTCATGTGCTCTTTTATTTCTCTTCTCGCTACCGTGTCAATATAGATTGCATTTGTATTTCAGTCGTTTTTGGCGAGAGCGAATTTCATTTCACATTTCGCTTTTTGTCAACTGGTGATAGAATCGATGTGAGTAATTTTTTTTTAAATAGAGAATTGACATGCAGTGAAGTTCGAATTTTACTCGTAGGTGTTTTATGATTGGCGATTTGAGAGTTACTTGCGCTGTACTAATGAATCGATATTATGAGGAAATTTTTATTTTAATATACTCGTATTATTTTTTGTAACATTTATTATTATGTGAATTCTCAATACAATCCGGTCTAACTAATTGGCTCGAATCTGTGAAAGGACTGCCAACACAGAAGCTATATACTAAATAATTTTCTGTCACTATAAAGACATACACAAGGGCGTTTTTACTACAAAACGATTATTATTTAGCAGCTGTTGATTTTTTGAGGACATAGAATGTTGTTATGAAAATAAAATAAATAAAATAGTCTTGTCTGCATATCAGAATCATATTGGCCAAAAAACCACATCTTGGCCGGATCCATGCCATTTGAGGTAGCGTAGTACTAGATGTCGTGGAAATTGTGTCATATTATAATATCCATTATTATGTTATGCCAATCTGACGACTTTCAAAACATCGGATAACCAAGAAGACTTGCTATGACGAATAAAATTAGGGCGTTTGAAATACTTTTATTACGACCATCGCAATGAAATTGTTGATGTTAGACTACTAATCAATTACTTGGGGTACATAAATACATGGTTTCCATACTCTCAGTGTATATATTCTCAATACTTTTGCAGATAATATTTTAAATCTTTATACAAAGTTCGAAGTTCGCCAAACTCGTCCCGTTTTGTATTTACGAATATTATCCATGCTTTATTTTTAATATTTAATGCAAAGCTGGTAGCAGAATATTCTTCATCTGAGGAATCCATGTCTTCTCTTTTCACTTGCCTAAGCATAAATAAAATTACCAGATTAAAAAGATAACATGTACGAGTATAATAGCAAAGTACGCGCGGAAATAAGCTCTCTCTGCGGAACGTAAAATTTATTAGCGCTGATCAAAATCAGTTTTCCGCTCGGATCAGCTTTCAGCGTCTACTTAGCAGACACTATTAGGTTATACAAACAACCGTTAGGTGAACAAAAGTATTATACTCTGTAGCTACATGTTGCATGAGTATAAGAAAGCATCAACTTGTAGCCCTTTCAAATCAACTAAGTTAACCATCACAGATGATTTCATTCTTCAATTTTGATATACTGTGGGGCACAAACTAAACGTCGAACATTACAAAAAAATAGATAGGATATAAGTAAGTACAATATATCGAACTGGGTACATACTGAAAATACTTAACTTTGAGATAGGACATCGGTCATAATCGCCAACTATAAGCTAGTAATATTGTCGTTTTCAGCTGAGAATTTTGAATCATGACCTAACAAAATATTCAAAGAAGGACCATCTAGAAGTGTGTGACTAAAAACAGTAATAGTTGCTATTTGGAATAAGAAGGCCTCATTAGGGTTTCGAATCGAAATTATTTACCTCAGTATGTGATTTTAAGCCCAATACGTTATTAGTTCGTATATTGATCGAAATATATAGGAAAATTTGATTATCTTTCGTTGGTTGCAACGAAATTCGAGATCACAAGTGACTACTTTTATTCTATTCTATAAATCCACTTAAATACCTGTTGGGGTTTACATCATTTGGGGTTTCTTATCGTTCTCTCTTGCAGTCTAGTTTCGCTTAGAGTTACGCCGTAATGGCAAAACCGCTTAATGATTTCAAAATCTAAAAGCCTTATTAGAAATCTGTTAGGAAATAAAACTTGTGGAATCCTCACTCCAAAAAAAAATATACCATTTGAACTATTTTAAGTTATACTTTTCTTGCTTAACTGAGCAATATATTATATGTCAGTCCAAGTAGAAAGTCAGAACCAAGTTGAGAGCAATTGCGAATATATTTGTGAATTCTGAACATAAAAAATGCCCCAACTCAATTAGTAATCTTATAACAATGAGAAATCAGTTTTGTAACTTAACTAAATGAAATTAATTAATTTTAATCATTTCCAAGCTTCGCATTTGGCTTTTGCGTGGATCAGGGGGCAAACAGAACTGGGAAGACTTGCAATTATTTGCAAGAATATGGTAATCTTTTGTGGCTTCAACGTGACAGGGGTAAGGTTTAGTGACTTTGCACGAAAAGTGAAAGTTCCACACTAAGTCGTGAACAAACACAGAAGAACAAGAAAAGAAGAGCAATTGCACTTGCACAAATACTCAACTCGATTTCAAAGCATGCTAGAAAGTGACTACTAAAACAATGGGAAACAACAAAAGCAGCGAAAAGAATTACAATGGAAACGAAGCGGCTCAGGTGAGAGGAAGCATTCACGAGGGGTTGCAGCGAGCAACTTTCGAGCAGCGGATTTCCGTTGTGTCCTCAAGCGAGACTAGCGCGCTGCACACTTCACAGCATCTCAGGACTTCACGACGCAAGGCGTTCCCCAGGCGCGTCTCTAATATGCAACTCGAGGGCGAGGTGCGTACAAGCGCTTAGCGCTGTCGCTCAAGTAAATGCATAAGCCGTGAGCTTAGATGCCTCCAGCGGGAGCGGGAGAGAAAATGAAAGACAAGGGAGGAATACTTTTCCATGGCGAAAACTTGCGCATTTTAAGTTTGTTAAAGCGACAGAAGTTTTGTGAGAAATGCGTAGGAAATATTTCGCAATGCAATTACGAATGGCAAGGGCAGTCAGGGCTTTAAAGTTTTGCCATACTTCTGTTTCTGCTGTGCAGCCATAATGTATTTGTAAAGTTGCTAACTGCGCATCACTCGTTCCTCGCTACCTGTGCTACTCGTTTAGTGAAAAATAAATTGTTAAACGGTTTTTATTTTGCTCAATGGCAGGTGACAGCGTTGTTGTTTACAAAATCTTAGAAAGGGAAATAATAAAAGAAGTTTCGTGTAGAAAGGAATGCACGTTCGAACGAGATATCTTCTGATTATTTCTGCAAAAATATACTTTACAATCAATTAATACATATAGATCTTGTGGAAGGTCTTTAATCGTGGTCGCTGAGCTTTAAAGAACTTTAACTGACAATACTTCGAACTTGGTGAAACTTTTTCGAAAAAACAGGTAAAACAGATATTGGCTCGCTTCCAAAATAACAATTGAGTTTAAGCAATTCTTTTACAGTTCCGGTTAGAATGTCTTTGAAGTTTTGTAAAAGCCGTTATTTACGGCACCAAGAATTTCTTTACACTTTTCAATGAATAGGCGACCGAAAAACCCTTATGTCATAACTCTGTACAACATATTCAGGCCTTTTGACTCTCAGCATTCACTCAGCTCAAGAGAATAGTAGCTGAATAAAACGTTGAATTAAGAAATGCATGGAAAGTTAGATAAGCAGTTGCCACCTTAGTTGCGCTTGAAGTTTTGAGAAATTTGAGATTTGCAGAACTCTTCTGTGGTTAGGGGTGCCCAAAAAAAAAATCTTATGTTTTTACTCCACATTCGACTCTTCAGACTTTTTGGTTGCCCGCATTTATTCAGCTTAAAAGAACAGTAGCTAAGTATAGTGCGGAATACCCAAACACATTGAAGTTTTGATATGGAAATTCAATCTTCGTTATTCTTGATTGATGTGCTTGTAACATTCTACTCAAATCTTTTAATTTTAAACTGTTAGCTTAGAAGTTTTACAAGGTATTCGGTATTAAGGCATAGTAGTGAATAAATTTGCGCTAATATATCATCCGCCACGAGAAAATTATGTTGAAACAGTCATGGGTATTTTAAAAGTAATATATGTATATATATATATCAGATTAATCAAATATTTAAACTTTATCTAACCTAAGATTCAAAGTCAAGTCCACCGCTTTGAAAATAAAACTAGTAATTGAAATATTTTATATTCCTGAAAAGGTTCAAGAATGAAATGAGAAATTTATAACTTTTGAGAGTCGATTTATTAAGCAACTTGACGAAGTAACTCGTCTACATTTGGGATCTAGTTTGTAATTTACACTGGAGTAAATAGATTTAGGTAACCAGTGAGCCACCTCTGAAGAAAACATTACGAAAGTCGACGCTTCAGTCTCGGCATCCCAAAAGACAGGTTATATTCCGCTTGAAATAATAGATATGAGAAAACTGTCGTCGCTATGGATGCCGTGAAATATAGATCCGCCGGTACAAAGAGGCCAAGGAACTGTCGAAACAGTGAATATTTTGAACATTTGAAGAAATAGTGCTGACCACAGTTTTCTATTATTTTCAAGGGGTGGTCAACATCGACTGGCTGGAAAGGTGCAAAGCAGACTGGCCACGGTCAAATTGGTCGAATTGCATAGGGTACGAACTGCTCCTCCATCCATGATATTTTATAAATATGCTGTGCAAAAATTTGGGTCGAATAAGCATCGTTTGATAATCACTGAGTGCTTAAGTAATCTTTCAGTTTTTAATTTACTATTAAAAAAATCAAAAATTCCATAATACATTATAGCTTACATATATAGGTATACTTGTAAAACACATCAAACCGAGAAGAGGCTGCTTTGCCATTACTGGCGGGTACATAAGTATTAAAACTATTTTAGCTTCTGTTTGCTTTCGCATTAATATTTTGCTGATTTTCACTTTCTGTTTGCTTTTTCCTTAAGCTTCAGATTTTGATGCCTGCAAATTGTTAAAACGGCTTGCTGTTGTTGTGGCACAGGCATGGCGCTGGCATCCAATTAGGCTTATGAAAACTTTATAGAAACATCGTCTTCCTATTTCCGCCATATTTTGTTTCCTGTAGTTGCTGTTTAACGGCATTGAAGTTAGCTGTCACTCGTCGGCTGACGACTGACGACTGAGAGCCGTTGCTTGTTGCCTGCTGCCTGTTGCATGTCACCGTGGCACTTGTTAGCGCTATCACACCCGCATTCCTGCTGCTATTGTAATGTTCGCTGGCATCCATGAGTTTCCTGCCAGTTGTTCATCACGCGTTGAACAAAGTGAAAAGTGGCACAAACGAACACACAAATCTTCATATTTAGTATATAGTAAATTATTTGGTCGCGGTATATATTTATTGTTTACTTCAGTTGCATCGAAGCTATAATATTCTTCACACGTATATTTTTTGTGGCATAAAAGAGTATGAAAAGATCTTGATATTGAGCATTCAGTTTGTATGGCAGTTATATGCTATAGTTGTCTGATAAGTTGTCGTAAGAAAAGGACGCGTACAAAATTTCAGATCGATATCTCAAAAACTAGGGCACCAGTTCGCATATATACAGACGGCCAGCCGGACAGCCGCACATGGCTAAATTAACTTAACTCGTTACGCTGATCATTTATATACATATATACTTCCCTGACGTTTCTTTTTGGGTGTTACAAACATCATGGCAAACTTAATATAGCTTGTTCAGAGTATAAAAAATATGGAAATATTTATGGACTCGAATTTTATTATCAGCCCAATTTTTGCTAAAATATATGAACCCCGTAAATTATTGAACTGACCCGACCACTAGGTTTGATATTTCACAATCATTTCTGAGCTGAAAAGTCTTTGCCTTAACAATTAATGAGAATATGGATTTTCTCTTCGACCTACATATTTGCATTTGTCGTGTGTGTTTTTCTTCTCACCAGGAAACATTATTATATTCAAAATTGAAATTCTCTTTTGTTGATTGTAAATAAAATTAGCAAATCGCTTTAAAATAAATAATTTGAAAACAAAATAAATTGAGATTAAATTTTGACATTGTTATAGTTAAGGGACACAACTGGTGTAAAATTTCCAAAATAATTTTTTTTTATATTTACCATATATTTCGTAGTCTATACTTTTAAAAATTACATTAAAAAAATATATAGAAAGATTTACAAATTTTTTTGTATATATTACCAAATTATGTTTAAATAGTATACCCTCAAAGGGGTATACCCTTAAAGGGGTATTTAAAATATTTCATGCAGTTGTCTCGCAAGTAAATCAACCGATTTCGACCCGGTTTGCGGCAAACGATGTGTTTCTTCAAGTTTAGATTAGTTCTTGGTGTCGATCGGTCAAGTCGTTTGGAAGAAATTCGAGAAAAACGATTTTTTCGAAATTTTTATTTTTGAGATTTCTCGAAATCTACTGTTCCGATTGGGTCAAAACTTACACGAAATTCACATCCACACATACATACGGACATCATCGTAGAAATGTTCGGTTAAGCTTCCTTGACCTCAGAACGTCGAGATCTGTTGAGAACTCGATTTTTGCAAAATGGGGTGAAACCAATATCTTCCCGATTTTTAGAAAATTTTCAATTTTCTTAGCGGGAAGTTAAAAATCATAAAAATCACTTTCTTTAAGCAGGTTAAGGTACTTTAAACAAATGTTAGCTAATTTTTGTAGAAAAGTCAGTCAAGCTAAAGGAATTTGAGTCCATGTAGTATACTAAAAAATATGAAAGGGTGCAATCTGTCATATCCCATATAACGGTGTTCTTTATATGTACTGAAGTTACGACAGGTATTTAAACTGCAACGGTATTAATGAACATTCTAATGCTGATGGCGATAATTTAGCAATCAACTGTTGCCAGCTGCTTAACTAATCTAAGCTAAAATCATTTGGGAGCATTATACTCTAATGGCGAAGGAATTTGTACTACGAATTGGCATCATATTTTGAAAGAAATAATTATAATTTACTTTGCAATAGTTAATTCAAGCATCAAGAAAAAAATCGAAATACAATTTAAAGTCCTTTCAGTACTTACATATACATTCGTCGACACAAATCGTCAAGTCTCCCCTCTGACAGACGCTTGAATAATGTAGGTTTATTTTATAAAAATTTGAAAGTTGCCAAAAATATTTTTCGTAAGCTGGCAACCTCATTCAAATCAGCAAAATCCCGAATAAGAGCCATATACACATTTATTTACACATAAAGATTACCGCATTAAAGTCGTTATCGTTGCGATTGCAGCACGCTAATCACCTGAACGAGATTTAAGGGCGTAAGCGTTTGCACATGCTTGCGGCCACAAAAGCGAAATTTATGTCAATTCATTGTTTGCTGTGTCATTTACGCCTAATTTCATTAGGCTTTGGTTCATCATACGCCGTGTGGTCCCCGAGCACAGGCACTTCTAAGCATATACATAAGTATATAAATACTTGTATATATGGTTTGCTGATTTTTAGTTACTTGCGTATTGCGTATTCTTGAGTTGAAATTTGTAAATAACTGTATGTATACTTTGTATGTGCTGGAAATGTCTCTGTATATACAAGTACGTACTTACGCACATACATATCTATGCCCTTTCAAGTACTTACTCGTATATGTTATATTGTCTGCGAGGAAATTGAAGCGCGCTCATAAAGAAATTGTTATTGCAAGCAATATTAAATTTATTGCGCTCGTCCCGTCACTACCGCATCCAACAACAATAAAAGCAACATTTTTATCCTTGAACACATACCATGTATTTCTTTTACCTTTTCATTATTTATTGCGTGGCAGCATTTTTCATTAATCTCTGCTTGCGCTTTTATGCTTTTGTTGGCAATATTCATAATATTTAATTTTTTTACCTTTTTTCACGCTCTTGCGCATTCCCTCTTCATAATCTCAGTGGGAGGAAGTGTGTGTGTGGAATGATTGCGCGCATCCAAATACACACAGGCAATTACTATGTAGTGGTGTCTGTGGGTGTGCTGAAATGGTGGTGGTCACTTTAGTATTTAAAAATGTTGCCAGCTGGATCTTTAATTCATTTTTATAATGCCATTTGTTTTTGATGCTTTTATGAAGGGTCATTAGTAATTTAATAAAAGTTGAGGGTCATTGGGAGGGTTAAACGCTTAACGGTGAATAGCAGGAGATATTAGTATTTACTTTTTTTGAGCTCATACATTTGCACTCAATGCAGCATAAGTTTGGTTAATAATCAGCATTCTTCATATTTTCATTAAAAAAAACGCTTTGTTTTTAAAAACTTTTCTCCCAGAAACTAAAAGATTTTTCAAATGTGTGGGCTGTTAATATTGTGGTTACTAAGCTAAATACAAGTAATAGGCTCCTTGTGACCTAATTTTGCTTTGCAGTTTTTTGTAATAGAAAACTTTGCATAATAAATTTAGAAATTTATTACAAAATACATAATAAAATCATCAAACTGGTTATAGTATGTGTGTATGTATATAGTGGAAGATGATTACGCTTTGCATTTATTTTTAACACCAGTTCACGATACTTTCAAGGTAATATTGCTCTTTTACTTTTATTAGAGTAAGTTGTCTCGTAAATTGACCGCTATGTAAGATATACTCGTAAAGATACTTGGTGATTTTCATATATTTATGGTCTGAGTGAAGGAAAATGTTTTTTGCATTATTTCTGATCAGAGTTCTTATATAATATATGAAGACCTCTAATTGTTGTAGTTTATGTTACAATAAAGTAAATGAGCTGAGAATCTAAATGCATTCCAATGTAATACATTATAAGAGGCTTTTTTGTTCGACCGAATTCCATATTTTTTTGCCGCCATATAATGCTATTCAATTTCATAGATTTTCACTTCATAATAGAGTTTGTTAAAATCGAAGTTAAATTTAGTTGATTTAACTCCAATAGTTATTGAGATGTGTACAACAAATCTGTTCGACAGCAGAGCATTGTCCACATTTTCAACAAATTAATAAGCGGTATGTTATATAATATATCTCTGCTAATTTTTTGTAAAATTGTAGCTCAATTGATGATTATGTTATATCACTTTACGTTTTTGAAAATCTACTTGTATATAGAGGACGTGTCAGTGGTCTGATTTTACACGATTGCATTACCGACCCACCACTTTTCTCACTTTTGCTCAAGCTATCGGTTGCCCTGCTAGATCTATGCGAAAACACATACAGACGTCCAGGAATCTTTTTGTTTTGTAATTCTCATCGTATTTATATATATATATTTATAAATAAATTATATTTCTTTCTCTTGCAGTTCTAGCTCTTACAAACAACCATTAGCAATATATTTCTAGAGCTTAAATATTTTACGATCTGCAATTAGTAGGTTAACCCTACTTCATCTTCTCCAAATGGCGGGAATCATTTCGTAGGTATAGTTGCTTGAACTATGTACTTATTATATCAAGTGATTATATCCATTTGCGAATTTCAAAAAAATATGTTTTTTTTTGCTTATGCATATATGTAATGTTTTTATACATGAAAATATTCTCCGAAAATTTGAAGTTGAACCGCCAAATAGCTTCGATAGTTTCGGAGATGTTAGCGAATTTGTAATCTTTTTCTAACTAAGTGTAATCGGTCCTCAAAATTTTAAACATGTTTTTCTAGAAACGCGGTCTTCAAATTCGGTGAGGAAAATTTACGGCTAGACAGATTGACTTGAAATTTTCACACCATTTGTTTTAGATAGAAAGGAAGGCATACGGTTTCTGATAATATATTAGATTTACTAAGGCACTCTGAAGTGTAAATTTTTTTATAAAAATCTTTTTTTTTGGGAAGCCACCGTTTTCCAAACTTTGACTAGTCTTTCGTTCATTACCTGTAGCCTTCTAAAGTAATAATAATTTTTTTTTGGCTTTTGGACTTGTGATCATTTTAAGCAGAAATATCTTGTTCCTCGTCAAGCACCTTATTTCGGAGGTACTCCTGGAGATTGCCTACAACTTACCCAAAAGCTGTTCATTTGTCGGAACCGCCGCTATTGTATCACTATAGCATAAAGCTGCTATACATATTGAATTTATTGGCTTTAAATTCCAAACCATTAAAAAATATATTTTTTTATTTTTGTTTTAGCAAAAGTATAAACAATTTGCACTTCAAACTGTTGAAAAAAAACTTCTAAGCGTTGTGACATTCACTTAACTTGTCACCCCACAATAGTTTAGTACTGTAAGTGAACGGTAAATTTGCAAACTACTTTGCTGTTTTAATCAACTTAAGCCACTTATGGCCAATCAAACACACATATTCACACGCACACTGGCACGGAAGCGCCATTTCACTGCAAATTGCGAAAAGAGTATGTTTGAGAGCATAGAATTGCAAACAAAATGAATTTCGACGCTTCGCATCGTGCATTTTTGCTCGCTCGTATTTGAATATTTAAAGTAATATTATCCTATGTAAATGGCATGTGTGCTGTGTGCAAGTGTATTTGTGTGTACGAGTTAGAGCTGTGTGGGTGAGCGCATTGAATATTTACTAAAGCACAGTTTTTACTCGCTCATGTATATGTATGTACAAGTGTGCGTGTGTTTTGGAATTTTCTTGTTGCATTTGCCAGATGTCAAGCGCATTTTCGCGTCAAGGTTAACGAGCTCAGATGTTGGAATTTTGCACCAGTACAACGGGATAATGCAAATGCAGGTGCATATATCACACAGTTAAATGAAAACTGAAGAAGAAACAACATGAAGAGTATTTCAAAGTGCTTTCTAAGTTACATATTTGTTTAAGGAGTTTCACTAATGTCAATGATATGCAAGGATATGCGCTGATATGCAGATGGGCGAGCACTGTGTTGTTAAAATATTGACTTAAATAGCTTTGATCAACAATGCAAGGTCTAGGTGCTATGAGAAGGATGTAGAAGGAAAATAAATTATATTTATAACATTTTTCTATAATTTATTGGTTGTTATTCTAGAAATATACAAATTCATAGGTTTATAATTTTGAATCAATACAGCCCAACAGGACAAAAACCATTTAATTTAGTAGCACTGAAGCTTGTGTACCCTGCTCAAACAAAAAAGTTTCCATACAAGCACCTAATTTTGATCGCTCCGTTGGTGTGGCAGCTATGTGCTATTGTGGCTCGAAAAAAGGTTCAACGTAGTCAACATTTAACTGCTGTAATGGATAGTACGGAGTTTCTTGTGAGAGCGTTACATCTCTGCACTTCTGTGCAAAAGGGGCGGGGCTAAATTGTTCCAGCAGAATGTTTCAGAGAACATTCTTGATACAACTAACGTTCGTTTTTTTCGTTCTCAAAGGATCAGATTAAAATTGTGTTTTATCGCTAGTAGGCGTGGTTTTTGTGTATAACATAGGAATGTCAGAATAATGACATGTACCGAATTTGGTTAAAATTGGTCTAGTAAGTCCCGAGATATGGGTTTTAACTTAAATGTGGACGGTGCTCCGCAAATCGTTAAATCTTGACAATTGTATATCACTGGCGCTTTTATTTACTGATTTATTGCAGTTTTAGTAGTTTTCAGAAAACCGTCATATGTGTTGTGGGCAGGGTTACAAACTCAATTTACCCAATTTACACACACTATGGGTAGGGGTGCAAAAAAGATTTGTTTTGTGCGTATTTGGTTATTATAGCTTTAACGGTTGAAGAGATCTGTACATTAAATCTATTAGGGGGCTGGGTCAGTCCACTTTTTCTAAATGCCCCTCCCTAATGTAATTCGGTTTACCAAATAACAAGCTCATATATATTATTGTGGAGCTTAGTTATGGCCCTTTATAGGCTATCAAATAATGGCGTTCCCGGATCTCAACTCGTCTCATCATCCTGATCATTTATATACGAGTATGTATACATAACGCTATATCTATCTTGATAAGTGTTAGAAGATTAAAATAACAGTTAGGTGATTAATACTATTACTATACTCTGTAGCAACTTGTTGCAAAAATATTAAAATATATTCCATGGATTTTTTGCAACGCGAACTCGTCGCATGCATGTATTTCACCAAAAGTAAAATAGCACAAAAGCAATGGCTAATCGACTCAGAAATACTTAAGTTAATCTTTTATAAGAGTTTATAATTTAAGTGGAGCTCTATAATGGTAACAAATACAACGGCTTTGCTTAGCATTTCCTGTTTTACACATTTCTCCTTCATCGATTTGCAATTCACTGGAAGCGGAAGACCGGTTGAGTGCATCTCTACGTTGCCTTAAGTGTTTAAAGAACTGAAGCATAAATGTATTTTACATGGAAGAACAGTTTTCCAAGTATTATGTAACTTAAATGTACTTGTTTAATCATTTGAGTAAGTATTTGTGAAAAATTTAACACTTTTCTGAACTTCAAATTAAAAAATTAACATATTGCTTTATGCTAATATACGCTGGTTCACTTCAATAAAGTTGCCTCTTTGAATCAGAATTGGTGAAGAGGGAAGCTATCTTTTTATAACTTGAGACTAACTGTTTACTTGTTCTCTCTTTTTTTGCTTTTAACTGTATTTGCTTCTCACTAGGCTCCATCGAATTGAGCTCTTTCTATACAAGTACCATCTTGATTGTTGGCTGGAGCATAGTCCTTCATATGCCTTTCGAATATTCAAGAGAAATAAAACTTAAAAAGAAATTGAGTTGGGATAATAATTGTTGTTTTCAAAGCAAGAAGTACAGTTAATTCATGAATATCGGGTACATCGCTGTAGGTATTAGAGGAAGAAACTATTATATAGCTCTTTATAACCAAAATCACGTTCTTACTTATAAAGTGATAGAGAAAGATTCAGTTTCCTGAGAAATGAAGGATTATTATAAACTTATTTTTACAACGCATACTTAATTTATGTGTAAATGAAGAGTCATAAGTTTCTGGATGTTATAAAAGCACTTAAAATGCTTCTAGAAATATTTAAAATATTACTAAAGAACCTAATGTCTTGGCAACAGATTCCAATCCAAAATACATATAATATTAGGATGTGAAATTTAGGAAATTCTCTTGTGCTATCTTGTAGTATTTAGTAAAGTAAAGAAAGAAACTAATCTTAAACAAGTAAGGGTGTAACCGAACATTTTATAGTTTCGGAACTTGCAAGGATCAAGGCGCGGGAAATTACTTCAGGTGTTGGCAAAATGTTATATTAAAGGAAGTATTGATCGGATTCAACCCATTTTTGACACAAAGACATACTATTATCGAGAGTTTAATTTATTTATTTTATTGTATGAATTTCAATTATATATCTTACACATTGATCGTTATTTTCGGTAAAAAGTCAACTATAGGCACTGGGGTCCTCATATTCAGTACCTAGGGGATTGAACAGTTTTGGTTCGATTTAAAAAATGTTTAGTCACAAGGTGTTATATTTTAAACGCATTATTTGCGCAAAGTTTTATCCCGTTTTTATGTTATATATTCGATTTCGCACTATAACATAAAAATATAAGAAGAATGCTATGTACCGAATTTGATTGAAATCGGTTATGCAGATCCCAAGGTATGGGTTTTCACCTAAAAGTGGGCGGTGCCACGCCTGCTGTCTAATTTTGAATAAGGTTCCTAAATCCTGATCATGTGTATATATATAACCTTAAATCTAAGTCGATCTGTTTTAGGTGATACTTTGTAGCAACATGTTGCGAGCGTACAAAAAGCTCACTGCTCGATGCGGGCTTGGGATTGGTTTCATTGGAATTAAGTGTTCTCTTCGGTAATGAATATAATAGACCACGATTTGGACTTTCTTTGTTTTGGATTGAATCTAGCTTAGTTTTATAAACATGTACTCACATTTTGGAATGTTAGAGAACTTTTTCTGTGATAATCCCAAGACTTTTTAGCCGATCTGCAACTTTAAACAATTTTAGGACAATAACGCCAAGGCGTTGCACAAATTATGACGGAAACTATTACAAAAGATATTATTTTGCTTCAAGTTGTGTATTTTTTGACTGACTTTGAAGGTTGTATTTGTTGTATTTCGAGGTAATGCAGGGTTAGCCATCTTAGGTAGTTACAACTGTTTGCCACGGCTACTTAGTTTTTTTCGCGAACAAAGTCTTCAAAACCATTTCCACACTTACTTGGCTTTCGTAAATATCATTGAAATGAGCTCAGCGGTGTCAGATAATATCAGTCATATATAAACATATAAATATATTAACTTAAAACACTTTGTTGCACGTCACAAGAATGAATATTAATTTAATACCCTCACAGATACTATACGAGTATATATTTAAGACCGACTTGCACTTTATTGTTGCCGTTTAGGCAAAACACTTGACCGCAATTTTGTGCCTTTGCGAGTAATAACAATAACAGTAATAATAGTAACAGTAATAGTAATAACAATAACAGTAATACATGGAATTATTACAGTAAAGAGAAAAAGACCAGCACTCACAACCAAAAACACACAGATCACTCAAATCGGCAGCATTCTCTGTTTTTCACACACAATGTGAGATATTTTTTTCGTATGTCTGTGTGTGTGTAAGTCATTTGAATATCGAGCGGAAAATGCCATTAAATAATTTACACATCATTGCTTTCCATCGGCTGCTCGGTGTCCTTCATACTTGGCTTGGTCGCATTTTATATTTCATTTTGCCTCGCTTCGTTCTTTCTTGTCCCCTTTCTATGGGAGAGTTTGTATGCTTATGAATATATGTATGTGAATCAGTGTCATCATAGTACAACAAAATAATCCACTTCTTATGCAATTTTTTTGCTTTCATATGCATTTACGCTATTTGGAGTCACTTTGTAGTTGCTTTCCTGTTGTTGCCACACTCCATAACCACACATCTACATATACATATGCTCCCCATGAAAAATATATTGAAGATTACCGCAGTTTTAGATCATCCCAGTCATTCTCTAGAGTAAAAGTTGAAGCCGTAAGGAAGAGTTATATAGTGCAAGTAGTGAAGCCGAACGACCATCAAGCGCGTCGCACGCTTGGTGAATGGACCCAAAACGAGATGGCCACCGATCCCCAATTTCACAAGAAAATTGTATTCAGCCATAAAACTGACTTTTGTCTGAATGGGTACGTTAAAAAACAGAAGTATCGGATTTGGAGTGATGATAATCAAAAAGCCATTGTTGAGACGTCGTTACATCCTCAAAAAGTCACTGTTTGGCTTGCTCAATGGGCAGAGGAAATCATTGTTCCATATTTCTTTAAAAATAAAGTCGGACCTGACTTGAAGGATGTTGATGTGGACGACATTGGGTTTCAACGAAACGGCGCTATATACCATATAGCCCACAGATCAATCCATTGATTGAAGGAAACTTTTGCGAAGCGCATTATCTCTAGCCGTGGGCATGGGGCGTTTCCAAGATCCTGCGATTTAACACCGCTGGACTAACATAATTTTTGTTTCAGGGGTTAAGTGGAGTCACTTGTCTACGCAAATAAACCCGAGATGAGTGACGCCTTGGAGGAGAATATATAATATAATATTTTTTAAAGCATAATGGCAAACTCTTATCTTTATAATAAAGCTTAATTCTTGGCCTGATAAATTGCCCAAAACACTCTTAATCAAGGAGGTCCGGCACTGAGTGCTAGAAGGTATTTTAATGCCTTATCTAGATTTATCTTTGCCGAAGTTTTGTTCAGGTTTTTAGTTGACTTTAATTATGCTATCGCTATCCTTATTCTACAGAGAAAGAGTGTTATTAGCTGCTTGTAAATCGTGTATAATTTTGATAGCGCTTTTATACGCTTTTGCCACCGCCAACATTTTAAATTCTTAGCAAATGAGTTTCGTTGATTAACCTGAATTTCACCAACTTTCAATAATAAAAAATTATGCTAACCTTAACGGGTATTATTTTATTGTATATGCTTTTTTTATTGTTATTTTTTAATGTAAGCGAAGCTCTATTATCCTTTACTTTTATATTCTATATCTACATAGATTATTCTATACAACTCAGTTTATTTTAATGTAACTACATAGAACAATAAACATAGTTTTTGTTGTTGCTAGCAACATATTTCGTTATAGATTATTATGCAAAAACCTCGAGTAAAATATACACTTCTGAGCTGTGCAATATTACACTTGATAAGCGCCCTACAAAAGCGTTGAAAGCATGCGAGTCAGCAACAATGGCGATTGGCCAAGCGAAGAAAGCATAAAAAACAACAGTTGCAGCAGCCACAAGCAATGGGTTGCAGCTACAATGCATTGTTGGCGCACACTACCCACGAACAACCCAACAAGCCAGACCAACAACCTGGAACATGGAGAAGAAGAACGACGGTGCAAGGGAATTGCAAGCAAATATTAGCTACGAAATTGAAATAGCGGAAATGCGTGTGTACACTCAACAAGCTGACCACTTGCACAGCTTGCCAACAACACAACATTGAATACCTTCAAATAATACACACACACCTATACACTTACAAATTCAGACAAAATTGCTTGAGTGTGCATCGTGTTTATTAAAAATATTTTCGGTTTGCGAGAATATGAAAATCTACTCTGGCACTCTTCTATAGCTGCATAAGCCATAGCTTGCAGTGGTCGCGGTGGTCACAGCGTCGGTTGTGGTATCGGTGGCGTATGAGTAACGCGGTTGGTGCTAAAGTTTGCTGCTCATGCTCAGTTGTTTAGTTGCAAGCCACAAGCAGATATTTTAAATACTATTTGTTATATTTTCTCATTCGCAGGTAACTTGGAGTGTTTAAATTAAAAATGCTTACATTGCAATTGAGAAAGTGAGAGAAGTTTGTGTTTATGGAAATTAAAGAATTGCTTTTCAGTAAAGTTTTTTTGGAATACTAAATATTGAAATAAATATGTACAAAGGTTTAGATAATTTATATTATATTGCAATCTGTCGCAACAGACAACGAACGATTACCGTACTCGACTCTCGACCCTACTTAACCAAAGCAAACTCCCAACGCGCAACTTGGGTGACGACGGGTCACAGCTAAATTACAGAATATTGTAAAGCTAGTTAGCTCGGTTGGAAATTTTCTTTCTCACTATCCGTAGGATGGGAACTAGACGGAGCTCTATTGTGTGATTGTAGTTTACTGTTGAATAGTTGGTATTCATGTGAGCTGGACGACAGAAAGTAATATAACTAAATATATGTAGTGAAATGGATGACCACTGGAAAATACCAAATGATTTCGTTTTTTCCCTGATCGCCAAAATGCACTCTCAATCACAAAGTAACGAATAAGGCTCATAGTCTTTGGCTTCTGAACTGACTGACTGGCTTCTGAACCCTAATTATCTTCATTACGCATTTTTGGAGATTCTACCATACATACCTGAGTTGTAGAACAAAGCAACTACTAGAAGTAAACTTTGGATGTGAGTGAAATTCAGAGTTGATTTCGTTGGTTTGAGATTTTCTAATTTTGTTTCCTTTTCCACGTATTCTAGTAGAATGAATGTACTTATTTCGCAAAAATATCCTACAATGTCAAAGAAATATCTGCTTATGGCATTAAGCCAAGAGTTTTTTGGTTTGGTATAAAAAACTCTTGGCTTACGTCTCTGGAAATGTGGTAAAAATAGCTGGTACTCTGTTATCATTAAAGAAGGCTTATCGAAGATATCATTTAGGTTTAATAGTAGAGAATTATCGAAAGATGTTACTATATATTGTACAATAAGTTAATATGCAACGAAGTATTGAGAAATAATGACCAGCAATATAATAGTTTTGACCGCATCGGCAAGTGGATTTAAATATATTGTAAGTAAGCATAACACCACGGCTCATTTGGTAATGTTATCCTCCGAGGATCAATCAGCAACGTATTGTACTCTCCGGTTAACTACCAGAATGATAATCCAGTCAATCGTAAACTGTTTGAGGTTGTGAATGTTTGCTGACATTCTGAGAACACTTCAGTTATATATGTCTATTTCGATCTTTGTACGTTTGCAATAAATTCCATCAAAATTATGGGAATATAACCAAGTCCCTGCTAACCATGCAACATTTTCTTAGTAAAAAGCTTTCATAAAGTCTTCCTTTGCAGCATTTATATGATCCCAGAGTTTCAGAATTGTGATGAAATTCAATAGTTAAAATTATTTAAATTCCATACCCAAACCGATTAAATATTCAGCAATCGAAATATGCTAAGAATCAGCCATTGTCAGTTGCAATCATCTCCCCCCCACCACTGCGTGGCTTTTGCTAATAATTTGAAGTAGAAAATCTCATTACTGTCAAGAAATCAAAATTATACAGCAAAAACAATAAAATCCCACACCACTCACAAACTCTCCACCCTACTTAATTTCCTCTTGGTTTTATGCGCAGTTACTGAATTGATTAGCATATATCCGCTAGCTACTCAGCTCCGCTGAAAACTCAAGTTCGAGCAGTCGTTAAGTTTTGGGCAGAAGCTCAACGCTCAACTCATTACTTGCGGCCACTGCCGCATTATGTTTTTGTTGCCAATGTGCCATCGAAACAACAAAAGCAGCAACCAACTACCAGCGAATGCTAGTCAAGTGCGCGCCAATTCCCCGCACCGCGTAGCATGATAATGTAAGCTGAGTTTATATTGTCGGCATCAGTAAAGTTTCTGTTCCCACTGTCGTGCTTTTCGACGCATTTGCAACAACAAACATGCTGAAAAGGGGTTATAACAGAAATTAGCGAAATGAGTACGCTGCGTTTGTTGTAATAAGACTAACAATAATAATTTCAATTGTGGCGAATAAAGAGTTGTTGAAAAGGCGGGAATGCAGCGCAACATCGCTGGTTGCGTATACGCCATGTGTGTCGTTGCGGCGGTTGTGGATAATTATGTACGCGCTGCGAGTGCTGTGTTGGCAGATGCAAATGCTTTTCGTAATCAGTTGAAGGCAATTCTCATTTCAGAATACATTTCCGATAATTTACGCTACTTTAACATTTAAATGCAGAATAGTTCTGCAATTATTAAAAGAGGTAGAGCTTTCCGTGAAAATTAATTAAGTTCAGTAGAAAATAGCTGGGGCTGACATTGAGTAGTGTCTCTCTTGAAATACAATATTTCTGTAGTATTTTTCCTAACAATGAGAGAACTTTTCCTTAATTTTGAAGTTTCAAAATCTTCAGAAGTTTGTTTCCACTTTGTAAACTACATTTGAAAGAGCAGGCGTTTTTGAGTTAAATTTCTCGGCGTCAAATCGGGCGATGGGTGGGAGACTTGTTCTTAGTTCTTGTTAAAGTTGATTAGTCTAAGTCAAGAATATATGTCTATTTTTGGTTTGTGGCGTGATCTCTCAGTTAGGTCAAAGTATTGATTAAAAAAAATTATATTGAATTAAATGTTTTTGACAGCCCATTCTTAAGTGACTTTTAAATGAAAAGTCTGCCCAAATTAAAATATCTTGAATAAATTTCGTATACAAGTGCCATATCATCCAAAGTGGGTTAGTATTACCTATTTCCATGCTCACAAAGTGCCGTTAAGCAAAAATATATAAAGTGACTTAACTAAGCACTAAATTAAGATATACAACTGTTAATTAATACAAGGGATTACAGTAACAAGGGATTGTGTACTGAAATAAAATAAAAATATGTCGAAATGAGACTATACCATTTCAAAGACCCAGACAAACTAATATGTGGACCACAGTGAATATGGCTAATTTTTTACCGAACATATTGGTCAATATGTGAGTTTTAGCATTGAAATTCTTAGAAAATATTACTGTAATGTCAGCATGCGCTTGTGAAAAAAAGAGTAAAATCGGGTCAATATCTTTCATATCCCCCATATACATAATATAACTATTTTTGAACTTCTGGTTGACTTTGTACCGCATCTATCGGTCAATATGTAAGAAATCATAATGAAATTCAGAAAACTTTCATTTCCGGTACTAATATGACGTAATACGAAAACTGGATTAGATTGGCACAAAACATGCTCGAGTTCCCATATACCTTATACAAGATAAATAATAAAAATTATATAAAAGTTTCAAATTTCCATCTATGACTTATAATACAAGTATACATAAATAAATTTAAGTATAGAATGTTTAATTTTTTCGCACGATTATTTTACAAAAAAATTCTACGAAGAGAAATATTTCTTTATTAAAGAAATCTCATTTCAAATATGCTTTTTTTTTTATAACTACACAAACCGTTGTTTACTGATTTGTGGAGTTTTATACTCTATTCTACGTAGCTAATGTAATTCCCCATAAGTATATATTTTTTTACTATACACCTCAACCAACACCAATGCAAAGCGTATCACAACAAAATGGTCCATTAAATTTCCGCTTGATAAGTTCATTGCCATGCACATTAAATTAATCAAGATTATACAATTTCTTTGAAATAACAGTTTATACATTGAAACTGTCACATTCCATTCCATACCATTCCAGTCAAATGCATTCTATTGCACTCCGTTAAGCATTTGCCAGCTGCCACGCTACCGTAGCGCCAATACAACAAGGCGCTAATGGTAAGAATTCGATTTATCCAGACACGAACAACAACAGAGCAATGGCTTGGCTTGGCCGTGAATACCAATCGGCTAGCAATCGGTGGCGAAACGTTCAATGAGTTGCTCTCAGCACTTGCAATTATACAAATGTACATGTGAAATAGTAAAAAACAAAAAAAAAAAAACTGGCTGGTCAATTGAGCGCTGCTGGCATCCGGCTGAGTTGTCAGCAACCAGAAAACCATAGCGAACAACGAGCATTCGTTTGAATTTCTCACATTTCACTTTATTAACATTTCTTTTGGTTTCGCCAGCATCACGTTATAGCAATGTTATCGAAGGAATTTCAATTTTCTACTACTCAGCTGTCAATATTTGCATTTTGCGTTTCTTCAAAGCCGCTTAATGAATATGCTGCTTTGGATACATATACACATGAGTGTTCTGATAGTAGTTTAATTTTCAAAAACAAGGTGCATTAGAAGCGCAGAAAAACGGAAGAGAGAAAATTGAAAGTTGCAAAATAGCTGTTATCCTTATTAACAATAAATCAATAAATTACCTAATTAATATTTTTAGATTTACTATGCATTACTTGCCTCACTTCTTAAAATTAAATTTGGATTGAATTTTGATTCTTTTATTATTCTTTTTTACAGCAAAATATCTCTTTTGATTTAATAAAAAAGCTTAATACTCACTGCGATGTGCCTTATCCGTGGGGTCTCTGCGTAATACAATTCTACGTTTCGATGAGCAAATCGGTCCCGAGTCAACGTCATGTATGACAATTTTAATAGCTTCACCATCCATTGATGTTTGACGACGTGGCGCCTCGAGATCCTCCAAATTCGGACCGGTGAAAGCCGCTATTGGAGGCGGTATAGTGGTGGGCAGATTGGTGGGCAATGCACCACGTTGCTGCAACGCCGCCAAATCGGGACTAAAATCATATTTTATCGTTAAAATGCATCTCAGGCGGATTTTAAGAGATTATACAATAATATTATTATTTTTCTTTTCGCTTTTCGTTTTTGTTTATTTCATCTTGTAGTTAACGACATATTCTAATGTCCGCAACTTTTAAGACTCTTATAACGAAAATAATATCTTTCTTTAGTTGGATATAATATTTAATAGTTCATAGTTGCAAAGCTTTCTTTTTAAAGAGTCCTACAAGCAGTCATATTTTTAGTGTTTATCGGCTTGTACTTACAGTTGTGATCCACGTCGACGTATGCGTCTATCATCATCCACCGTAAGCACTGGACTGCCCTTGTCCGGACTCGGTGATTCGTCGTTTTGCAGATCCTCAGAAGGATGTGGCACGCGGAACGAGGGTCTCCGCGAACCAGGTAGAGCAATTTGTGGCGACATACCATCGCCGGGTGATCGTTGAAGTTGCGTTGTCGCCGGTGCCGCACTCTGTAGCAGATTTGGCGCAAAGACATCATAAGCAGATTTTCTAGTAAATGAAGCGTACAAGAAGAAAGTGGCATTTAATTCAAATTTGTGGCACATAATTGCTTGCTTAAACTAACCTTCTTGGCATTGCTGGTATACCGAGTCCGGGATCACCGCCCATCATGCCCAGTGCACCAGCAGCCGCCGCTCCCAAACCGCCGGCTGCACCGACCGCTGCCACCGTTGCCATACTCGCACTGTTCATGTCATCGTCATAGCTGTGCTGACGCGCCACACGTGATCCACGTCGTGATGCCATACGCGACAGCGGCGCGCCGAACGGTAGCTGTTGCTCCAAGTCCGATTGCCGTGGCGGGCTCGATGAACGGCTCGGCGCCATGCTGCGTCCACCCTTACGAAAGTCCAAATCACCGCCCGGTGTTTTATTGCCCTTCAACTGCATTTTGCATTTTCAGGTTGTGGGTTGCGTGTGGGTGGGTGTGAATAATACGAGAGTGGTGGTGGTAGTGTGTAGCGATCGCAATTTACAGTTATTTTTGGTTGCGTGATATCACGTGATTATGTGCATTATAAATTAGGTCGGTACGAAAAGTACAAAAAAGGTACAGAAGGTACGGAAAATGAGTTGGTTTTGCACGTCTACACGCCCACTCTTTTAGCACACTCACCCAAACGCAAACACAAACTTAGTTGACAAACATAAACGAACACAACACAATTTTCAACTCAAACAAAGCAAAGCCAACTAAGAAGGCAAACTAAGCATTTATTATTGCAACAACTAAATGTAACAAGACGCAAGCACTACAGCGGCAGACACACACACAGTTGTTGATGTTGTTGGAACATCGCTTACCTTTTCGAGTTCTTTAAGAGAGGCGGGTGATACGTCGGAATGCCGTCGACATTCGGGGCTGCGTGGCGGTGCCAACGCGGTGCCATTTGCCGGTGCCAATGTCTGTGTTGAGCCGAGCTTGGCATCGGAGTGACGTCGTTGCAGCGCTTCCAGCACGGGCACGTCCAACATGGAGTCGGTTGAGTCTTGTGGGATGCACACACGCGAGGCCATCTTTCGTCGGCACACACTGCAGCGCCACATATTCTGAAAGTGCACGGAAAAGTAATAGTATAAGAAGGAGAAAAATGGAAACAGAATTATCTTGTTTAAAGTTTTTCATGATATACTACGGAGCCAAATTAAAAAAAAAATCAGAAATATTCTTTTGGAATAAAATGCACACAAAGTCCTAATGCTTCTGATGCACGATGAATGAGAAATGCCATACCAAGCGGTGCTTAGGCAGACGTACAGCGAGTCTAGTATGTGTAAAAAGGTTTAATGGAGTTTGTATTCAACTTTCAAATTTTTATAAATTGGGTATAGTAAAAAGAAACCAATTAGTTCTCTAATAGATGGCTTTAGTAAGCTGTATATCTCTCGAAAAAAAATCAAAAAACTCTTTTAAACAATTTTGTTATTGCTTGACTCAGCACTTTTGAACACGCGTCAAAGAGAAATTTTTTGACAGTTTTACTGCGATAAAACGGAAAACGTCAGCCGTTATCGATAAAATTGGCAAATCTAATCGTCATGTTACTGTTTCGAATACCCAGGAGCTCAACATGGCATAAGAACCCGTTTGGTACTATTAACATAAGGCTGGCGATAAATTAAGCGCGATGTAAGGGTGCCACACGAGTTAACGCAAAAAACCTCATAAACCGAATTTACATTTGTGAATCGCGGTCTAGCCATGATTGATGGTTAGAAATCATCTACTATGAGCTGCTCTTCTACGGCCAAAGTGCTATCAAAAATTGGTCGGTATAAAGTAAGAAATCGCCCAGAAGTGGCCAGCTTTGGTCAATAGGCGTGGAATCGTGTTTTCTCAGGACAACGCCAGACCACACATATCGATAGTGACTTGCCAAAAGATTTTTGAGCTTGGGATATTCTTATGCATCCATCTAATTGTTTGTATATAACATCAAGTGATTACCAACTGTTCCTGCCTATAGCGAATGATTTGGTGATTATCGAATAATGCTGCTGTCTGAACGCAGTAAACAAAAGAAGGCACTAACTTACGTGTTTTTGGATAACACTTTTAGTTTAGCATATTCTCTGAAGGTAAAATTATTATATTAGAGATAGGAGCTTTTCAATCGCACCCTGCAAGTCATTTGGCGAAATCATCACTAATACATACAAGAAGAACAGTTCACTTTCGAAATTTGTTTGCAATAATTTGTGATGGTTTATTTCACCAATAATAATTAACGGCTTCATCAGAACAGCTTTTATTCCATCGGCTCGAGGACTCACTTATTTCGTTCATATAAAAGTCTCCCAATTGAAGTTACAGGCTTTTTAGGTGAGCCTGCGGCGATCTTATGATAAATAACAAACAAAAATCTTCAACTTTAGCAATATACAAGACTTTTGCAATAGACACAAACGTAATATATATATATAATTGATAAGCGTGACGAGCTGAGTCGAATTAGCCATGTTCGTCTGTCTGTTCGTCCGGTTCAACATGCGCGAACTAGCTACTTAGGTTTTGAGGTATCAATCTGAATTTTGAAAATCGTTTGCTGCCGTTATTAACGTTTTTTCTTGTTTAAGATATTTTCTTAGGAATAAACTCTGCGATGAATATTGTTCCTATCTATGCATGACATACATGTAGAACCTTATATATGTATATCATTAATGAATTGTAATGTGATATTTTAAACTGTGATTTAACGATCTTTGCGAATAAAAATGATGCAGCGCAATTTAAACTTTTTTGAATAATAATATGGTCTAATACTGTTCGATAGTATGATGCTTCGAGATCTTCAAAGTAGGTGTTTGTCATCATTTTGACCTTCTCAATATGTGTGTCTTTTTTGAGCTTAGAAAAAAAAATTATCTGTCGAAATTATTGTGTCACAAGTTCAAGCACTCGCAGCGTTATCTTGGTGGCAAAAAGCGCGTCTTGCAAACTGTCTTCATACGTAAACATTTTCTAATAATTAGATTTACGCATTCCTTTGAACGATTCGAAACCATATTGCCTTGGACTCATCGTTTGATCATGCATGTTCTCTACAAGTAAATGGTGATAATCCTACTGGTATAAGTTCTAGAGTTAACAACTTTTGTAAATTTTCCTACAATTGTACATTCTCTCAACTAACATCGCTTACTTGAACCAACAACCTCGCATCAAATACTTTTTAGGTTGCGCCTTAGTGTTACGCACACTATTTATTTTAAACGTAATTCCCTTAAGTACACTCACGCCAGCAGGAGGGTAATAAATCAGTAAGACCAAAGTACTGAATAAAACAGTCGATGGCGAACACCTTCACAGTTATTCAAATGCCATTAAATGCAGAACGTTATCCTTTAATGCACGGAAGAAGAAAGTAAAAAAATGGAATAATAATAAATGAATTGCGCATGTAAAATGAACTAGCCAGCTATGAGCACACCCACAAACATATTTATACCAACACGCGCTGGATGTAAGGCGGGTGAAGGGCGATGAGGGAAAGTATAACAATGGCTTATAATTTGCTTGCATGAGTGCATTTCCTATTTAGGCGCCTTTAACAAGCAACTGCAGGATGATATGCAATGTGGACGAAGAACGACAAAAGGAATAAATAAAAATAGAACATAAAACGTGCAATAGCGCTGAGTAAGATGAATGGTATACAGAATAGCTGATACTAAATTCATGTTGTTCGTGTGTCATGGCGTATACGTAACCTCACACAGCACAAGGCAGCAAGTGCACTTGTGGCACGCACGCATACCATGCGCAACAGTTGTGTAACTGTACAATGTAAACATTTTGCATTGTACATGGTTGCACTAAGCATATAAAGGGTGTTACAATGCGAATGGGTTGATGCTTAAATGGAGTATAGAAAACTAAGATCTCGCCGAAAAAATATAACTGATGGTGAGAAAGAAATTTCTTTTAAATATATTGCAAATCCAAAAACCAAAAAAAAAAATTAAATATAACTATAGATGTATACAGGGAATGATGGAAAGACTAATCGAAATCTGAATTTTGGTCAAATTTGTAGCTGCCCCAAAAATGTCGTTTTTCGAAATTATTTTCAAAAATATATATCTATGTATATACATCTGAGCGTTTGTCTTTGAAGATAAGGTAAATAATTACCCTTTTCATTATTTTCTCAATGAGACCAGTGAAATATGGATTTGTAACTAAGAAATTAGAAGCATATAAGATTCTTGATTCACACGTAAATGTGGCTGCAGACCAACATAGCGATTAATGACAGCTTTTGCTTTAAGCTTCTTATCGAAAATTTCGTTTTAGATGCCTGATTTGGTCTTCATAGTCCAGCCGATAATTAAGCAGTGTTATTTCTGGTTCTTAACCTGGAGCGCCTAGTATATATAGATCTTTAGGGGTTACAAAAAAACAAATTATTTAGCTGGAGCATGACAAAACGTCAGAACGTTGGTGTCAGTTTTTGCTGTTAGCCTTCATTGGTGATGACAGTATAGTTCGTTTTGTGCACGTGAACCAAGTTGTCATGCAAACGAATATCCTATTCAGATAGCACACTTTTGGCAGTACCTATTCTGCCTGCTACGCACCTATTGCAACACCCTATCTGTATATGTACATATATGTCAAAGTAGTTTCGTATCTCCACCAGCGTTGGCATTGCCAACTGCAAAAAGCTTTGTCGTTTTAATTAAGTTACAGACGGGCGAGACACTGGGCCGAACGGTAGCTGCCGATATTATTGTTATACACTTGGGTCACAGAAAAACATGCGAATATACATGCAGACACACTCACTTTCAGTTGCAAAATTATTTGCTGGTCCCAGCTGAGTGGGTCATAAACATGACAGCGACTCAGCTGTAGATTATCAATATAGAAATCTACTTTTGCACCGTTGTACAGGTCACGCCCTACCATTCCGAGCTGTATGTAAGGCGCGTACAGCTGCAGTAGAAGTTGAGCGAAAATTGTGAAAGTAATTTTTTATAATAACACGACAACACACAACCGACCAACATGAAGACCGACGTATGCAACGTTGCTTCATGCATATATATAAATAATGACAGACACTACAGGTGTCGGCCTTTAGCTTGGCAATCGTAGTATAATAAATGGATTTTGCAGATAACTGTAAGCGCGAACTACACCTGTATACATACATACATATATACTTTGCTGTTAAAGCCGCTCAAGATTAATGTTGAAATCGTGCCATATTTGACATAGTCTACACATACACACATAAAATGTATTTATAAGTGTCCATGTTGGTGGTAATTTTAATATATAAATTGATATGGCTAGGTAAGGCAATTTATGACGCCGCATAAACGTGAAAAATGAACTCTTCTGATTACAATAAACAAAAAACCTTAACTAGCTGTTAACATTGTTCTATAAATATTTTATTACTACTAAGATTTATTGCGGAATATTTAAATTTTCAAAATACTTCAGAGAATCGCATATTATTTGTGTGCAAGAGATTGTGGTGAAAACAAGCGTCTCTATATAGTTATAACTGTGAAATATGCTCAAATCAAAATTGTCAAATTAAAAAGTTCATACAAGGACTTTTTTCCGATCGTTCACTTTATAAGGCTACTACAGTGTCCGACATCGGCGGTTCCAACAAATATGTTAAGCACATTCTTTGGACAAAAAGCACGTGCGCAAAATTTCAGATCGATTTCTCAAAAATTAAGGGAATAGTTCACGCACAGACAGACATACGTACACGGCTAATTCGGCTTCGGCTGACAAGTGGTGAATAATGGATCTACTACGATTTACTTGTATATAATTTTTATGTGAATTATACACATGCTCTACCAATTTTCTGCAGTCCCATTCGTTGATATGTATTCTCACGTTTTTTGCCATTTTATTAATTTATATTTAATTGCCTTAAGTTGTCAGTATTAGCATTACATATTTATTATTGATGTATATTTATTTCCCAGCTATGACATACATACATACATACATATGTAGACACATAAGTTAATATAAGCTAGGGCTTCCACTTACAACAGCACAGTGCCTCACTTAATCTTTAATTAGCTTGTAAAATCGTACAAAATACATATGGACTAGCATTTGTTTTCCTTCAGTGCCATTTGTTGTAGTTGTAATGGACTAACCTAGTTAACCATGACACAGCCGGTGTAGAGCATCTGTCAATTCGTTCCCGAAATTGCTTGGAACATATTTCATCCTTTAGCGGTTTCTAATTGAGAGCATAACTCTGTTGTGGTTTTGGTTGTTTTCGTGATGCTGTTGTTGTGTTTTACTATTATAAATAGGGAATGTTTAATAGTTCGACAAATTAATGTCACTCTGGCTGTGACCACAACTTGCAGTCGGCTTTTGTCGTTTTTATCATTGCAGCATTTGTTGCTGTTCCTCTTGACGTTGACATTTTGATTTGTGTCTTTACTTTGATTAATGTCGAATTATTAGCAGCAAAAATAACATCCCTTCATACATATTTCATTCTCGTTTTATGAATTTGTCGCCTTTTTGAGTAAATGAGTAGTTGTGCGTTTGCTTTGGACTTATTGCTACAGTAACGGTCTCATATTTTTGAGCAGAAGTAGTTAGGTAAAAGCAGCTATCTATATGGTAGCTTGCTAAGTGGTTGCTCACTATGCCTCTCTTTTGGGTCTTACACAGGCATTTACAAAACTATGTCTATTCATATGAGCTTAAGGTTCTGACCATTTTTACGAGCACAACACATTTCGCAGCTGGTTAACTTGATAGACACTTAGGCTTTGCTGCACAGTGAAACCGTTCTTAGGCTCGTTCTAAAAGAAATATTTTATTATCAAAAATCGCTATCTGATAATTATAACTAAAAAAGTTGTGTGAAAAGGCATTAAGGTGAAATTTTCCCTGCCTACTTTGAAAACAGTGTTTCGACACATTTACAGTTTTGGGAACCGATTTCTATGTTAAGCTAATTTTTAAGAGCATTTCCAAATATATGTATTTTTGATCTACATGCAAAAACAAAAGTCTAATGTTTGATTTTCTTAAGGGGATACGACTCCTTAAAATAAATGCTCACCAAACCCTACTATTTCTCTTGACCTTTCAAAAAAGGTAATCTATTGTCCCAACAACTCAGCTGAGCTTTGAAATCGAACTTTAAGCTCACTACTTCCAATAGCCGATTCTCGCCATATTCTCATGCAGAAATTATTTATAGTGAAGTATCTTATATTCTCTGACACATTGCGATTCTACAATATATAAACTTGTGAACGGTTGATTCAATACTGTTTGCATTTCTTATAGATCTTGTACGGAATACGCTTTAGTACCACAACCGCATATTATTAAATATATAGCTTGATTTGTCTCTTGAAGTTTCTTGTGGACTGGTTATTTTAGTTCCGATAATAGATGAAAGTAGTGTGAAGCCAAATTTAAAGGGAATTGAAATCTAGGTGACTATCTGTCCGTCCATCTGTTTGTGTAAGCGATAGCTTGAATAAAAATTGAGATATCTCGGTAAAACTTACTCCATATGTTCCTTGGATTGAAAGTGGTTTAAAAGTGGGCGTGTTTCCGCCCAGCATCAGCGCCATATTGATCTACTTATGAGGTTAGCTTTTTCACTCTATAAACTAACACATTTGTTCATTTTTAAACGCACATTCCATGTCATCGTCCCATTCTACCGTTGATCTCTATATTTTGCGATGAATATGCTGAATATGATGTGTGGCTTGTAATTACACAGAATGAGAGTAATGAGCTCCATTTGCTGCACAATTT
Source organism: Bactrocera oleae (assembly GCF_042242935.1). Classification (NCBI taxonomy): domain Eukaryota; kingdom Metazoa; phylum Arthropoda; class Insecta; order Diptera; family Tephritidae; genus Bactrocera; species Bactrocera oleae. The sequence goes on along the minus strand of NC_091540.1, from coordinate 49,664,062 downwards.
CGCCCATCATAATCTTCGGTTTTCCATCATCCTCTTAGCCAGTACTCTTTTCTCACTGCTGACCATTCTCGCCGCTTGTGGCTTTGCAGGTTTTTTTGTGCGTGTATATATCACTTTGTTTGTGCTTTGAATAGATTTGTTTGTTCGACTAATCATCCGTTTAAATGCTTTTGCTGTTTTCGGCAATTTCAGACAAATTTTTTGCTCGCCAAGCTCCGGCAGCTCTTTTCTCTGCATAGGTTCCAATACGCATTCACTGCTTGCTGGCGACTAATATTAATTGTAGGCGGTAACCGAGCACATAAGTTTAGCTTAATGGGAATACCGTTTGTTGTTGCAACATTTAACATAACGCAATATTGGAAATTGCTAATATTTTTCGGGTTTGGTGTGTGTTTTGTGGCAACACATGCTGATTTTCGCATTAAAGGCAATATATCATGATTGAAACATAATATGCAGTAGGAAATGTATAACTGTATGTATGCTATTCTCTGTTATTTGTAATTCTATTTAATTAAATTTTACTGAAATTCTAATAATTGAGTTATTTGATTGCGTAGGCGTGTTTTGTAATAGTTAGGTATATATACTGTTAATACATATATTACTTTATTATACTAAAATGTTTGCTTCGAAATAGATATTGATTACAGTAAAGAAACTATTTTTGCCTACATCTTAAATATCGGTTCAGTATTCATAAGGCTACGCAAACTGAGGAACATCGATTAAAAAGATAATGAAGCAAGACTCGTGGTTAAAAGACTGATGAGCAACTTGTTTGAAGTGATGATGATAAAAGTAGAGTTCAAAATCGGAGTTACTACGGCATAATTATCGGTAACTTCTTTTTTATAAAAAAATATAAATAGTCTCAAATAACTTTTCGATTAAGTTAGGCATTTACGAGATATTTAACGTCCAACATCAATACCTATCAAAGGAAAACAAAAAAAAAAAAAATATACAAAAAAGAGACCATTTTTATAGAGCATAAAATTTCCGTTAACACAGTGAGCTTTGCAATTTAAAAGATGTTTTTCATTGAGTTACAAAGTTCAAAAAAAAAACTTGCTTTAAAATAATCAAACTTCAACCGTTAATACCTTTTAAATAGTTAAATTTACGAAAAAACCGTAAAAGACCTTATGTAGAACATTCAATTTTCTACAAAAACCACAGAATGAAATAGGTGTTAAGTAGTTGAAAGCGAGATATGACTGATATTTTCTGTCTGATAATAAGAAAAAAATGTAAAACCGTTAGTCGGAGAACCTGCCCGTTAAAATTAAGAGTTCATACTTAAAGAGCCTTTCCAAGAGGTGTCTATCAAACAATTTTCCAGCTTACCAAGTTAAAAAACATACTTTTTTGTATATAGGTATATATATGTGTATATCGATATATATTTATACGTTTCATGTATGTTTGTGTTTGTTCAACAAAACAAGAAAAAAAGGGCTTAACACTTTTGAGATACAAATTTTGGTTGTTGGAGATTGTTGTTAAAAATTTGTTGTACAACATTATAGATTCTACAATGAAATTCCGAGTGGTCTACCACAAAGCTTCGGTCAATGAAGAGAAAAGCAACAAAAACTTATGAAATTTGGCAAAAATATTTTAACCACTGCTTTTTGGGAATTTCAATCAGCAATATTGACGATAAGAATTTCGTGGTGAATTTTGTTATTAAATGCTCTTCTTATTTTAAAAGGCAACAGACAGGCATGAGAATAAAGTTGGCAAATATGTTTATTCCCATAATGGCCAAAACACTGTTAATTGCAAAATTGTCTTTTCTCCACTTGTGGATTTTCAAAATTATTATATTCTTTATTTAAAGTGAGAGAGTGGCATTCGTTAAGCCTTCTCGATTTAAAAGAGCCCAGCATAAGCTGGCAATTATGCCAAGGAAGCGTGCTAGAAAATATACAAATATGTATGTTTGCTCCTCACTAGTCAGACCTATGTTTCCCTAGAACAATATTTAATAGAGTCATCAGAAGTTTAGACTATAAGCTGTCATACCTTAAATCTAAATAATTTAGAAATTCCTTTTTTCCTTTATACCGTGAGGTGACATATGAAATCATGTATAAGGATATTGACCATGTACATATAGTATTTTATTGGGTCGTTCACTAAGTAATTTCGTTTTTCTTTTGTGCAATTTAAATACGAGTTCTTTTTCGACGATTTCCATCGACCAATGGCTTTATTTTATTGGCTTCAAGAGACTTTCCAGGACGTGGTGCATCCGCACGAACGACATTTTGATATTTTTCATTTTTCCCACTTTCGATGGGGCGCCAAAAAGATTCGTCCTTAGGACGTTAGGTTATTATAGCTGGATTGGTTGAGAATATATACACGTTAAGGGGTTAATCAGAATGTTCAAAAAATCAATTTGCTTTTTTTTTGCATTTCTGTTAAGTGTAATACTTTGAGAATATTCTTTGAAAATTTCAAGTGATCCGATAATTACTTCTTGAGTTATAACCAAGAGCGCTCGGAAGCAGGTAGCTAGCGGCAGCAGCAAGAAACTTTAAATGCGTTTTTCTCAAAACTATGTTTTTCGAACTGGTGACAACTGTAACTCGAAAACCGCTCAGTAGATTTTAATGAAATTTATACAGCGTTTAGAATACATAATAAACTCGGGCCTCATCGAAGGATCAAAAATTTCAATTTTTTAAGAAAAATTATCTGTTGATTTTTTCCCAAAAATTTAGAAAAAATTTTCCTGAGGCCGATTTTTTTTCATCCGATTAATTTTAGATAAATCTCCAAGGTCTTATTATTGTCATCGCAAGGACCTTTTATTGGAACTGGGTCAACACAGACAGCTATAACTTTTAAAATTAAATTTTTTTTTTTAATTTTCGTGACTTCAAGTCAAAACATTTTATAATAATGCCTTATTACTACCTTTGTAAAATAACATGAGTTTATGGTAAAAAAATAATTACTGTAAATTCTAAGTTTTTCGTGCCTCTGACTACCCCTAACCCCTTAAAACTTGTGATAATGAATAAGATTCATTTAAAATGATAATAAAATTTTACGTGAAATATTAATAACACTTAATCTCCGAAAATTGCATACTCTATATACCTATGTAGTCAGGACAAAGTGAGGTTCGGTGAAGTGATAAAAAGTAAGGGAAACGTAATATCTTATGGATGAAGTAACCTCCGTAATATCCATGTACCAATCCGTACTGGAGTATCTGGTTTTATTATTTCGCCTTTAATAAAATGCAAAATCATTGTTTGCAGTATTGCTTAGAACTAAAGCACGACTTCAAGTGGTTAGAGCGATATATGTGGAGATCAAACGCATCAAAACCCACTGTCATTCACGTTGCATTGCCACTCTATTACTCTCAGTCTTCCATATAATACGCTTAGCACATCTTTTATGCAATTCTAATTCCTCTTAATATTAACTGCCTCTTTGGCAATCGTTTTTCATTACAAGAAATTAAATTTATTATGCCCATTTGCATTGCAATTCAATTGCAATCAGCAACACTTGATGCTCGACCAAACACACCACAAACACCACTTACGAGTGTATACTTTTGCATTGCTTTTGATCTCACCTAAGGCCTTACACGCTCAACCAACCATTTTCACCACATCTCACACTACTCGGCACTCTGCCTTTTCTTTAATCCCTGCACTTACCGCATCCTCACTCTCTTCCAGCTTGCTGTAGCTGGCACAATCTTCGCACACCCGTTGTTGACACTCGAAGCAGGTTTTGTGATAGTCGTCAGGTTTGAAGGATTTCAAACACACGCGGCACGCCCCCGCTCGTCGCCCCGGTTCGTTTTTCGATGAGTTGCTTGCGGTGCTGCCGCCTGTCGTATTGTTGTTATTGTTATTGTTCTGAGTGGCGGCATATGCGTCCTGGGCCTGTTGCTGATACGCTCCAGCGTAGCTGCCGTCTTCGGTGGGCGCCAACGAGGGACGTGGTGACATTTTGTTTACTGCAAGGAAATGAGGAGGCAAAAAGAGAAAGAGAGAAATGATGACAACTTGTTAATTGTACGTGGTGAAATATGTTCAATATACGCGTGTAATTTTATTTTCTTGTTTAAAGTAATTATTCTATTTTGAATTTTTATTATTTCAAAAGGGTCGGATCATTTAATTCGAAAAACTATACTTTTTTATTTTTAACTGAATCTCTTCTAAAAGTATCTAAGAACGAATGTGTAAAATATAAGCATTCGTTTCGAAGTGGTTCAAGAGATATTTCAGATAAAAGACAGCACGTCGACGACGTAACAATCGCTTACCAAAACTTTTAACCACGTTTTCTGAAAGCCATGTTTTTACAATTGGCGTGTATGATTGCGTGAAAACTATCTCCGCTATCAATCTGATTCAACTTATATTTTGTAAAGTACTTAAAACTGTTTTATGTGAACCAAAGATATTGATAATTATTTTGATTTTTTTTTACGTTAAAAATCGGGAGAAACAGTATACAAATTAAAAAAATATTTATATACACTATTACAAATAAGAATCACGGACATTACTTTGCATTCCAATGTCCGGTATCAGCTGCGACACGTTCCACTGAACGCCATTTTTCAACATTTTTGAAGGGCTCAAACATTAAAAAAAAAATGTACTTGTGACACTCGGGGACTGTCGCGGTAAAGCTATTGCAAAGCATTTTTTATCAACTTATGCATTTATAATTATTTATTTATTTCTTATGCAATATTTTCTTTTTCTTTGATATTATACACTTTTTGAGCGTGGTGACCGATAATAATATATATATTAATATATATTATATATATATAATTAATTTTCAAATTCAATTTTTCCGAAAGAAAAGTTGTCAACCGCTCTGATTTTTTATCAGCGAAGTTGTTGTTGAAATCGCCAGTCAAGATAAGTGGAAATTCATTACCATTGATAACACGATTTAAATACCTAATTTTAATTGTATTCAAGTCAAACGAGAAAGTTCCAAAATGTGGGGTAGCTAATTATCAAAATAATAACAATCTTACTATTATTATGACTCCGAATATTAAATAATTTATTTTTAATTAAACCATTTTTCCAAATTTTTATTTTCCATTAAAAAAATTGTATCTTAAATATTATTATGCTTGAATCACCCTGCTGTCTTTTCAATTAATTTATTCCGTTTGAGATATGCGAGACTACGCCTTAGAGTATGCAAGCATGTTAGGTTTATTTCCGTTACCGAATCTCTTGATTCCGTCCCTTCGTTTAAAGTCCACGATAGAAGCTATGCAATAGCTTAAAAAAGGAATAAATATATACTAAAATATATTTTTTGTATGAATTTTCGAAAGTGTTTTTTATTCTAAAAATGAAAATTCAAAAAAGTGTTTTTTACTGGCCTTTAAATTATCCAACCACTTTAGTTGACTCTTGTAGAGGATTCTTTCATCCACAAGAAGATCAGCAGATCGTACATCATACCTTGTAACATCATCAACAAAACAATCATTTACTGAAATCCTAGCCATCTTAATTCATAACTTCGGATGCACCTAAGCATTAACACCTTTCGCAAATACGTTTCCTATAATTAAGGTAGCCAGCGGTCGAAATTCGACCAAAAAACCATTTATTACCATTGCTATGGTGAATGTGAACAAACTCTGAAGAAAGTTGTAAAAAACAATTTACAAAAATAATTAAAAAAATGTTATTATACATTCTCGTCCAAAATCATTTGTTGTGTTTCTGGTTTTGGCATAATTCTGACTTGAATGAACAATCGAATCAAATCGGCCAATCTGAATTTGTTGTCATATGTGGCCACGTGTTCACCTATGCATTGTTCACTTCCTATTTCCCTTACCTTCTTATTTCCCTCCCTTCCCATAACGCACTTGAAACTAATCAAAAAATTTCTAACTCACCAAAATAAAACGCACGACATCACAGCTTATTTCCACTTCAACGTGTTATTTTTACAAACAATACTTGAAATTTAATGTGCGTTAAAAATGAAATTGTAACAGAATTCATTGTTGCGACACGCAAAGTCATGTGAAAAATTTCCGGTTCATATCATAAAAACTGAGGGAATAGCTCATGTATATAAAGACGGATGGGCAGACGGACATAGCTGAATCACTCAGCTCGTCATGCTGATTATTTATATATATACTTTATAGTGTATCCGATGTTTCCTTCTGGGTGTTACAAACTTCGTGGCAAACTTAGTATAACCTGTTTAGTTTGCTAAACTTCATATAGGGCATATGAGAACTGATGACGATGTACCCAGTGGATGTTTAAAAGAGGTTGCTACGGCCAATTTTATAAAGAAAACTCTATAATCGTGCGCTAGATAGGCTTTTTTCTGATCAGAGATCTTAAGAGAATGCGACTATAAAGAGGTAATATATAAAGGTGTGACTGCTATATATACGGGTGATTAATTTGAGGGAAACAAAATAAATATTCATGAATAAATAAAAATATTCTTAAGAAATACAAAATTCGCGATACTTTTTGAACAAACCTCGTATATCGGGTATATGGGATATAGGTCTAGTACCGACCCGATTTTGTTTATTTTTGGCATTGCCAAATAATATTAATAGAATGAAAAAATATGCTCTTTGACTTTAGTTACGGTACCACAAAGATTGATCTATAAATTCGTAAACCTTTAAATTATATTAGATATCTGATGGCTTGACAAGTTATGGTCCTATTCTTGGACGTGAGATAGCATAGTCTTGATTTCAAATCGTAAATAGTCTTGATTTCACATATTATCTCAGTGTTTGATTCAGTGCTAAAAATACTCTTCCACAGCAAGTTTGATTGAAGTAGCTTTAGTATTTTGTGAGATATGCATATTAAACCAATTAGAAGGTGGGGCCATGTCCACTTTTTTTTTAAACGACTGTTTCTCATTCATTCTCCGCTGTCCTGTACTACCACACATTTTCGTATCCTAATTTGTGGCTTAGTTATGACACTATATAGATTTTCGTTTAATATATTATAGTTTTGTGGGCGTGATAATGGCTCGACACCGCACATATGCAATACTAACCTCTCTCATGTGCAAGTCAAGTTTTACTCAAGTTATAGCTTGCACAGACGGACGAACGGGCGGCCATAGAGACAGTCATCTGGATTTCAACTCGTCTCATCAGAGTGATCATTTATATACATATATATAATATATATATCGATTACTTTTAGATATTACAAACAACCGTTGGGTGTATAAAACTGTTATACTCTGCAGCAACATATTGCGAGAGTATAAAAATTTACATGAAATCTATAATTGTTATTAATATTTATTCATGCGTTTGACTTTAGTTGCTTATTTAACGACTCACAATGGATTTACTTCAAACGAGCTGATTTACAAACATACACGTTGTCATATACATACATGTCAACATAGCATATTCATGCCACACAAGTATATCCATTTGCATATGCATACTAGGGTGTCCGTTAGTACTCAAGTTGATTTTTTGTTGCAAATGCCTCCGGAAGTTTCAGATTTGCCATAAAAACAAAGAATCAAGGTAAATAAGTTATTTATTTTTAATTTAAACCATGCCTAAGCCATTTAAATTTTCTCATATATTTTACATGGAACAATTGAATCTTTTCAATTAATTTTTTATCTTGAAAGTATATAAATCTACAATTTTCAAAAAGTGATCATCTAATATAAAACTTCATCCCCGCAAATAAGGTGTTTATAAATTTTTTCATACAATAAAAACATTCCTTTAAAAGTTATACGCAGTTAATTTATTGCATTAATTGTACAGTACACATAGTACACCATGTCGTATGAGTAACACCAAATGTATAAATCGCTTGAATGAACGCTTAGCACTTTTGATGTATAAATTTAACTGCGTATAAATAATAAAGGAGAGCTTTTATAGAAAAAATCATTAGGACCTTTTTTTTTGGGCAAAATATTGTGTACGAGAATATTGGTTTTCAAAAGGTTAGGCTTACTTGCTTAATGTAAAATATCAAAAATTCCATGTTATATACATGGGACAAGAAATACGATTTTGGCAAGGTTTACAGTGCAGATAAATAGCTTAGTTACGTTGGGTCTTTACCTAAACCTGGGCGCTAACGGACACTCTAATATACATACATATTGACATGTCAATCAAATGTGAGTATGTGCTTATAATGCGACATTTTCCATAGCAATGATGATAAATCAATATTTTAGCAATAATATTATTCTATGTGTATGTGTGTCTGTGTTAACGGATTTTTGTTGACAGCGAATAGTGTAAAGGAAGATTGTCAGCATGCAGGGACGTGATTCGTAATCGTAGACAGCAGCGACCGTGGAAAATAAATGACTTTTTAATTGAATTAGACACATTCATCAACAAACACGGATATATGTTTGTGTGTTGGTAGTTTTATATATGCACACATTTATTTTCACATTTATATTGATTTCATAACCAAATGCATATATAGAGTATATATTGCGCCATGAGTGCATGTGGGTCACATAACTGTGCTAAACTGTAGTTGACAGCCATCAACCGTTATCATTTAATCAAATCTACGGCAGTGTTGCTGTGTGGCAGGTTATCAGCCGTCACATTAACATGTCACAAACTTTTAATTGAACAATTAGATAGTAATACACATTTACAATAAATCTTTTTCATGGCTTTTACGCTCGCCTGTTTTTTGTGTCACATTTTAAATGATTAATATCACATATCAATTTTCGCTGCAACAAAACAACACAAATATATTTTAACAGAAAATTTATTTCCATTGAATTGTATACATAACGGGTTTTGCTTGCATTACACGCTGAATTAGTTTTGTGTATGAGATGACACGGCGTATACGCAATGCCAACTGATTTGTTCTAGTGCACTCAGTGACAACAATTATTGTACAAAATACAATTCATTTAGATAAGTGTGTATACTCCTATGTATAAATATATTATATTTTGTGGTTATGCTCTGAAAATAATTGCTACCTATTTGTTTTGTAATTACATGCTCATTGCTGCTGCAATTCAAAACTGTTATTTGTTAAACTGTTATTTGCAATAGTTATTGTGAAGAAGAGTTTTTCGTTTGAAAGGAAAGCAAAATAAATACATTTATACATTCATGAAATAAAATTATTTCCATAAAATTAGAAAACAAATTCCACTCTTGTTATCTTGTCGCTAACTTTTCCGCATTATGGAGAAGCAACTTATTTTTTATTATATTTTATATTTGTCTTTTATCTGGTTTGAGCTTAGTTGTCAGCCACTTAAAAAAAATAAGCTTGGAGTTTTTGAAATGCAAAAGCTCCGACACCTCTCCATTACATCAAAAATACTCGTATATATAATATAATGAATTTGCAGTTACCTAGTTCAAACACTCACACTGTTAAACGCTAGGCCACACCTTCTTGAAAATAAAGAGTACCAAATATATACAAGTATATACACTTTTAAAATTTAGTTTTTAAACACTAAACTACCAGTTACTATGTGGTTGGTATCTTTAATTAAATTAATACTTAGACACACGAGACAAGTGTAATGACACTAAGTGAGAAGTTAAGGTATTAAAATTTGGTACGACATTCTGTCGAAATCTGTGGAGAAATTTATAATACTTTTTGTATTCTTGGCAAAAGACCGGTTTAAAAAAATTCAATATTTTTCAAGTTATATGCAGTCTCCGACCGCGCTAAAAAAACGTTTCCCACTGTTGCAGTAATACCGGCATTCTCCATGGTTGAAACCTAAAAAGCAAATCTCTTTAAAAGATATTGTCGCACGGACCTAAAGTCAAAAAGACCAAAAATTTACAAAATGGCGGCGATTTTAAAAATAAGTTTTATTTTACTCAAAATTCTGGCCTGCCAAAATAGAGCTGCTTTAGCAATGCGGCTGCATTTTCGCAGCCTGTAACTGCGAACTAATATTTGAAATATTGATTTTAGAACTAAGCATTATACATTTAAAGGTAGATACTATCGAAATTTGCAAATAATAGAAAAATATTATTTTCAAAATATATACAATAGATAGTGAAACTTTTTTAAACTGCCCTTATTACACCGCACATCACCCGACTGCGCATTTCACCAAGCCAATTATTTTCACAAACTTCAGTCAAAGGTATAAAAGCAATGTTTTAGTAACCAAATCGAAATATGTGGCTTTTAAGTGTGAAGTTGAGCTTATTGAAATACAAATTAGTTATGGGATGGACAGGATTACATCATGGATATTATTCTTATATTTATTTTAATGGTATATAACAGTTTTCGATCAAATTTATATGGCATAAAATTTCCAACAAGTAAGGAAGAGCGGCTGTAACCGCAGATTTTATACTCCAGCAACTTGCAAGGATCAAAGCGGGGAAAATACCTTTAGGTGTTGTGCAAAAAAAGTCAATACTCAATTTTCGAGGAAATCGCGAACGGGAAACAATAAAATTTGGTATTTTATTAAGTTGTATTATCGGTCACAGGCACACTTACTATATTTTAGTTTACGTCAGTTAAAATTATATTTAAATCATCTTCAGCTGAGATATGCATGTGTGATATAATCTCAACCAAAGAGACAAATTTTAATATTATTGAGTTGATGTGGAAAATGTCAATCAGAGTATCAAAATTCAACTCCATTTTTTTCATGTGTTGAAGCCTTGCGATTATCAGCTTCATTAAAAACACTCTTAGCTCTGAACTCTTATTTGCACATAACCTTTTAATATCTGAAAGAAAATAATATTAATGTCACGGAAACTTATTTGTGTGAGAAAACCATTATTCCGTCCATTAGTTGCGCAAATCGATATATATTGTTTGTATGTAAGTGAGGCTTAAGCCTGTGCCGACCTTGCGTCGAGTAGAAGTAAGCGACTCATTCATTTTCACGCGATTAGGTGATGACATTTCAGTGTGGGATAAGTGCCATAATTGCGTTGCAAAATGCAGTTTCCTTCCGCCGTAGCGCCACTTTTTCATCTTTTTTCCAGCATGCATATATGCATTTGTAACGGTACGTGCTGCTAGGTATTTGCGGATAACAAGAAATGCAGAAAATATGAAAAGCAAGCAGAAGGAATAGGCAAGGCTAACAAATGTGCGCTTTGCATGATGATGATATATACACACATATTTCTTTGGTATATAGAGCATACAGAAATATTAAAAATACTTTTGCATTGACGTGGAAATAAATCATTTTTACGCCTGTCACGAACCGCCAATGCAAATGCACGCAACAGTGTTTACACGCAGCCATATGCATGTACCTACAAATGTAGGTGCGTATTTGCTTATGAAAGCATGCAGAATAGCTTGACATGGCAAGCACATGATCATAGCCGCACAAACCTTAACAGCCGTGTGTGTGTGTATTTGTTTGTAGCGGAGCGCGTGCTCCCTACAAAGAAACCTAGGAAATTACTCTCAAAGCATTAGCGCACTTTTAGGCGCATAAGACTACAGCGCTGTAAGTGTGCCATATAAGTGCTATAGATTACCCGGGCCATAAGCAGCATTAGGCTCATGTGATTACAACGGCATTGTGCCTATTCAAATAAATATAATTATATATTGATTGATGGAAGCAGGTCCGTGTGTATGTGTGCGTGTGTTTGGGCTTACTATACAATTTTATCGCTACTATTTTCGCCTCTGGATCTCATGCATTATTGAAAAATCACGTATGTGGATCAAAGCAAAGTGAAAGCGCTGCGAATATAAATAAAATAAAAGGCAAATCGTAAAAGCGTTTTCCTTGTCCCTCTTTCTTCTTCACTTTCTACCATTTCATTCTCATGCAATATATGCTTAATGCATTGGTCCGTGGCACGCGCTGACCTGCTGAATAGTTTAATGATGTTATGCCCCATATTTCGGAATTTTCGCTGATCTACATTTACTAAAGATCGATAGTGGTAAAATTAGCGTGTCTAAGGGTTGATACTCAATTGACCACTTCAATTTAATTTCAACGCTGTTCCTGCCAATTAATGTTCTTCGGTAATTTAATGTCTATAATAATGAAACCGAAGGACAACAAAATGCCGTGAATTGACTAAATCTAAACCAGTTTAATTTATATACATTATACGTTTATACAGACAAACACATGCACATGGCTAGGTCGCCTCAGCTTGAAGCGTAGGTTTATCAGAAATTTTGACTGAGAATTAAAACATTTTTTTTTTCTAAAATGGGACACTGTTATGCCTAAAATATTTTAATTTCGAATGTATTCTATTGAACTTCACAAATTACAAGGAACTTTTCTGCAATGGCTAATGAAAGTTTAAGTGTAGTGAATATTATTTTGTGTGCAAAAGTTAAATCTAAAAAAACATGAAATAAGCTTTGTGTGCTGAAAGGGTAGCATATCTGAAAGATGAAAGTTAATCACTTCGATTTCTTGCGAATTTGTTTTATGATATTTCGTCGTATTCATATTTTAAATGCTCAAATAGACTAAAATCGTAAATGGAAGAGAATGTAAGTATAATAAACATATATATTTTTTTTTCTTTATGTGTTCACTTGATTTTTGTGTGATTTTATTTATGGGGATTAGTTTGATGATTTTCTTTCAGTATTCTCGTAGTATATTACTTTGCACCATACGTACGTGGTGTGTTCAGAAAATAACGGCAATTAAAATTTTAAAATTTCGCGGGTTTGGAGTTTAATTGCTAAAATATATATTTTTTTATAATATAAATATATTTTTTTTTATTGGTACAAGTATATATACATGCCTCCGAAGTACGATAATTTTCAGCTTTATGCATTGTTTACTTTGACTGTAATAGCCACAAGGTGATTTTCGTTTCTCAAAACTCTCATACTTTGTTGTTTGTTCGTGAATTCTTGGCCAAAAACAATACTGTAACGATGGACCAAAAATGAAGAGAACCTTCAAGGGACGTCGTTTTGCAGGATAGATGAAAGTCGCTGAAAGAGCTAAAGGCCATCTCAAAAATCGAGTTTGAGACGTGTGTCGACGTTTGGAAGAAACGCTGGTATAAGTACATAATATCGGATGTGGATTATTTTGGAAGCGACAACATTAATGTAGACAAATGAATAAATAGTTTTTCAAAAAACAAAAATGTCCGTTGTTTTTCAAACACACCTCGTATATTGCATTTAGGCCCAGCATTTAATTCCAGTGACGGAAATATGCAAACTCATACATATTCAAGTACTTATGTACTCGTACTTCACATACAATAAATGTGTACTCACATATAAGCGCTAAACATACTCAACTTTTTTCATTGCATTCATGCAAGTTGTTTGCTTTATTTTGTTTAGCTTTCATGACTTTTTTTCTATTTAGTCCTGCACTCTTTAGGGCATTGGTCTCAGTGGTGTGCACACAAAGATTGCTTTCAGGTGGACGCTTTTAGCAAAAACAAAGGTTTACCTATTGTCAAGGCAAGCAAGCAAACAATATGTGCTTATCTTGCTCGTGTTTGCAATGAATAAACAAACAACAAAAACATGTACTTGTGCAAAGTGCATGCGAACGCATCGAAAGTGCAAGTACACGGGCGAGAGTACACATATCATGGCCCTTTGTTTATAAGTAAAGGCTTTCTGCAGTGTTGTGGCCATCTTTCTGATGCATATGAGTAACTCGTTTTTTCTAGTCCGCAGTCCAAGTGCACACACACTAATATATATGGTGCATTTAAAGTGCGCATGTATGTTTAGAAGGAGCTTCGTTTGCTCACCTCAGATTACTTTGTTCGATATATGTGTTGTACATAAAAGTATATATGTACTAAGAACGAAATATTATACTATTTTTCGATGTCAAAATTTTGTCAAAAGATTAACAACCCAACTGAGTCTGCATTTAGTGGCAGTGTTAGGATGTGCAATGTGTATTACACTTTCAGAATAAAAACCATATATATATAAATATATATCCAAGCACAACAATACGAAGGTGGACTTATTACTAAAGAAGAATTACTACCACTTTGCAAGTTTCTTATCACTCCAGGTAATAGCTGTTGTCACCGGATGTTGTCCAATTGGCTTACATGCGAATAGTTGGCTGGAAAATGGCGATATAGAAATATCTCGTTACTTTTGCTCAAACTGTCCAGGTTTCAGTAGATTAAGCTTGAAACACATCACATGCCACACATTTATTTGGATTGGGTAGAATCAAAGCGCTTTGTCGTTTCATGGTCGAAACTCAGAAGTATTAGGCAGGCAGGCAATAAATAATAAACCTGCGGACGCCATTTGGTCATGGCATGTCTTTTCGGATTTAGTCAAGGCGCTACCCCCAAAACTCATTAATACTTGTACCGACGTGAACACGTTTCTGGCCCAAAGAAGCTTGCTAAAGTTGATGTAGTATTATCTTGTTTCTGTGAGAATTTCATTAGTATTTAATGCATATGTCTCTCTCAAGGAGTGCATGACCAAACTTGCAGAAAATTCAAGCTACTTCCATATAAAACTTGTCTGGGTCACTGGCCGTAGTGGAATCTCCAGAAACTATAAAGCCGATGAGCTTGCAAGAAACTTTAACAAAATTTCATCAGGATGCAAATGAGCAGGTGTCTTCGTGCATTCGGACGCTGAATTTATGGGCGTCGCGCGTCTTTTAGAAAGGGTTGGTTAGCAACCGATACCTTGTGAGATTGTGCAAGCTTTCTGAGACTCTCTCAGACTGCAAAATAAAAGGTCCATGGAAGTACTAGCTCTTAGCAAGGTTCACAGGGCTACACTCACGCGGTGAGGCTAAAGATTGTGCAGAACACAATTTTTCACAGTTGCAATGAGGAAGTTAAAGTGGAAACATCTTGATACTTTCTCCTTCACTGCCCTGCTTTCGTCAGGCTAAAATTGAAGCATCGCGGTTGCCATACATTCTACGAACCTGGCGAATTGGTTGGAATTGATATTAGCTTTGTCAAGTTGTGACGGTCTGTTTGCTCCATACCTAGGAGTTCTGGCAATTACAACAGACAGCTGTCCAAGTGGGATTTCTCGTGGCCTCACGAAAAATCAGCCTTGGTTCATGAGATATATTATTTTTAGTATAAGTATTTTGAAAGAAAAAAAAACTCGTGCATTAATGAAAAATGATTTAAAGAACCATTCGAATATCCAAAAAAGGCAGTTACAGATGAAAACATTTAATAAAAACTAAACAGACTGTTTTCGGATAATCACATAATGCAGTGGATTACGATAGCTGACACTCAAATTCAAAGCGAAGGCGGCGAACACATTGTTCCAGGATATTTAAGGTAGTCTGTCTAAAGGACGCACCGATTAAAAAAAAGGGTGATAAAGTTGCTAGAATTGGCCTTTGAATCACTTATGCATCCACCGCTTTATTAGAGTCTGGCAAACGAGAATTTTTTTCTGTTCATAGAACGCAAATGAACGCGCGATGGTAAATTATTTTCTACTAAAGAAGAGATAATCGCTAAGGCAGATACTGAATTTGAAATATAGGGCGAATCGCACTACAAAATCGGTATCGAAAAGTTGGAAAATAGTAATAAGCACTGCTTCGCCCTCGTTAGCAACTATAAATATATAGAATATTAAAACTGAATTCGCCAATAATATATATCTTCTATAAAGCGTACCGGTTTTATTGTATAAAAGATATATTATAAATATATTTATCCATATTTTTATTCACGTAAATTTTTCACTGAATTGAAAGTGAAATTCACAAAAATTATTACATCAGTAAATCCTACATATGAGAGTGTAAATAACAACTTGACGCAAGATAGGAGTATGTGCCACATCGAGTTGCACGTTTGCTAGCTTGCAACACCTGGTCGCACAGCAACGCATGCTCGTATATGAGTATAGTTTGATAGAACAATGACTTTGTAAATATGCCTTTTAGTAACATTAAATGTAACACGGCTTCCATAAGCAGAACTAACAAATTTAGAACAGTCTATATTTGCAGCCAAAGAAAACAGTGTTGACTAAAGCCAAAAGTGACATAAACGTATTTTGAATTTATGGTTTGAGAAATCGTTATCTTAACTCTATTTCGGTCTAAGTTCAGCAACAGCGACTGTCGAGCGGCCTGAATCAAGTCGGTAGCCTATGATCAAGTCAAGTGTTGTGGAAATTATTTAATATTACGGTTTATAAACATCTTTATCCAGCAAGAAGACTACAAAATGTTCCAATCGAATAAATTCAGGAGAAGTAGAAGAAAGACAAGACTCTTAAAAGATGCCCGAATAGTAGTTATAGGTACTTTCTTTAAAAGGAAATATTTCCTAAATTAGTCTTCGTAGGTCACGCTTGATCAGTTAGTAATATAATTTTAATATTAGTGGCAGAAAGTGGTTTAAGAGACTCTCCCTCGCTCAAGAATTTATCTCAGTTATACTTATACAGTCGGATCCACATGACCACAACGGACTTGGACTTACATCCGTTCAGAAATTATAAAATCGTAAGCGTTCCGCCAAACTATTTTGGAAATAAATTCTAAAAATACAGCAATAACAATGCAGAGAACACGAGTATGCTAAAAGGTACTTTTAAGAGCGACAAAATATTCAACAAAAATTGTACAAGAGAAGATTTGTTCTTTTATAGAAAAATGTTGATAGTGACAGACTTTTCAAACCACCCTTGTAAAGAGTGAAATATTTTCAAAGTGAAATCCGTTGCAGCAAAACATAACGCAAGCGAAATCAAGCAAATGACAAAAAGTTTAGTCAGAAAAACTGGAAATAAAAGAAATTGGATGTCACGCGCGGTTGCACCTTCGGTGGCGCAGCTGAGGTGTAACATATTTTTTGAAAAAGCGAAAAGCAGTGCCCAAAGCAGTTGCAGCAAAGTGTTGGAAAGTGCGTATGTATGTATGTATGTGTGTGTGTGGTATTGCACGAATGCACACATTAAAATCACATTTTGCCGGCGGTGACAAAAATACGCTGATACAGTGTTGCCACAACGAAAGAATTTTTTTTTTGTAAAAAAGCTGCAGTTGACATCATAGTGCAGCTTGCCACGTTGTGTTTTGTTGTTGTTTTTTCAAAATTCTTTGTGTTGTGTTTTCTCCGTTTTTTTTTTTTTATCAAGTCACTGGGGTTGCATATGCGCTCGCTCGAATGGATAATGACAACATAAATGTCAACTGCATGTTGACTTACAACTATATTGTTGGATATATGCATGTGTGCGTGTGTATATGTGTTAGCAGGTGGCTTTACTAATAGCGCCATATCAGGTGAACTCGCCCCAAAAGCGCGTAAACGCTTTTGTGCAGCTTTAATGTTAGGAAATAATTTTGTAATATTATGTGCCACAAAGGACTTTGATAAAGTTGATGTAATTGCATGTTGGCGTGTGTATGGGGCCATAAAAATATATACCATATGTACAAAACATATATACTAATTTATATATCTATCTCTTTTTCAGGGGTTGAGTTTTACCGTTATAGCGAGCGTATGCCAAAATATTTCAAGCCCTTGGTAACCAGATTTTGATTAAGAGAACTCTCAAAGATCCGGCTGTTGGATGTTTTTTATGCCAGCTGTATAATTGCGAGAGCGATCTTGACCACCGAAATAGTTATCCTTATATTAAAAAGAAGAAAAAACGTTGAATTCTGCTGCATCGATGCATAAAGTTGTATAAAATTTTGTTTTTCTTGAGTAGGATTGATCAGTTTAAATAGTAGCTATAATCGTATGCTATACGGGTTCGATATCGGGGGTTACGACAAATGAGCAGCTTCTTGGGGAGAAAAGGGTGCCTGTCAAATTTCAGGCTGATATCTTAAAAAATAAGGAACTAGTTCGCGTATATACTGACTTCACTTGTGTAAAGACCTCTGAAATTGTTTTGTTCTACCCTGAACAGGCTATATTAAGTTTGCCACGAAGTTTGTAACACCCATTAGGAAACGTCAGAGATCCTTAAAATATATATCTAAATGATCAGCAGATTCGATTTAGCCATGTCCGTCTGTCTGTATATACGCGAACTAGTCTTTCAGTTTTTGAGATATCGATCTTAAATTTAGCATAAGACCTTTTCTCACCAAGAAGCTACTCATTAATCGCAATAGCCGATATCGGACCACTATAGCATATAGCTGCCATACAAACTGAACAATCGTAAGTAAGTTCCTGTAAGGAGCCTTTGTATTTGTGAAGGGTATTATAGCTTCGGTGCAAGCGGAGTTGACGTTTTTCCTGTTTGTTTGTTTTTTTTTTGTTTGCAAATTGAACAAAAACCCCTTAGACCCTCAACTGTAATCAAATTAATATCCATGCCACAAACTTTTTACTCAACTGTAATTTCCAGTAGCAGCTAAATTACAAAATTATAACGGACTATTTAGTTGCAAAGAGAAACCACATTACTACTTTCAAATTAAAAGGAAGAAAAGTTCGCAAAAGCTAATGGACCTCGCATTATACAACATTTGCATACATTCACACACACACACACACCCACGACACATATATATATATGTAAGTACATTAAGCCAAGCACACAAATAAAGTTATTTACAAAAGCGTAAAATAGTCCACAGTTGCTGTACAATAGGTGTCATTGCTGCATGTTGCACATACCTAAACCTCCGTACACACTTGCAACTTTGAGAGTTAGTCTTTATGTTGCAACTTTGTTGTGTCAATGCGTATCAATGTTAATGGTTTAAGTGTTCAAAATGTTTTCAATGTGAGTACAGTTTGCTGTTGTTGCCACGTTACTGACTGCCAGTTGGTTGTTGCAACTTAGTCAACTCTGTTTGCAAAGTGTCACAAATCGATGTCATTAGAGTGTAACTGTAATTAAATTTCAAAGCTATTCTATGAAAGAAATGAAAGGAGATTGCAAGAGAAAGACTTCAAGTGCGAATATGCAAATGGCGGTAGGAGACGCACTGAAGTGCAACATGTCTATTCTGGAAACTAGTGGAGGACAGCGAACTACATATATACTATTTTTCATTGTACATTTGAGTTGCAAGATAAAAGTTGCACTTAGAAATTTTTCCATTGTTGACGAGCATTCATTTATGTTAATTCACGCTGAACTCTCACAAACTTGAATAATTTAGGATTGAACCAAGGGAGGACTGTGCACGAAATGTCGTAAAAATATTCATAATTGGATGTTTGAATGTTGCTAAACAAGCCAAAATTAGGTTATTGAGGAATAAATTATTCCAAAATTATTTCTGACTGGCCTAACTTCGTAAGACTTGTGCTAGCCGCAAACGAGATCGAATTAACAATTACCTCTGGAAAAAATTTATAATATTGGAAGCTTTATCGTCAGAGCAGGAGCTTTTACGTATCGACGTGCATTTCTCTTCTCTTTTCTTGCCGAAGTCAGTATAATTATATAAAGAAGGACATCTGCTCAAAAAAATTAATTTGCGGAGGTATAGTGGAAAAATGATTATGGTTTAAAATAAGGGAAAGTTAATTTTATTATTTCTGGAGTATGTTATTAGATTTCAGTTATCTAATCCCTCTTTGCATAGTAAGACAGACGTTTATCATCTAATTGCAATCAAAATTTCATCTAATAGGATCCCCGGGAAACGAGCTATTTCGACGGAGTCTGACCATAGAGAACATATTCTTAGATGAGCTCGTTTCATACGGAATACAAAGAGATGGTTAGAACCATGAGGGACCTTATTGCATGCAGATACGGGTTTGTATGTCGGAATTGATATTGGGAAAGTAGGAGTTCAATCTGCTGCAGTATCCAGAAAGAAATTGTACATGGGTTACTCCAGATTCGGAAGGCAGCTCGAGCTCTTATTCTGCTAGGGGTGGTGGTTTGACTGCAAGGACACCATAGGAGTTGTGTTCCGTAACTTCCTACCTACGGGCCCCGCTGTATAGATGTTCGATGGGCGAAATCAATGGGTACCCTATTATTGCACAGAGTGCAGTATTGAATATTTTGTTGCGTCTCTGTGATTCGGGAATAATCGCAGTCGTATGCTGTCGAGTCGAACATCTAAAGTTTTATGGTTGTTAACAGTCGGAATTTTAATGTCATCGACTGCAATATTATGATCCAGTTTGTACTCTTTCGTCCATGTTTATGACGGCTACTTGCAGAAAAGCAGCGGTGAAGATGGGTGCGATAGTCGTTTACTTGCAACCGCGTGTCACTTTTGTGAAGTTTAATAGAGACTTGATATCTATTGTAATTCAGATATTTCATCGAGTTTTTTGAACTCCAAAGCTCCTAGATATCTAAGCCGAGTTCTAGATAAGGCCGGACAGAAGCAGATGAGGTGTTCTAGTGCCTCTCTGATTCCTAATTGCCTGCACACTCTCTCTATCAGATAAAGCATAAGGGTATATAGTTTATTTTATCCATGGACCCCTTGCTTATCCAAGTATGTCCGAAGGTTCTTATGGCCTTTAATACACTAGTTATACAGAGAGCAGCAAGCCGCTGTGTTCGTTCCAACGGTTTTCTGTATGAGATATTGCTGGCAGCGGTCCACCACACCAAAGCACCTTAAAGCCAGATTGTCGTGACTAGCGCTGTGTAACACCAATGTACGAGGATAGGCGATAGGCCCAATGTTGACCCTATTTTTATCCTGATTTGGAACGGTCGCTTTGCACGGCAGTTAAATGCCTTTGTGGTCTGATCTTTACATAAAATTGCAGCACTACATTGGACTATAATTTATACCGACTTTCATGAGGATATTTTGTCAAACTGAACAAATTTTTCTATTCAAGGACTTGATTCGATTTGTTTGTAGGGCAGCTATATCTTGTAGCGGTTCCGATAAATGAGTCGTCTCTTGAAGAGAAATTGTAGATTGATATCTCAAATATTGAGGGACTAGTATATACAGACAGATGTACAGACAGACAGACGGACATCTGAAAATTGATTCTGCTCGTCACGCTTATCATTTATATATAAACATTATGGGATCTTCGACGTGTTACTAACAACATGGCAAACTTAATATTCCCTGTTCAGGGAAGCAAGGGTACTACAAAACCAATAAATTCACATAGTACCGTTCAGCCGAATGAGACTGTCGCAATTGCTGACTTTTGATCTGGGGTAGAATGAGTAGGGAACCATACCATTTCAACGAAATAGTAAAAAATAAATAAATAAAATCAAGTAAATTGCTATTGGATTGTTTTGTACTGGATTGTGTATTCGGAAAATTAAAACCATTTTTCATCAAAAAAACAAAAACATTTAAAATTATATAATTTGTTAACTAATTCTTGAGAATACTTTAATTATATTCCATATTTTTGCCAAATGCCATCTGAAATTTTACTACTATACATATTTTCCAGTGGAGTATATTCTGCAAAGTTTAATATTCAATTATTTCCATATACTCTTTGACCACTTTTACACCGAACTGCGCTACTCACCTCTATCCTGTGCCGTTAGCAAGGACGATGACAGTGTCTGTTTCAACTTTCCGAAAGTTCCACCAGCGTCGGGTTGATTCTGTGTGGATGGCGTCTCATCTGTGGCGACCATCTGCGTGAAACGAAAAGAGCGAAGCAAAACGGAAATGAGTAAGTGCATGAAACGGCAAATAAATGTAAAAATCGCAATTTTTTCGCTTTTAAAATTGCAAGTAATTGAAAAATGTGATGAAATATGCAGCAAACTGCGAGTGATGTGACGGTGATGGTGTAGATATGTATATATGAATATATAGATAGCCTAACTTATACATACATATACTATTTTCAATGTATATTTGTTGTTTTTGCACACTTTGGCACACCACACATATTTGTTGCGCCGCCACAGGTGCATCATTTTAATTAAATTTCTGCAAAGTATCCGCCACACCGCTCAGGTGGCCATAAAAATGCTATAAACTCGAAGTGGAATTTTTGCTGCCAATCAAAGTGCGAGCGCAAATATCAAGCGAGTAAATGCTTTATGAGTGATGCCACCTTACACACACACACCGAGCGCAGAAGTGGCAGAGTGTTGTGTATCCCTTTATTGTTTTACATATTTACATTGTATTGGTCGTGTTTCCGTTAACTGTCTTTTTTTCTTTTCTTTTTTTGTTTTTTCTTTTTATTTTTGTTATTTCTCTATATTAATGCTTTGTTGTTCGATTTTTTGTTGCTTTCCGCTTTAGTAGCCATTTGCTTGATTTTTATTTTCTTCCCCTTCACTTAGCAATCGCAAATACACCGACGCCAAATTAACTCTGCACACACAAACACCCAAACAACCAATTTTATATGTATGTATGTGTATAAATGAAAGAAACAGCATACATTCTCATGTGTGCCCGCTAAACTTGCCATAAACACGCCAACACCACCAACAACAACAACGTCCTTACAAAGAGAGGGAAAATTTAAACACCAATAAATAGCACTCAAACGAGCAAACCTTTAACTGCACACGTACATATGTACAACCTCATGCACATATACATTTGCGAAAAACCAATTGCGTGGGTAGCGACCTCTTCCGTTACCGTTATCCATTAAAGTACAAATACTCTGTGGATAGATAATAGGATATTTTATGGCTGCTAAAGGACAACTTTTATGATGCAATAATTTGGGTTGAAAAATTGAAAAAAAAGGCAAAATTAAATAAATAAAAATAAAAAGTACGGAAATGTTGTGCACATTTGTGTGAAAATCATTGGCTAACGGTAAAAAAGGTAATATGTATATTTGGTGTGTGTGTGTATACAAGAATGTGTGCCTGCGCTAATAGAAAGCAAATGAACATATATCTGTGCATCTATAAAAATCTGGTACGCTCTTAGATTGTCTATAAATAGCACAAGAAAGGGGCTTTATTATGGCAAGTGTAGTGATGCATGGGCGCATTACCTCACTTTTGACCTCTTTTTAGCGCGCTACAGTGATTAGAATTGATTATGTTGTAGGGTCGAGATTATGGAACAGGTGTGTTGAAATGGCAAGGAAGGTGTTGGAACATTTAATAGAAAAAATTTCCTTTTGCAGAAATTCGGAGCGATGAGACGTAACACTTATCCATATCTTTTCAAATGTTTCGGCATTCAAGTATCCATTGTGAAATTCTAGGCATATTTACTTTCAATATTAACACATTTACATTCTTCAGAGATAACTAAACATTTTAGTTCTGCTTAAGCTTCACTCATTTGAAATTGATTTTAGCTGCCTTACTTGCATTATTTCCCATAGAACCATCAAAAAAAAAGTTGAGTGAACTCAACAGAATGTTTGAAAATCGGGATATTATTAATAAAGCGCGAGGTTTCAACCTATTTTTTTTCATTTTAAGAATATATATGCACCGTTATGAGAAAACATGCTCATTTAATTAAGATAAGTCACACATTGGCCGTTATATGGGGTATTAAGACAGACGGATTTTCAATTAGGTATATGGTGGCTAAGAATAATATTGACCCGATTTAACCCAAATTTGGATATGCAGACATACTGTTATCAGGAAAGGATTCTCTTCCAATTTCAATTATGTATTTTAAACATTGACTGATATTTTTGGTAAAAAGTCAGTTAAAGGATCTGGGGTGCATATCCCCGGTATTTAGGGACTTGAATAGTTATGGTCCGATTTAGACAACTTTTAGACCTGAGTTAGCATATCTTAAAGGCACTATTTGTACAAAGTTTTATTCCGTTATATTAATTGGTGCTTGAATTTTATACTGTAAAGTGAAAAATCAGTTGGAATTTAAGTTGTGCTATTTCAGATGTAGGCGTGGTTGCAGTCCGATTTCACCCATTTCCGCACTACCATGTCAAAATAATACTATGTACCAAATTTCATTGAAATTGGTCTAGTAGGTCCGGAAGAAATGCTGCTATCCTGGTGCTATAAAACCCTTTTGTGGCGTCGAAGGTGTAAAATTTAATGTATCTGGGGCATTTAGTTATTAAATTAACGCACTTGTGGGCGTGATAATATCTTATTTGATTGGTTTTAGGTGATACAAACAACCGTTAGATGAACAAAACTATTACACTTGTTGCATGCGTATAATACAACCGGAATTTCAAAGAGAAAATCTACATATTCTGCTTGTTGTTCTAGTTAATATTAAATTACCAAAGCAAACCTTACATAAAAGTGTCTACTTTGACAGCTGCTTACACTGCTATCCCTCTGGAAAATTGTGGAGACTCAAAAAACACCCTTTATTCGCATAAAATATGAAAATGTTATTGCATTATAAAAGTTTATAGCAATAATCGTTTAGAAAGATCAAAGTGGTTAAAATTGTATCTTCATAAAATTATTAGTTATCAAGAAAACCACTCAGCAAGTCTGCAGTTATTTGAATATTAAATGAATACTAAATAAACTATAAATCTTAAATATTACACCAAAAGACGTGAATGCATTTTGCTGCCAAAGACTTACGGAAAGGTACATATACTTCTTGCTTTTCACCCGTTTTCCATCCTACTTAATAAAAGCAAAGCCTTTACCTACGGAACTCAGCTCATTATTAAAAACCACGCAGGCTCTCCCCCGTGGCGTATACGTAATGCTCTCCTATGCGATAGAGCTTGAATATGCCAACTTATTTACATACGCTCGTGGTTGAAGCTGTTGCAGCTTGAGTTCGAAGCTTTTTTAAGAACAGTTTTTTTTTTAATATTGAGCGTAGGTAGGTACAGAAGGGTGCATTAAAGATTGTTGCTGGCATATAAAATGTCGACAAAATTTGGTTAAAATGCCATTTTACTTTCGGCTGCTTCTCTTGAGCTTACTTCGAAATTTACCTTCTTAATCCACTCAACACCTTTGCATATTTAACGCGAAATTTTGGCAGTGTTTACTTTGTTGCAAACTTTTTCTTGTTGGTGTTGAACATTTACTTATGCGCGTTGGCTCGAGGTATAGAATAAAGAGTTAGAAAATGTATGTAAATACCCACTTACTAATATTCAAGTATGTATGTTGGTATTAGCTATGCGGCGTGAAGTTTAACATAACAAATTTTAGAGTGCAGGTATAAATGTTACTAGGAAAATTTATATATATTCTACAAGTATATTATCGTTCAGATAATAAATAAATATGTCATAAAGTAGCAGTGCTGCAATATAGTTAAAAGTTACACACTGATACGGATATGTGTTTTATATCAAATTTCAAAAACAGCTGAGAAAGCTGATAACTTCTTTACAATGTAGACATAGACGACTTATTTGCTTGAAATTTTGTGTTTCCAATGGTATTACGGTGACGGAGTTCTTGATAATGTTGCAGGAGTCGAAAAAGTTAAAGAAGCAGTACCTCAGAATCGTCCTGTTGGCATTAAAGAGATAGCGGAGGATCTCGATATTTCTGAAGAATCAACTTAACAGATTGTGGTTAATGTTTTAGATAAGAATCGTGTCAATCCTAGACTTCTACTAAAAGACCTTAATATTTTGCAATAACGGCGACGATAGAGGTCGCTAAAGGTGGTAATGTGACATGGATTTATGAATATAACGTCGAAACTGTTTTTAACAAAAATTTAGCGAATGGCGCTCTAGAAATGGATCGAAACCGAAAAACCAAAATTCACAGAAGGCACTGAAGGCCATCCTAGACGAGGCTTATAACAAGTGTATGGAAAATTGACATGCTTGTATCAATCTCAGGAGCCTATAATAAAAATTTGTATTAGAATATGTAAAAATATACATTTTTTTGTGCTGCAAGTCCACAGTAATTCGATTTTGATAATAAGTAGCCGTTTATTCCATGTTATATCGACCTGTCCTTAGTAGCTTAGTAGTCTCTAAAGTGTGGAGAAAGTCAATATTTGATCTAAATCTTTTTTAGTTTGTTTCAGCATTCGCGGAGATGATAGTATATGATAGCATAGATAATATAAAATCAATAATACACCTAACTTTCGCCTAACTCCAATATATCAGATATAGTGATTTCCATTCATCTTAACTTTCCTGACCGTTTATGTTGGTCAAAATGTGTGATATTCTAATACAAATAATTGGATGTCTTACCTATAATGTGGTTTAGCGCTAGATATGAACAAAATAAGTCTAAATATAGCAAAATATAAACTACATTGTTCTCACATCTTACTTTAATTCATGATTAATTCTTGATTGAAACTACATTGTTAAATTCCATGCAGCTCGTCAGAAATACTCTTTTGTAGTACTCGCTTGAAAGTGCCTCATTGTGAGGTTCTGAAAACTGATTTCATGATAAGTTGCTTAGAATAAAGTATTGGGTTTCTTATGAATTATTTTTTTGGTCATATTTTTACTATATTCTAAAAAGTTTCATTCGATTAAGATTTTTTAACCAGCTTGGTATCATAATATTATCCTAACATCTTATTAGTTTAGCTACAGCTTTGTTATTTCTTAACGACTTCATTGTTCTAAACATGGTAAATGAGTTATACAGTTTAGCTGCTTTTCAATAAAATTTTCATATCGTCGTATTTGTATATTATTTTCAATTGTTTAATAGAAAAACAAAACTATTTTTCCCACAGCAGAAACCATTTCGTCAAACATGCCTGCAACATTAGTGATGTTTGTCCACGCAGTGACCGCCAATTCATTTTCCCAAATTCACAAATTTATTTTTCATTACACTTGAACACCCCGTAACGCAATTATTACTTGACAACTGTGACTGTAACTTATTTGCTGATGAGGTACGTTTGTACTGTGTATGTTTCTGTGTTTCTATTAAACAAGGCTGGGTCGTGTTGTGTTAATGCGTGACATTAATCGTGGAAATTACGCGTGTTTGCTTGTAAACATGTGTGCTTTAGCGTCAACGCGAATCATCAATACTCATTTACTTCATCTATATATTATCATATGTATTTACTCGTATATATTTAAGTGTGAGTAATTAGCGCTACACCGAGTTCCAACTTGTACACTACTATAATTATACACTTTTAATATTAAAAAATTATTAACGGAAATTATCTTCGTGCCCGAGGTACTTACAAGTCTGTTTCCTCATATAATCAACAACTAATTAACTGAAATGATATATATAATATGTGATATGAACTCAAGCCAAAAGACGAAATTCAAAGTAATTTGAAAAATAACTGAACGTAAGCATAAGACACTATGTTAGGTGTTGGGTTTAGACCGATTTCATCATTCGTTTGCCGTATTTATTCAGTAAGTTTTTGCAGTTTTAGTAGTTTTGAACAGAAACATTATATGGGTAGTGGGCGTGGTTGTCATCCAATTTCCACGATTATCACATTGTTGGAGGAAGTGCCATGTGCTGAGCAAATGAGATTGAGATGGCTTTAGAGGTTTCTGAGATTTTTTTGCATTCAACTTACTTAGCGGGCGGGCAAAGCTTACATTTAAACAATTTTAAAACCGCGATTGCCCCTACTACTGCTATTCACTGTACCAAATTACAGTTTTGTAGGGGTGTATATTAGGGTGGGGCGAAATTTTTTTTTTTTGCTTAGCCTGAGGGTAAAATTTGTAGATTATAAAAAAAAAAAAACTTTTGAAAAAAAAAATTTTTTTAACATCTAGATGCGGCTTACTCACTGTTAAAGTAAATTTCGAGCTAAAATTTTTATTTCGTAAAAAAATTTTGATAAGTGTTCTAGAAGCTGTGGAGAGTCCTCTTTATTTATTACTGGAGCTTTAAAAAAAGTCTTAAAGGCCAATATGGCTTAAGGAAAGCGTTAAAATATATTTTCAGTCAAAAACCGTCACATTCGGTAATTTTTATATAAATAGAACAAGTTTAAACCAAAAATATTTTTTTCTTGTTTAAAAATAATTTTAACCCGAAATTTACTTTAGAACTGAGTGAGACACCTCTAGATGTTAAACATTTTTGTTTCTAAAAATTTACTTATTTTATAATCTACAAATTTTACATAATTTATTTTTAAAAAATTTTAAATAATAATTTTTTTTTCGCTCCACCCTAGTGTATATCTTGTGAAGTGGAAATCCAGTTTTGTGCTACACACACATATGCACAAAGATAAAGAATGAATGTAGAATGTAAATGGGAATTTTCGCATGCAAATTCGCTTCATTTCTGCTTGTTTTGTTGCGTGCGTGTGCTTTTCTCAATGCAAAGTGACGGTTGGAAGTGAGTAATGTAAACGTATGTCTGCGTACCTCAAGTCACATGTTGTGCATTTAAATTACATGCATATACATTTTATTTACTTTTTCACTTTTTTGCAACTTTACAAAAACCAGAAAAATTTAATTTCTGTACAATTTGGTAAAAAACAGCTTCACAGCAACTTTGTGGCATGTACGGAATGGCTTAAGCTGCATGTGCAGTTTATTGTTTAATACAAGTAGCTTTCAATTAGCATGAGCTTTATTAGCGACATGCCAGTGAATTTGTTGGCTAACATAAAAACTAACTATTGCTCTTGATTAAGCTAAAATTGGTTTAATTGAAATTCTCAACAATTTGAAATTTATTCACAAATAAGAAAAAAGTTCACTTCGGCGGCATATAATACACTTAACAAATACAAAATGTTCCCAACAAGAACTTGATTTTGAACGTTCAGTTTGTATGGCAGCTATATGCTTTAGTTATCCGATCTGAATAATTTCTTTGGGGATTGCACCATTGCCTTAGACATTAATCCATGCAAAATTTCGTGAAGATATATACTTGTATGGTCAAACGAAAAACTTTCTATACAAGCACTTTATTTCGACCGTTTATTTGGTATGGTAGCTATATGGAATGGAATGGATATGAAGGACTGATTCACGTATATACAGGCAGACGGACATGGCTAAAGCAACTCAGCTTGTCATGCTGATCATTTAGATATATATTTAAATACATAATCAGAGTATAAAAAAATCCTAAATCGATGAGCAACAAAACCGTGGCGTAGAAGTCAGTTGAACCTTAAATTAATAAAGGGATGTTTGGACGAACCGGCACAAAGGACCATTGAAGTCGATGTTATACGCTTTTTCACTCATCCAACGAGATTGAAGCATCTTGAATGCACGAGACACACTTACTTTAGCAAAGTCCATAGAAAATATAGTTTTTTATACTTAAATGGTTCCTACTATATCCCACATAAGCAGTGAACTGTAAATTTTCGGTAAAACTTTCAAAAATCTATTTTCCATTAAAAAGTTCAACGCATAGTTTTACCAATTTCGTTGCTTTTGGCAAAATCTTATTTTTGTTTTAACTTTGACAGCAACATATTAACTTCAACAATGCTTTCATATTTGTTTGAGAAATTACTGAAGAATTCTCCTTGGACTCCATTTATCCGCTGCTTGTTGCATGCACATGCGGCTGCTTTGTAAAGTCAATTCCATTTATATTTCAACTGTCGAAAACTCACAGCAACCAAATTACTCTCGGTTCTACAGTTCCCTTGGAAATAAACCAAGTATGTGTAAGTATGTGAATTTGCAAGTGTGTGTGTGTTTGTGTGCTGTTGCGCCCATTGGTATTTTTCTTTGCAAACTTTATCTATTTCGAATCGCTGGCGCACATGCGAAGGACTTCATCGGCCGTGCACTAAATAATTTCGCCGTTTGATCGAATTTTTATTGCCAAAGTTCATTGTTATATTGTTTTTGTTGTTTGTTTTTGCTGTTCGACATGTAAAATTCGCCACAACATGGTTGTCTTATGTTTATCGATGTTTTGTTTTCACTGCTTTCTTTGCGTCGCTTTTGACATTCAAATTTATGCAGCATTGACAATATTGCCAAAGTTTCTAGCCCACGCACACATACACACATCTACACACAAATAAATATCTTCGTCAATTACTCGACATCTTGGTGGGCTCTTCAGCGTTTGTGTCTCTCAATAAGAGTTTCAATGACATTTTTATGCGCTAAAAACCGACAGATAGTGCTGAGCAGAAGCGCCGGGGCGTATGAGTAACTTTCTTATACCATATGTACGCAGTGGTGCGGCAAACTCTTAGTGAAGCTTTTGTTTTGAAAAGTTATCGCTTTTTCACGGGCATCTCAGGTGCAGTTCTTAAAGTTTTGATATTCCTTTGGTGACAAATTTTGTAGCTTGAGTTATTTAAATATTCATCGGATATGTAATATCGATATCCACAACTACATACGAGTACATTCTTAAATACAAATATGGTGCAATATTATTCAATAGAATTTTTGAAAATGAACTCTTTAATGGCCGAAGAGTTAAGTTTAAGATATAAACAAAATACGGTATATATAATATTATAAGAAGATCGTTATATGGGAGGTGTAGGTGAAAATATGAACCGACAAAAATCCTTCCTCATATTCGCCGAAAAGGGTAAGAGGAAGATATGGACCAATTGTGATCATTTTGATTCAGAATTGACACGTGTCCGAGCACTATTTTCGAAAAGTTTTATTAGCAGAAGTATTTCCATTCGTTTACCAAAATATATTAATGCCTGATGACGCAGAAGCCAAGTTTTATTACCAGATCTTTGTTAATACCTAATATTTCTATGAAAATCTTCTCTATACAAATAAAAGACTGTACCTAAGAACAAGGACTGTCAACTCAGCAGCATGCCTCCAAACGATTTACTATTAACTCAACAACAACATTTGTTATTAGATAATGAATATGGTTTTTCTAATTAGAGTAGCATGTGTCCAACTAGGTAGCGCAGTGCTACTGCATTTTCTGTTAGATTAAATGGAATTGGTCTGGTTTAATTACATAATTTTTATCTTGAGTCTTCTTATTTTATTGACTTGCAGAGGCGTTGCCACCAGTTCGAAAGTTTTCATTTCATAAAATCGCAAGGGATAAACGATTTTAAATTTTTACTAAAAAATAATGTTTAAAAAATTTATGTGGAGTGTTGCCACCTGTTTAAAATTTAACAAAACATTTAAAATATAAAGAAACGCAAAACACTGAATATAACTAATTTAATTTAATTTGAAAAGATAAATGGTTTGCAAAATTGATATCTAAAAATATTTTGCGATGAATGTTACCATCTGTTTCAAAATTTCAAATTGAATTAGTAGTTTTAAGATAAGGAGACGCAATAGAATGAAGACATATAAGAAAATTTTAAGTAGCGTTGCCACTTGTTAAAACATTTCCTTTTATTAAAAATTTTAAAAATAATAGAATAATAAGGAAATTTCAAAAACTGATAAATATTTATTTTTGAGTGGGGCTGCCACATGTTTAGCAATATATTTATATTCAAAGAGTTTGGTAAACGGGTTGAATTATTGCAAAATTAGTTAATTGATTTGTAAAAGCTTATATTTAAAACTATTTTTAAGCAGGGTTGCCAACTTGTTTCAATCGATGAAAAAATTAATATATACCGATATTAACATCAGCCTCCATGATTTATGAAAGATTCCTGTCGCTGATATTTTTGAGAAAGGTTGCCACCCTTTCAAAAAAAAATTTTTGCTAATAAAAAATTTACAAATAAAATTCAGTTTTACACTTTTGGTACTACTTTAAAGGCATTTGAAGAATATTTGCTGTAAATAAAAATATTTTCCTAAGCACATGCAATATTTTTTCGTGCTTAATTTTGAGACTTTTTTTTGCCTACCTTTTCTCTATTAAATAGCAACAATAATAAAATATAATAAATAAAATTTTCCGAAAGCGTCAAATATGTTAATATAAATTTGCTTTTATACGCTTCTTGTTATGAAAAAATGCCATAAGTAGAAACTCACCTTTTTCATGAACGTCATTACATTGGTGGGCAGCATCTTGATTTTTTTTCTTTCTCACTTCGGTCGAGTGCTGATAAGTTTATTTAACACTTTGACGGCCAAAAATTCCAGTTTATTTCTTTATTTCGTTTTTTCAGCCAATTTATTGTTACGTTTGATAACTTGACGTTTTTCCATTATTTATGCCACACTTCGCTCCATTTTTATGCGCACGAATGCACAAATTTTTAATTAATTTAATGGCAATGCAAAGGGTTTGCTTTGGGTGCGGGGGTGTATATATGTGTGTGTGTGTACACTATGATAACTGAGTTTTGAAAATTTAACTTATTTGACTATATTTTCCTCGCTTTGGCTTCAAATACACTGAGCGAAATGAGGTCACTCAGCTGCAATGTGGCAAGCTGCGTGGTGAACGTTGCAAGTTTAATGGCTGGTGTTTACATAAATGCAACAAAAGCAACATTGATGTGCGCAACACGTTGCATGATGAGCGCGTCCTATTTTTGGTAGTAACAGTGTAGGCGTATCAGGTAACGGTAGTCAATGCTGATATTCGATGCGTTGTGTTGAAAAAATATTTATATTTTTATTTTTTGACTTCTTTCACAGCAACAAAATTTTTATTTTTTTAACCTTTGAAATTGTAGTAGCCACCTTTTTCAATGCTCTCCTGTATTTTACAGTTAAATAATTGAGTTGCACGTAGCGCCAAAAAAAACCGTAATAACGGTGGTTGGTGCCGTATTCCGGTCTATAGTCAGCAGCTGACTAGCTATTGTACTTGTTGTTGTTGCTGTTGTTTTTGCTGTCGTGTGCTGCTTTGTATGCGCTCGGTTCGTACACTGCCGTGTAATTTCCTTGGTTTCATTGGTTAAAAGCGTAGCGCACTAACACATGCATGCAACACGCATTTACTGTTGCGCGTCATTATTTTCTTTACGGTTATTATCGTTGGCGGAGCGAGTTTTATTTGCGTTTTCACTGTTTGTTGCTTTATTTTCGTTCTGCCTTCAACCGAAATTTACATTTGCTGCTTTTTGTTATTTGTATAGCATACTTTCCGGCGTTCGCGTGCCGTTTTAACAACGCGCCACAGAGGTTTTGTTGCAGTACAGCTGTCTGCTTAAGCGTACGACTGGTTGGCTCAAAGCATTCGTTTACTTAACTACCTCGCTTCCTTGCTGTCTTCCGTTTGCTTTCTTCGCTGTTTTTATTGCACTTTTTGTTTTTGTTTTCTTTTACAAGTAATTTTCAGTTGCAGCTTGACTCGCTGCCGTCTCGTGACATTGTTGATGTATGCTTTCTGTCCATTTGCATTTGTATGCAGTCAGCATTTTTCTAAAATTATGTGTAACGGTGAATTAAAAGTTATCAAATAAAATTTGCGGACCAACGAGGTTTTACTTGAAGCTGAAGTTTTTTACATTTGATTGTACAATTTAATACTTTTTTTATTCCTTAAGTCGCATGTGCACCAGAATGCTGGAAAAAATAAAGAAAATAATATTTATGAGATTTATAGGAAATTTGGAATAGTTATATTTAAAAATAATGTCCGAAGTATGTTGGATACTAGTAGACGAGTAGAAAGGCTGACAGTTTGACTCAAAATCTACTGGGAATACTACAATAATGTAAGTGAAAGAGCCGAAGTCAATATTTAAGTCAATGACAATTTCATTTTCATTTACACGCTTATATTTTGCATGTGTGAGAGCATTGAAGCTACAGGCTTCTTCGAACCATGGCGTATACGTAACTTGATTTCATCGTAACAACAAACGCATACAAATATATAAGCATATGTAAGTAAGAGTGCTTCGCGTCAATAATTATGAAAAAGGCTCTGCTAACGACTGCAATTATTCTCATAAAATTCTGTTGGAAACTTTGTAGAAATACAAATGAAATAAAAATAAAGTTACGGTCTCTCATTGAAGTGTAACGTGTCTTCGCCTTGTCAGTATGATAAATTCGAATTTAATGCACACAGTACTTGCTTTATGAACATGAAAATTTCTTATGATTTCAGCCAATTAACCGCAGATAAGTAATACATCACTATCACGCATATAAAAAGAGATGCTGACGGAATCTATATAACATTAGGTAGAAAAAAAATTTGCTTGCGGCTTTAATATGACAGTAGTTTAATCCGAAATTTTAAGCTTTAAACCTAACTATGAATGCCATAACATTTTACAGGTTTACTTAATCCCGCAATTCATGCAAAAATTTGATTTGATTGAAAACAGAAAAAAACCCAGTTTAAAATCTTCGATAAAAAGTCGTAAGAGGTTTTCAAAATTCAGTAAAGTAATGGCAAAATAAATCAATATGCAGGTTTTTTCAGTTAAGTGTAATTTTTGCTGAATTAAAAAATTCATCACCTGACAAAATTCTCAAAACGGCAAAGCCCAACTGCAGATCTTCGAAAGAAAAATTTAAAGAAAAAATTTTGAAGCAGTCAAAGACAATGACGAGTGGCGATGAGGTGGAACAAAGAGCTACACCAACTTAAGAAAGGCAAAAACATTATACGTTTCATAAAAGTGCAGCGATTAAGATGACTTGATCATGTGAAAAAACTGAACACTAAGTAGACGCAGAAGAAAATTCATGAAACAAACACGTCCAACACTAATGAGCATGGAAGACCAAGATCAAGGTGGATCGTCGAATTGGTAGAATATATCAAAAATGTTGGTATAAAAAATTGAAGAAAAATCACAAATGATCGAGACGGCTGGAGGTCAGCTCACACAGAACTGTAGCACCAAAAGATGATGATCATCTAAGGCTTTTTCGCACCAAACTAAGTTTCTAGATAATTGATTATTTAAATAAAAAATTATGGTTTTCGTATACATATTAAATTGCTACTATCTAGTTAAGTAGAGAGAATATCTGATGGCTTTCTTGAATTGCTGTAATCTCCGCTTGGAAGACACTGCAGTGATCTGATATATAATTTTGCTGAAAAGGCACTGTATTTCTTCTCTGGAAAAGAATTCAATATTTGACGATCGAATTTAAGTTTTATTCTATAGTATTTCGAAAATGTGTGTTATTGGATAAAAACGGAAACTTGTTTAGTATCTTAGAAAGTCCCTTATTACGGACGACTAATAGGGAGAATTTCCTCAGTCTAAGAGGTTACTTCGCAGCCAGTTGCTTAACACACATAACCAGTTTGTGAGCGGTAAATGTAAAATAACGTTTAAGGCCTCACTTAGCGTTGTTCTAAGAGCTCCATTGATGCACACGTATACTAGCTGCTCTTTGTATGATTTCCATACGCCTTACTGCGTATTTCTTTTCCATTCTCTCTATTTGCAGCTCTTTAAAAACTCTGAAAAACTTGTGTCATTATTGATTCTGTGTTCCATCTTACAAATTAACTTTGCATTGCAAGTTCAAAACTACTACAAGTCTCTCAAAAAATTCATGGTCAGATTTTATTAAGAAACCAAAATATTTCAACTTCCACTTTAGCTTAACACAACTTGGCAGAGATACAAGTATGTTCACATATCTGCTTCTGCCTTTGATTTGAATAACAAATATTGAATTTTTATTGAGTGCCATTACCATTAGCTTACATGATGACATGTAAATGTATTTAGTAGGGTTATCCTCTATTTTTATTTCATAATATTTATATGACTATAAATCGTAAGTCTTTAATCAGCAACCTGATACAAATTCTTTTAAAATTGTCTAGTAATATTAAATTGGTGAAACATACGATTAAAATTAGAAATTTGATCAAATCGAGCAATTAATCTCATTTTCGTACATACATCGATATCAAGCAGCCAGTGACTTATTCAGACTATCGCATAATGTAAGCATTGACAGTTATGGTCCTAACAGATTCGTCTCACGCTCCTCGGAGCTAATATTCTAGCGTAAAGAATAACAAAGAACTATAATAATTCAAAGCTTTGTTCTGAATTTTATACCCGAACTATCGAACGATCTAACTCAATTGCTTGTGTGGAAAACTTTTTTATTTGACAAGGTATCTTCAAAAAGTTTCACAGACATTATTATCCAAAATATCACTATAATTTGCGAAGAAATTGTTCAGATCACACAAATACAGCACATAGCTGTCATATAAACTGATCGATCAAAATCAAGAATAAAATATTTTTATACTATTTTTTGCCAGTTGAGGGTATTATAGCTTCAGTGCAGCCGAAGTTAACTTTTGTTTTTTGGTGTTTGTGGGCAATCATCTTCATTGGGATCGCTACAGAATGTTGTTTTCTAAAATAATAAGGCATCGTCATAAAATAATGCGATTTTGAGTCGATCCTTTAGGGGAAAACTTGTCATTATGATTCTGAAGCACACTTTCTTTATTATTATTAAATTTTTGTTTTGAGATTTCTCGTTATGTCAGTGGTTGCATCGCACGAGCGAAGTTTTTCTGCGACTTTAGACAGCATTCGGAAACCATTTCGAAAATGCAAACACTTGTGGTTTTCGAAGAAAAAGGCTTCATTCAACTATTTTGCAAATTTGATGCCCCCTAATGCAAAAAAACTGTATTTATTATTATACTCTTTCAATCAGAACGCAGCAGCTAATATATGACAAGCATAAGAATGAGTGAGCATTAAGAGTGCGCAAACTATCTGCTTAACAAGCACATAAACAAATATGCTTATCACAAATCGATTTGCAACACTTATTTGTTCTCCTTGCAACACACGAACACACACTCGCTGGCATGCATGCAAAATTGGCTAAATGGTTAAGTATGAAATGGTATATGTATGTGTGTGTTATTTACATGTGTGTGTATGTGGGCCACAAGTTTTTGTAAGTAAAAAGTTTGAGCGTTTGATATTTTTAGCTGACCATAATCAAATCTAATGCTAACGGTATTTATCGTTGACTCCCTTGCTTTCCACACGAGCATATAATATATAAACTGAACTTTCTTGGAACACGCAAATTTCTACTCTACTATCAGCAGAATATTTGTAATTCGACGCATTCAAGCGGTCACATATCCGTTCAATTGCTTTTTGGGTCAGTTCATGTGGTAATTTCTCCAGAGATGCTAAACCGTCAAGCATATGAATGGACTTGTGAAGCGCTGGTATTTATAGATATAATATATATATGTGTGTGTGTGCTTATTGATATCAAGATGGCTTGTAATCTGCATAAAGATTTGTGTATTGGTACATACACAAACACACACACACAAAGACATATGATGGATACATAGTTGAAGTGCACAAGTACGGACGTGTTTTGTGAGTGTCCCAACCTATGGAACATAAACAAAGTTTTACAAAAGTGTTTAAAGTCCGCAAGTGCGCGAAAAAACAGACTGCAAACGCAACTAGCAAACCGGCACTAAATTGAATCGACAGAAAAGTCGTACAAGCGGTAAGTGCTATTTCTATTTAAAAATATTTATTTATTGTCGGGCAAAGGTCCGCACAAAAGGGAATACGCAAAGAGCGCTCTCTCAGCTGCTCATATTGTCGTCTCCCTTTTTTAATTCTTTTTACACCCTCTTGAAATCCACAATCCACATTGAGAGAAATTCCTGAGGCCTGATCCTGAGGAATCTCTGCTCAACACCTGCGCTAGAGGATTTCTGTTTATGTGGCTAAAAAATGTCAACTAAAGCAAAAACAGCAAATCCCATAGCAGACACCAAGGAGAAAAGTGAAATGGCTGGAATTAGTCCATTTACACGGAGCAGCAAAACTGCCCGATCACCCGAGCGACGGGTAATAACGCCCAGCGTACAATCGGTCAACACTGCAACGCCAACTGCGCTTGATATGACCCATTGCAATAAACCAACGCGAACAGCTGATAATTTGATCGTAGTCAATCTGCCATCAACACAATGCGACACTAAAACTGACCCCATCATAAACATGAGCGAAGGAGAGAACGTGCTCACTGCATTGGGAGTGCTCATAGATGAACTAATTGCTCTCACACATGGCCAAAAACAAAGACATGTGAACCAGAATATGAAAAATATCATTGATAGGATATCGCAGCTACAAAAACAAGCACTAGCTGAATTCAAAGAGTCAACCACCCACTCAATCATTCAGCCGAAAAGAGGCCGCACTATGCACACTGATGAACCAATAGAAGATGAGCACACGCAGCAACAAATTAAGCGAACATGCACAAACTCGCCAAAAACTCGCGCAAATACAAATTTGATTGGTCAAGCTAAGCGATCAATAATAACAAATGACCGCGCTATACCTCACACTTTTGAAGGCGCTGTAAATCCACCATCAAAGAGACCTAAGGAAACCCAACAAAATAAAGGTAATAACCCAAATGACCCTCACAGTCCAAAAACACTGCCGTGGAATATTGTAGCTAGAAAAGCTAAACCGCAAACCGCAAAACCCCCAAAAACAAAACCCCAGGCGATATTAATTTCTAAGAATGGAAATCTTACTTATGCCGAAATTCTTAGGAAAATTAAGTCCGATTCTACTCTCAGCGAATTCGAAAAGAAAGTTACCCGAATTCGTAAAACACAAGGCGGTGAAATGCTGCTGCAACTAAGTGGTTCAGCAATGTCAGCCGACTCGCAGGAAACAATGAGGAAATGCCTTGGTGACCAAGCAAATATAAAAGTTCTGACCCAGGAGACACTTATAGAGTGTAAAGACTTGGATGAAATTACAACCAAGGAAGAAGTACTTTATGCTCTACAGAGAGAGTTGGGTAACAACGATCTGACGATTTCAGCTATAAAGAGCCTAAGAAAGTCCTACAGAGACACTCAAACAGCGCTTATTAAACTCCCAGTTGAGAATGCCAGGAAACTACTTCAATCCAAGAAATTAAAAGTAGGGTGGGTAATATGCCGTATCAGAGAATATAGGCAGCCACAACGGTGCTACAGATGCCTCGATTATGGCCACACAGCGAAAAGCTGCGAAAACGAGGACAGGTCTAAACTATGTAGAAGATGTGGTGAGGGTGAACACCAGGCTACGGACTGTGCCAAGAAGCCG
The DNA here is from genome assembly GCF_042242935.1 of Bactrocera oleae. Taxonomy (NCBI): domain Eukaryota; kingdom Metazoa; phylum Arthropoda; class Insecta; order Diptera; family Tephritidae; genus Bactrocera; species Bactrocera oleae. The sequence continues at coordinate 49,625,263 of NC_091540.1, read as the reverse complement.
AAATGCATGCTTTGCTTGAAAGCTGGCTCCAGTGAAACTGATCACTTTACTGGGAGCGTCAGATGCCCGGTATACAAGAAAGCGGCCCAAACTCAAAAATTAATATGAGGTGTTTACAACTTAACCTAAACCACTGTCAAGCAGCACATGACTTATTAAAACAGTCAGTGCTTGAGAAGCAGATCGATGTGGCCTTACTCAGTGAACCCTATAAAACCGTTGAAGGTGCCAACTGGACGTGCGATTCGAGGAATAAAGCGGCGATATGGAAATGCAACCCTAACTCTCCACAGCTGGAAAACCCTTACCCTTCAAATGGCTTTGTTCGCGCAACAATTAGTGATGTTAATATCTATAGTTGCTATTTGCCTCCCAGTATCAATGACGAAGAATTTAAGAACATCATCGACTGTCTAGTGACTGATGCCAGAAGTAAAACTAATCTAGTAATAGCCGGCGACTTTAATGCCTGGGCTATTGAATGGGGTTGCAAAAGAACTAATAGTAGGGGTAAAGCCTTACTAGAAGCCTTTGCTTCCCTTGACCTTGTGCTCTTAAACACCAACCAACCCACATTCAACAAAGATGGGCGGCAGTCGGTGATAGATCTGACTTTCGTCAAATCAAATCTTGTCCGTAGATCTAAATGGAAAATAAGTGATCATTATACCTTTAGCGATCACTATGCCATTATATTTGAAATAAATGTCGCACACATACGGCAGAATGTACCGACCCTAGTGAGATGTTCCTGGAGAACTAAAACGTTCGACCCTGACCTCTTTGAAGAGACCTTTAGGCCCACTGTGCTACAAGAGAACCCACTTTCGGCAAATAGTTCCGCCTCCATAATTATGACCCATCTTAAAAAAGCATGTGACGCATCAATGTCCAAACATACACGACGCAATCATCACCCTCCAGTATATTGGTGGAATGACACAATTGACAAACTGCGAAAAGCATGCCAGCAGGCAAGACGTTCATATCAAAGGTCACGTGGCACCCCTGACTATATACCCCTCCAAAGACTTTTCAAGGACAAGAGGAAGCTATTAAAGCAGTCCATTAAGAAAAGCAAACGAGAATGCTTTCTGAAACTCTGCGACGACGTTGAAGATAATGCTTGGGGGCTAGCATATAAGGTGGTAATGGCAAAACTCCGTTCTCGTGGGCAAATGCCGACCTCCCCCCCAATGCTTGAAAGAATAGTATCGGTACTTTTTCCAACCCGACCCCTGCATTCCCAACTTCATCAAGCGATTATAGAAGTAGCCCCAGATATACCGTCTGTTACGAACGAAGAGGTCCGAGAAGCATGTGACCGGTTAAACCCATCTAAAGCCCCGGGCCCAGACGGAATACCTAATTTAGCGCTGAAAACAGCGATATCCAAGAACACAGACCCCTTCCGAATTATGTATGACACATGCATTAAGGAAGGTTGCTTCCCTAAGCTATGGAAAAAGCAGCATCTAATATTACTGCCAAAACCAAACAAGCCTTTGACAGACCCGTCCCATTTCCGGCCACTCTGCATGTTGGACTCCGCTGGAAAAATCCTTGAGCGAATTGTATACCGACGCCTAAACAAAGCAATCGATGACGCTGGCGGATTATCACCGAATCAATTTGGATTCAGAAAAGCAAGATCCACCATCGACGCGGTGACCCTAGTAAAGACACTGGCCGAAAAGGCCATTAGTGGAAAAAGATGGAAAGGCGGCACAATACAATATTGCATGGTCGTTACACTCGACGTTAAAAATGCTTTTAACTCAGCATCTTGGTATAGCATATTAACTGCCCTAAAAAGTTTCTCCGTGCCTCAATACCTTTACAACATAATCGTAAGCTACTTTAACGAAAGAATTCTGAGCTACGACACAAGCGACGGCTATAAGGAATATAAAGTCACCGGTGGTGTACCACAAGGATCTGTACTCGGACCGTTACTCTGGAACATCATGTACGACGGAGTATTGCGACTAAAGGTACCCAAAAATGTTCACATCATAGGATTTGCAGATGACATTGCTGTTGTGGTGACAGCTAAGCACATAGAAGATACTGTTGCAATAACCAATGCAGTAATATCTTTAATTAATGATTGGCTTGAAACTAATGGACTTACCCTAGCAGAGGGCAAAACGGAAGCCGTGCTTATTACTGGCAGAAAAACCCGAGAGACTGCTACATTCAGAATAAAAGGTGCGTGTATAACTACACAACCAGCGTTGAAATACTTAGGAATTGTTCTTGATGCAAGACTTTCCTTTAAAGAGCATTTAGCCTACACCTGCGAAAAAGCTTCAAAAACATGTAGAGCCTTAACCCGAATGATGCTCAATACCCGTGGACCGAAGCAAAATAGGAGAAGACTCCTGGCTGGAGTTCTGAAGTCCGTCACTCTATATGGCGCCGAGGTTTGGGGAAAAGCACTCGAAACAAAATCTTACCGACGTGGCCTTTTTTCCATTTATACCATTTGCGCACTCAGAGTATGCTCAGCTTTCCGTACAGTGTCAGAAGATGCTGCCCTTGTAATTGCGGGCTTACACCCATTAGATCTCTTAGCCAAAGAGACCAAAAAGCCTGTAACGGACTTACCACCCCGAACCGTAAAAGGAAATGCCCGAGCGGAGACGGTGGAGAGTTGGCAAAGACGATGGGAAGTCAGTCAAAAAGGACGTTGGACTTTCCGACTGATTCCCAACATTGACCCATGGCTAAAAAGACCACACGGCGAGGTAGACTTTTATTTAACTCAAATCCTGACAGGGCATGGCTGCTTCAAAGCATATTTGAAACGCTTTCAGCATGAAAATGATGATATATGCGATAAATGCGGTGGCGAGACAATTGAGAATGTAGAACATACGTTGTTCCATTGTCCGCAATACGAGCAAGAGAGACGATTCCTCAAGAGTGCATTCGGTATAGACCCAACCCCCGAAAACTTAGTAGACCAAATGGTGGAATCAAAAGCTAAGTGGGAGGCGGTGTGCGAAATAGCCGCCAAAATCATGAAAACCCAAAGAGCCCGAGAGCAGCAGCGGAGAAGAGAACTCCAAAACTTAACGGACCACTAGAACGCGGACCAAACAAACGCACTAAAGGGGAAGGGTTTGGCGACAAACATTGCACGGGGCGGGTTTAATACCAACAGAGGTGGGGCCAAGTAAATGCAACTTGTTACTGAATGCATTGAGACTACTACAAACGTATGAGCACTCAACTCAACCATCCTCCCGACGGAATACTTGACGGTGGTACACACAAAGACAGAAGAGGAATGGATATATATGCATGTAAACAAATCGTTATACGCCTCCCAGACATGTGGCTCAGCAACACCCTCGCAATCAACGAAAGGATGCCAGATGTCTGTATATGTGTATATATTATATATAAAAGATATATATAAACATTTAAATGTAGATATATAGCATGTGCTTGGCTCGATCCGGAACCCATCACTTCTATCTCGTTCTGTCCGTCATCTCAAGTGTGAATGCAAAGATTAAAGCGAATCGAATAAATTGAGTGCGTAAGTGAATGAGTGAAACTTAGCAAAGTGTACGTATGTGTGTGCATGCAAAAAAAAAATAAAAAAAAAAAAACAAACGAAAAAAGTTTTAGTTCATACAACTTTTCACAGTTGAACGATTGAAGCATGTGATTGAGACACACACACACACACACTTCCATTAGTTATCTGTCTGCGCGTGTAATCGACAGTTTAGTTGCCGACTTTAAATTGCAACTATGTATTTGCAAACATAAATGCATATGTATATATGTATGTGAAAGCATATGCATTTGGCATTTATATGCATGTTGGTGTGTCTGTGTGTGGGTATTTTTGTAATAGCTTTTGCAAACACTTATTTGTGCCTCCTTGTGCACTTTTGGGCTCTGTTTGCACGCTGCAAATGAATGTAAAATATTTGCTCAAATCAAAGCGTTATACTATTTGCGGCCAAGTGGAGTGGATATAGTTTAGTTTTAGCATATTTCCACATTTTTACAATTCCACTTACATACCGCACACATGCGCACAAGCACACACACATACATCTGCATTTGCTTTGGTTCGTTGGCTGTGACAGTTGCATATTGCCAAAATGCCTCGGACCAAAGTAAGATATTACAAAGGAATTCAATTAGTCGAAGTGCAAATACTCTCAGCATTACTTAATCGATTTTTAGTCTTAGTTGCAGTTACAGAAATAACAAAGAAAAATTACAAAAATAAATTAAAAGCAGTTCTTCGGAATTTTCCCGGGTTTTTGTATCGGATAGATAAAAGCATAGATCTTAGTTTGCCTGTGGCAGTTAAGAATGCAAAAAATGTGAGGAGTAATGTCAGTTAAAACAAGAAAAGCCGTTAACTTCAGCTGCACCGAAGATATAATACTTTTACAAATACCAAAGTTTTCCAAATAAGAGCTTGATTTTGTTTACTGAGTCTGCTGTATGCCATAGTAATCCGTTCTGAACAATTTCTTTCAAAAAGTTGGAAAAGAAAAGAACGTGTGATTTCAGATCGATATCTCAAAAACAGACAAACGGACATGGCTAAATCGAATCAGCTCGTCGTGTTGATCATTTATATATGTATCTAGAGGAGCCATAAGTTATAGTCATGCACTTTGGTTGAATGTGATCATATTGAGAATTTTATTCAATTGCATATAAGCATCAAAATTTAAAGATTTGTCGCCTAAAATGCTAAGTAAACAGCTTTGTCAGCCAACAATGATTCAAGCCATTATATTATTATTTTGATCACCTGTTAAAATTCCAGTAAGGGGGTTCAGTATCATGCGCATCAAATTGTAGTCAGAAGGGGCTATTAGACGGTTGAGGTAACTTTTAAGCGGCTATTTTTCAAATAGTATTTAACCGGCCTTCCAACACGTGGCCCAGCGTTGTCATATAGAAAAATTATTGCCTCTTGTCGAGTCGTAACTTCCAAGTGTTTTTCGGCCATTGCTCGCTTTAATTTATTGAGTTGTTGTAGGTAGTGTTCGCCATTAATAATTTCATCTAGTGTAAGAAGCTCTTGATACGGCAGGCCTTTCTGATTCTACCAAGTACAGAGCATTACCTTGGCGCCATGGAGACATCACATATAATTTTTAGCTTTTGCATGATCGGAATATTAGAGCAATGGAATAATAATTAAATTACGCCATCCGCACATTACAGACCCATTATCACTTAAAAAAAAAAAATACTTGCAACAATTTTTGCATTAAGAAATAGGTAAATAGTACGAAATTGGATTAGATAGATAAATTGTGTAGCCTCATTATTTTTTTTTTCAGAAAAAGTTTTCTTTAATATATATATGAAGTCAATATGTCGATGCAACCGCAATCGTGGCTAACCACACATTTCTTGAAACTATTTTCTTTCCAAGTAATATCCATATCCATACATGGATCTACTACGAAACTACTAGTAATTTTTGAAATATTTCTTTCACTGCACTTGACTAATTATAACCAATTCTGTTGCTTACTGTTCTCTAGGTTAATCATATACTTAGTGTTAAGATTATCTTTCCATATAGTTTCGAAATTGAGATACACTCAAGATCACCCAATCGTAACAATTTTTTTCCCCCAAATGTCAATTGGTGTGTATTGGCAGCGGTTTATTTAAGATTTTAAGATAGCAAAAATTTGTTTGGTGACTCAAGGCACGGATTTTTGAGTTTAGATCTGGTGAATACAGTGGTTGAGTGATGACTCTTGTTTCATGTTTAAACTAAGTCAGTCACAATTATGCTAGAATTTGACGGCGTATTCAGGTCTTTTGGTACGAGTCTAGCATTGACACGCTTCCAAAATGCTTGAGTAGAGATCCTCTGCTATGTTCCTAATTCCAACACAGTTTCTTTAACTTTTTCGCTGTTATCCTTATTGACAGAGCTGGATAGACGGCTTGCATGAGGCAAGTTTTTGATTACTACATGGCTACCATTGAATGCTTCGTGGCATTAAAAAACTTGTGTTCGGGATAAAGTAGACAATAAAGTAGACGGTAGTAGATGATTCCGTAGTTGTGATTCCATTGGAAACATAAAATTTCAAGCAAACTTGTTGGCCAACTTTGTTTTCTATGGTAAAGAGCGGCAGAGAAATCTTTCGCGTCGTAAGCCAACAGCTGCGAAAAACACACTAATCAACATTCACACGAACATAAAATAGGTGTTTGTAGTAATCTAGGAAAGAAAGTTATTTCGACAATTTGCGCGTGCGCAGTTTATATGAACCGGAATAAATTTGAACTTAAGTGTAATTTATTAATAGCTGAAGACTACTAACATGAATTGTATAGAATTAATCCCAACAAGAATACGAAAATATATTTATAAACTTTACCTATAGTATAATGAATTGATCAATTTGTCAAATTCCTGTCATGAAACTGTCATCACTAAAGCCAAATTTCACACCTCATCTTAATGTTAAGGTTTTTACAGTTCCATTTTTATGTGCGATTTACATTAGGTCAAATTCACTGACAGTCTTGGCCGACCTAATACACTGGTTGTCATTATACCCTGAACAGAGTAACTTAAGTTTGTTACGAAGTTTGTAACACCCAGAGAAAAAGTCGGAGGCCCTACAAAAGATATACATAAATGATCAGCATGATGAGCTGGGTTGAATTAGCTATGTCCGGTAATCAATCCGTCTATCTAAATATATACGAACTAGTCACTCAGTTTTTAAGCTATCGATCTGAAATTTTGCACCTGTCCATTCCTCACTAAAAATTACAATTACAACCGGTTTCATGCTTTCTAAGTTCAATACATATCGTTCAATACATTTCGCTCCTGGTTGCGTGTAATTATAAAATGCATGGTTTAATTAAATTTAATTATTTACAGTAACCCCCTTTCAAATCGTAAAACAAAGCCACTAAAAGTGCACGATTGCACATGCATGGTACATTGTATATGTGTATAGATGGTGGCAAATGTACAGCTTGCAGCTTTCAGCTCATTTACAGTTACGAGCGTATTTACAAGCGTTTGCTGAAATAGTGTGGCAGTATATTAAGTCCTTGCTGCAAGTTAAGCTGTTGTAATGTAGGGCAACTGCACTAAATTTACAGCAACAATGATGGTAAAAAGATATTTACTGTAAATGGACGAGTGAGAGTACTTATGTCTGGTTAAAGTAACGAGTTGTTTTAAAGCGCTACGAACATTGGTGAGTTTGGGTGTATTTTGGCATATGGGAGCTCACATATAAGTAGATATTCGCTATCTGTAAAGTGCACGCATTTTTTTGTTTGTTTGTTTCGCAATAAACAAGTACAATCTGGAAATGCGTTAAAAAAGTAACAGCGAAATATTGTGAGAGTACTTTACTTTTAGGTTTGAAAATGTATGAGTCAGTAATGTTTTCGGCATGGACTTCCGCAAAGCAAATTTCAGGAGACAAAACTGCCTCTTTCGAATTGTTCGCTCTACAAGTCATCGTAACGCTTGGAAAGGATTTTGCCAGAATATTCGAATTCAGAGAGTTTCTATAATTGCTGAGATATGCTTGGGATTTAGTCGTTGGCTCACAAGAGGCAATTGGTTATTAATTTGTGTACTTACTAGCATGGTGATAATTCGCAACTTTAAACAGTATTACCTGAAGAACGTCAGTATATATTGAGAATTGATTTGATACACAATATTGTCTGTATCCTCAACCACAGCAGTATTAATGAGGTTTCTGTATTACGATCCGGCTAGGTGGCCGAAGCATTGTGCTATTTTTAAATTGGATTTATTGCGATATTTCCGAGTTTTTGTTCGATACTAATATTATGTGGTGGTTGCAATTTTTATGAATAATAACTGTAAGCACCAAATAAGCGCAATTTTGATTTCGTGTATTCTGCTCCGGTAATTTTTATCTCTGAGATGTACCATGCACTGGGAGGCCAATTGCCAAATATATCGATAAATTAATGGAAACCGTCGATTTTGACTATTATGTATGCATTATAACGAATTTCCCAGGGTTGAATACAAACAGAAGTTCTATGTATGGACCGTGTTTTCATCTACAATTCCGTGCTGAATCGTAACACAATTGATCCACTGCTGATTCGGATGGCTAAAGGTAATGAAAAGTGAGTCAATTACGTCAACGGAAAAAGGGCACGGCCGAAACGCGGTGAGCTGGCGCAATCCGTGGGCAAGCCAGAGTTGACGGTAAGGAAAGTTTTTCCATTGGTTTTGTAGGGTTCGCAAGAAATTATCTACTCCGAACTACCTCTTACAGCCCAAGAGTTCGCACTTGTGCTATCAATAATTGTAGCGTCTAAAGGAAGCTATAAAAGAGAAAGGCCCAGCTTTAGCTAACAAAAAACGAGTTGTGTACCGTCGGTATAAAGCCAGGTCACACAGATCGACAGTAACTCACGAGCAGCTCCGGTAGTTTGTTTGTAAGATTCTTATATATCTACTTTATAGTTGGTTTCTAATTATTTCTGTTTGTGGCGAAAAATTTGGTTTGTGAATGATTTGTCTCAAAAAAGCTTGTGAAAACCGACTGACCCAGGCTTTTTGCGAATAAAAACGAAAATTTAAACAAATGTTTGAACCAAACCGTGTCTATTTTATCTAAATTGGATACTTCTTACCATGCTAAACAACACCTTCAATTTAATTAAAAAAATAATAATCTTTTTACTAAACCTACTTGTATATTATAGAAGATCTCCCTTGCGTTAGACCGTAGCTTAAAAGCGGTCAATCTTTCCTTAAAAAAATATAACTGACGGGAAGTCTTATCACTTTGTTTCCATATAATTGTGTCATCAAGACAGCTTTCAATGAACGTCATATGATTTTACGTAGGTGTGATAATATTGGCAGCATGTGTGCTCGCCATAAAAACTTATAGCACAAAACCACCAGCAGACTGGTTTTACTTCGCAGCAATAACAAGAACAACGATTAACAAACAATATGACAGTGATAGAAGCATGCAACAATTTCGCATTTTATTGCAACAAAAGTCAATTCTGCGAGAATGCAACAAATTTTTATGCACGCAACGCTGACTGCGCCATTATTGGCATACAACTGTTGCACGACCCATTTAAGTTGGAGTTGCAAGTATGTGCAGCGAGGAAAGCGAGGAAGCAAGTACCGCGGAAATGGAGGGTATAATAAAACCATAGTGAAACGAATTATATGAGCAAAGCGAAATGGCGAATAATGAAAAGGCGCTGTGCGTCGTGTAACAGACTGCTTTAACACAATTGTTATTGTCAACTGCAAGTATTTATTAGCTGAGATTTTCCAGAGACAATTTTCTGCAATTTATGTGCAGCAATTTTAGCGCGCCACATTTCCCTTAACTTGTGCACGCACCGCACGCTGCCCTAATTTGTGGCATGTTGCATGTTGCAGTGAGTGTTTATTCAAACGCTATTGAAATTGAAAAAAAAAGAGTTAAAAATTAATTTTTTTGCGCTTACACTAGCCCATGGCAGGAGGAGCTTGCAACATATCCTATTCTTGCAGTGCCACATCCCTGCCGCACTCATTGCATGTGCGAGTATTTATTTAAAAATTTTCCAGTGACATCTAATATTGAGTTGGTGGCATAACAAATGACAAGCAATTTATGTGTAGTCGTTCATTTCATACTTTTCAAGTGGCACTAGGCCACTAACAACAACAACAACAAAACCATTTGTGACACTTCACAATTGACGACAACGCATCTTACATTCACCGTTATTGTGTTTGTATGCATTGAAATTACAGTAGTTGCCGAGCATGGTCTGTTCCTATTATTACTTCTGCACTTCTGCCACGAAACCACGTTCGCCACTGCGTATACGTAATGCTATATACGACGTGACAATAATAATTTCTCTGGCACACATTTTTATGAGGCTCCCTTTAGGTTCGCCTTTGTAAGTACATATGGGTGAGTGTGTGTGTATGCATGTATGTGTGTGCATGCGCGTATGTATGTATGTTTGTATGCATGAGTTTGTGAGATTTATAGTGGCCTTTCCGTTAGCCTAGCCAGCTGATTTTATGTCCACCGCACAGCTGCACCAACTCATTGTAGCTACACGCCTACGTCGACTCTTAGCTATTATCCGTTAACCTCGCGCCTTGCCAATTGGCGTGTTGCATTGTCAGTTCGTGCAACTTGCACTCGCGTCATTAAATGCAGCGTTGCAAAGGCACAGTAATTTGTGCTTCAATGCTCTGGCCTTAAACAATGCACTTGTTGTGCGAGCTTAATAAGTGCGAATAATTGGTTTAACGATAGCCTCTAGTGAGGAAAAATATGTATTTAAGTGTATACTGAATGGCAAAATATATTGCAATATTTGAGAACTGACAGCTGTTTACTAATGATCATTTTGATGAATGTCTGTGAGTGTTTATGAGTGTTCTTCAAAAGTGTCACTCAAGAAAATTATTGAGAGCTCTAAGAAGTTAGAGCTGGCAGAGATACTTTTTTTAATCTTATACTTTGCAGAAATATATCCAAGAACAGCAAAAACGAAGTTAAACGAATTCAATGTACTAATTGTAAAACCAGCTAGCTTGATACTATATCTATCTCTCTTTTTGTTGCGAGATATCTGAAATACTCACAAAAATCGAAACAGGAGACAGTATATCGTATCTGAACTAGTAAGTCGGAGGTAGTACACATAGTACCAGTGGATATTGCTGGTAGGTGCATTTTTTTTCAATACTGCTCTAATACTCAGGGAAGCTGGGTATATGAAAGGGTTAAACAGGTACAAACTGAAAATTTCTCTTTCTTCAACTACATACCTGAAAGCTTTGAGCACTACGTCCCAGAGTCGACTCCTGCTGGCATTTTCTCTGCTCATATACCGCCGCAGCGATACGTGGACGTCGAGAAGTTGCTGAGAAAGAGCCGCAGAGAGCTTATTATCAACTGATGTTTTGTCTCGCAGTACCTTATAGATATTGACAAATACTTTTACACAAAATTTACAATACAAATTCCGAAAAAATTACTGCTGTAAGGGTTACAGCCAACTAGAAATAAGCTGTCCATGTTGAAAACAAGAAATCCTCTTATTAATTTAGCTTTTTTTAGCCACCTTGCATTATAAAGTTAACTTATTAGTTGACGAAGAGTTTGCGGATTTTCGAGGGATTGAGAATTTCCACAAATTAAATGTTAAGTTCTCTACTTATGGTTTTAGTGTTTAGAGTGCTTCTCCCTCATTTCGTTTTTTTATTAAAGATGAAAGTGAACCTTACATAAGAAAATTATTATCCGCGTCCAAACTCAAGTAATCAAAAATTCGAAGCAAATAATAATTATATTCCCTAGATTTCAAAATTTACTTCAGCGCTTCAGTATAATTCAGTATTCAGATAATCATAGTCGAAGAGAAAAACTATTAAAAAGACGCCAGACATTTTAACGGGGTTGAGTTTTTCGTTCAATTAAACTCGTCCGTTTTAGTTTGTACTCGTATACCTTGAACAGGGTATATTAAGTTTTCCACGAAGTTTGTAATACCCAGAAGAAAATGGCGAAGAGCCGTAAGAGAGTATGTATATGATCAGCGAGACGAGTTGATTTAGCCATGACCGTCTGTCTAAACGATTGTCGATTTGAAATTTCGCAAGCGCTCTTCTCCCAAGAAGCTGTGTTTTTTGCTGAAACCGCCGATATTGGAACGCTATAGTATATAGCTGCCATCAAAATTCATTGATCAAATTCAAGCCCTTGTGTGAAAATTGTATTCATTTGACATGATGTCTTGACGACTTTTGGAAAGATTTATAGACTAAGGCAATGCTCCAATCTGCGAAGAAATTTTTCAGATTGGATCACTATAGCATAAGGCTGCCATACAAGCTGACCGATCAAAATCAAGATCAAGAGATTCATATACGATTTTTTTGTTATGAAGTAACCTTAATTCAAAGGTTATTTATATCATACATATTTGCTAAAGTTAACCAGCAAAAGATCTTCTGTTTAATGCTACGCGTTGGCCGGTTACGTTTTGAGATTTAGTTATACATATAATTGCTTTAAGAAATGTACCAGTGCAGTCAAAGTTAACGTTTTATCTTGTTTCACCTAAGAAAGTATCAGTATCGTCCGATTCGTTATTGTAATATTTCGTTTTGTTTCTTAACTCCTTAAACCTTATGGCAGTGTCACATCAATCCTTCAAAATATGAATAAACACAACTAATTAAAATAAAAAAAATTCAAAAACGTCATATACAAGTTACCAAACTAATCCTTGCAACGGATAGTGTAAATATTTTCTCGCACAACAATTCGTCGCTAGACTTCCATATTTCAACTACTTTATTTATTTTCCATTTCACTTAAACAAGTGCTCGCTGTGAGTGCCAGTGTTTATTCGGCTTTCACTTTCACGAAGTGTGTAGCGGCTGCTCCACGCACATAGAAACAGCGCAAAAGTCCTTAAGCCATTTACCCAACTAATTGGCAGCAATTCAAAATCTCAAAATGACAAAATCGTGAGTAACTTTGTTGAGTGCCGCGTTAGGGCCGCCAGGAGCAAATGAAAGTGTAAGAAGTAATGAAAAACAAAAATGATTACAAGTCAAAAAAAGAGAAACATTTCCCTTACATAATATTTAATTGAGATTTGGCAGAACAACTAGAAAGCGAGCTCGTTGATATGCAACGAATGGCAAGTGGCACTTTTATATAGCCGAGTTGTGGTGCGGCTGCTGGAGACCGGAGACTGACGGCTGCTCTGAAGTGAGTCAAGTGATGACTCAAAACTATTTTTCAACTGCAGTTTACTGATATGTGTCACTTGATATGATAGCGCTGACTGTCAAACAAAATACAAAAAAATAACATAAGCGAGAAGTCGAAGAGTGGTAGAGTGGTGCTGGAAATAATGGTTCAGTGCTTCTAGCAATCGATGCTGGAGTACTCTTTTTTTGAGTATGAGTGACAAGCAAGGAGAAAGTGTGGAAACTTCTAATGCACATTTAAACAAGAATTAGAACAATTTGAAACAAAATATGGAAAGCTTAATACTAAATTTAAGTAAAGAGGAGGACAATTTTCATAAAACTTATTTGCGACTGTGAAACAAAGATGCCAAGATGCCGAAATCCAAAAAAGTAGACGAAATGTATATCGGTCTCTGCGACTAAAGACCTACGTTCTTTCTAGACCTCGTAAACGGTTTCAACTTATTAGGATTTAGTTCAGCCGATTTCCGGAATTTATCTAAAATTGTCCATTTTTTCAATTTTTATTTTCCAATTTTATGGCATTCTCCATACTTTTCATTTTTCCAGAAGATTTTCGGCATATTTACTTCTGTAGTCCAAAGCTTGTTCGATTTGGCAATACCTTTTCAAAGGTCAATTTGTCTATCCATTAACTTACCCAGTAGAGATGGAGTAAAGTACCACTGAGAGTCTTGAAGTCTGTTACGATTTTCTAGTAGCATACAGAAAACTTTTCGAAAAATCTGGGACTATAAGAAAACTTTGGCTGGGACTTGAGAGATGGAGAGACATCTTTATATTACGTAATATGGAAGACTTTGGACTACAGGAAGAGTAAGCAATTTGGAATAGAACCAATAAAGGTCCGCTTTGATGTGCCATATATCTCCCGCCGAACTATTACTTATATATTTTGATCTGAAGAGGCTTTTAAAAGTATTTAATAGCGACACCAATAACATATTTACTCGCTCATCGCGCGGTTCAGTCATGGTTTTAAGATACATGTTATATGGAGCCGGATGAATGGACAATTTGAGATTCATACTATCTTTCTACTGTTGGTAGCAGACGCACTCTCTATATACACGAAGATTTGAAATTGGTTTATACTTACGGAACTCCTGCTCTTAGTAGTCTACGTTGAGTTCGAAGCTAGCAACGACGACAATTATGTTGAAAAATCGAGATGTCAAAAGCATAACTACATTATCTGGAGTTGAACTGCTTGACGTGAAATAATTTTGTTACAAATATAATTATTAAGAATCAAACATTTTACTATTTCCAAATTTACTGACAACTGCAAAGTAACTACTCTACAAATATTGACATATATAGACAATACAAAGTTGAATATGTAAACGAGCTGACTCCGTGAAATAAAAAGTTTAACGGATGCTTGAATTTCCAACAAACTTTTGCAGTGTCAAATTTGAAGACTCATGTCCACAAATATGTGCCTCAAATAATACCACCTCTGAACTACAAACTTGTTGGGGAATTCTCTCACGTAGCGGTAATACAAAGTTTGTGCGACACACAGTCACTTTCGTACCTTCACTCGGCGCACCACAGTTTCGAACAATGAAAGCTTCGCAGCAAAACTTTGCGGTCAAAATGAAGCGGATTTCATTCGGTTTGACAATGAAAGTGCAAACGACAGAGACGGATGTCGGTGGTGAGTGCGATTAATATGTACAAACTATGTGCGGTACACGGTGGTAGGTAGAATTATGAAAGTCTTCGCACAAGTTTTGAGCTTTAAGTGCACAAAGGAATTGTAATTAATTTCAATAATCACCAGAGCAAAGCCACAGAAATGAAAATCTACAAAACCGAAGATTAAAAAGTTTTTATTGTGTTTTGTTGTTGTTGATTTAGAATTTTTAACGCCACTTAGAAGTATTTAAATATTTTATTATTTATCTGGGGTCAAGTACTTGTCGGGTTTCAAGTGATGAATGCAGGACAAGTAATTACAATGCAAAACTAAAGTCAGCAAAAAGCATGGAGAGGATGTGTGCGTATTCTCTCAGATTTACGAGTTTAACTGCAGTGCATTAGATGATTGTTGCTGTGGTGTGTTTGCAATTATGTTCCAGGTTCTATTATCAAAAAGTGTTTTTTATACCTATGATTTAATGTTAAGGCCAAGAATTTAGCTTTATTTCAAAGATAAGAATTCGCTATTATGTTTTAAAAATTGGCGTATGTAAACGACCTTTGGTTACGATAAGACGGCATAACATGCCAAACAACCAACGAAGTAATAAATTTATTGAATGAAACTTTTGGCGAGTGCATTATCTCGCGTAGTGAGCCTGTGGCATGGCCTTCAAGACCGTGCGATTTAACACTGCTGGACTCTCTTTTATGGGGTTAAGTAACGTCACTCGTCTAGAATTTACGTAAATATTTTGAAAACCTAGTTAAAAGTAAGTCTATGAATAATGAGAAAATGACAAAATAACTAATCCTCATGCAAATCTTTGAAAAAGAAGAGAGCTTTACTAGAAAAGCAATTGATTTAAAGAAGATTTGAAAGCATCAAAAAAGCCTGAAATAACAGTTAGAGACTCACCAGTTGCCCTGACTGTTCTAGCGATTAATTAAAAAAATTGCTTGTGTGTTTGTGCGTTGGAGAGGTGAAAAAGTAGCGAGCAAATACAAGCAAATAATTCGAAAAAGAGCCTAAAAATGTCCGGCGGTAGAAAAGCGATTGTGAATTTGAAGCACGCACCGAGTTGCGTACTACAATAACGGATTTAAGCAAAGGAAATGGGAAAAGCAAAAAAAAAAAGAAGAAAGAAGCAAGAAATGAAATTAAGAAAACGACAAGCGATATTTTTTGCTGCTGAGCGATAAAAATATTCAGCGTAGGCATGGAAAATTTCTGTGAATGGCCAAAGATATGTGAGCGCAGCAATAAGAGGAGTTGAGATGCAGAATGCAAAGAAAGAGGAGAAAGGAAAAACAAATGCGAATTGAACGTGTTTCGATGGCCCAAAGCAAAAATTGAAAGTATTAAAAAGAAAATTCGATGCAGATAAAACCACACACACACATAAATGTTTCAATGTACTTTCAGGTATGTATATACCATATACATATGTACATATAATAAAATTAGCCACTATCAAAGACGTGTTGGGTGTCTGTTACTATTTCGCAGTGCCAGTTCAAGTGGATGAAAATGTCAAATTCACAAATTGTTTCGTGAGAGAGGAAATAACAGTAAAGCAATAAAAGTTCCGAGACGAAACGTGTGCTTGGAATGCGTCACTCACTTAATGTTCAAGTCTTTGTAGTACAGTCAAGGGAACAAAATTAGGGTCAAAAGCAAATTTTGATAAAATTTACTGTGAAAAAAAAGAAATCTAGAAAAATAAAAAGCGGAAATGTTTTAAGTTTCAGAACAAAAAGAATTCTGACTTTTGCAGCAACGCTCCGAATAAGGTTAAAATTGTCGTTGACTTACGTATTTGATTAAAATTGTTAGAAAGACCTCACGACATTGAAACACCACTTTTACTCACTCGTTTTTTAATACAGTTTTTCAAGCACTTTCCCGCCATGCAAACAAAAAAATCTTAAAATTTTCACATCAATAGATATCCTAATAATTTATACAAATCTGTACATTAAGCGTAAAGGTACAAGACAATTTAAGTTAATTGAAAATAAGCCACAAATAAAATAAATAGAAAATTACTACGACAAATGGAGGTAAAATAAAACTGTAATGACATGCGGTTAAAAAAATAATAACATACACAGCTCTGGAAAACCAAAAAATATGTTGTTACCCTGGATATGTTGGCAGATTCTGATGTTTTCAAGTGTTCAGATTACGAGTTTATTTATGAAAGTATTGAATGTACTTTCTTATGCATATTTTATATTTTATATTATATCTTATCTTATGCTTAATTATCGATTTCTTAGCTATAAAGTTTATTTTTTTCAATTATGATTAGGGTTCTGCGCAGCTTTTTCATGCATACAAACATGATGTGATCTCTTAAGCTTCTTACCGAAAATATGCAAAAAAGTGTGCGGAAGGTTTTAAGCTTTTACTAAAAATCAAACGTAAATTTATCTATAACTACAAAATGTGTTATTTTATTCAATGAAAATCTCGCCTTCGTCTCAAAAGTAATTCGCATGCTCTCAGAATGATTTCGCCAAATACCCAAATATCGGTACAGTCTATCAGTGGACCTGAACGAGGGAGTGAATCATCCGCTCAAAATTAACACCGTAATTTAATAAGTTATCTTAGGGTGATAAAGCAATTTTTCAAAGCGCTGGATGTGAAAGGATATTATTTTAATTATATTTGTTGACATTGTCCTAAAGCAGAAGTATGTAACAGATGGAAGGAAAAATATTTAATACAGAAATTAATGAAATACACAGATTTATCAAAGTTATGACTGTTCTGGAAAGTGAATCGTGAAACAATTTTGTGTTTATAGGCGCAAATTTTCGTAGCTAACCATAAAGTACCAGAATATGAGGAAATTGTGCAAAATATGTTGGCAAATGTTAAGACTTTTTAACTCTCGCGGTTGAATAAAATTTGGGTGTGTCAAAAAAGCCAAGAAGAAATCTCTAATGGCATATCTCTCTTATGGCATCTCTGATTGCAATCTTTTATAATATATTTATATCTGTTAGCCCGGCAGAATTTATGCACTTCGTGAGACAGAATTTCACTAGCAAGTCTCTGACCATAGCGAACGGTTTTAGCGTTCAAGCAGCTAAAGGCTACTCCTTTAAGCCAATATTTCAAGATCATTTAAGTCCATATATCTTAGATAAAGCAGGTAGTGCTATAATTGGGTGCTGCCAATTTTTTATGTACGGTAATAAATATATGCAGCATTTAGATTAAAATAGTAGAAAATCTTCTCTCACAATTCAACTACATCTACTAATTTAACAAGCCTGTCGAAAATTTGCAGTTGAGAACCGAGTCCTACTGCATTTCAAACAAAAATACTACGTTTAAGGGGTTAAGCTAGTTCAACATTAAAAAAAAATCGATTATTTTGTGTTTATAAATCCATTTTTATACTCTCGCAACCTGTTGCCACAGAGTACAATTATGGTTGTGGTAAGTGGTACGGTAAATAAACAAACCTGTCATTTTTGGTGTGAAGAAAATCTACCAATTATTCATGAACAATGATTACATTCACCCAAATTGACAGTTTGGTGTGTTGGTCTGGTGAAATCATCGGTCCGTGCTACTCTCGTAATGAAGCTGGTGACACCGTTACTATCAATGTAGAATGATATAGATCGATGATAACCAACTTTTTATGGCCGCAATTGGAAAAAGTTGATCTTGACAACATCTGGTTCCAACAAGATGGAGCTACGTACCACACAGCACTTGCAACAACCGAATTATTGCGAGAAAAATTTGGAGATTCGATAATTTCAAGAAATTGTGATTTAACACCATTAGACTACTTCTTGTGCGATAACAACAAAAACTTGAGATCCAAATTTCCAAATTTAAGCTGCTTTTAAGATTTCTTAGGTGCAAAATATTAATTTGTCATTTCAAATTGAGCATTTGCGGGAATTTGAAACATATTTTCGCTACCGGAGCAAAGCTTGCTGGGTATGGCTAGATTAAAAACTTGTCCTCTAGCTACTCAGTCAAAACCCGAACAGATCTTACATGAAGTTTTGTCGCTAGTCTAACAAATTGACTTTGACTCTCATGATTCGGACTTTTATGTTTGATATTTTCATTTAACAGCTGTTAATCAAAAATACAGAGAGCTTAAGCCAAGCTTGAAGGGTAAATGCCCAAAGAAAATTCGAAAGAACTATCTACACTTACATAAATACTAAGAACAATCTTCTCAGAGATTGGTAATAATTTTCAGAGATTATTAACATATTCTTAATGTATCGTTATAGCCATCACGTAAATCTAAATTTAGAGCTAACGTAGGCTGTTACAGTTAACGAAATTGCCAAGCAACGCCACCGAGCTAATTGAGTGTTGACTTCGGTCGAAGTGGCTGACATAAGAGCCTCACCCAAATACAAACACATGTCTAAACATGTGCGTGCGAAAGTGTGTGGGGCTGCACAAAGATTTTCTTCACTCACTCCGGCATTGCATGCTCTATTCATGGCAGTTTGTGGCTACGCATTCGCAATGAGCTCCGAAGCACAAAACCGAAATTGACAGTCATTATGTGACAGCATATATGTATATAAGTGTGTGTGTGTTTGATTGTATGCTGTGATTGTACCACGAAAGGATGTCATCATTGACAATTGCGGTTGCGTATTGTATTACGCATAATAAGCACGCACCCACACATAGTCAGCAATTCATACAAAACGTATGCTTGTATGTGTGTCAAGGATATGGTTTGGCATTTCATGTTGCCCACACACACACAGGCATATCTATTATTTTATCAATGGCCATAGATCTAAAATGCATAGACGACTCCCCTTCAATTTATTGTAGTTCAATTCACTTGTTTATATGCGTATGTGTCTGTGTGTGTGCGTTTGATATCGTTCAATGCTTATTGTTGAAATTGCTTATATTTACTGACAAGTGAGTGAATTAAATAAGCATTGCCCGAGCCAGCCTTGGCAAGCATTTGCGATTGGCTATTTCATATTGACTCCACATTTTCGGTTACAAATTCCACAAAATAATTTATTTCACACACACACACACCCCCCAACGCATACAGAATTGGCACTCTAATGAGAGGCTTTGTGTACCGTAACTCATACGGTAATTGTACCCACCACCAATATGGTCGTGCGCTTCACGTCGCTAAGCAATGAATCTGATATATATCCTCATGTAAATCTCTAATTAACAAACACACACATGTATGGGTGTATTTACATGCATGTATTTTTGTGAGACTTTAATTTGATTGTATAACACTAATTTGACAAGTTTGATGCAATATTTGCACGGATGATGCAACCACAAGTAAACTCTCTTTTTGTTGTTGATGTTTGTGTGCAATAAGGTCACGTGTTAGCAATTAATTTATTTCGAATCCAATAATTGGTGTGAAGATATATCGATAGATCATTATTATATATATACTTTTAATTGAAATTCTAGTTCTAATGGACATACCTTGTATTTCGAAAGTTTATATCTTCAAAAATAACATATTTAAATTTTCAAACGATATCTCAAATATTTTTTGAGTTAAAAGTTTTTAAAGTGTAGTCCATCAGTTCAATCGGCTTCTCTAGTATTATAATATTCATTGGTGTTTGATTTTTACACTGTAAAATGAGCAAGGGAACCGTAACAAGAAATGTCAAAATAACCCCATATATCAAATTTGGTTGAAACTGGTCTAGTAGATCTGGAGATATGTGATTTCACCTAAAGGTGGGAAACAGTTATACATAGAAGGAGTGGGCGAGGTTATTCATATTTATCTCGATTCATTTTAGGTGTTACAAATAATCGTTCCGTAAATTTAAAATGAAGATCTTTCACCGTTAGTACGTGGAACATTTTTAAGAGAAAAATATTTTTTTGGAGAACTCGATTTTATTGTTCCGAATTATACATTGATATATGGTACATATGTATATACATACATACGATATTTCCCAACATTTCGATATGTTTGTATCAGGATTGGTCTCAGTTTATTTCCACTGATCATTCCCAAGAGTTCTGAGAACACGAAAACGTAGTATGGTCGATGATTTAAAACTGTTATTTGGTACAACGAATCGCATTATGTAGGGGTATATGTGGGTTTAATAATAAGCATATGTATCTCCCAAACTGTTGAAGTTAAATCGGCCAGATTCGCTCAGGACAAGTATTTTCGGTATACCCACTGTCAGTGTGCAAATACATGAAATAGAATTAAAACCACGCCCACTCTTCATATAACGGTTGCGTAATATCACAAGCTAACGCAGTCAGTCCAGACTTTATCCTAGCCCAAAGAAAGATTTCCGATTTGCTTTTAATGATTTTAAGCCGTTTATTTTGACCTTTGATCCTTGCAAGAGTATAAAATGTTCGGTTACACTGGAACTTAGCCCTTCCTTACTTGTTTACAACTACAGTTAATAACACGAATTAAATTCTCTCAAAACCTAATGAAGACTCCAAAACATGATGTTAGAAAACTGGTTTGGTGTGTCTTATCTGAAATAATTTGCGTCAATTAACATTGGCGGCAGGTTTTATGAAACCCACTTTGGAAAACTTTGTTTCTCCAACCAAATATTTGTATACGAGCACATGCTATATACTTATATATGTATATACTTTAGTTCACAATCTTCACCGTTCAACACATAACCATTTTGTGGCAAGATACAACGAAAAAAAGCAACCTCATAATTATGTTAAAATAAATAAATATAATAAATGGAACCACATCACGGCAACTGACTACAGGCTTCTACCAGCTGCACCCGTCCTGCGAAATTGTTTAAAATTTATTGTCAACAACTGTAAATTAGTGGAGGAATGCTTGACAGCATATGCTTACCACTGAACAACCACACTTCACTCGATGTTTCCCGAATTCTTACCCCGCCGTATTCTTTGCTGGGCAGCATTTGCATGTAAACACACACCCAAGTCGAGAGTGGGTGCTTCGAAACATTCGTTCGTTAAGTGCGGTTTGCCGTGTTAATCCAATTAAATTTAATTTTACATACGCCTTACACTTACATACAACAACAATGACAACAGTAAGTATGTAACACAGTATACGAAATTAAGTGTTTAACTTTTTAGTGAATTTTTGAGTTTAAGTGGAAGAAGTCAAGAGGCTTTACTTACTGCCAACAGTTGCTTATATATTTATACACGTATGTATGTGTTTATGTTTAAAATAAGGGAATGTGTTGTAAGCACTTAGGCTAAAGGCTTTGCACTCTGTTTACACACTAATATTGGTACTAGAGTGTATACTAAAGAGAGCGAAATAGAAGAGTAGGCTTATTAAAGAATAAATTTTTTAAGAGTTTCGAACTAATAGCTTTAGTGTTAGTATTGGCACTAAACGGAATTTATATTCTTAAATTTTTCAACTCCAAAGTTATGTATTGTAGATGAAATAAATCTGTTGCGGAGATTAACTGGTTCAAACACGGTCTAGATACTACTTAAAACCAAGTTCATAATCAATATGAGTATTTAGAAATCTTTTTGAAAAACTAACTAAGTCACCAATTAAACCACAAAACTCCGCCATACATGATTACATTTATGTACCATATATATATTGTAAATAATCAGAATGACGAGACGAGTTTAAGTCCGGTTGACTATCTGCCCCTGTAAGCGATAACTTGAGTAAAAATTGAGATATCTTGATGAAACTTGTTCACAATCAAGATGGTAGAGAATGGCGTTAGAGGTGCAAGTGTAGAAAGGCAAATGGCTCGTAGCACCGCTCACCTTTAGGTGAAATCCTATATATCAGGTGCTGCTTCACCGATTTTAACCAAATTTGGTGTGTGAGGTTACCGAAGATGGGCAAACTCAACCACGCCTCGTTCCCATGTAACAAACTTTCAAATTCCATCTGGCTCTTTCACGTTACAGTATATAAAATGAAGTTGTCAAAAAAGAAAACTTTGCACAAATAGTGTACTCAAACTATAAGTTTTCATCTTACGCCCAAAATTTCCTAAATCGTATTATAATATGGCTAATAATCAGTCAATTTGTTAGGCCTAGTATTGAAATTCGGGGAGACTATTATTATGATGACAGCATGCCCTTGTGTCAAAAATGAATAAAATCGGGTCAATACTTCCCTTAATATAAACAACGGATGTTTTCGCGCAAACTCCTCAAAACGCTCAAATAATACTCTTTATTGACCGTCTGTAACGTTGAAACGGAAAATTTTTACTCAAGTTAGAGCTTGCCAGGACGGACAGACGGACGGACGGACGGACAAACAGTCACCCGGATTTCAACTCGTCTCTTCATCCTGATCATTTATATATATATAACCCTATATCTAACTCGATTAGTTTTAGGTGATACAAACAACCGTTAGGTGAACAAAACTATTATACTCTGTAGCAACAGGTTGCGAGAGTATAAAAACCGTTCAATACCATTGATCAATCACCGTATACACCGGATTTGTCGACCGTGCGACTTTTTTTTGTTTCCAAAACTCAAGTTACCACTCTGTGGAGCCCGTTTTGACTCGATTGAGGCTGTAAAAGAAAATTCGCAGAGGGAACTGAAGGCGATCTCGGACAGCGTCTACAAGGCATGTTTCGATTAAATGGAAATCGAGGTGGCATATATGTATCGTTTTAGAAAGAGCATATTTTGAAGGCGACAAAATAAATATTGTCGAAGATTAAACATTTTTCGTTTTATTTACAATTTCCGGAAACTTTCTGGTCACAATATATTTTCGAGCTGACGGTGGATTTATACTCGTACAAAGTTACCTTGCGAGAGTATAAATTATTCGGTCACACCCGAACTGAGCGCTTACTTACTCGTTGTGATTAATTTTTTCTTAAAAATAAAAATACTTCTTTGTAAATGCTATGCCTAGGAAACCACTCACAATGGTAGCTGAAATAATTAATGAATGCCATTAATACAATAAATTTTGAATACTTCTACTGTTTTGGTATATAGGAATTATTAATTACGAGCTAAATATACATATAAATGCAGGCAATTCAGCTTGAAGTTTAATATAAATTCAAACTTAAAATGCTCACTAAAATATGATAATGTAATTTTCCAACTACCAATTTCGATTTATTACTTTGCTTTTTCAACACACATTTCCAAATAATTCTAAAATTACAGTTAAAACCAAATAATGCTCAGATGCATTATAATATTTATGCAATTTGCTTATGTGAATATATTTTCCATTACATAATTCAATCAATTTCATTGAATTCAAAGTCGTTCGTTGGTATTTGTTATAGTCATTAATGAAAACTATTTGTATACATACATATGTATATGTATATGTATATGCGCAGCACACATTTTTCGATGGGGCGGTGGTTGCTGCATTGGCATTGATTTTCGTTTTCAATGAGGCAATACTTTTTTCTGAGTAGGTCCTTTTAACAGCTGCTGCTTGAGTTTGCTTCAGTTTGCTCTGCCATTTCATAATGAAGAGACCTACTCTAGACCTTTGCTTGGCGAACAAACAAAATCCAACTCGTGGAAGTTGTAGCCGAACGACCATCAAGCGCGACACATGTTCGGTGAATGAGCTCCAATAGGCCAACCATCCCGTTTTGCACAAGAAAATTTTGTACAGCGAAGAAGCTAACTTTCGGGTGAATTGGTACATAATAAACATAATTGTCGCATTTTGAGTGATTATTATTTACAAGCCATTGTTGAGACCCAGTGAAATCCTCAAAAAGTCACTATGGGCAAAGGGAATCATTGGTCCATATTTCTTCTTTTGGTCATAATATAACATACAATGGAAAACGCTTTAGAGCACGCTTCAGTCACGCTCTGGAAACACTGTAGGTAAATGTTACGAATATGTGTAACTCCTTCCCTGAGTTTCAGTTTTATCGCCGAGGAATCGCGACGAGTTCCCAGAAGCACAACTTGGAGTCGTTTTCACAAGCCTGACTTTTTTAATTTTATATGTTCACAAAAAAGTTACGTACTTTTGTGTTAGTTAAAATGCAAAGGTTGAGCGAACTTTAAATGAGTCTTTCTCTTGCAGTAAAATACAGCGTGTTTTACTTTTTCGTTGAATTTAAATGCCAAAAGAAATATGAGTCAAAGGTAGGGTTGGCTACAGTATGGGTCTTAAAGCTTTAAAAGGTATCCATTTCTGTTTTCATTACAAGTATATCTTCACGTTTCCTTAAAACCTTGAGCCAAAAATATATTCAAATGTAATTGCTAACGCCTGCCATCGAAGATATCCACTTTGGCAAGCGACTGCCTCAGCAATTTGTTCCAGCTGTTGGGTCGCTACGTGTTAAAAAGACAAACTACCAATAATTAAAGCAAATAACGCACAAAAACAACAATAGCGAAAAGAAAGAATGAAGCAAATAAAAAGCTTGATGTCAGCGACAAAGAAGCTATGGCATTTTGCAGAAGCGAAGGCAATTCGTTAATCCCCGAAATCCTTCGACAGCAGCATTAATTAATTGCGATGCCTTTGGGTATTGCTTTTAACCTTAACACAATTTTCTTTTTTTGCTACACGACGCAAACACACGGACGAGCACCACAAACACAGACCGGGTAAGCACCAGTTGACGTTCGCCTCACACCGCACGACACGCCCACTTTTCTAATCAGCACTTTACACAGTCGGCTGGGCAATCAAATTTAAGCAAACTTTCAACACAGCGTGCAGGGTTATTCCCCACACTTCAGCCAGCAGCAACAACAAGTACTTATGTACTTATATATATTGTATATACATATATATATATATACAGTTATCTTGCTGCTCGACTAATTATCGTTTTTGACTTCTTTCAAGTGGGCTATTAGCGTCGTGTCGCACTTTGGTGACAGCGGTCGAGGCGACATTCACGCACACAAGCTCAAATATGTTTTGAGAGTGGAGACTAACGTAATTTGAGTACTTTACTTGAAATACGTTTAAGAGCAGTCATCGCTAAATACCGTTGGCTTATTAGTAGAGAGCCAATTTAATTAAACTAACAAATCTTTTACATTTGTGGCACACCCTGTTGTTTTTCATTTTAATGCATCATTGGGCCGTTGATCACAGCATGATCTTAACTGACTACAAATAAGTAATAAAACCATCCGCAAGAATAGAAATAAAAGCGACAAGAGCCACTCAAAAAACAAAAAAATTATCTCCAAGTACTACTATTCACCACAGATGGTAGCGCAAATTCGGATATAATCTTAAACTACAATTTCTCTATAAAAAGCAGAACTCGCTATAGTCACGCATAATACAAAGAAGAGAAAATTTATATTGGAAAAACCATATATAACAGTAGTTTGTTTAATGAATTTTTACCAAGCCAATTTTTCATAGATCTATTTACAAATTGTCCAATAGGTTTAAGCTGATTCTCGTACAACTTTCCTTGAAGTGTTGAGTAACCTGTTTTGATGCTCCGTATCATATTAAGGTGAGCATACTCGTAGAGTTCGGTTCTGGGTCACCTTTTCGATTTTTCTCATCTTCTGCATAGGCATCAACTGAAAAGGCATGACGGAAGTTGTTGTGCTTGTCCATTATGATGATTTTCGTGTCTATCTGTCGGTTTTCTCGTGTCCAATTCTACATTTTCTTTTCTGTTTATTCTTATTTGGAAGACGAATTTAAACTGGCTTATTAGTAGGTCAACTTCGTGTGTGAGCACGCGAGCAGCGAATGAATTAAGAGACGTTGACTTGTTGTATACTCCTTCACCAACGGACCAATTCTTTTCATTTATTTTGCCTATCTAAACAGAACGAAATTAAAAGATATTCCTTAAGGTAGTTAACCTTAACTTAAATATGCTCTGGTTGATAGTCAAAAATTCTTTATTCTATGATTAGATTATTGCCTCATTGAAACCTATTTTGGTAGAATTAAGAGAACAATTCCTCTTAGCTATCGCAAAATCGATATATATTATTGAATTTCCACTGTCCATGGCTTTGAATATTCACGTCTTATATAGAAAACCGTTACCGGCAAAATAAAAATATTTAATGGAGATAGCAGCCTTCTCTTTCATTGTGGTCTCGTTTGTTAGAAATCTTGAGACTAACGGTATGTCTTCTTCGAAATATTTTATTAAATATATTATACCGAGGGTCATTCTAAATCGTTCTCCTCTCAGAAACAAGTTTTAGAAACTTATTTCTATTAGTAGAGAGATTGCTCTTACATAAAGTTGCATAAACTGTTAACACAGTTGTAATAACTATCTAAAAACCATTTACCATTCCCTAAGAACGCTAAACTAAACAAAAATTACAAGAAGTGTCTGTGAACTCGAACTCTTTGCCAAGTGTTCAACAGACCAAAGCAAACGAAATGCAATCAGCAGTAAAAATGTTAATGAGACAAAGGAAGTTTCTGGCAAACAAGAGTTGAAAGTAGAAGATTTTAAGTCTAATGTGCAACCTTTGGTGTAAGTAAATGAAAAGCAACCGTCGCGCCAACCCAGTACCCGGCGGAAAACACAAGACAAAGTGAAGGTCGAGTGCAAATGAAATACAATATGTAGAAGTAAACGGATTTAGAACTGCCTGGGACAGCGAGTTAAAACATTTTAATTTGAAACTCATGATTGGGCGGAAATAACAGAGAACGAGTGATGAGCAAATTAGGAAAGCTTTTGGGAAATGCTTCGAAAAGGATAGGATGTACTGAGTTTGTTTAGTAAGCAAAAGGCATAAGAAAATTGCAATGCGTTTTTGTTCTAGTTTTCTTTTTAAACTAAAGATTTGTGAATTTTTTAGATCAACTGATAGTTAATAGTTGAAAAATCACAAAATTTCAGCAACAATTCATCTGCAATGGAGATCATTAACGGACATACAAATTTGTAGAAACCTTATGAAATATCTGACTATACGTTACAAACTAAATTGGATTTAGCTAAACCGATAAAAATACAGAGCCGCTTACCTCGTAAAAATCTGTGGATTGATGTCATAACGTCGCTAGATGTCGCAAAAGAGATGCTTGACAACGTAGTTGAGGACCCTACATTCAACAAATACATCATTACTTGTGACGAGTCGTAGGTTTATGAATACGCCGTCGAAACTGGCCAACAATCTAGCGAATGGCGCTCCAAAAATGAGCTGGAACTAAATAAACCAAAATTCGCTGAAGGCTCTGAAAGCCATCCCAGTCGAGGTTTATAAAAAGTGTATAGAAAATTTGATTCAGCGGCAGCAAGCTTGCATTGGCTCAAGAATAACCTAATTTGAAGGCGGGAATGAAGGTTTGTATTTAAATAAGATAAATGTTGTTTTTTCTTATATATAGCTAAGGAGTATGGGGCAATTATTGATCCTAGCTTCTGAAATGCCAAAAATTCGTTAGACATGATTTCTAACTGAATTTTATCTTGAAAATAGGAATATATAATATTACTAAAATTTAGAATATGTCAGTAATCCAACTTCTTTCTCAGGAGTAGATAGTTTTCCAATCTCGAGCAGTTCTACGTAACCCAAACGTACCCTAATTTATATTCAGCTAAATGCTGTTAACTCTGTTCAAACATCAATTCAATTTTGGAATATTTCGGTGGTTCTTTCAATCGCTATAATAACAAAAACAATAATGCCACCATTATTATATAGAAATCAAATATTGCTACAGGGCGTGTGCCAAAAACGGTCAAAGCTTGATAATCGATGAACCGAAACAAGCACTTTTCGTATGGATACTGGCACAAAATTACAAATACAATAGTTTATAGTTCAAATAAGTTAGATTATTATTTTACTTCTTACCCCCAAATAGACACCTGGCAATAATAATAGTTGCTTGTTTACCTATTTTATGCTTACCTGCAAAAAAAGATTAGATTGTGAAAATTAAAATGTTAGTTTTTTTTATAAGAAACTTATCATTTATTAATGAAAGTGCTGTGTCTTAATTTTGCAGATTCATTTCTCAAATATTTCAATTAGATTTGTGATTAGATATAGAATTGGCTTTCTCAAGTGTACAATTAACATATACTTTTTATACTCTTGCAACATGCTGCTACAGAGTATAATAGTTTTGTACACCTTACGATTGTTTATATCACCTAAAACTAAAAAAAGGACGAGTTCGTAAATGGGCACAATCGCACCACTGGCACGCCCACAAAACACCTTTAAACGAAAACCTATAATAAGCCATGACCTATGGTATATCGACCAAATTGTATGTGATATTATCTTGACATTTCTATGCTCTAGTGCGAAAAGGGGCGAAATCAGACTACATCCACGTCTACTTCCCCTGAAGGCTTCTCTTAGCCGCGATATACCTTATACAAAAAATGTCGAGTTTCTTTATACCGCATATATCGGCCAATATACAAAATAACTAATATCACGATTTTAGAACATCTGACTACCTTTACCCTATATACTTGTACATACATATATTGGTGATGGTAAGTGTAACTTAATGAAACTCAGGGAGCATATGATTAGTATGTGGCATGTGTGGCGTATTGCCATAAACATATAAAATCGGTTAAATACATCCTTAGACCCCATTTAATTAATATAAAATTTTCTTACTTCCCGTTGGCCTCATACCATATAACTCTATATACGAATTACCCCTCTCCCATATACTACATATAGTTATTTCCGTATTTCTAACAAGCCTAATGACGAATATGTCGTTCAGTGTGTGAGTTATATATTTATAAAATTGCTTGAAAATATGTTTTCAAGCCCAATCAGCCCATTCCTTTATGTGCCCCCAATGCACTCTGATTATTTATTTCCGACTTTTCACCTGACTTTAATCTGTTTAGGTTGGTCAAAATGTGTGATAGTTTAATAAAATTAAATGGACAATGTGAATGAAATTGCTCTAGACGTTGGTCTAAACCTTATATCCCTAATATAATATAATGAATTCAGATTGTCTGGTTCACATCAACATATTATATTAAATTTAGCCTTTTCGGTTAAACCATACCTGAATGAATTTCCCCGAATTTGATCTTTACTAGTTCCAAGAGCATGACATATATATGATTCGGTTACGCACGAACTTAGTCCCTCCTAACATGTTATGAAAATAAAGTCATTTCCAATTGGCGAGATTCGGGTTTTACGGACGTTTATATGTATCTGTTGGATATTTTTTGGCGGACGGTGTCACTGAAGAAAACTATTTCAAAAAAAACTTGAATGCCTGTTTTATTCTACTTGTTTTTCTACTCAACTAGCCTTTATCGAAACAACCATGCATATGATATTTTATATCAAGATCGCTTTCATTAATATTTATAACAAGTTAATCAAGTGAAAGCTGTCTATCTTCAAGATTTTATGGAATGGTAAAATTTCTGGAAATTCCTAGCTGATGGCTGCCGAATTCTTTCAAGTATGTGCATATAAATGATTTTGGCTATCTTGATGAAACTTGAAACGCCTGTTCTCTGACACACTGAAAATGTTGGAAATGTAGATGGGCGGAATCGGCTCTTTCCACAGTCAAAAAGTTCCGTTAAGGTTAAATTATAAAATGTTACAACTATGCCATACTCTCAACACTTTTTAAAAAAGGATGTTGTCTCGCAGACTTATACTTGAAACAATTTTATCTTGCATTTTAATACAAATTGCGATTTTAGTGCCTATAAATTCAGAAAGTATCTGTTCCTAAAAATAGTGTGCTATTGTGGCAAAAATGGATAAAAGCGCACCAATACTTCCCCCCACTATATACCTAATATAAGGATTTTTAAACTCGACTTTATACCGTTATATGAGTCAACATGTAAAATGCCATTGCTAAATTAAGTGAACGTGTAATTTTTTTGTAGCTATAGTTAGTTTTATGACGAAAATGGATAAAGTCGACCTATGAATTCCACTAGCTCCCATATATGATATGTACTATAACTTTAAAATAATTTTCGGTATTCTAGCAGACTTTATGTTGAATATATGATTTGATGTGTGAGTTATCTCCATAAAACATTATCTCGTGAAAACATGTTCTCGAGTATACTGTTATGTCAAAAGTTAACGCAATCAGTCCAGATCTTCCAAATATACCAGATATAAAGTTCAATTCATATTCATTCCACAAATATTAGTGAAGTTAATTGAATATGTGTTCTTAAACATAATGAAGTTTAACGCTGAGTATGGATCAAAACAGTCTAAACCTTGATCTGAACTTTATATACGTATCTCTAATATAATCTGACATTTTTCTCATAAAGCACTGGTAAATACTGTTTTTAGTGTACCCTCATTAACAATATATAATAATTTTGTTTCAATCATATCTATTGTTTTTTTTTGTTACAGCTACATATTTTGGGGATGTAGAGCAGCTTAGCCTCTGCGCGGTGCATCCTGCCAGTAGCCAATGTGGAGGAAGTATGGATGGGAGCATGGTCAAATCGGATTTCTCGATGCGACCTCGTGCCCATGTCTGGCTTCCAGCGGAACGATCCACCCCGTTAAAAATCGAGGAGATGTTGCGTAGTTGCTTTCCTTCTCTACCCACCCAAGACTGGAGGGCGATTAGGCTGTGGAGGACAAAAGAGCAATATCGGCAAGCGCTGATACTCCTAAACAAGGAGTTCATCTCAGGGGGGCCATAAGCTATGCGTATCGTCACTTGATGAATTCGTCTTCAATCTGAAGTGAATGTTCGTAGAGGATCGGGTCGATAATGACGAAAGTGTGGAACTCGCACTGTTGGAGAAGAGTTTCAAGTATGAGGATCCTTCAAATTAATATCCAGCAGGCAAAGGCGGCCTTCGCCGATCTTTTGCTTCGTATAGGAAAGGACGAAGCCGACGTTACCTCTTTATAAGAGCCATGACTAAGCAACAACGGCATCTCTGAATTAAGGTCAAAGAGCCACAAACTCTAAGCGTCCAGTAATACAGGTAGAATCTGCCACTTCTTTAAAGCGTTCTAATATATGCAGTAATCGCACTAAAGCTAGACGTACCGCGAATTAATCTCATAATATGTCCATTAGCTATATCACCAGACATCCGTGTATAGTATTTACGGTATATAACCTATGTACGTATATCTACAGTTAATTTAAATAGGCATCTAGAGGTGAATCTTTAATGTCCTATTAGGTGATATCAAGTAATTATATACAGCTAGAACACTCTAATATGTTGAAAATGTTTAGCATATAGCATAACAGTAGTCATATAGCATAACAGTAATTGTCAGGAGGGATTAAGCATGAAGAATCGTACAAGATAATGATTGAATAATAGACGAGCTCACACAATAACTATTAATACATGAGAATATAAGATGATGAACTAAACGATTCGTATGGAGGAGAAGGAAGCTCATATTATAGGTTTAAGGGGAGACAAAGTGATAGTGTGCTATAGAATACTCAAAGAAGAAGAAGACACATTAGAATGGGCGCAATTATGTCTCGATTAAGCACTTTGCGAATTTATGTGTATTTATTTTAATGTTTGTTATCTTAAGTAGTTTGTGAGATAATACTCAATGTTGTTGTTTATAAATGTTTGTTGCTGGAACAGCCAAAATAGAAAAGTAGCAAATATTCGCAGGTCAGTAAACCCAAACTCAGCATGAGTTGGCAGTGTAGAATGATATATCCATTTAGAGGTTTGTAAAGGTAAGTGTATCAGGAATATTTAAGAAAACTTGTTTACCATTTGTAATGATCAACCAATTAAAGAGAAGCATTTGAAACGGTTATGCAATTAAAAGAAGGAGAAAAAATCGGAAGACAATAAGCTTCGCACTTAATTCGTATTTTAAAATTGTATGCTTTTATTTTTTCAATATAAAATATAGTTAAATAATTTGGTATATAGTTCTTGAAAGCATAATTCAGGCGAAGCGACTATCTCATTCTTGCTACAATCAAGTATATCCATATATACTATATAAATTTATAAGCTACTTTGTTATCATTATACGTGAATCTTTAAGTACTTGTGTTCGTCCATTAACTTTCTAGGCCAAAATATATTTATATTTCACCAGTTTGGAAGCTACTACTGATTTAAAAAGTTTCACTGATAATGCAATTAGAATTAATAAAAATAATATTAAATAAATAAGGAAGTGCTGAATTTGGATGCAGCCGAATACCAGTTGAATTTTCAACTTGTACGAATTACAGGCTGAAGAAATCTTTGCATGTGTCTTTTTGTTTGATGGAAGGATCCTTTATAGTTTTTATTGCCAAAAACTTGAAAGCCTCACAAATATTACGAAGTAGTGTTACGGAGAGAGGCATTGAAAACTAGATCTGGTTGGAGATATAGGTTTCTCCCCAGGTCAATTTTGTCTGAACATTTTTTTCTGTTAAACAGATTCGAATTTTAGCAAAACGTTTTATACTCCACGCAACGCTGGAAATTTTTTATCGGTGATAATAGACTAACATATTTTTACCTTGATCTACAGTAACAGAAAATGTAATATGTACCAATATGTGTGAAATTCAGCTTAACTTTATGAAGTTCAGTTAGCATAAATCATTGCAAACATTCCTGAGTCAAATGTATCAGGTTAAAAGGAGGGTGCATTGAGAATTATTTTGCCATTTTTTTAAATTATTGTGATTTGCTTTTTTTATACTAAATATATAATATATATCGGTTCGCCCAAGCCATAAGTTCATTCTCAAGATACAAAGTTCAAAAAATATGCACGAAGCCAGTGGATAATTTTTATGTGTTAAAACAATTTGAATCTGTAGTATTTTCATAAAAGAGTCGGTACAGATATTGTTAAGCTTTTCACGGGAGGCTAACAGATTATAATAGCGTACTTTCTGGAACACTTACCCATACTGCAAACCTTTGGCACACATTCTGTTATATCATCAATCTCCATATATTTTATCCGCATTGTCCAAAAATGGTCTTTCTTAATCCTAATCTAACTCGGCTTCTCGGGAGCCGATTGAGGTTTCAAAATAAATATAATATAAACGACCAAAAGCTACTGACCCCCTGAGTATCCTATTCCTTCTGAATAAACAAAGTGCTCGAGCACAAGCTCCAATGTATATTATTTAAAACACTTGAATAAAACTTGTAGACACCGGTAATCTAAAAAATTTAGAGCACTTGTCTAATTAGCTTCGAGTGATTATCAGAAAAAGATATGACACAGGTATGGACTATATAAGAGGCGAGCTACAAAATGTATGACACAGTTGTATATCATCAGTGAGTGGTATACGCCATTAACAAAAAAGCTAACGGTAAGAAGGCTCTAACGGTTGCATTATTTCTATTACATACTCTCAACAGTTTGATATTCTAACAATTATTTTTTAACTTTTCTTCTTAACAGCAAAATGTTCAAGTTCTTCGTATTCTTCACCATTTGCGCCGCCTTGGCCTCGGCCAACATGGTGCGCGTGCCCATTTACAAGAACTCCAACTACCGTAAGACACCCCAATCCGTAAAAACCGAAACGGCTTACTTGCGCGGTAAATACAATGTTGCCGGTTTCCGTGCCACTGAGCAATTGGATAACGAGTTGAACATGGAATACTACGGCAAGATCACCATTGGTACACCACCACAGGAATTCTTAGTACTCTTCGATTCTGGTTCCTCAAATTTGTGGGTGCCATCAGCATCCTGCCCTTACAGCAATGTGGCCTGCCAGATCCACAACAGATATAACTCGAGCGCTTCCAGCACTTATGTAGCCAATGGTGAATACTTCTCCATCCAATACGGTTCCGGTAGTTTGTCTGGTTTCTTGTCACAGGATACCGTCAGTGTAGCTGGACTAACCATTAGCAATCAAGTTTTCGCTGAAGCTATGTTAGAACCTGGTACCAGCTTCGTTTACTCAAATTTCGATGGCTTAATGGGTATGGCTTTCCAACAAATTTCTAATGACAACGTAGTGCCACCATTCTACAACATGTGGTCTCAGGGTTTGATTAGCGAGAATTTGTTCTCCTTCTATTTGGCACGTGCTGGATCCTCGTCTCAAGGTGGTGAAATGATTTTGGGTGGTTCTGATTCCAGCCTCTACCAAGGTAGTCTCACCTATGTGCCGATCTCTGAACAAGGTTACTGGCAATTCGCAATGGATGGCGGTAGCATTGGTGGTCTTGTCTTGTGCGACGGTGGTTGCCAAGCCATCGCCGATACTGGCACCTCTCTCATTGTTGCTCCATACTACGGTTATGTCGTATACATGAGCATCGTAGATCCCGATGGTGATGGTTTAATTGATTGTTCAGCCGTCAGCTTCCTTCCCGATTTGGAATTGGTCATTGGCGGTACGACCTTCACCGTTCCAGCTTCGCAATACGTTATCGAATCTGAGGGACAATGCTCACCTGCCATTAGCTACATGGGTACTGACTTCTGGATCTTGGGTGATATCTTTATTGGCATGTACTACACCGAATTCGATATGGGCAATAACCGTATTGGCTTTGCTCCAGTCGCATAAGTATTTTCGAAAAATTGGAAAATTGTTCCTTGAATAAATTGAGATGTAATATTTGAATGAGAAAAAAGTTGTTTTTATATGGAATCACAATCACATCTTACAGCATTGCTATAGTGTTTGCAATTTATTCTTTCCAAAAATATTGGGAAGATCAACACCGACAGCAAAACTCAGTGAACTCGAATATATTATGACTTCGTCTAAACAAGTTGAAGCCTCAAATAAGTTATTTTAAAGTCTGCCGTTATACACCCAGCTCATGGTTAATAGTATCAAAGTATAGTATTAGAAAGGACTTCCGAAAACATTAGAGGTTTTACTATTTAACCACATATCATTTTGATGGTTTTCCCAGCAGTTGATAGTATATTACCGACCTCTGTACGATGCTTACAAATCTCTAGTTTTTGTTTTACGAAATATCATAGATAAATCTGGCAGATCGCAGTCTTCAAGCAATTACTTAAGATAGGTGAGATATACATACTATATTTTGTGAAACGCTATTCAACTGAATGTGAGAACATCATAATTACCCATATAGTTTGATTTCGCTGATCTGCAACACGATTCCCCTCAGGATGCCAGGGAATATGAGTACCAAGTTTCATTAAGATATTTGAATTTTTACTCAAGTTATTGCTTGCAGAGACTGACGAACGGAACTCGGAATTCAAGTCATCTTGATTTTACATACGTATATAGATATATACTAGCAGATCACTTGTTTTGCAAGAGTATATTGTAAGTATAGCAAAACCGACTGTGACTGTATCGCGAACAAGAGACAAGTAGATAATGACTTCAAAGCACTGACCTGCACCGAGCAAAGAAAAGACCGAAAAATTATAAAAACAGAAACAGAAACAGAAAGAATGGCAATGCTATATGTCTGCAAGTTGCAATCGAGAAACCGGTAGACCAAATGCTGAAATCATATATGGGACAGTGAGGCATTGAATCATTTATGCTGATTATTCTATACTACAAGTAGAATACATCGGTTGAAACTTGTCCATTCATAAAAAGTTTTTCTTAGTTACCTGATTGAGCGGTAGTCGGAGACTTAACAAAATTATTATGTTGGTCATGTAACCCTATTTATTAGGAAATATAGTACTAATAAAAAAAAAGCAATTACTAGAATAACAATTGTTTGATTTTCACCGCTCATTTTAAGCCTCTTTACAGTGAGTCTTATCATTTGCACATACGCACGAACTTAGTCCTTTCTTACTTTATATTAAAATAAAGGGGTTTCCAATTCACCAATTTCGGGTTTAACGGACGTATATATGTATCTGTTGGATATTTTTTGGCGGACGATGTCACCAATGCTAACTATTTCAAAAATGAGAGCCAAATATGAAATAAAGCACTAGGGCTAGATGAGTCGCTGTGACTTAGGGGAGGGCACAATAGACCATAGGTCGCGGTGCACACCTCAATCTCAATCACTATGAAATAAAGCAGACATATTTTAAAACTTGAATGCCTGTTTTATTCTATTTCAACTCAACTCGCCCTTATTGAAACAACCATGCATATGATACTTTAAATCAAGATCGCTTTCATTAATTCCTTAATCCTTTCCACAGTGAAAAAATTCTGTTAAGGTAAAATTTTATATAAAAATAATGTAAATATATTATATAATGCATAATTATATAACAATCTCGAGTTAAAGAAAGGCAAGAGAGCCTCGTAGAGAACTTTTTGTGATGAGTACTCATATTTTCTAGCGAAAAATCCTGCTCCATTATGGTGTCTGAGAAATGCGGATATTGGTTGGACCGCGAGCAGCGAGGAGTCGTTTGAACTACTCCTGGATGCTTACTTACCATTCAACCATTCCGCTGAAGAAGTGCCATTGGGGGAGTTTCGAGAGGGCTGTACAGCCTTTTTAGTACTTTTGGATTAACATCACCTCACCTGGGCGCTGAATTCATTATTAACATAAGCCCTTGAAAATTTTGAACTGGAATTGATCGTCAAGTATCTCATATACGGCCTTTTCTGCGACAGAACAGTTGTTGTGGTGTGGAGTAGTGTAAAGATATCCCGAAAAGTTTACTTGGGCACTCCGCAGGGTGGGGTACTTTCCCCACTACTTTGGATCTTGGTAGTTACCGACCTACTCAAAGAACTCGAGAAACGAAGTTGTCCAGTGACAGCCTACGCTGACGTCGTTGTTAAATGTTATATCGTATACTTCCTTATGGTTAAAGAAAAATTCCTAAATACCGTCTACAAGCTTATCGGAGGGTACCTTAACATGGTACCCAACTGGGCGAATAGAAGCGACTCAGCAGTCAACCCAAGTAAAACTGAAATGGTTTTAGTTACCAGCAAGTATTAGATCCCAGACGTGCCTCTTCCTTCATTCGGCAGTTCATGTCTTCAACCGGTTGAGGAGAGCGTAAGTATGGTATCGGTTTGCAATATATTGCTGTAGAAGAGCTTTAAGTAAAAGGTGTGGACTCTCACCAAGGGCGGTGTTTTGGTTCTACGAAACAGTCAAGCCAATAATGTTCTATGATGTACGAGTATTCGTCTTTTAGTGGACGCTCGATAGCCTTTTCACTCACAGAGAGCGGATCTCATATGCATCTCTGGGGCACTGCAGACTACACCAAAAATAGCACTTAACGCCATTTAACACATAGCACCCATAGTGCTTTGGGGTGTGCCATCTTATGATCAACAAGTAAGGAAGGACTAAGTTTGGGCCTAACCGAATATTTCATACGGGTTTTTATCCAAATGTGGGCGGAGCCACGCCCATCGTCAAATTTTGACAGCAGCTGCCAAAAAGCCCTCTCCTATGGTCTCGGGGGTAAAATTTTCTACTTTTGACGTATTTATTTATTGATTTATCACGAATTTAATAATTTTTAACAGAACCGTTATATGGGGAGTAGCGAGGCTTATCATCCAATTTCAGCTATTTTTACTGTGCTGTTAGAGGTGCTTAGCGGATGTATGCTTTGATTTAAATAGCTTGAATGATTTAGGTGATATGTACGTTTAACCTCTTAGGTTAAACCATTTTTTTCAAACCATTTGGCGCACTGGTGCCCTTTGCTATTGTAATACCCTGTGCCAATTTACTGTTTCATACAGGCTTTCTTTAAATGGCGTTTTGGGGGCGTGGTAGTGGTTCTGTTATGCTCATCTACTAACTCGTGCTCGTTTTTTTTTTTTTTGTTAAGAAATACGTGTACTTAGTTTCATTACGATATCTCAATTTTTATTCAAGTCATAGCTTGCAAGGACGAACGGCACCGTACAAGATAATGATTGAATTATAGACGAGCTAACACAATAACTATTAACACATGAGAATATATGATGATGAACTAAACCATTCGTATAGAGGAGAAGGAAGCTCATATTATAGGTTTAAGGGGAGACAAACTATTTGTGCCTGAGTTAAGTTTGGCGATA
Organism: Bactrocera oleae; assembly: GCF_042242935.1. Taxonomy (NCBI): domain Eukaryota; kingdom Metazoa; phylum Arthropoda; class Insecta; order Diptera; family Tephritidae; genus Bactrocera; species Bactrocera oleae. The sequence goes on along the minus strand of NC_091540.1, from coordinate 49,586,863 downwards.
GTGTGCTATAGAATACTCATAACTAATACAAACTTTCCGATATACCTTTACAAACTGTGTCATATTACTCAGCGCAAACATGTTAAGCGATGGTAACATCCACCTAATTAATTTAGAGTTATTACCACAATTAATGGATACCCAAGGATTTATGATATAGTTTCATACCATCGTGTGGTGTAATACGACAACAATGTAGAACTCAATTAGAGAACAAATTTAATTAGTTTTTTCTCTTTCCGAAATAAAAATGTTCATATTCTTTGTTTTCATCAGCATTTGTGCTACCTTGGCCTCGATGGGGTTTAATCCCATCTACAAGAACCTCAACATCCGCAAAATCGAAGCAACGCGATCCCCGATACTGACACTTCTCTCATTGTGACCCCATACTATGGATTTGTTTTCTACATGAACATATTGAACCGAAATTGCATAACTGTTCGACCGATTTACAACTCCTCCTGTTTGCGATATACCCCCGTTTTGAACCACATGATTTCACTTGTCTGAGACGTGTTAATAAAATTGGATAAATAACTTCGCTTAACAGTATGATTTTGTGGTATTATGTGGAGTATGGGTTATAATGGACCACACCTCCTATTAGATCGGACCCTCTCGCGATATCTTTATGAAATTTGGCAATAATGTTCGTCTTGGTATCATATATATCGCGACCCTAAATCGTATTTATGTTAAAAAAGTGGTCTTGACATAATATGGTCACGAATAACAATACCGAAAAACAAGTAAATTCAGTTAATATCTTTCTTTAACCGAGATATGATGAACCGACGTCCAAAAGTTCCCTCGATTTAACGTGAAGGTGAGGACCAAATATATAATATTTATACTCATATCGGTATAAATAATCGGTCAAGGCAAAGCTATGTTTCAGTGTTATATAAGTCAAATAAGAAGAAAACACATTAGGATGGGCGCAATTATGTCTCGATTAAGCACTTTGCGAATTTATGTGTATTTATTTTAATGTTCGTTATCTTAAGTAGTTTGTGAGATAATACTCAATGTTGTTGTTTATAAATGTTTGTTGCTGGAACAGCCAAAATAGAAAAGTAGTAAATATTCGCAGGTCAGTAAACCCAAACTCAGCATGAGTTGGCAGTGTAGAATGATATATCCATTTAGAGGTTTGTAAAGGTCAGTGTATCAGGAATAGTTATGAAGTTTATCATTTGTAATGATCAATCAATCAAAGAAAAGCATTTGAAACGGTTATGCAATTAAAAGAAGGACAACAATAAGCTTTGCACTTATTTTGTATTTTAAAATGGAATGCTTTTATTTTTTCAATATAAAATATAGTTAAATAATTTGGTATATAGTTCTTGAAAGTATAAGGGACTATCTTATACTTGCTACAATCAAGTATATACATATATACTATATAAATTTATAAGCTACTTCGTTATCATTATACGTGAATCTTTAAGTACTTGTGTTTGTCCATTAACTTTCTAGGCCAAAATATATTTATATTTCACCAGTTTGGAAGCTACTACTGATTTATAGAGTTTCACTGATAATGCAATTAGAATTAATAATAATAATATTAAATAAATAAGGAAGTGCTGAATTCGGATGCAGCCGAATACCAGTTGAATTTCCAACTTGTACGAAATACAGGCTGAAGAAATCTCTGCATGTGTCTTTTTGTTTGATGGAAGGATCCTTTAAAGTTTTTATTGTGAAAAACTTGAAAGCCTCACAAAAATTACGAAGTAGTGTTACGGAGAGAGGCATTGAAAACTAGATCTGATTTGAGATATAGGTTTCTCCCCAGGTCAATTGAGTCTGAACATTTTTTTCTGTTAAACAGATTCGAATTTTAGCCAAACGTTTTTTACTCCACGCAACGCTGGAAATTTTTTATCGGAGATAATAGACTAACATATTTTTTCCTTCATCTACAGTAACAGAAAATGTAATCTGTACCAATATGTATGAAATTCAACTTAATTGTATGAAGTTCAGTTAGCATTAATCATTGCAAACATTCCTGGGTCAAATGTATAAGGTGAAAAGGAGGGTGCATTGAGAATTACTTTGCCATTTTTTTAAATTATTGTGATTTGCTTTTTTTATACTAAATATATATATCGGTTCGCCCACGCCATAAGTTCATTCTCAAAATACGAAGTTCGAAAAATATGCACGAAGCGAGTGTTAAAACAATCTGAGTCTGTAGTATTTTCATAAAAGAGTCGGTACAGATATTGTTAAGCTTTTCACGGGAGGCTAACAGATTATAATAGCGTACTTTCTGGAACACTTCCCCATACTGCAAACCTTTGGCACACATTCTGTTATAAAATCAATCTTTTCAAAACTTGGCAAATATCCATATATTTTATCCGCATTGTCCAAAAATAGTCTTTCTAAATCCTAATCTAACTCGGCTTCTCGGGAGCCGATTGAGGTTTCAAAATAAATATTATATAAACGACCAAAAGCTACTGACCCCCTGAATATCCTATTCCTTCTAAATAAACAAAGTGCTCGAGCACAAGCTCCAATGTGTATTATAATATTTAAAACACTTAAATAAAACTTGTAGACACCGGTAATCTAAAAAATTTAGAGCACTTGTCTAATTAGCTTCGAGTGATTATCAGAAAAAGATATGACACAGGTATGGACTATATAAGAGGCGAGCTGCAAAATTTATGACACAGTTGTATATCATCAGTGAGTGGTATACGCCATTAACAAAAAAGCTAACGGTAAGAAGGCTCTAACGGTTGCATTATTTCTATTACATACTCTCAACAGTTTGATATTCTAACATTTATTTTTTAACTTTTCTTCTTAACAGCAAAATGTTCAAGTTCTTCGTATTCTTCACCATTTGCGCCGCCTTGGCCTCGGCCAACATGGTGCGCGTGCCCATTTACAAGAACTCCAACTACCGTAAGACACCCCAATCCGTAAAAACCGAAACGGCTTACTTGCGCGGTAAATACAATGTTGCCGGTTTCCGTGCCACTGAGCAATTGGATAACGAGTTGAACATGGAATACTACGGCAAGATCACCATTGGTACACCACCACAGGAATTCTTAGTACTCTTCGATTCTGGTTCCTCAAATTTGTGGGTGCCATCAGCATCCTGCCCTTACAGCAATGTGGCCTGCCAGATCCACAACAAATATAACTCCAGCGCTTCCAGCACTTATGTAGCCAATGGTGAATACTTCTCCATCCAATACGGTTCCGGTAGTTTGTCTGGTTTCTTGTCACAGGATACCGTCAGTGTAGCTGGACTAACCATTAGCAATCAAGTTTTCGCTGAAGCTATGTTAGAACCTGGTACCAGCTTCGTTTACTCAAACTTCGATGGCTTAATGGGTATGGCTTTCCAACAAATTTCTAATGACAACGTAGTGCCACCATTCTACAACATGTGGTCTCAGGGTTTGATAAGCGAGAATTTGTTCTCCTTCTATTTGGCACGTGCTGGATCCTCGTCTCAAGGTGGTGAAATGATTTTGGGTGGTTCTGATTCCAGCCTCTACCAAGGTAGTCTCACCTATGTGCCGATCTCTGAACAAGGTTACTGGCAATTCGCAATGGATGGCGGTAGCATTGGTGGTCTTGTCTTGTGCGACGGTGGTTGCCAAGCCATCGCCGATACTGGCACCTCTCTCATTGTTGCTCCATACTACGGTTATGTCGTATACATGAGCATCGTAGATCCCGATGGTGATGGTTTAATTGATTGTTCAGCCGTCAGCTTCCTTCCCGATTTGGAATTGGTCATTGGCGGTACGACCTTCACCGTTCCAGCTTCGCAATACGTTATCGAATCTGAGGGACAATGCTCACCTGCCATTAGCTACATGGGTACTGACTTCTGGATCTTGGGTGATATCTTTATTGGCATGTACTACACCGAATTCGATATGGGCAATAACCGTATTGGCTTTGCTCCAGTCGCATAAGTATTTTCGAAAAATTGGAAAATTGTTCGTTGAATAAATTGAGATGTAATATTTGAATGAGAAAAAAGTTGTTTTTATATGCAATCACAATACATCTAACAGCATTGCTATAGCGTTTGCAATTTATTCTTTCCAAAAACATTGGGAAGATCAACACCGACAGCAAAACTCAGTGAACTCGAATATATTATGACTTCGCCTAAACAAGTTGAAGCCTCAAATAAGTTATTTTAAAGTCTGCCGTTATACACCCAGCTCATGGTTAATAGTATCAAAGTATAGTATTAGAAAGAACTTCCGAAAACATTAGAGGTTTTAATATTTAACCACATATCATTTTGATGGTTTTCCCAGCATTTGCTAGTATATTACCGACCTCTGCACGATGCTTACAAATCTCTAGTTTTTGTTTTACGAAATATCATAGATAAATCTGGCAGATCGCAGTCTTCAAGCAAGTACTTAAGATATGCGAGGTATATATACCATATTTTGTGAAACACTATTCAACTGATAGTTGTTTCGCTGATCTGCAACACGATTCTCCCCAGGATGCCAGGGAACATGAGTACCAAGTTTCATTAAGATATTTGAATTTTTACTCAAGTTATTGCTTGCAGGGACAGACGAACGGATGAAGGGAGGGGCGGATGTACGGACAGGCAGATTTCTCGGAATTCAAATCATCTTGATTTTATATACATATATAGATATATACTAGCAGATCACTTGTATTGCCATTCCACTTGGGGGGAATAGCACCCCATATAGATAATGAGATGTGAAGATTGAACTTTTAGTATTATTTATATTCTATTCCGCACACGACCGTTTTATAGGGAGCTAACTCCTCGAGTGCACCATGCAGCACTTTATTCCCTGACATGGACTCCGCTTCCGTGCCCCAATGACTCCAATTCGCATATTTTAATGTGCGGCATAGCCGAGCGGCTTTTCTAATACTTACAATTAATAGTAATTTCCGAATCGAATTATTCAAAAAGTTTATAAAGGTATCGGATCTTGAATACGAAGTAATTAAATTTGATAAGCATTAATACTAAGGTAATGAGCTTTTACTTAAAAGGCACTTACTGTGACGTAACTATAACATTTAGACATATGTTGTCCCGTCAGTTGTTGTAGATAGTTATATAATATGTTCTGCAAAGTCGTAGTACATTCCTTTGTTGTAGGATGTATGACATTTTTTTGATGATTTTTCACATCTTGGGTTACAATTTTAACGTTTTAGTAAAAAGCCTTGATTTTTTTGAAGAGTTGGAAGAGTATAGCAGAACCAACTGTAACTGTATCGCGAACAAGAGACAAGTAGATAATGACTTCAAAGCACTGACCTGCACCGAGCAAAGAAAAAACCGTAAAATCCTTAAAACAGAAACAGAAACAGAAAAAATGGCAATGCTATATGTCTGCAAGTTGCAATCGAGATTTGCAATTCCGGTAGACCAAATGCTGAAATCATGACAGTGAGGCATTGAATCATTTATGCTGATTACTTTATACTAGAATACATCGGTTAAAACTTGTCCATTCATAAAAAGTTTGCTTTGTAATTTCATTGTAAATATTCGTGAATATGAATTCACAACTGATTGAGCGGTGGGCAATATAATACTGATTTATAAAGAGCTAATTACTCAAGGCCGACCAATTTTAGGTTTTAAAAAAAAATAAGCAATTGCTAAATAACAATTGTTTGATTTTCACCGCTCATTTCATGCCTCTTCACAGTGTATCTTATCAGTTATCATTGGACTGTTTAAAGGTAAATTTCATGATATTACAAAAAGTTTTGAAATATTTGATAAGATCAAAATGTATTATCTCACGTACATAGATCTCCCTTGAAGGCAAAACCAAACTATTTTCTGTTCTTAACTAATTACACTGGCTAACAAGATTTTAGTTTTTTTCACATAAAAATTTCTATTATATTTTGATTGTATTAGGGTATTTAAACAATAATATGTGACTGAAAAAAATTGAAACGTGAGGTATTTTTGTGACATAAAAACATATATATTTTCTTAAAAAATACAAACATCATCTATATGGAAAGAAATATAAAATATACTTATGAGTTTTGTGAATATTTGGCTTCTGGAAAGTCTATTTTCAGTCTCTAACAATAATCTGCTAGCATTCCTGCACTCCATTTCCCTTGATAGCGCTTCTCCATTAAGAAAATATCCTGATGGAACCTTTCGCTTTGTTTGTCACACACAGCACGCAAGTTTTTACTGATCATTCAGTTATTCTTCAAAGTTTTTATCCTTTATCAGTTGCCGTATTTGTGGACCTACAAATATTCCCTCTTTAATTTTTGCCTCGCTGAGTTTGGGGAGTTTCTTTTTCAGATAAACAAGTCCACTGCCATCAATTTGGAGGCTTTTGGCACAGCTAATTCGACACTATGTAGGATGGGTCAGTTGGCCGAAGACAAGTTTGGGCTTGGTTTTAATGTCTTTTGTTTGAGTTAAACGAAACTAACAATCACTTACATGATCCTTTGGTTCGGTCCAAATCAGTGGTATAGCAAATGACACATGTCTGGGTTCTTGTTTAGCCCAATCTTTTAGCAATATCACACACGTTACACAATATTTATGTAGAACCTAGTATTTAATGTGATACCTCACAGTAAATCCAAAATAGTCTAAATAGCACTGTCCAATTAATGACGTGAAATTACGATGATGAGATTTAAAAGTTAATATATAACACATATGTATATATGTTAGTCGAATAAAATATTTATACAAGTACAGTCGTATAAATGAAGTTATTTACAAATGACACGTAAATGAGCTCAGAAATGAATATATAACTGGCATGAAAAAACTGGACGTGATTGAAACAAAATTATTTTATATTGTTAATAGGGGTACACCAACATAAACAGAATTTATCACAAAGTTCGTGTGACAAAAATACGACGTCGCAGCTTAATTCGGCTATATAAAAACGAAGAGCTGCAAAATTTATGGCACAGTTGCATACTAGTATCATCGGTGGGTGTTATACGCCATTAAAAAACAACTAACATTTGAATAATGTTTACTTCCTAACCTCATCTACTAAATATTCTAAAGGGTTTTTCTAACTTCTCGTTCCAATAGAAAAATGTTCACGTTCTTCGTAGTCCTCACCATTTGCGTCGCCTTGGCCTCGGCTAATATGATGCGCGTGCCCATTTACAAGAACTCCAACTGCCGTAAGACACCCCAATCGGTAAGAACCGAAACGGCTTACTTGTGCGGTAAATACAATGTTGCCGATTCTCGCGTCACTGAGCAATTGGATAACTACTTGAACATGGAATACTACGGCAATATCACTATCGGTACACCACCACAGGAATTCTTAGTGCTCTTCGATACTGGTTCCTCAAACTTGTGGGTGCCATCATCGAGCTGCTCTACCAGCAATGTGGCCTGCCAGAACCACAACAAATATAACTCCAGCGCTTCCAGCACTTATGTAGCCAATGGTGAATACTTCTCCATCCAATACGGTTCCGGTAGTTTGTCTGGTTTCTTGTCCCAGGATACCGTCAGTGTAGCTGGATTAACCATTCGCAATCAAGTTTTCGCTGAAGCTATGCAAGAACCCGGTAACATCTTCGTTAATACCGGTTTCGATGGTTTAATGGGTATGGCTTTCCAACAAATGTCTAGTGACAACGTAGTGCCACCATTCTACAACATGTGGTCTCAGGGTTTGATAAGCGAGAATTTGTTCTCCTTCTATTTGGCACGTGCTGGATCCTCGTCTCAAGGTGGTGAAATGATTTTGGGTGGTTCTGATTCCAGCCTCTACCAAGGTAGTCTCACCTATGTGCCCATCTCTGAACAAGGTTACTGGCAATTCGCAATGGATGGCGGTAGCATTGGTGGTCTTGTCTTGTGCGACGGTGGTTGCCAAGCCATCGCCGATACTGGCACCTCTCTTATAGTTGTCCCATACATCGATTACGAGGTATACATGAGCATCGTAGATGCCGATGGTGATGATTATATTGAATGTTCGACCGTTAGCAGTCTTCCCGACTTGCAGTTCGTGATTGGCGGTACGACCTTCGCCGTTCCAGCTTCGCAATACGTTATCGAATCTGAAGGACAATGCTCACCTGCCATTAGCTACATGGATACTGACGTCTGGATCTTGGGTGATATCTTTATTGGCATGTACTACACCGAATTCGATATGGGCAATAACCGTATTGGCTTTGCTCCAGTCGCATAAGTTGTTTTTACAAATCGAAGTTTAGAAGATCCGAGACAATATTTTTTAGTATTGAATATAAAAATTTATAATATAAAAAAAATATATGTTTTAAGTAATAAACACTTGTATTTAGAAGTACGATTGGACTAGCGGTTATTCTATGTGGATGTGGTATTCTGTGTAACTAAGCACCTAGTTAGTTCTACGGGTATTCTTCGAGTTTGCTTTTTCAGTTCACATTTTAATACTGAACGATCGGTACAAGTTAAAAGAAAGTTCAACGGTTTGGATCTTTTACCACGTAGACAGCAATTACTATTTCATTTGCTGCGAGAAAATTATAGAAATTAAATTTAACCGAAAACTATAACGAAAATTATAATATGGGTGTTCACACCAGCTTTGTAATTCGTTAGACGTTAATTGGGCTTTTTATATGCATTTTGTTTTTGTAAAATTAACGGACCATCGTTTTACCAGGTAACGTAGTGCCAATTACACAAGCGTGATAATTTTTTCGAAAGTTGTTCTACACAATATAAACTTTTGCATATTTCTAGGCGGTTTGTATGTGCAGATACTATTATTATCATAGGTAGCTTTCTTACTAGCGGACTGGGTTATCAAGAATTGATGGAAAAGTGCTTGCCTATAGACAACAGTCGTTATCTTTTGACTGCAATAGACACAAATGTAACAGTTACGGTTTCCTCAACTGTGAGTTTTAATTCTCATTGAGCCACTTATAACTTTTAAAGGTGTTTGATAGATTAGGTTGCCAAAAATCTGGAAGAGGGGTTGAAAATTGAGTGCTCTGATATAAACTCGCCTAAACTTACTGGAACTCATTGCTGAAGTCTTGACTTAAGCGTTAGATCAGTAGAGATGCCTAAACAAATTTTATATTGATATCTTGATACCATATTGACGGCTACTGGGCCAATCTTTGGAATCGCGACGGTGAAACTAGAAACACGTGCTGTTTGAAATAAAATAAAGCCCAGGATATTATTCTACTTAAGACTTACTAAAGTTTTACAGGCGCAAAAGAACGCAAATCTACAGGAAAACCCCTCTCTTTCACCATTTTACCGATTTGATAATATTATAGCTCATTTGTTGTAAATGCTTCAGTAATCCAGAAAATCAATCGATCACTATTTGCTTCGAAATTATCGGAGGGAAAATATTTTAGTAAATTTTGCTTCCTCGAAGAATTTTAGAACCCACAATACACTCAATATCAAATTTGAACCGGACGGGTCCATACAAACTGCGTGCGTAAACCGAATAGCTAAACATTTGACACAGCACAACAGAATATAAAGGCATGATAGATGGCGCAATACTAAAAGCTCAAATCTAAAAATGAAGATTACAAAGCAAAAAACATCAAAGCCCTAGAATATGCACCGCAAAACCGCATTTCAGATTTTTAATTGTTTTTCTGCGTATTTCACATTATGTAATTCCACTATAATGACGCATTCTATGCCCGGCTTTAATAGTAAGCCCCGCGGCGCAATATTTTAAGTGACTTAAGTCAATGAAAGCAATAAATTATCAATAGAAAACAATTTACCTGCAATACATTGCCAACCAAAATCAATTGAAAATATAAAATTAATGCGAAAATGCATTTAGTATTTAAAATTATTATGCAACAAACCATTCATCCGAATGAAAAACAGTGCACAGCAAACACGGAGCGGGTTTAAGTACTCAAAATACGCTTGTAAATACCTTAGCGACAACTAGTGCGTCAAGCCAATATTTATGCATACACATATGTAAGTATGAGTAAAAACTACCACGCAGGAAATTTCGAGACCGGGAAGATCAGGTTCATTAAATAATTAAACTAACCAATAAAAAAACGTTTACCTTGGCAGCATCGAAGCTATAATACCCTTCACAGTTTTTTATAGCATAAAAGGGTATAACAAGATCCTTATCTTGATTTTGACTAGTCAGCTTAAATGGAAGCTATATGCTAGGGTGTTCCGATCTAAACAATTTCTTTGGATATTGAGCGATACCTTGGGTAATAGTCTATGCCAAATTTCGTGAAGATACCTTGTCAAATAACATAAGATACGTGGCCAAACAAGGACTTGAGTTTGAACGGTCAGTTTGTGTGACAGCTATTTGCTTAAATTTTCCGATATCGGAAGTTCTGACAAATGAGCAATTTCTTCATAAATAAATGTTGTGTACAAAATTTCAGGCCGATATCCTAAAAACTATGGTACTAGTTCGCGTGTATATGATATGTACAGACGGACTTGGCTAAGTCCACTCATCTTGCCACGCTGATAACTTATATACTTTACCACTACTTTATAGGGTATTCGAAGTTTCTAAACCATATGAAACTAGAAGCATTCTCTTGTATGCGTCGTAAAAAATTCAATAGAGAGAACGTTGTTATATGATGCTTTTCTCTCTCAAATCATGTTTTTTTCTTAATATTACAAAAAATGTTCAAATCTTTAATTCCACATGAATATTTCGGTATTGAAATTTAGTTTTTGAAAATTTTTTAACTAAATATTTCAAACAGATGGTAACCCTTTTCGAAGAAAATTTTATTAGTAAGCTCTCTAGTTTGAAATTCACCTTCTAATAACTCGCTATTTTGAAGGGCTTCTCACATATATAATAGTTCAGACAGCAATATTTGAAGGTTGAATTTAATTAACTAAATTTTTTTGAAGTAAATTTTGAAAAAAGTTCAAAGAATTTTTTTACTGCAAGCTATTACAAAGCACTTTAGTTTGATATCCATATATTGGTAAGTCCTTCCTATATGTTTGAAAGTTTATAGTTTGCAATTTAAATAAAAACAGATGGCAACGCTGACTAAAATATTTTTAATTGTAAGCCACTTTAAGTCAACTCAGTTTAATGCCTTTATGGCATCGTACTTTATGTCATCGCTTCATCTACCAATTCATAAAACTTTTGTTTCTATTTGTCGATTGGCAATAGTTTTTTTAACTAGTGCATTTTCCTGCAGAGTACCTATGTAGGCACATACCCATTTACATATGTATACTTGTATTTACGTAAGTCGTGTGGAGCGATTGCGCATGAAATTCCCGATATGCTTTGTGCAAATGAATAGGAAAACAATAAGGCATTAAATGAAAATAATGTTAGGTATTTCAGTATTTATTGCTTTTTGTGCGCCCATTTACCCACACACTCACACAAACATACCATATAGTACCTATGTACTTACATATGAACTTACACATTTGTTTACTTACATAATAGCATACAATAATAAATGTTCCATTAAAATAATTGATTTCAATGGAAATAACAGTTGAATGGAAAGGTGCACGGCTACTTTATTATATAAACAAACACACACATAATTACACATAAGCAAATATAAATATACAATACCATATGTGCATACATATGTATGTAGATTATCATAAATATATATTTAACTTTGCATATATGCACTTGTACTTCATATGTGTGTAGTCCTGAGCTTTAAATTTATGGCAGCGATTACAATGTGGCGCAACGCCTGCAGACATATTGAAAAGTCACGAAGCAATGGGTAGCGCAGCCGCAAAGTTTGCATGTGCTCGTTGCTGAAAATAGCAGTGAATTTCCAGGCAAACGAGAGCAATGTAAATACTCAAATGAAATGAATGAGGGCGTATTAACAGCCTACGCATTTTCGCAGAGTCAACATATCAATAGTTCACAATTGTTGACTGCAGCGTGGTACTATGTTCGTACTTATACATGCATATGCATGTATGTATATGTGAACGTACGAAGAAGCGTTCGAAAATTCGCAAGTTCGGAGGCAAGAACATATTTTTTTCCACATGAATTTCATTATGGTTTCACCATGGTCGAAAAATACTCTGAAACTGCAGATTTTCAACGTAAAATATTATTTTATACCTGAAAAGGAAGATGAAACTTCGTGAAATGAAAAAAAATGACAGCCATGTGGTTATAAAGCGCTGTAGGATAGATGTTCTCGTATATCGAAGTTTACAATAGGCTGTCTATGCAGTAGCATTCGGTAAAGCTAGATTTCCAAGATCCAAGAAATATAATCAGCGCGCAGGCTGTTCGCCAAGAGCCCTTGAATAGTTATTGGTCTGTTGGAATTATTTTATCGCAAATGACTTCGCCGCAAATTTCACCTTTTTTCCGTTTTTTTTTTTATTTCAATCGCTAGGGTAAACAATCAATATCGGTCGAACCGATATGTACTTAGCATGCAGAAGAAAAACCAAAATATTGGAAAGATGGCGATTAAAGACATATAAGTTACATATAGTTTAGTTCCGCTGAAATATATTCAGTTCCTTACTTTTACCAAAATCATCGAGATTTTTGAAAATATATACCATGTGATCAAATATGATCCGGATTGGTTTATTTAAACTTCTCTAGATTCCTATCTTCGTTCAACCCTTTTTATGTTCATATGCTTTTTTATCTCCATGTGTCAATTATGTGTTTCACAGATGTTTGTTTATGACACAAAAGGCTGGATTTTTACTATGTTTTGCACAATTACTATGTGTTACAGTGCTTGAAAATCGTCTTTTTGCATTCAAAGACCTTTCTCTAGTATCAAAACGACGTCGAGTAAAGGTCGCAAAAGGGATGTTTGACACCTTAGCTGAAAACCTTATATTCATCAAACGCATCATTACGGGTGATGAGACGTCGAAACTCTTCAACAATCTAACAAATAGAGCTCCAACAATAAGGGAAGTGTTAAGTTTGGTTGTAACCGAACATTTTATACTCTGAGGTCCACATACTTAGGAATCTGAAAAGTTATTATCCGATTTCAACTATTTTTGATCGTGAGATTGCATTCCTTAAATAAACTTTGTTTACAAGTTGTATTTCGATAACGTGGTGTCATATCTATATCGATTAATGAACAAAACTATAATACTCTGTAGCGACATGTTCCAAGAGTATATAAGTGAGCCGAAGCCGAAAATATTAAAATTCGCTGAAGGCACTGAATGCCAACTCAACCGAGGCTTTTACAAATGTATGGAAAATTGAATTGAGCTTTGGTATGTTTGTATTTGGTATTTAGCCTATTTTAATTGGCGATAACAAAAGTTTGTATAAAAATACGCGAAATTGTTATTTTTAACATACGTAAGCTTTATAGTTTTGCCTTATCTTACTATTTTGTTTGTAATAAGTGAAACTATGTATGTGTAGTTTTCTCTTCTTCACACGAAGTCTGCTAATCAATAGGTTATACTTTTTCAGTAAATAACTCATAAACGATAAGCTTAACTTAAAAGTCTTGATTTACTTACATATATATTTAAGCACTTAAAATTTGTTAAATCCAGTTTTAATACTTAAACTCGCAGTACTCGATCACATCGCGTAAAAAATTACACACTTGTGGCATGGGCATGAAATGGAAAATATTCGAAAAGCTTTCGTTGACTGCAATTTCTGCAGAAATTTAAATTGCTGTAAGAAGTAGTACAAGTAGGATATGAACTTTCTTTCTTTTATTTGAAAATTGAAACCTATTTGCGAAAAGCGTTGCCAACTTTTAAGAAACTTAACTACAGTTAGTTAGTTCACCAATTCGAGTAGCAAAAAGGATTCGGCGAATGTCAGTTATTTATGTAGAGTTATCACTACTTGGAAATTATTTAATTTTCTGATTGTTTCTTTGTGATTTATAATTTCTATTCTAATATTTTTCAAGTGCTATAAGCAAACCAAAATCTGACGTTTGATAGAAATTTTAAATAAAAAGTTGATTGAAACGGAATATTCAGTTATATATTTAGTAATAACTGATCTAACATAGTATAATAACATTACAAAACATATTTATATACTTTAATTAGAAGTGTTAAAGCAAATTGTTTTTCTCTAAAATAAAAGATCATTTATAAAATCATCTTTATTAAAAATTAATTTTGTAATAATTAACTTAGTCTCTCATCGCCTCAACCCCAATTAATTTTACATACACAGTTGAAATCGTTCATAATCCACTTACCTCAGAGATTGTAATTTAAGCCCCAATAATTGATTAAGGTCACACAGCCGAGCTCTGCTGCCTTGTTAAATAATGATTATCTGCTAGAAAATATAAAAGAATCTATTAGAAAGACAGGTGGGTAAAATTAATTGTTTATTAAAAATTTACAACAATGCGAAAAATATTAAATCAAAGCGAACAACTAAAGTATCAAGCATTACAATTTTTGGACTATGAACAGCGTGTGTGGTATTTTTGAGATATCTCGAGCATGTTATAAAAGTGGTACACGCTCAAATTTCGTTTAAAACGGAAAACAATTGGTGAGAAACGACTTATTATCCTCTCCTCACCAAATCGTATATTTTCAGTTTTACCACACTTTTATGAACATTAAAAATACCGTTATGTGAGAGGTGATGTGGTTACGGCTTAATTTTGACAATTTCCACGGCACTTAGTAGTGGCATAAAATAATGCGCAGGAAGTTTCAGACGATATATCCGAATGTTTGATCATCAGTACATAACAAATAGAGCAGATTTTAAATACCTAGATTAGCAACAGTTCGAGCCATTTGTTTCTTTACTTTGAATATTTACCCTTGAAACTATCTTATAACACTGCTGCCGTCAGAGAATTCAAGAAAATTCTAACACTTTAGCAACATTATCTTTCTTAAAATAAATTAAAATTCCACATCTCTCCCCACACAATTCTTTGCTTAATGAAACGTGTGTTCCAACACGCCCCCCACTAACCTGAAGATGTGCGACAAAGCGCGCCGCCTGTCATTTTGCCAGCCAGGTAAGCGTTCACAAACTTGGCATAAATTGTTCTCCTAATAGAAGCAAGAGCACAAACACGAGTGCTGTGAGTCAAGTGCCGTTATTTGCCAACTCATGCAAGAGCACACCACTCAGTAAATATCTCGCTCACTAATACGATGTGTAGACGTTGCCTTTCATAGCACGGCATTTGGAAAACTCATACTATTTTAAGGATTTACCATGAAATTCCCCCAACTCAGTTATTAACCTGGTAATGAAGTGTTGAAATTCTTAGATTCGCTTTTAATAAAGTGCGCTGCAAGCCGAGCAGGTTTCACGTAGTGACAAGCACAATTAACGAGAGAAAGAGTTAGTATGAGATAATGAAGGCATTCAGCTGAGGATGTGCTAAAACGAACTGTGATGAGCTTGGATTAGCTTTTATAGTTTTTATATGTGGTATATGTACTGTATGGTTTGTTGTTATTGAATGCTTTGTGATGATAACTATTTATATGGTAGTCACAAATTAAGTTTGTTTGCAAATGTTTTATTTATTTCCCTGAAAAAATTTAAGCCAATTTTAGTTAAAAAGTATAATTCAATGTAATGTGAAGCTGTATCTTTTAGACCGCTTTAGCCTTATTTCACTTTGTTCTGATCTTCTTCTTTTCTTCTTTACAATGACGCCGCTATTAAGATCAATGTTAAATGCTTGGATTCTCTTCTAACTAGATAAAGATATATAATATGGTCCGTTAAAACTTACTGGTAATTCTTTAAAAGCTCAAAGTCATGATCAGAGGTGTTCACATTGTTCTAGTCGAGTCGTTGATTATTAGGTTTTGACTTCTTACCAACAATAATATGTTCGTATGATTTGTATAACTCGGAACCTTTTCTTATCAAAATTCAATGTGAAATATTCAGCTGAGTATGCACTCGCCTATAACGAACGGGTCTATATAGGCGGTGTTAGATATACTTGTAGAAGTCGATTTGGAAGAAAAATATGAAGGTTAATGCGGGCATTCATGGTAAATCACATTCAAAGCTTAATTGGGGCAGAATATGAGAAGCCATCATTTTAACAGAATAGTGCACGATTGTTAACGAATATAACTTTACTTTGCAATAAGAACTATCCTTAGAAATTACTGATTTTAACTATTATCTCTGATGAAAGTCATATATATATAGAGCACATTTCTTAAAGTTTCCTAAAATTACTACTAATTTTAGCCCCAACTTTATCAGACGCCATAGAAATAAATATAATCTAATTCTCCTAATATATGAAAAATACTTATAGAATTTGAACTGAAATTTTATTCATATCATATTTTATTTAAAAAATCGCGGATACTCTAAGCACAAATTCGTCAAAATAACAAAGGCTTCCATCCAGTATAAGATTTTATTATCATAGTTCGAAATTTCTTGAATAATCCTTTTCGTTAATAATTAGACCTCTAAGTTTACGCCCACGCCCACTAAACGCCATTAATTGAAAATCAATAAATTGCCATAATTAAGCTCCACAATAAGGTACAAGACTGTTATTTTGTATAACAAATTAAATTATTACGAATTAAAAATTGGTATTAAAAAGTGTATGTGGCCCCGCCCACTAAAAGGTTCAATACGCATATCTCCTAAACCGCCTAAGCTATAATAATCCAATTTATTCAGGACAAAACTTCTTTGCACCGGTCAATACTTCTCTTAGACCCCCATATACCTAATATAAATATTTTCGAACTTCTGGCTGAATTTATACCGCATATGGCCAATATGTGAGCTATAACGGTGCATTTGTGTGCCTAAACTGGATAACATCGAGTGAAAAGCCTAGCCTCCATATAACTGATATCAGGATTATCAAACATCCGGTGGACTACATTCCTTATAAATATATTGGTGATAGTAAGTGAGGTATTTTTTCCGTTAGTAATATGTAATAATGCTAAAAATAGGTCAAAATGGGTCAATACTACCTCTATCTCTATATGCACGTAAACTGATTTTTGTTATTTTTGCAAACTTTATAACGAATATGCCGGTCAGTGTGTGAGATATTTATTTATAAAATTGCTTGAAAATATGTTTTGGAGAATATTTGTGTGTGATATTTTAATGAAATTGAATGGATAAGCTTTCCTAAATATTATGAAGGTATTTCCTGGCTTTGATCCCTTCCTTACATTTTCTACTTAAAATTATCTCAAATCCAAAAACCAAATATTTTTTTAAATTAATATTGATAATAAAAGAAATTATCGGATGCATAGTAAAAATACTAATTTTTCGCCACTTCCATAAAAAAAGTAATATTTTCTAAAACTTAAATTTCATAGTGCCCAAATTGTTATCAAAAAGCGTATTTCTTCGACTAATACCTGACCTTTCGAGAAAAACGCGTTTAAAGATTTGGAAGCCGATTAAACCAAAAAAGCGTTTACAAACATCAATTTTTTAATTTTCACAGAATATTATGAAATATATATATGTACACTCTAAAAATCTAAAAACAATAAAAATTGTGTTTTAAATAAAACCCTAAGTTAAAACTTGTGCTTAACACTGAAGAGTTGAAGCAAAAAGTTTTTATTTCGTTAAATTAGCTATTATAAATTCTCGATGATGTTATTACTCCCTATATTTATATGACAAATAAGATGATTTGATATTTATCATGTAATATTTGCAAAGGCGTGAATTTCAATTTAACTCGAAATTAATGCGATTGTATTTTTCTGTCTAGGCATATTTATCATAGCAACCTTAAATAGGGTGCAAACACACAAACGGCTTTCGAAATATGCAGATAATGTGACAGACTTTACGTAACCACTCTCTTACACTTCTCTACGTATAATCACACGCACAAATGCCAGAAGAACGAAATACTTATCAATTGACGCAGCCATTCTCCAACAAACACACACACGCAAGCACATTAAAAACTTGCGCATATTTACGTTATTTTCCTCATCGTTAACTTTTACACAAAATCAGCTTAACTTTGTGGCATTCAAAGTCTGCAAATGTCACAATTTTCATATGCCATTTAACTACGCCTCACAATTTTCATGTGTACATTTATTGGAGTTTGTGTGTGTGTGTGTTTGCTGTCCTGTTATATCTGCATTTCCATGCAAATTATCCCGATTGTGATTGCTTGAATAACGGCATAGAGTATGATAACAGTGTACATAAATACACATAACTGTATTATTACATATATCTCCTTGTATATGTGTTTGTTGCAGGTTTTGTGTTTAACCAGCCACGGGGCGTATACGTAACATTTGTTTGAAATGAATTCGAAAGTACCCTGAATTATCGACGGCGACTGGCGAGTGTGTTGTTCTTGATTCAACTTTATTTTACTTCTTTTTTTGTGTTTTGTAACAACTCTTTTAATATCTCTTTATTTTTTGCTTGACTAACGATCTGTCAGCTTAAAGCTGCTTTGCTTCAGCGCATTGTGGGGAATTAATTTTGATCCACTCGTTTGCAATGAATTTATTTCTAGTTGTGGTGAGTGTAAGATTGTTTGTTGTTATTGTTGTTAAATTAAATGTTTGTTTAGATATAACTATAAAATATCTCGAATACTTATTGCTGGCGTCAGCATTTCATTATTCCAGCATTATGAACAGAATGCTGTTTTGCTGCGATCTTCTGTTATATTGTTACATTGCTATTTAGCGTCTCACCAAAATACTGATAATTTTTAAGATCTATATAACTAACTATTTACAATAGTTAATATCTTTAATTAAATAAGTGGCATGCAAATATAACGAGACATACTTAATATAAAAGAAATAAAAAAAAAAGTTCGGACACAGCCGTAAATTGTATTAGATTTATTAGAAATACTAATTACTTCTACCCGTGTAATGAAATGTCTTGTCTCAGGTAAAAAAAGGAGCTTAAAAACTCTTATTACCTGACGAATATGGTATAAATGAAAGACGTGTAATAGTTTCAAGTCTATTGGTCTAGCCGTTTCGGAGATATCTGCTTTAGCGACGCGGAAAACAGAGTTTCAAGAAAAATGTGTTTAAAATTTTGGGAGCCGATTACACTAAGTTAAAAAATTCGTACAAATATGTTCATATCTTCGAAACTAATTGCCAGATCAACAATTTTTGCAGAACATTTTTAAATATACTTAAATTAGGTACACAAAGAAATCGTCTTTTTAAATAAAATCTTTAAGTTTTTATTTAACAGAACTTGGTATAACAACAGAAACAATATATGTATATCACAACTTCTTCTTCTACTCATGGCAGCTACAAGCAAATTCAGTGCGACTGAGTGGGACAACATCCATCCCCCACAACACGCTGGAGCAAAGCAGCTTTAAGCTGACAGACCGTTAGTCAAGCACAAAGTAAAGAGATAATAAAAGAGTTGTTACAAAAAAAAAGAAGTAAAATAAAGTTGAATGAACAGCATCACACTCGTCAGTCGCCGACAATAATTCAGTGTACTTTCGAATTCATTTCAAACAAATGTTACGTATACGTCTCGTGTCTAGTTAAACGAAAGTCTGCAACAACAAAGATATAACAATGTACACTGCTGGCTTTTAAATAAAAATGCAAAAATCGTTTAAAGTAATTTTTTCGCAAGATTGTTTTTTGATGTTTTTAAAGCATAAGAAAATAAAGAATAGGAGAAATTTATGTCGGTAAAAATAGATTTCAGAGCTAAACTAAGACAAAGACTAAAATTCGCTAGTAATATAAAAGTATATGTATGTAGCGATATATTCCTGGTAGTAAAGATGTTTGAGACCTTTGACAGATTTTTGATAATGTAGATCTCCGGATATCTAATATCGGCTCAGTTCCTTATTTGACTTTTACTGCTTTAATACAAAAGGATCAAATACTGAATAAAGCAAGATGTATGTATATCGGATTCCCCGTATTCCGTTGGCATGCAAGCTGCACTTAACTCAGCTCTAAAAGTTTTACGAAAGAGAAAGAAATTGTGTAGAGCACTTTCACTATTGCTACCAAAAAGAAACACGTCATCCCATTGTCGTGACCACACTTTTTGAAGGAGGCGTAATATTGCGCCATAAAGAATATTGCCTAACAGCGGTCCTAACATGGATTCTCGTGGCACTCCATTACAGCGTAAATTTTAATTACAGTGTCATATAATAGTAGTCTGGCAGATAGTTTCTTACAATCTATGTAAATACTCCTACGCTGGCGATTTAAATTTCCGTAAACCCAATACGCTATGTTAAATGCATTTTTAACTTTAAAAGTGATGATTGTGCAGTACTTCCTATTGAATTATCTGCGATTTCTGCCTGTTTTTTGATTGCGTAAATCGTCGAGCTCCTCCTGCAAAAACCATATAGGGTGCTAGATAGGCCATCTTCTACCATCTTTTACCATTTTGGATCCTTAGCTGTTTTATTTGGCTATTTGTGCGACTTCTATATTAGTCAATAAGAACTGGTTATTTGGGCTGTATTTCTTAAGTTTGATATAATGATTTTGAACACTTGCAAGAAACTTCGAGGTAACGTTGGAAAGTGCTCTTATAGGGCTCTTTATAGAGCGTTGTTGTAGACACAACATATTTATTAGTCTATTTACCATCTCTTCCAATTTGAATATATGATCACGATCTGTTTATTTTTTTTCCAGTAGCAAATTCCGGATGTTCTTTAAGCGGTGCCGGACGACCTCTTTTTTCACAGGCGCCTGTTCTAGTGAACGAACTAATTTAAATGCTCCTCTGAAAGGATTCATTTTTACGCTCATACAAGGTGTGTTCCAACGTAAACAGGACTTTAAAAAAAAAGACAGAACAAATGGTTTTATCGATTTTATTCAAAAAAGTCTCCTTCTGCTTTAATACAACTTTTTGCACTGTCCAAAAGCATGTCGAACGAGTGTTTTAGCTCGTTGCCCGGTATGGCCGCCAGTATGTCGGTGCAAGCCTTTTGAATGGCGTCCACGTCTGCATAACGCTTTCCTTTCATCGGCAAATGCATTTTTCCGAAAAGGTAGAAGTCGCACGGTGCCATACAGGTGCATACGGTGAGTGGTTGATTGTTAAAATATGATTTTTGGTCAAATAATCGGCCACAAGCGTCGATCGATGAGAGGGCGCATTATCGTGCAACAAACGCCAACTTCCATCTTCGTGATATTCGGGCCGAAAACGTCGAATACGGCGCACCAAACGCTTCAAAACTCCAAGGTAGAATACCGCATTGACGTTTTGGCCGGGTGGAACAAATACCCTTGGAATCATAAAAACAAATCAGCATTGTCTTCACTCTTGACTTCTCCAGGCGCGATTTTTTGGGTTTCGGATCATTTCTCATTTATGTCCTCATGACCACTTTGAAAAGGTTGAAACCACTCTGCTACGGGATACGCAATCATCGCATTGTTTCATCAATTGAAATGTTTCGGTAAAAGTTTTACCAATTTTAAAACAAAATTTAATGTTGGCTCTTTGTTTGAAGCTCATTTTCGCACCGATGACAAAAACATACTGACACTTAAAATGCAATAACTTCACTTCCTCTAGATGAAATGTCATGATGTTTTTTACTGGAAGTCGATAAAGGATGGCCGATTTTAACGCACTAGTCGACATATTGATGGCGCCACTGGAGTTTACTTTGTTACGTTTTTACTGTTTACTTTGGAACGCACCTTGCATTTACGGTTTCAGTTTATACTAAGGCCTAATGTTTCACCATCGCTTCATTGTAGTCGCTGGTTATCGTCGGCTTTTTGCACATATTACATTTGCGGTAACTTTAAAAATTTCTACAGTTTTGCACATATTTTATTTTTTCTGGTATCCTACCCATACCATTGTACCCCTACTGGAAGGTAGTTTTCTTAATTTGAAGACAGACGCCGCCCAAGAACCCTCTCAATTCGAGTCAGAAGCTTTCGGGAATTTGTTGTTCCCACACTTAGTTATGGGCGACGTCGCTTCATTCCATTTTAGAGACTTCAGGCAGTTATAACCTTTCAAACTATACTCTCCGTTTCCGTCTGCTTTGGTGGGGGACTTAAGGCCGTTCAGCTATCCACCACCTGTTGCGCCCACAGTACCCTAAGTTAGCCCTGTGTAAGTAACAACCTTCTGAGTCTTCTTAATAATAGAAATTTGTATGTTTGTGCTATTCACATTAAATACCGTTATACATACAGATGCCTCAAGCCATTGCTCACATGTGTTGTACGAAGCGAGACCGAAGGCACACAAATCCCACTCATTAGTTCTGTTTTACGCACATTTCTCACGAGTTTTCACTGCTAACGCTGAGGCATGACTTGTTTGCGTGCGTCCGTTGCACATATTTAGGAGTTATATATTTATTATGTAGTTTATTTATTTATAATTTAACATTTACTGCCTGGTATTATTATTTCAATTAATGAAATCTTTCAAATTATGATGTTTGATGATTTACCGAAAACAATAGTTAGTGCTTTAAAACCCACTTTTCGTCAGCTTCGTATCATAGTACAAAAATAGGACTGCAAAAGCTTTAAGCCCTTTTTGAAGAGTTAATGGGTTATATAGACAGCTTGTTTATGGCAGAACTATGCTTAGGGTTTAATTATTATTACAAAGGCAAAGACATTTTTTGAAAGATTGATTTTAAGGTTCTAGTCTTCAGTGTATTAACTTGATTGTAATCGATACTAGCCAAACTTAGATGTGACGATATGTAGTAGTAATAGTGCTAACTTTTTACTCACTGTCGAAAGATAGGCTCTATCAACCTATAGTACGAAACTCAATTTTGGGAAAATAAATAGGTAATCGAGCACAAAGAACAAAACTCTATAGTTGCCCCTATTCGAAAGATAATGATAGAAAAGCAGTGTTTTCTAATGGATTTGGGAAGTTTAGAATATTTTCAAAAGGGTCACGTTTGGGTTAATAAAAAGTTCCATTTTTATTGGGTATGCCACCGTCGACTTATAGATGAAATTTCATAGCTCGCTAACTTCTCCATCGTTATTAAAAAAAGTTTTCACTTTTTCTTAAAGATCGGATTACAATCAAGTCCGATTTTCATATAACACCTTTTTGAGTGTAAAATGCTTTGGTTAACCCGAATCCCGTCTCTACGAACTTCAAATACATTATATGAAAATAGCCAGCATACTATAGTGAACAATTATCCGATATACCATACAAAAATCATTGAAGGCATGAGTTGTGTGCTATCCTGGCAAATTTCATAATCGTGATATTTTATACCTTCTCTCTTTCATCCTAACTGAACAATCATTTGTATATTATATCTCGGGGTGACTACTTTGTCAACATGAAGAGAACAAAACTGATATTCATGAATAAACAAACACTTTTGAAGGGAATACAAAATTCGCGATACTTTTTAAACAAACCTCGTATGTAAGTGAAAATAGAAGACATTTCTCAGAAAGAAAGAATGCTAAATGTTAAAAAAAAAGTATGGAAAACATCGATAAATACAATAAGAGATGAAATTTGCTGAATGAATAAATGAATTTCACCATTTGTATAAAGATTTAAGACGTTAGCCGCAAAGCTTTTTGGAATATATAATATATGAACTATTTCAGCGTGGGTCGCCGATAAAAAACTTGGCTTTGGTCAGCTTGCACTCTCTGTACGCACACAGTTTTGAAGCTTATATCTCGCATTTGTCAGCCGTGCGCTCGGATCGACTTTCAGTATTCACTCTGCAGGCACCCTTAGTCGGCAGTTTCAAGAAGATTTAGGTTAAGCCTGCTTATTAAGAGGATGCACGATTGGAAGGTGCAACGAAGGTGAAAGCAGTATCAAATATTCGGATGGAGTGCTGTCAAGGACAGCTTTCTTATAAAAAAGCATTAGATCTTCGAAGGAGAATTTAATCAAATGAGCGAAAAAAGTGAGGAGAGTAATTTTAAGGTGCCGTTTATTAAATTGTTATCAGGTAGCCGCCACACATCAAATCTTTGAGAGCCTTCATCAACCCTAAAATAATTGAGGGTGTTAAAGTTAGTTCTTCAAACATATTACGCATCTTTAGCAGATGTCAGCAAATTTATCTGAATGCCTAAATGTGCACACAATTCGTGTATAAGTCGCATAAGTAGATATATGCTTGTGTTCACAAAATGGCAACGAACTCACGCAAGCAAGTCACGCCTCAGCGTTTGCAGTGAAAACACGTGAGAAATGTGCGTAGTACTCAATGGATGAGTGGAATTTGCGTACCTTCGGTCCCGCCTCGTGCACAACACTTTGTCGTGCAATGGTGTTTTATTGTCAGCAGGACACGTTTAAAGACACATGTGAGCAATGGCTTGTAACAACTTGTATGTATAACGGTATTTTATGTGAGTAGCAAAATACACACACACACATATGTCCTTAAAGAAAGCAAAGTGTCGTGCATTAGATGGCTCTGGTTCTCACACGCATAACTTGCGTGAGTGCACACGGCAGCGTCGGTGTTGAAAATGGGTGCGTACCGTGGGCGTACTTCGTCGTCTTCACATTATCAACAGTCAACAGTTAATTTCAGTTATATCAAATTGGGGCAACAGGCGTCAGCAAAATAAGAACAACCAGTTTCATGTACAGTTATTTCAGCGTTACTCTTTTTCGTGTAACTACAAAAAATCGAATGGCCTGTCTCATTAAACGCTTTTCATCTGGCAACTCTTGAACACTGTGAAGATAAAATTTGTTATTATAACTTTGTGCATGTGTATGTGTATGTTGTGTTAGAGGTGCCCTGCTGGGTGTATTCTTCTGAGTCCCCACATACCATCACTTTCATAGTGCGCCACAATTCAGGGTTAAGCTGTACTTTGGCATTCAATCGTACTACCACACACACCAGACACACATAAGCTAATGAGAATATGCCAATGCAGAATTTATAATAAAGGGTGTTTTTTTAGACATGTGGTTTTCAATGAGGCAATCCTTTTTTCGGTTATAATCGTCGACAGTTTCCTAAAGATATCTCGTTAAATGAAAAACTTTTCCATGCAAGCACAGGATCTCGATCTTTCTGTTCGTATGACAACTGTATGCAATAGTGGGCTGATATCGGCGGTTTATCGACAAATGAGCAGCATCTTACAGAGAAAAGGGCGTGTAAAAAATTTCATATCGATACCTCAAAAACTGAGGGACTAGTTCACGTATATACAGACAGACACACGGACATGGCTAAATCGACTCACTTCATCTTGCTGATCATTGATATATATATTTTATAGTGTCTCTGACGTTTCCTTCTGGGAGTTACAAACTTAGTGGAAAACTTAATATCAAGAGATTGCCACCGATGCCGATTTTCACAAGAAAATTTTTATCAGAGTTGAAAATTACTTTTAGTTAAATGGGTGCGCTTATTAACAATATTATCACTTTTGGAACGATGATAACCCATAAGCCATCATAGAGACGCCGTTAAATCTTCTAAAAGTTACTGATTGGTGTCCTCTATGGACAGAGGAAATCATAGGGATATATACATATCTTCAAAATTGAAACTGGCCATAGTGGGGAACGCGTTAGAGCCAGCATGGACTTGTTCGTCACTGAATTGAAGGATGTTGAACTGAATGATCTTTGATTCCAACAAGATGGCGCTACATACCATACAGCCAACGAAATAATCAATTTAATTAAGCTTAAGGAAGAAAACTTTTGGTGACCGCACTAACTCGTGTCGTTGGCTTATGGTGTCACCTCAAGAAGCGCAGGACTATTTTTTTATAGATAAGCTCGGGACGATTGACGCCTTGGAAAGGAATATTCGACTTGTTATTGCTGACATACGGCCACAATTTCTGCAAAAAGTGCTCGGAAATTGTGCCTCGTCGCTGGAATTTATTCGAGCCACCAACGGCGATGACTTGCTCGAAATAATATTTAAAACATAATGGCAAACACATATCTTTATAATAAAGTTAATGCTTGACCATATATGCGTTTTAATTCTCCTTGAAAACCACATGGTTAAAAGAACGCTTTTATTATGGATTGTGCGAGTATGTATGTGTAATTGCGCTGCCGAAATGTGTGTTCTGCCTGATAAACAAATTTCCAGAACTTCTATTGCGCAAAACAACAACATAATATGTATGTGTGCGTCTGTTATGAACTCAGACAGTTCCAAATACCTGCATGTGTGCGTGCGAGTGGGTGAACGTTTTTATTTTATTGTGTATGTCTACTGGCAGTAATGATTTAATATGGAATTTAATTGCATAAAACAACAAATAAGGACGATTTAAGTTCGGATGTAACCAGACATTTCATACTTTTCCAACTTGCCAGGATCAAGACCAAATACCTTCAAGTGTTGACAAAACTTGAGGTAAAGTTGCAAAAGAATTTAACACTCATTGTTCGACGAAATCGTGAGTGGATTACAATCAACTTAGCTTATTAACTTATATTAATTAATAGATTAGTTTTATAAAATAAAGCCTGTCGGAAGTTCGAAAATCTTTCTACTTGATAAATAGGAGCTAAGGGAAATATTGATCCGATTCAACCCCTTTTTGACATACAGACATACCATTGTCAGAAAGGGATTATCTTCGCATTTCTATAATATATATCACATGATTTGGGGTTAAAGTTTGGTCTGATTTGGACAATTTTTGCGCATACGAAGGCACAGCTCAAAAGCACTAATTCGGCAATAGTTTTATTCGGATACAATGATTGGTTCTTGATTTATATACTGGAAAGTTAAAGAATCAGGTGTAAAGTGTTATATAAAAAGTAGGAGCGGTTTAGTCTGATTTTCGCACTGTGATGTGGGAATAGGTAGGGTAGGTAGGTAAAGTGGCTGTCATTCGACACACTTAGGCCTTTAGGAGGCCCATTGTGATACCACTGGGACTGTGATCCCCTCACTCTACTGGCTCCTCTCTGAACCACCGAGTACTTCTGATGAACTTCATCAGTGTGACAAGTTTTATCTGTGCAACCTCCGAGACGTCGTCAAGAAACCCACGACCCATGGTTGCGATTCTTTTCCTATATAGTGCTGCGCAATCGCATAGAAGATGTTTAATGGTCTCCTCCTCTTCTACTTCCTGGCAGCTTCTACAATAGTCGTTATATGGCGCGCCAAGTCTACTTGCATGTCTGCCTATTAGACAGTGGCCTGTTAGTACTCCTACGAGAGTTCTTATATCATTCCTCTTGAATTTTAACAGTCGGCATGTGCGGCTCATATTCCATTCTTGCCACGTTTGCCTGCTGGTTGAGCAGGTCAGGGATTGATTCCACTGACACTCGGCTATATTAATGACATGTTTGTCGATTAGGTATCTACACGTAGCCAGAGGCATATTTATGTCCACCTTACCAGGATCTAGTTGTAGGGTGGTGCCTGCTCTGGCTAGTTCATCTGCTACGCAGTTACCAGGGATGTCACTGTGTCCTGGAACCCATTGCAGATTTACAGTGAAATAGGATGACAGATCCGCTAGAAGATCATGGAAATCCTTCACTGTCTTCGACGAAATCCTACGAGACATCAGAGATTTCAAAGCCGCTTGGCTGTCTGTATATATAAATACACTTCTTGTTGTGATTACGCTTTTTGTTAGTACAAGAAGGCTTTCTTTAATTGCAGTGACCTCTGCTTGGAAGACACTACAGTGGTCTGGTAACCGGAAGGCGATTTTGGTATCTAATTTAGCCGAGAAGACACCGCCGCCTACTCGGTTATCCAGTTTGGAACCGTCCGTATAGAAGCTAATCCCTTCTTCCTTGTCCACTACATCCCGTTCCCACTCCTCTCTGGAGGGAAAGGTAATATTGAGGACCGGATTTAGGTTCAGCTCCACCGGATTGCGAAAATCCGTAGTTATGGGAAGAACCGGGAACTTCCTAAGTATCCTAGAATGTCCCTTGTTACAGGTGACTAATAGGGAGGCTTCCCTCAGTCTTAGAGCTGACTTCGCTGCCATTTGCTTGCAATATAAGTCTGTTGGCAGCAAGTGTAAAATTATGTTGAGTGCCTGGCTTGGCGTAGTTCTAAGAGCTCCACTGATGCAAATACTAGCTGCTCTTTGTATACTTTCCATGCTTCTAATCGCATATTTCTTTTCTGTAATTGGCCACCATACTACAATCCCGTAGGTCATGATCGGCCTTACAATTGCTGTGTACAGCCAGTGAGCCACCCGAGGTGTCAGTCCCCACCTGGGCCCCACCATTCTTTTACATGTGTAAAGCGCTGTAGCAGCTTTCTTTACCCTCGCTTCCAGGTTTTGTTTCCAAGAAAGCTTCCTGTCCTGTGATGTGGGAATAACAGGATATATATATTACGGTGAAGCGGAAAAAATTGTTTTTTTTTTGCTTAGCCTAAGGGTAAAATCTGTAGATAATAAAAAAAGAAAATTTTTGGACAAAAAAAAAAAAATTTTAACATCTAGAGGCTCAAGTTTAAAGTAAATTTCGAGTTAAAATTTTTTTTGAATAAAAAAAAAATATTTTTGGCTTAAACTCTTTACATTTATATAAAAATTGCCGAATGTGATGGTTTTTGACTCACAATTTATTTTAATGCTTAAGGAAGGACTTTTTTTAAAACTCCAATAATGACCACAAACATTTTTTTTAAGTTGATAACTTTTAATTGGCCAGAAAGAGGACTCTCCACAGCTTCTAGAACAATAATCAAAAATTTTTTACGAAAAAAAATTTTAACTCGAAACTTTACTTGAAAAGTGAGTGGGATGTAGTAGTAGTGAGTAGATGTTCAAAAAAATTTTTTTTTTGTCCAAAAATTTTATTTTTTTATTTTAATCTACAAATTTGAGCCTCAGGCTAAGCAAAAAAATGTCTTTTCGCTCCAACCTATTATATGTATTTATGTAGTTCATTTATGTAATTATTGCTCCAGTTTTGCTCTTCAGTGTATGTTTGATATGGTCTCCGACGAATCCTTCAGGGTGTTACAAACTTCGTGGCTAACTTAATATACCCTGTTTATACCCTCACATGTAGCTTAATAAACAAACGTAAAGGAATAAAAAATCAACTAAATTCTATGCAACACAGCTATAGCAACATCAGCAAGCTGGAGTGACAGCAGGCAAATTGCAGACGACCACAGATGTGTACCGCACCAGCGATCTGTATTGGACAATATACACAACTAACTTAGGCGACTGGAGCGAAACCGAGACGGCTGTTGCCCAAATAGAATACGGTGCAGGTACGGAAAAGGTTCAGGTAACCATCACCATCGGGATCAACGATGTTTCTTAATGCGTTATAGTGTAGAGTGTAGAGTGAGATGCCAGTATCAGCGATGGCTTGGCAACCGCAACTGCACAAGACCTCATATACACAG
Organism: Bactrocera oleae; assembly: GCF_042242935.1. Taxonomy (NCBI): domain Eukaryota; kingdom Metazoa; phylum Arthropoda; class Insecta; order Diptera; family Tephritidae; genus Bactrocera; species Bactrocera oleae. The sequence goes on along the minus strand of NC_091540.1, from coordinate 49,557,460 downwards.
TTTATAGAGTCGCCGACGTTTCCTTCTGGGCGTTGCAAATTTCGTGGTGAACTTAAAAGTAGTATCCCTGTGCGGCATTTTAAAATAGTATCTAACTTCATTACTTGTTCAAAATTTTCCAATATATGTTAAGTGCAGGTTTGGGCATATGTAAATAATAGTCTTTCCAGGAATGCGACATTCTATAATTTGATCAAAAAAGCCTTCACATATTCAATACTGACATTAGTATCAACCGTATTAAATTTAAAAAGTCATTCTCTTATCTGTCATGTTAAATCATATTAGTAATATACAAAATCTGCAACAAATAAGCGGATAAGGCAACAATCGCAACTTTTCACAATCCATCTGAATTTTACTATATACCTATTTTGATATTTTCTTAGATATTCCATATCTAATTGCAGTTTAGTTGTCGCAACAGACTAAAAGCAGAGCCTATGTTGAATGATGGTATGGTTTCATAGTGCCCTGTACTCGGATTAAGTACAGGGTTTTCCAATAAGAGTGATATGACTTTTGACAAAAAAAAGCACACTAATTGTTAAAGAAATTCAAATGTTTTTTGTTTAGTGTGAAATCAATACAATTAGGTTCTGAGTATAACAACATTTAAATGGTCCCCACGACTTCGTTTGCAGGTATAAATTCCATGAAAACATATTTCGAGTACTTTTTCCACTAAATCAATATAATATATATATTTTGTAAGGTCTCCAACGTTTCCTCGCGTTACAAATTTCGGCGCAAACATAATATACCCTTTTCAGGGTGTAAAAATGATAACAGAGAGAAAAGAAAAATAAACTGAAAGAAAAAAAGTTCAACTAAATAGTTACATAAAAACTGGTTGATTACATTCCATACAGTGATAACTTAAGTATTGTATATAATTTTTTTTAACTTTAACTTGTTCCACATTTTTCGCATGAGCAGGAAGGACATTATATTCCAACATTTGTATGCATATATTTGTCCTCTCTACTAGGAATATCTAATTTCACAGTTGAATACACCTCTTAGCATGCGCCTGAACAAATAAATAAACAAAATGGCAAGGTAAAATGTGCGAATTGTCATTGAGCAACAAGTAATATTGCTAGAAGAGCGCAAACCAACGTTAACAGGGCTTCGAGGAAGCCAAGAGCAATCTAACTGCAGGCAAATGACAATGGTCCGAGCAAAAAGTGCAACACAACAGCGAAATTTAATAATACTTGTGCCTGGCAACAATGACCATGGCAGTGCCAGTAGCAACAGGAATAAAAGCAACAACACACATTACAACAAAAATCAACATAACAACAGCAAAGGCAGTGCTGCCATTGGCGAAAGCCTCATTTCGCTACACTTCCGCTGGAGCAATGAGTGCTATAGCAAATATTGAATGTCATTGCCACTGAAATGCGCCCGCAAGCACATACAAATACTCACACACCTACACAGGTGACTGTTCACTGCCATTATAATAGTGTGTGACATTTTCGTTGCGCCGCAACCGCCGCGGACTAAGAGCGCTTTGCCACCGAATCAATGAAGCTCAAACTTAATTCAATAAAGTGCGCACCGAAGAGGCTGGCCGGTGGCTGGCCTGCGAGGCGTGGCGCTGCGCAGCGGAATTGTATTAGAAATATCACAAGTGCGTCGTCGAAAGTTAAACAGAGCAGTTTCCTGGATACTTTTGCGTTCTCACCTCCCCGCAGATAGCAGCGCATGCATTGTTGTGCCTTGACTGCGAACTGTGTGGCCATGGCGTATGAGTAACTTTGCGGTTACAATGACAATTGGTTTATGCTGCTTATTCAATACGACCCATCACACACACACAAACACACACACTAGTAAATAACAGTACAAAGTTACGCAAACAATTTTAATAATGTTTATTTTTGCACAAAACAAGTGGGTAAAGCAAAACAAAGTCAGTGCGGGCTGCTGGCAGCGAGCCAGCGGCAGACGCTTGAGTATGAGTAGAGTTCACATTCTTCGCTGCAACAAAAGCGCTCAGAATCGAAAAAGTATATATATGTGTATATACATGTGGAAGACACCTTGCAATTCCGGCGCACTTCTCTCAGCAAATATCTGTGAGCAAATATATGCGCACTTGAAGCACATATAGCTCAAGCAATTCGGTGGCATGCAACAAAATGATGATAACAAAAGATTGCAAATGAAAAGTTAAGTTTACTTTGAAAGTGGCAGCCAGCACAGAAAAAAAAGAAAAAGGTACATCAGCCAGCGCTGCGACGCACTCAGTTGTCAAGCAGTTGTGAAATACTCGCCGTAATAAAATATGTTGTGGCAAATGAAAGCATTCCTTGCCACTAAACGAAGGCCACACGCAAAGCCGCACAACTACCCGTATGTGTGCGCCGAAAAAGTTTGCGAAATATTTGAGTTTTTGTGGATTTGCACCGTTTTTGCCACGCTCGCTCTTATCTCGGCCGCCGTAACTTGTCTCACCTGCTGCCAACTTACTGTCTCGTTAATAATGTGCTTTCCTCCCTTTGGCTGGCAGGCGGTAATGCCAATTGTGTTAAAATTTATGTCGAAATTTTTCAGCAGGAAGTCGTAAATAGCGGCGACTTACGACAACAAAAAGCTAAAAAAAACTTTCTGACACACTCAAAAAGCCGCAAACTCTCATTTGTTTAGGGAGACTCATAAAGTGTTGGCTTTTTCGTAGAGAGTGTCAGGCACATATCTACTTGAATAGGAGTAAACCCGAATTTAATGTATATTACTAACTCAGATCTGTGCCAAAAGAGTTAGCGATCTTATGGCATATTATGACAATGGCTTAAGTCTGTGATTTTAGAATAAAAAAATTAGTTTTCACCCAATTCGTTTCATTACTCAAGATAGATTCGCATCTGTCTGTTTGGTTTCGACGTGAGTTGTCCATTCACCGCTATTAATGACGATAACATCGAAACTATGCTTAAAAATATATCAGAGTTGTATTTAAATACGTGACCACGAAGGTAAATTCAGAGAGCCTACAAAATATATATACGGATACTGTTTGTACCGAAACTAGTCTCTCAGTTTTTGAGATATCGATCTGAAAGAGCTTTTTATGGAAAACTTTTGTATTGTACTTTTTCTGAATTAGCGAATAATAAAAAACATTATTTATTCTTACTTATGCAAACTGGTTATGAGGTGCTCAACTAAACAGTTTTTATATATTAAAGATATCTTTTAAATATAAGCGCTATTTGTTTAAACCGCTTTACTAAATGCAAACTTACAAATGCACAAACTTTTATTCGAAAATCACTTTTCTCTCATTTTTTGTACCTACATAAATATCCGGGAACAAAATATAATCCATTGTTGAGCTTGAAAACGTCAAATTTTCAGTTCTTGTAATCAATTTGAGCATGTGCAAGAATGTAGTATATATACATATATACTTACATATATATATACACCAGAATGTTTATATTATATAAGCTTAGTATCTGCAGTATGTTTGGAATATAAATACAAATGTAACAGCTTACGCATGTAAATCCGTCTAAATTTAGATTTCACCTGAAAAACGACATTTGTCTAAAGTTTAAACAATGCCAGAGAAGTCCACTATTTTGTTTATTTAAATTTTTTGTACAAAGTCAGCAGAAATCTACCACCACAAAAGTGAAAGTGAAAAGATATAATACGTAAGTATACATGTATGTATTATGTAGTATATTTCTGTATAGTGACAGGGCAGATGAAGAGGGTAAGAGTGTTGTGTTATGCAGTTTCACAAGCTGCTGGTAAAAGTGACGCTGATAACATATACATAACTTTAAAAAGGTTTTTCAAATGGACGATATTGTGTCATATATCCACAGAGGAGTTTTCTGCATAAATACAAACACATAAACTTCTTTAATAACAAAAAGAAAAATAGAAGAAAGCATGTTCAGTATAATACGTTATTCTTCCATTTGGATAATCCATAGTCGACGTACAAATTTCATTTATTTGCAAAAAATGCGGAAGAAAATTATTCCTTTTTCAAAAAGAGTTTAAGATGGGAGGAGTCCAGAAATAATTCCTATAATATAGTATAGTAATTTCATGCCTTGAAAATGATATGTTAAGATTCATTTTCAGATATAGGTATACATAATTGCGACGAGAGTGTCAAGGCTTATATTGCAGAACAAGCGAAAAGGCTTAATGTCCTTCTCATTTACGAATATGTTCTAGATCAGCAGCGAGAAGTTTTAAATATATATTACTTGACAACCGAAAGATGACTTCGCCTTACAGCAACAATAATTTTCATTGAATTCATCTCACACGGCTGATCAACAATTTTTATTATTATTTCGCACACATATGCCTTATCTATAAGCATATCTTTATATTTTTTTACCATATTTGCTTAGCCATATTTTCCACATCAATATCCAAAGTGCTTGCCTACGATTTTAAGCCTTCAATTTACCGCTCATCTCGCGTATACTTCGTTTCTTGCTGCTTTAGAAAATGTAAACCTTTTTACGCGTATTTCGCGTATGTGTGCAAATTACATCTATATGTATTTATGTACATATGTTTGTTTGTGCTGCTATATTAACGCCTGGTGGGCGGTTGGATTTTATCGATTTTCAGAATTTCACATTACTCTTGCAACATATTTCCATATTTCTAAGTACAAATGTATGTATATGTGTATGCAAGAAGACTCATGTATGTCTATGTATGTACCAACACAATCTAAAATATTTCACAAATTCGTGTATTACTTTTGTTTCGCAAATAATGTATTTTCAAAGCGGGCAGCATCAAAGAAGATTACGGGGAGAAAGCTATCAGCGATATCGAGGCGATGAAGCGAATATTGCCACTACAATATGGCGTGCACACACACACACATATGTACATTTATAGGTGTATGCATATATTTACATATGGCAGAACCAAAACCTCAAACATGCCATATACGAGATATGTTTGTGTGAGTCTGTATGAAACTGTTGCCCTTGGCAATACAACCCGACTAACGCAACAAATCACTTTCATCTCTCAATAAACGCATACAAGCCAAGGTAAAAGCAACAAATATTTAAATATGAGCACATATATTGATAATACATATAGTCAAAGGGGATAATCCATACCCTTCAATAAAATATTTCCGAATTCAGTACGAACTAGTTTTCAAATGCTCAGAAATGGAACAGTAACAAGAAAAAAAAACATTATCATTAGAAGGATATAAAAAGATATTTATTCTGATTTCGATCGGTCAATTTGAATAACAGCTATATGCTATGAGATCGGACTACTCAACAGTTTATTCAGAGATTGAAGCGATGCCGAACTTCATATACCCTGTTTAGAGTAGATAAGAAAAAAAATATCATTAGTACTGACTGGACCATAATTTCCCTGCAAAGGATTGTTCGAGTACCTTTAAAGAAAGTATACCCAAGTACCATAAGCCACACATTCTTATGCGACTCATCGCTGACTCATTCAATCGCCACCTTGACTGGGTTTCAAGTAGCTCATTTCACTGCAACATATTTCTACAAGTATATGCATATGTATGTAAATATATGTATACGAGTATGTATGCAAATATATTTGCCAACTGTTAGTAGGAATGGAAATTGGAATTTCACATGAGATTTCATATTCCTCGAATGTCCTCCAGTCGCTGAGTAGAAAAAAAATAGAATTTTCATGAGAATTGCTGGAAGTACAAAGTCTTTATTTCTATTCTAGCTTTTCTAATGTTCTTATGTCACACATTCATGTATTTAAGTGTTTGACGATAATTTCTTGCTAAAAAAATAAAATGTCAATATTTTTGGACACTATTTATGTAACAAAGAAACTATTAAGTTCAAAGACACTTACGCAGCAAGAAAAACAAAATTCTAGTATAATATTCCCAGAACCGCAAAGGATGACACTATTTTGTGTACAATAACCATAAATCGGTTTATAAAACTAAACTGAAGCTCAATTTGAAGCAATACTAGTACTAAAAGTTCTATTTGGTTATATGCTGCAATGCCATACTTTCAATCAATCAGGGGAAGTGGCTAAAATTGAAATTAGTCTCCTCAATTCATTTATACGTATGGTATATAAGAACTAGCAAAAAGAAGTACATGATTTTTGTAATAGATGGCTTTTGTAATCTACATCTCAAGCAGGATTTACGTGCTTCCATTACGGTCAAAGCGGATTTGATGTCAAAGGTGCAATTTTCGAAAATATTGATAAAGTATTATAACATAAATCGTCTAGTCCGACCATCATGTAAACACTGTGGCAAACGGTGATCAAGCTTGGTTTGATGGTGAGGAAGATTATTATATCGTTTTGTGAGATTACGAGGGAATTATTTACTGTGAGTTACTCTCCTATAGTCAAACTCTTACTTCGAACCTGTACTGTCAACAATTGGACACTCTGAAGAAAATAATCACCCAGTAGCGGCCAGCTATGTATAATAAGAGAGGAGTTTTAATCCATCTGGACAACGCCAGACCATACACATCGGTAGTTACTCGTCAGAAGCTGCGAGAGCTTGGGAGGTTTTTATGCATCCAGCTTATTGTCCAGACCTGACACCCATTGATTTCTGCTAGTTCTTGTCTATAAAAAAAAAATAAAAATTATATTACCTCCCAATTCCAACGAGTAATCGATCAAAATGAGGCATATTTGACATACTCAGATCATTCGAATTATGCTAAATAAAACTTTCAGTTTATTTATACTAGACCTTATAAAAGGGTAGAGATCTTCTTTGAAATTTTTCTCGAATCACTAAGTAAATCAATTCGTTCCACAACTTTCTAGATATCATTTTCCTCACAAGTATGAGGCTTAATGAATGGATGGTCTTAAGATAATTGTAATAACTAATAACCGAATCTATTTTCAATTGAAAATTAGCCCTTTCCAATTCAGTTCAAGCCATATACTCATATCATATTCATAGAATGAAGAAGAACCTTAATATATTCTAAACCGATCGGAATCAAGTACTTGCATAGAAAACTTTCTCAATTGACGAGATACCTTCACGAAATTTGGTATGGAATATTGCCTGAAGAAATAGTAAAGATCGAGTCACTATAGCATATAGCTGCGATACAAACTGGCCGATCAAAGGTTGTAAGAAATCTTTTGTATTTGTGAAGACTGTTTTAGTTTCGGTGCAACCGACGTTAACGTTTTGTTTTTTTTTTATTCACTTAGCGTTAGCAGTGATTTAAAAAAAACCCCTTTTTTGACTATGACTTCAACCGAAGAGATCATGAGACAGAGAGAGAGAGAGAGAGAGAGAGAGGGAGAGATAGTGTGAGAGAGAGAGGGAAAGCTAAACCGACACACAAAAAGAGAAGAAAATCATAAAAAAATGTATATATTATGCAATGCAATATACTTCTGTTATTGAGAATAACAACGACAATATGTTACATATCTATAAACTACTCAGAATACATTTATTTATAAACTACAAAAATAAGGCTATTCTGCTGACATGTGCTTCCCTTATAAAATCCTTTCGGATATACCATTAAGTCTGTTATAGCAAACGCCAAAGAAGTGAGCCTTTATTAAGTCAGTAGCATGAGTTCCCTTGTTCTGTCATCTTCGAGAAAAAGTCACAGTTTCAAGAGACAAAAATGCCTTTGTAAGTAGTTATGAATCTTAAGGTAACTGATTGATAAGTGATTAGCATACACCGATTCTTCAGTTTAGCGATTTTTATTTCTTTAATAAAAGTAAGCACATTTTTGGTTGAAATTACTGCAAATGAGTTAAAAACCTGAAATACCTATTTATATATTGCTTAAATATATTTGATGAAAACTCTCGGCAGCCCCCATATCTAAAAAGGAACTAAATAAAACAACAATCGAACATTAAAATATGTAAATAAATGCTAATGCGTTTTGTATTAAACAAACGCCACAATTGGCACATTCGTGGGCAATCACAGCCAAGTGTCGCTCATACGACCTGTCGCACGCGCATTTTGTGCGTTTAAATTGTGTCAACACTCACACACACACACATATGCATTTTACAGTTATTTGTCATAACACACACTGAGTAATATGCAAATATTTGAAGCGCTTTGCTTTTAGTTCATGTGGGCGACTACAAATATTTACATGCGCTTACATATACACCAATACAGCAACCATACAGCAATACCAAATTGCAAACAATTCCTTATGCCAGTATGTGCAAACACATATTTCTCTACCTTTAGCAAGACAAAACTAAGTGAATTGCCTTTGAATTTTTGCATTCAAAGCAACAAAAACTGAGCTTTTATAAAAAAATTTTGGAACTTGGCCTGCACGTTTGCGTCACTCGCTCCCGAATGCCTTAAGTTTTGCGAATATTTTTCCATTTTAGTTGATTGAAAACGTCCAATGCGATTTGTATGCAAAACTCGTTTTATCAACATACGCGCTTTTTGCTGAAAATGCTTGGGTAACGCACTCACACATGTGTATTGGTAATTTCTTGCGGTACACCAACTTCCATTTGCACACACCAACGTCAGCGCCCAATCGCTCGCATTTATTTAAATTTACCTTTTCAACTCATTTACTTTGCACTCAAACGCATTTGCATATGTATGTGTTTGCCTAAAGTCTTACTTGAGTGGTACACACAAGTGAAATCGCAGCTTACGACCCTTTTCACATTTTGTTGCGGGAAATGCTTCTTTGGTGTGTTCTATCAATTCGCGCTGAGTTATTACTATCTATTATAAACAAGTAACGGTTTACATATATGTAATATATGTAATCCATAAGTGGATTTTATCTTGAAAATATTCGATATTGCGCATCCACTCAAATTTCAATCAGTACTTAGCCACCTAGGCACATACATAGACACATAGACACTTAGCATATAAGTAATATTCTCACATATATAAACAAAACCCAATAAACCAGTACAGTGAAGATTTCTTTGTTACATTTAATTTAGTATTAAGCTGATAATATATAATAAAAATTAGCGTTAATCTTAGTATACATGCCGGATCATTAGCTCGACTCAACATTAACATAAATATATATATTATCAACGTAATCGGCCTACTGTGCGTACTATTCGCAACACCATCACCCATCTTGAGACCCAGCATTCACATGTAATATATAGTTAATGTTTAGCTTTAACCACAAGGGCTAGTTAAGCGTTTCTCAAAGTGATTTTAAAAAGCCTTATGCACTCATAATGTACGAGATCGGCGTAAGAAGACCTAAAAGCACTAAGCACTCAGTGGAGGTATAAATTATTGTAAGTGTATATTTTTATACCAATGCACCATTTCGTTTAGAGTACAACTGTTTTGTACATCTACTGGTTGTTTATAACATCTAACTTATACCATGTTTATCCATGAAATAAATAGGAACAGATGGCGCTCCGCTACATTAAGGGGTTATATCAATATGCAAAACAGAAAAAAACGTGTTTGTGAACTTTTTTGAAAAAGACATTTTATCAAATAAATAAATAAAAAATATGCATTTATATAAAAGAGGTGCCTGGCGGCGAGAAACATTTGTAAAAGAAGGAAATACAAAAGCCAAAAAAATTTATGATTACTGTAGGCAAATACAGGTAATGATCGAGAGACTAGTCAAAAGTTTAAATTTTGACAAAATAACGACTTCCCAAAAAAGTGGTATTTTGTGAAAAAATTTATATTTCATATTACATTAAAAAAGATCGAAATTATTATGAAAAATCTTGTTTCTTTGATTATTAACTGACAAATATGTCAAAGAAATGGATGTGAAAGTTTCAAGTCGATGGGTCCAGCCGTTTAAGGAAAATTTTACTCACCTACTCTGAAAGCAACATTTCGAGAAACACCCACAATAAAAATTATTGCAAATACGCACATATCTCAGAAACTATTTGCCAAAACAATTTCAAAATTTATAGAGAATATTCTCAATTATATGTGAATTCGATTTATATGCAAAAATTAATCGATTTTTGAAAATTTCAAGTGGATATAACCCCTTAAATACTACTTAAAAGAGATATATAACCTCTAAAAAAATATTAAATTTTTTTATTCTAGACAATAGAAGCACATCGTTACACCTTAACATATTTAATTCTCATCTTCTTATTAATTAGGGAATGTTTATATATTTGTATAACATTCTGTACTACGCTGAGAGAGAATATTTCTACAATAGATAACAAATATTTGTGTTCGCTAAATGAACCACTTGAGATATCTGTTAGAAGTTTCACTAAAATGCAGATGAAATTTTAACAACTCTCATGTCAAAAAATTTACGAAAACAATGAGAAAGGTATCTAGTTCAGTTCGACACAAAGGAGTATGTGAATGACTCAGAGAGTGTAGTTGTAAAACTGCTCTCTTTAATACAACCAAGTTTCGCTTCACAGAATTTCGAGAATGTTTGCTAACAGCGAGGAATTGCAAGTATAAAATCTTTTTTTAAATAGAGTGTATTTAACTATTTATTTGATTAATTTAAGACTTCAAAATAAGAGACGGCAGGTATGAAAGGTATTAAAAACAAAACGGATTACTTAAATGTTATTTAGCTTTTGAAACAAAAGTTTCATCACAAAAGAATAAAGCGCTATCAATATGCGTATGTGCTGGATATGTTAGCAGCTGTAAATCTGTTAAACAGCTGTTAGTTCGTACGATACGCTACTTTTGAACGACAAAGTAAATGCTATTATTGAATATAAAACATTAGTAAGCTTCATTTATATTATGAGGTTCTATTAATGCCTTCAAAATTGTATACCTAATTTTTTTAATATTTAATATTTTATATCGAAGATTTTCTTCTCTCTTTGATTTTCTGAGCGGCCTATTTAGTGCTTTTTATCTCGTACATGTAAGCATATGATTTATTGCTAAAAAATGACCCTTGTATTGTAGTTGTGATTGTCTATATCGATAGATTAGTTAAGGATTTAACATTATTTTCAACACTTGCAGCTTCGATGATATTTCTTCTGTATTAGTTATCCAATGTAGAATTATTTTTGAGTTATGAAGTTGGTTACAACTTCGTTACTTTTCTTAATGCTGTCTACATTTGATCCGGAAATGCACAGGTTTTCAACCAGAAATATGTCTGCCTGCAAGTAACTAGCATTTTCCAGCAGGATACCATATACTCTTCAGACGGGAGCGTATCACATTAAACATGTAGACAAGCCCCTCTTGACATTTGCGTTTCGTTGACTGAAAACTTCTAAAATTTCAAAATAATGAGCTCTTGTTATGTTGCTTGGATATTATTCGTCGTTTAAATGATTCAACACATATTTCATGAGTTACATATATATGTATGTATTTATATTATCTTATGCACTTATGTATATTATATATTTTTGTATACACAGTATAAGTAATGAAACAAGCAAAAGAAATTATTGTGTGATAGTGAGCTGAGAAGGAATTACTGTTGATTAATTGACATTTCAGAGTACTTTCGCGGAAAATATTTTCACAGCTAAAGTCACATATCCACACTCACGGGGCTATATAAGGATAAAATGGAAATATATATATATTTCCGCTTCCAAAAAATTATTTTCATTTAGGCGCCTAAGAAGTAATACTAATTGTGATTGGTTGCCAGATAATTTTGCAATGATCTATGCACATCTTCCAACTCCATATGAAAGATCCCTTCAACAGATTTATTCAATTTTAAAGTGACAGTAATTTTCTGCAACCAGTTCACAACAGAAACTAAGAGAATAGGGAAGCCAGGATATTGTACAATCCAAAACGAACAATTCAAAAGCACCAGCCATGATGCCACATGAATGGTTCTCGAGAATACTATTTTCACTCCCACAGCGAAAATCACCCGCGTTTGCGAGCACCAAAAGCCATATGGTAATTATCATTCGTCCATTCATAAGCTTTGAGTACATTTGTATGGACATATGCCGGGAAGCGGCCAATATGCACTTTCTAATTGAAGCTAACTGCCAGCCAGCCTGAACCTAAACGATTCACTGACGCCACTCACCCGCAGTTGGGGATATGCAATCCAAAACTATTCTTGGCGCCGAAGTGAGTGCGTTAATGAAAGCATTGACCGAAACACATGTAGGCTCACATTTACATCAGCCGGTGGGCCTACTTTGTGTTCTCCCTAAATGCCTCCTATTGTTTTCGTTTACTAGGTTCCCTACTATTTATGCAGTCAAAATTTGCGCATTTGTGCTATGCTCTTTGAGCCTAAATTGGTTCGGTCTTTCATTGTCGGCATGCGCTCGTTGGCTTTGTGCAAATTCTTTGTTTTCATTACTTTGTTCAAAGGCAATCGGATGCTGAGTAATTGTTTACTGTCATTGTTTCACTCATTAACATTTTTTTTCGGTGATTTAAAAACGTAAATTTGTTTTGACAATTATTTCGATAAAATGCTTGCGTGCAGAGACTGTTGAAGTGGTGCGTCCTAAATCTCGCGAGCTCCAAGAGAAAAACATTGTCGTTATTGTATCCCTCAAAGTTTGAAAAAAAAGCATTTGGGTATATCAGATAAGTTCATACCAATTTCAATTCAACCAGAAAAATGATCTGCGCTAGCTGAAAATATCGAACACTAGGAAGTATTGTAAGCACTTCTTAATTCATAAATTTTCGAAATCACAAATTACCTTATAAGGTAGTGGAAGTACATATGTATGTTAAGTGATAACATAATAAAATGAATAATAAATTACCTGAACTTTTCGCAGAGCGTGTTTCATTAAGTATACTTATTTACAGGAATATCGTCGAAAACATCATGAATCCATACGTACCTAGAAAGAGATAAGAAAATGATTATTGCTTATTAGTTAATATATCATAGCAAATAAAGTTGTGTTCTTTCGCAAAAAAGGACAAGAAGTAATAAAATATAATTTATAAATGCTCCTGAGTTATTGTATGTAGATCTGTAGGAACAAATCAAATACATATATGTATATATATAAGGGTATATTTGGGGTATATTTAAGCCATATATATTTGCAGCCATATAAATTTGCAGAGTATAATTTTTGAAGAAAAATATTAAATACTTTTCGAGATACACGCAAACTCCTATGGTGCAAAAAAACTGCTACGGTGATTTCGGCTTTCTCCATGGGCGAAACCAAACAAAATATCTCTAGAAGATATTGTTCGTACAATGACCTGCGATCGAAAAGAATTCGAAAATCACAAAATGGCGGCGGGGTTAAAAAAAAACGTTGAATTTTCCCCAACTTTTGGTCGTTTTTTGCCTGCTTAAATTCGTTTTTTGATCAGATCCAACCACTGGTAGGCCATTTTACGGCGAACTATATACAGAAAATACACATAATATATGATTGTGATTTATCTGCAAGTAATCACACAACCAAATTTGAACAAGTAAAGAAGGGCTAATTTCGATTGTAATCGAACATTTCATACGCTTGCAACTTGCAAGGATCAAGGCAGGGAATAGAAGAATTCTAAGTTTCATTAATGTACCATCACCAATATATATGGAGTAATGGAGTAAGTATGGACGTTTCAAATAAAGAAGAGGAAGTGGTATATGAGTATAGTATGGAGTAGAGTATATATATGAGGTAAGAGAGTAAACTTAACAAAGTTCTAAACTGGCAAATGACTTCGAGCAATAGATGGTGTGCCAAAGCGCATAGGCTAATGAGTAGTAAACTTTTTTCTCGTCCCAATATATATTACGTCGCTTTTTTCTGGTTTATATTATGAAGCTTTGAAAATAGTTTATTTTAACAGCAGAAATGTAAAACTTTTGGATCAACCACAAAATTTTGTTCGCCTTACTCATCTTGTAATGAAATTTTTCATATAAAAAACCTATATTAAAAATTTTAGAAATTGTCATTAAATGTAATTTATTCTAAAAAATTGGAAAATATTTTATTCCTACGGCACACATAAACACCAACTGATTTGCATTTGCATTGCAATAATTCTGTACCTCACTGAAAGTTTCTGCCCACCGAATTCGCCAGATTTGGCTGTCATCTGGGAGCAATTAACCCACAGCGACTATTTTCTCTTTAGAAGTCTTATAATTTGACTCGCTGGAATAAGATTTCACACAAAACCTTATGTCAAACAAATGAGTATTTTGAAGACTTCGAAGCTTCACACCAACGTACCGGTATCGAAAGGTTGGAGGACAGTTACAAAAATTACATTACTTTAGAATATTAAAGCCATATTTCTATTTTAAAAAAAATATTATTTTCATTGTTAGGCCAAAGGACTCTATGCGTGTTTTTTTGTCTGAAAGGAAGATGTGTGATATCAACATTTTTCGAACTTTTAGACATGGAAACATATTTTTCAAAAATTCGATATTGAAATTTTGCCAAAATCTCCGCTGAAGAATGCTTGCCAAGTAACACAATAAATACTTAGAAAAACGTTTTAAACAAATTTACAAATAAATACATATGTTTATTAAGCCTTTATCTAATACCAGCAAACAAATCATTGTAAATAACTAACGGTACAAAATGTATCCGAGGTACACGCTCGTTTGTGGCGCTTAGCAATTAATATATACAATCAATAATTGTACGCCAAGAGCAATTAAATGAGCTTAATAAGCTTAATTATGAAAAAGCGTAAAACGCGCCGCGGCAAATACGGCGCCAGCTCGTTGAGACGATGCACAGCAGCAGCTGATGAAGCAATAAATACCCAACACACACACATCTACACCTTAACATTTACATGCATGATATATATTTGTGCAAAATTGCGCGCTCACGCAGCTGAGCGTTGCCCTCCGTCCGCCGTCGTCTCCTATAAATGCTCCCCGGTGCAATGATGCCGAAGGATGTACAAAATTAATCATTAATATTAATAAGTTTACGCCGGGAAATGTCGAACGTTCAGTCAGGGGACATATTTAAAAGTGAAATAAATGAGTTACTGAAGATGGCGCATACTTGTGTCAACTGTATTGCGTCGCCGGAAGAGTTGGTTGGGCGGTAAAGTAATGCTTGGCATATTCTTATTGTTGTTGTGTACAACAGATACTTAGGTTGTAAAATTTTTTCGCGTTTATTAAATACTGATGTATATGCCAACGAAGTTTTGTGTGTTTAACGAGTTAAGTAAAAGTTTTACCGTTAATTTTTCCATTATAGTTATGAAAAGTGTTAATTATGATCGATACACATTTAATTTTAAAATTACTTCTCCTGTGATGAACTGAAGTGCTAATGGCGCACTGATTGATGTGATAAAAATACGACGATGATAACCAAAGAATTTTTCTCTTCTTCTTTTTGGTTTGGCGTCTTACCGGTTATGTGATATTTGTCCGAACTGAGTACAAAAAGTGGTGACTCGATTTATTGCAAAAAAATCGTAAACAGTAACTTTTTTAACAGCAGTGTAGACGTCTCTACAACTACAAGAATGAGTGATCAGCTCTTGAAGACCCTTTCAAACAACATAGCTCACTTAGCCAACTTGTACTTGTTAACATCTGCCGAACATTAAAAATGGCATCGGTAAAATTTTCGGTTGTAAGAGTTTTTTGAGAACTGTGCCATTATAAAATAACTTGTTTTTTATGACAGCAAATATGGTAACAGGGTTCTCCTGTTTCTTCACCTATATTCTCGGCTTTGCGCTGTGCTAAAGTTCTTGAAATAAAATCAACTCTAAAACTCGATTGCGAAGACATTATACTTAAATTGCTTAAGTCCATTCTTATTTCTGAAGACCTTTTGCAAGGTGTGTCTTCACAACTACTCCTTTTGACCGAAATTCTTAACAGCGCACTATTTCTTTACATCCAGCATTTCGGTATGGTAGAAAAGTTGAAACCTAGAGAATGACGTAAATCACTACAAACAATTTGCAACTCCGTGAACGCATTTTATTCTGGGCAGCTCAGTTTTGTTTTAATTTTAAGTCACTGTCTTATTGCCACCATAACAGTAACGCTAAAAAAAATATATCCACGAGATAAAATCATTTCAGCAATTGTCTTCCGACAAATTTTTGTTTCACGATTGAGCTTTTGATACAAAATGGGCTTCAGTCTTTGGGAAATCCTCTTTATTGTTTCCAAATTCGGTGGATGCGCCAGCGGTTCGAAATGCAAATTTTGGTATCATTTTTATTGGATCGTGATATTTTATTCTCTTTCCATTGATATCTCTAAAGTGTCAGTTTTCGTGGTCAGCCCATGCTACGATCCCTTAAAACAATTTTCTGGCTTATTTGAAATTTTTGTCCGTAGTAAGATATTTTGACGTTCACTAAGTTTATTATTTTCGGTATTCATATGTGCTGTGCGGAAATCAGTAAATCACTTACGTATAGTTTCCTCTTATAGAACACTACCACTACCTTATCTTATGAAATTAGTCGTCGTAGAAAATGTGTGATGGAATCGAAATGATTCATAGATA
This sequence comes from Bactrocera oleae, assembly GCF_042242935.1. Lineage (NCBI taxonomy): Eukaryota > Metazoa > Arthropoda > Insecta > Diptera > Tephritidae > Bactrocera > Bactrocera oleae. Next base: position 49,540,987 of record NC_091540.1, on the reverse strand, counting down.
CAAAAAATTATATTGAAATATGATATCTATCAGATGGTCTAAATATATTCTACATCCGAGAATCAATTGCAAGCAGTGAGAGAGTCCAACGGCTGAAAATATGAATAATTAAGAACCGATCTGAATTGAATTCGCCTTGTGCCCATCCGAAAATTGTTCATTTATAAAAATTTCTCGTGTCTAGTTATGCTTCAGTATCCTGTTGAGTTCTATATTTTTGTTCCATTTGGAAACCAAGCCATTTGGTGTCACTTGCACTGGTGCCAATTGTAATTGTCATGAAAGTCTCTACGGTATTAAATAGGTATTTCGATTATGAAACCATCGACTGTCTCAGAACTACCTCTTCCCATTAAAAGCTTAACCGAACATGCATAAGCCCCCATAAGCCTCCTCAATAATGTAGACTACACTTCCAGAAGACAAGCCAACCAAAATAAAACCACAACAATGAGGCAAACCATAAAATCACATGAAATGGTATTAAAAACTTGAAGGGCAAAAAATTTCCATTTAAAAAATAATAATTGCCATAAAACTTCCACTGCAAAATGATGAAAATGAAAAGTGAACAAGCAAAGGTGGAAAAAATATTCTTAAAACGTGGAAAAATACGTGGAAAAGTGCTATCTGCGTTGCAATTTTCTTTTCTCATGCGTCATGCAACATTAATTACCCGGCTTGCGCACATTGTGCAATGGCTGAGCGCCAAGGATGTGTGTTACAATGAGGGCTAAAGGTGAAACGTTGCTAACCAACCTACAAACTTAGCTACAAGTGGTAGGACACGAGCGACTGGAGAGAGATATGTATGTAAGTACATATACGTATATATTCTCTTTTGTGTATATAAATAAGTGTAATTTATTATAGAGCAAGGGGACGCATGAGCTTTTACGAATGATCTCACCTAACCATTGTAATAATAATGGAATACAATATATTAGAATCCTATACTAAATATGCATTCTAATGCACTGGACTCTGTTAACATTAGATTAGGTTATTTTAAGAGGTCGAGACTAACAGGAATCTCACCTAGACAGCTTAGATGCCGCTCCGTTGCGGTACCTAAAACTCCTGTATAATAGATCACAAGACCCTTACAAATCGGCAAAGCACTTTAAGCCGTTTAAAAAGTTGTTGAGACGGTTAATGTCGGTTTCGGCTATGCCTTCTGCTTCGCCGAAGTCATGCAGAGGCTGGACAGTGGACGAGAAAGTGCTTAAATGTTTCCACTTCACCCTCCTCCATACAAATTTGACAACTTGCGTCCGACAAGATTGCACGAATGTCTATTGGGCAATGTCAAGTAAGAACCCCTACGACTGCGGCAAGATGGATTTTGCTAAGAGCAAGTAAATCATTAGATCTCCTGCTGTTTTGCTCAAGACCAAAATGATATTGCAGTCTCACAGAAGCGAGTCTTCGGCCAGCGCCTTCTAAGCGCACGCGAGGTTCATTGGTCCAGTGCTAGAACGCATGAATCATAAATCCAATGGAGATTCATCTCGATAGTGAGGACAAACACTCGCTGACTAGCAATGAGCGCACAGTTAACGAGCTCAACACTAGTATTGCACTTAGTAGCAGCATGATTACTGCCACCTTAATAGCTGCTAGGTCTGCCTGAAAAACACTACAGTATTGCGACCGCCTGAAGCTTAGATTGACGGAGCGCTCCTTACAGAAAACACCCCCACCTTTCCTTCTAGCTTTGACCCATCCGTGAAAAACCTCACTGCGCTTTAAACTCTTAGCGAATGTAGCTTTTTCGAACGCTCATAGAATATTATAGGAATGACTATCCTTTCGTAGAACCAAAACGCCACTTTTGCTGAGAGGTTCTACCTTTTCGCTATAGCTGCTTTACAGCAATACAAGGCAACCGATACTTTCTTTACTTTCTCCTCAATATTTGGCCTCCATGAAAGCTTTCTATCAAAAATAAGCCCTAAGAATTTCACTTTATCAACAGGTTGATATGAGTTTAGAGAAACGTCTAGGATATTATACCTCCCACGGATACCACGTTGAGGTAGTCTTCGGTTAGCTCATAGACCGTATTTATTTTGTATTTGTGAAGGGTATTATATGATCTGTGCCAGCATATCTTCCAATTGCAATGGATTCGTCCAAAAGAGTTCACCACTGCTAAGCACTAACTGTCAGCTGCACTGTTTCACATATTCAATATCTTCGCGCAATTTTCATTGACTAGCTGCACTTACGTGTCCCTACTGCGTCACAGTTTCAACACAATATTTTTCGCCTAAACTCCTTGGACACATTTCTCCAGGAAACAGAAAATTGTTCAGTTTCAGAGAAGCACCATTAAGCACATCCAACCCACGTCCGATTTCTGCAAGCCAATGTACTTACAGTTTCACTTTTGACGGTTTCACTGCTGATTGGGTTCATTGTTGTTATTTATAGCTGTTTAGTGCGAACTTTGTACTTGGCTGACACACGCATGTCATGTCTTCCATTCCGCTTCCAACAGCGGTGTGGGGTACCTCTCAAAGGACATCTGTTGCCATTACTCTTTCATCATGTCCATTGGATGTGTAACACAGTGCTCTCCTTTCTCACTGCTGCTATTGATGTTTACTTCGACCATAGTTGTTGTTGCTATTTTTTATATTGTTGTTGTTGCTGTTGCTGCATGTGCTGCACATTTGTCGTGTGTCCAATGTTGTCAATCAACAAAATCAACCTTAATTTGTCACAATTTCCCAAAGCAACACAACGCATTGTTGCTGTTGTTATCGTTGATATATTTGCTTCCTTCGCAGAAAATTGATAAAGTCCAGAAGAGGATACGTATTGTTTTTTTAAAAAGAGAACTCTATAAAAAAGAAACTGCTAACTTTGCCTGGATGATTTTTGAATTCGCAAAAATATTGTTTCGAAATACTGTTCAATCAATATTGATGAATATCAAATAGATCTTTGTTTGTAAGTGCTTCAAGGGAATCGTTCATTAACAAATATTATATAACTAGTGAGTTTGTTACTATTGCACATGATCGGCTGGTATCGAGAATTAACTTCGTCGAGCAAAAAACGTCCTATTTTCAATATCTTTTTTTTTCATATAAAAATTTTATATTTTATTCAAACTTTTTTTTATCTTGGAGATACACATTTGATAAAGATTTTGTGAAATTAAAAAAAAATGTTTTAAACTCGGCAGTCTCCCGGAAAAAAAGGTGCTTCCGCGTTGACAACTTCTGACAGGATCATCAAAAGTAAAAAGAAAACAATACGTGTTTAAAAAACAAATAAAGTGAAAATTGTATTTTTAACAGACGTTTACAAAAAACGCAAATTTTCTTGATGTTTTTTTGTTTAAGTAATTGTAATTGAATTCAAGACCTTGTAAAGGATATTTTGAATAAAATTTTATTAAGACCGGTTGAGTAGTTTTCGAGAAATATTGACAACCGACTTTAAAAACAAAGTTGCGGGAAAACGCGTTTAAAGTTTTAAGTATATAGTAGACTATATACCTGACTTCAAGCGCAACTTTTCAAAGCTGTACCTCCAAAAATATTACTGGAATCAACCGGAGAATTTAGGACAATATTCTAGAATTAAATAAGACAGAAAAGCATTTTTTGGTTTTTTGAAGCCGTGAAACCCATGTAACCTCTTAAAACTAGGGCCTTAAAACAGAGATTCTTTCTATTTGACAATGTTTCGAGCCTGAATGCATTTCATATCCCAAAAACAACTTGAATCAGTGATATACTCATTGTGAGGTCTTTTTCCTTGTTCAAGTAACTCTTCTACCTGAAGAATTGGCTATCGACTAACAACTCACAAGTTTTTCTAAGTGAGATTAATTATAAACTTTTATTAAAGTTAGTTTTCAAAGTAGACTTCATTTGAAACAATACAAATACGTTCAAATTAAAGTTAATCAAATAATTGTATACACCTGCTGTAATCATCAACTCAGACAATCATCATCATAGTTTTCACGATATGAGCCTATCGATTCATGTTGATTATGCATTCAAGCTTAAATTGTTAGCATAAATGAATATTGAATGACGGCATAGCAACCACCATATCGCTAGAGGGATCATTCGTCCGTCCGGATTTATAAAGAATTCAGAGCAACCCAAAACCCATCAGAGATTCTCTCTCCCTAACTAATGAATGCTATTCGGGACTGCTTTTCGGTTATTTGCAGCTAACCCGTACATCTAAAGGCCTTAATTGCTCAGTAAGAGAAGGATTGACGTGCCCATTTCTTGATATGATTAGGTACAAAAATATGTCGGTTTCACCCGCAATGGCTGTTATTACTCAATCCTACAGGGTTTGCAAGCTGTAAGAAAATTAATAGTAATGTTGGGAACAAATAAAAGTTGCCATAACTTCGCCTATTGCGATTACCATTGACAGTAACGTTGCCAATCTACAATTCTAAAATGAATGTACCAGCATGAGCAGACAGATGCAAGGATGAATACGGCAACGTCGCTTGGTTATATGCTCTCTGCCAAAGTATACGGATTATATGTAAAGTATATTTGGCAGCTATCCCTCAAGGAATATCTATAAACCTAAGGTATTATCATAAAGTATACTTAATTTTTAATGGCAATACGAAGATTTTGCCTACAGAGAGGCAATTACATTTAGCTAGATGTTCGGGTTTAATTCCCTGACCTATCAATATTCTTGCCCTCAAATTTATCGAAGAAGTAGAGGAGAGTTTGCTGTAATACAATCGAAATTTCTATGACAGCGGCTCACACATTATACGAGCTCGATGAAAGGAACCCATGCTTGATCTATATTGAAAATTGAAACAGTCTCAAAATCAAGTTATAGGCATCCTGCTTTAAAAGGGTACCACCGAACTATAGATTGGTGGATGTAATAACACAATGAGATGATTTACAATGACCTTGCAAAATTTGTCGTAATATGTTGGTAAATAAATAGTATATGTGTAAATCGTTTTGAACGTCTGAAACACTCTAACAACCTTATACTTGTAAGACTAGCTCACTTGGAACAGCTCACAGCTTTAAATAAACATATAATCTTGGAGAATAAGCATCGTAAAATGATTTATGACTTTGAACCTTTTTGTTCTTGTCGTTTTTTCATTGCATTTCAGATTTTCCTAACAAAGTCACAAAGTGGCTAGAGAATTGTAAATGGTATGCAAATATGAAAGCTAAAAAGTAACAATAAAGACAAAACAAAAAGTTCAGGAAATAATAGATATTAATGTACATAAATGGAAAGATATATATTTTGAGTAACAGTAATATATAAAACATATTATTATAGCCGAAAAAAACAAACTTGAATCAAAAAAGTACAAGCATAGTGATAAGACATAGAGATTTGTATATGTACATAGATATTTGTATATGTACATAGATATATGTGTGTATGTGTACTTAGCTGAGGACACTTTCCCATGCTTAAACATTTGTTGAGCGAATTATGCAAATGAGATGTGAAAATAAATGTGACAAGAGAATACAACACAAGAATCAAATGTCGTTTATGACCAACTCGTCGTAAGTGATTTGAGATATTTGTGTATGTGTGTATGTATACAACCTTATATGTATAGAGGTAAGTGTTTTCGTTTCCCAACCCTAAATTTTTAATTTACTGCTAAATAAAAACAGTATAAAAAGTGCTTTTTGGAAATAATTGTTTTGTTTGTTAAGTACTTACAGAATAATAAGTCCATATTAGATTTGATAAATGTGGCTCAATATACTCACATAACAGAATGACTATTTTCCAAAACATTAAAAAATTTAACTCCCTATATTCACCGTAAACCGATATAACATATGATGAACTCTTACATACAAAAAAACGACGTTAAGAGTGAAGCTCACTTCATAACGCCAAGCTGCTCAATTGGCATCGCCGAGATGTCCGAAAGCTCATTTATCGAACTAACGGTTATGGAAGTCCTATCATGTAGACGGCAGTACAAAATTAAATAACTTTTTACCCTGTAGTGCTAACCGCTGCCAAAAAGGACTGTTATAGCAATATTCTCTCTTCTAATGGCAATATATGTTATACTCAAGATCAAATATGACCCGAACTGCGTGCATCACCGAAGTGAATTTCGAAAACAGAAAAAGTCACACAAAGCCAAGTCTTGCGAATATGCTAGTTGAGCGACGACTCTCGTTTCGTGTTTGACCAAAAAGTTAATGGCAATCATGGCAGAATATGATAGTGCATTACGGGCTTTTAGCACAAGTGTGGCGTTACATGTTTCATATACAAAACGTAAACCAAAATGAGTTCCATAAAAGATGTTGAGATCTTCAGCTATCTGTATGATGTCAACTCGACGAAATAGTGGATAAAATTTCTTTAAATTTTTAACAGAGGTGGATGAATGGATCGTATAAAACAAGTTTTCGAGGCCTTCTCGACCTTAACTGAACTCCTCGTGCCACTCAAATACTTGTGTTCGTGATAAAGTGGACTCCCCAAAGGATTTCTGCAACATTTTTAAAAACTCCATGGCCGTGATAACATTGCAGATACAAAATTTTAAGCAAACTCGTTGTTCAATTTCTTCCAAGATAAAAATCGCCAGACAAACTTTTCACGTCATGAACAAACAGCTACACTAGTTGAGACATAAAAATCAAATTTAACACAAACAGAAAAAAAATTTATATAGAAAAATAATTTTTTATTCGACAATATATTTTCACAAATTTTGTCCAAGACAATGCTAAAATATTCGAACAAAATGTTCAGATTGGACCACCATAGCATATAGCTGCCCTTCAAACTGCACGCTCTGTATCAAGATAAAGATTTATAATTAAATAACCTTAATTTGTTTTGAAGTCGGTGTACCCAAAGTTAACATTTTTCTTGTTATACAGTCAGTTATATCGGCAATTGTTAATAAGCTGGTATCGCATACTTACAATGTGATTTGTTGTAGCAAACGTCTGAATTCTTCCTAATTCTTCGTATACCGCTATACCCAATATGTCGATTTCCGTATATTTTGATTAATTTTAGCTTTATTTTTAGCTGTTATACAGACTGACTCTAGTGGCAGTAATTTAATATGAGTCTGGGTATCATTAACACGCATACCATTGTTCGACAGGAATAGCAAAATGTTGTAGTAACAACAACAAAAATGTAAAAGTAATGCCATTAATATAAATTTGTCGCGCAGAAAGCCATAAATTAATATCGGGAAGCTGAAATAATAATGGGCGAGCGGAAAATACTTACAAACACACATACACATGTGTATAGGGTATAACAACAATACTAGTTTATGAATGTTTCTTGGCGCGAATAAACAACAAAGCTAATTGCTATTTTTATAACCTGAACAGGGCATATTAAGTTTGCCACGATGTTTGTTACACCCAGAAGGAAACGTCGGAGATTCTATCAAATATATACATAACTCAAGTATGATGAGTTGATTTAGCCATGTCCGTCTGTCTGTAAATATACAAACTAGTCCCTCATATATGCTATATCGGCCCACTATATCATATCGGAACAAGTGCTTGTAAGGAACCTTTGTATATGTGAAGGATATTATAGCTAAGTTAACATTTTTTCTAACGGTACTAACGGGTGTATTGCTTTGGCTTTTGTTTACCGCAATTAAATGTGAGTTGATATGTAGTTGGAAAATGTTGGTAATTGCATTGAACAATAGCCAATCCGTGATTGTGGAAACAACACTGTGTCAATCGCACACACACATACACACATTTGCCTTAGTCTGCAGTTTTCGTTGGCCACAGCTGCTCTATTTCGTTGGCCACCGCTGTTCATTATTTTGCAATTTATTTATTTGCGTGTGTATGTATGTGCGTTTGTGGTTGGTGTAATAATGGCCTACTAATTGGCAGCTGTTTTTAATCATGATAATTATAGATTTTATTTCATTTGCGCCGACAAACCAGCTTCGTGTGGTCGATAACTCAGCGATGCGTAGCGAAAAAAAACAACAACAAAACAGGTGTGTGTGCGAGAATAAAATTTCAACGCAATTACTAAATTACCTGTTATGTAAGTACTGCTGATGACAATTATATGGGTAGAATATAATACAAAATGGTGGAATATTGCAATATGAGGTGATGAGATAGAAACTCTTATTTATTTTCATATTGAATACCGGATATAAAAATATATGTGAATAGTTGCATATATGAAATAAGGTTGTTAAAATTAACTAATTTTTTAATTTCTTTTGCACAATTTCACAGGGACCTTAAGGGATCTTCTACTGTGTGATTAGCGTAAAAAATAGTTTATTTTCCATAAGCCACCAAAGACTCAATTAGTGAATCATCGAAAACTCATTCTATTATTGTTGCATCTGGTAATATTGAAACTCGTGTTTTTTTATTCTATTCAGTAAAATTTTTTGAAGAGGTGGGTGGGTTTGAAAATTTGAAAATCGATTTCGTTTGTTTTTTGTTTCATTATATAGTATTATATGTTTTAAATATTTTCACGGAAATTTTAAATCGAGCCGAGCCAAATTCTAAGAGATAGACCCTTCGGAATTTCGGCCCAACAGGCCACGTTAGTGCAGGGTTTCGCACTTAAACATGTTTATCTCAAAACTCAATCTGTTGGGTCTAGTATTTGAATTGGGGGGAGAATATTTTTGTGATGATATCCGTGTTCGGATACCTCCGAACTTAACCTTTCTTTACTTGTTGCAACTAATATTTTCTAGCCTATACATAGCGAAAATTTTACCAAAAAATGTGTTGTTTTTGTTCAAAGTCTGTGAAAAACTCGAATTTTTATAATTTTTTTTTCTGCATTCACTAATGAGAATCCATGTGCTAACGAAGCGTTTTTGGTTTTTTTTATTTCATGTTAGATGAACCCATACTGAATTAGGCTGTCCACAATAGTACAATTTTTTTGCGACGTCAAGGGATGAGCTACCAACGGCCCCCAAGTTCAAATAAGTTTCTATCAAATGAACGGCTGGAACAGAAGTATAATCACTAGTTTGTAAAAGGACACCTTAAAACTTCGCTACGAAGAATCTATAAAGAATCTCCATGTTACAGCATTATATTGGGTTTCTAAGTTCATAGATATTTTCGACAATAAACTAAGGATTTTTCCTGACTATAACAGATACAAATTCTTCTTTACCAGAAGTTAACCGGTGGTTTGCTTGAAGTGTAGACCCAAAGAAGTTGCATAGGAAAGGTTTGAGTCTCAACTAAATTATTCAATTCATTTTGACTAACTTTCTGTGCGGCATGTCGATATATATGCGGAATCCAAATTTTTAGTTTTACTTTGCTTGGAACTCATAAATTTTCCACAATTGTAAAAAAATATATCCGCACTATTATGACATTTTCTCGAAGACATTGTTTTTAAGCTAATGCATAACTTTTAAGGAGGGTTTTTGCGCGGCGAGCGAATTAAAAAATTCCGTAACGGAAATAAACCTAACACGATCACAAAGTAGGCGCAAAATGTGTGCATACTTCTAGGCGTATTTTCGCATATCTCAAGCGGAACAAATTAGTTAAAGACACATGTTTCTTATTTCAATTACCATAAACCTATAGTTTCAATGATAAAAATTTCTCACTAACCTACATGTATTTTAAGATAATAAAAATATTTTAAGCAACATTAACTTTTAATATATATTTAATAAAAGAATAAAATTTCTCTCGCCTTCCTTGTGCTAGTATTCAACTCACATGCATATAGCGCTTTCAATTCAATTGTAGTCTCACTTGTTAAGATAAATCTGTTTAAAATAGGCATGGAAGCATTTCGCAAAGACTGTTTAAAAATTAAACTTCCTCGAGAAAAATATTCTGCTAATTTAATAGTAGACATTGAACAGATTTATAAGCTTAACGAAAGTTATGAATACACTTCACAAGGAAGTAGTTTCCATTACTCGTAAATTAATGTAAACTAAGTATATATGTAAGCTATCAATGCGAAAGTGCTCTATTTTACTTGCCACAAAAACAAAAACGTTCAATTTCTTTGCAATTTCCACTTGCAACAACTAAATGCGCATAGGTGAATATGTAGGTATATACATATAATATATATATATATCCGAGTGTGTGTGTTTGTAGTTTTTCACAATTACGTGCTTCATTAGCTCGCAATTTCCGCCATTACCGAAATGGTTTGGCGGAAAGGCGGGAACTTAATTTTCTCGTGAAAATAAAAACGCCAATTTACTACTTCGCAGCGCTAATAAATCCTGCCAACTAAGCCAATCATATAATCCAACTAGCGTGCGCCATAAACACACACCGCACAACACACGCACACATACACATTACTACCCATTATAAATATTTGAGGTACGTTTGCTTGGAGCGCCAACGCCGAAACACCAATCATTGTTTGCCAGTCATTAAATGCGAATTGAACTTCCATTTTTCATTAAAGCTGCAAATTGCTGGCGATAACAACAAAAACAACACAAGCATACAAGTAGACATATATAGATCAAGAGCACAGATTAAGAGTTCTGTTTTTGTTTTCGAGTAGCTATCGAAATGTTCAAACGTTTGCGGCTCATTTATGTCGATTTGAAAACAATTTTTTACTTCGAGCACACATATACATATGCATATGTACATGTACACATGTATTTATAACCGCATTACATTACACATTGAGTTGGATTTAAGTGAGTTTTGAGATTTTCCCAGAAATATTTTGCCAAAATCTAAGTAGGCGTGATGAAATTTAAAAAAGTCGTAACCAATGAAAGTTTAAAAAATTTCTATAAATTAATTTTAATATCCTATCTTCTTTGATTTTGTTAAAGCGATAATTTTAAGAACCAAACATTAATCTTCAACATAGTTACGCCAAAATAGGGCTTAGGTTTCTGCTACTTTTAGAACTGTAAATTTTCTGTACTTATTCGAACTAAATAATACAAAGTTATTACATAATTCCTAAAATTGTCCATTCGTAAGATAAGTAAGGTTAGGTTAAGTAGAATATCAAGTTCGTCACATAATTTCGAAATACTTGTATGTAGGAAAGGGCTAAGTTCGGGTGTAATTGAATATTTCACCTTCATAATTTTAAAGCAAGTTTGTCCACTTAATTTCAATAAAATATCACACATTTTCCACAACCACCTAAACGGCTTAAAAATAGGTGGGAAGTCGGAAAACACTATATAGGGTAATTGGGTGCAGTAAGGATCTGAGATCATTGTAAAAACTTTTGACACTACTCAGGTATACTCAAGAATATATTTTCAAGAAATTGTATAAATATAATATAACTCACGGATTGAACGACATATTCAGCATAAGGTTTGCTAGAATAACGCAAATCATTATATGTAGTATATGGGAGTCGGGATAATTCGAGAACCGATTTCACGTATTTCCGATTTTCTTAAGATATCTTACGTATCGACCAATCTATGGTATAAAGCCGGTCCAAATATACCTTGTTATGAATAAAACAGGCTCTCTCATTTTCATTGACATAGCTCACATATTGGCCGATATATGCGGTATAAAGTCAGCCGAAGGTTCGAAAATCTTTCTATTAGATATGTGGGGGCTATAAGAAATATTGATCCGATTCAACTCATTTTTGACATACAGACATACTGCTATTAGGAAAGGATTATTTTTTAATTTGAAATATCATTTCTCATACATTGACCGATATTTTAAATAAAAAGTTCGCAGTAGGAGCTGGCTTCACATATTCTGTATCTGGCTGCTTAAACAGTCGTGGTCCGATTTGATAAATTTTTGGTCATTAGGTGGCATACAGTTTTCAAATTATGTCGATATCAGTAGCAGCATCAAAAAATTTTGAAAACAAATAAAGTAAACTATAAAAAGTAGACCTTCAGACATTCATCTGCAAAAATATCATACTCAAAATAGAGACTCTTGCTACCAGCTGCCATAATTTATACCAATTATTTTTCGGTGTCACCCAAAAAGAATTCTTTTAAACACAATTGTAAACGTTCCATCGTTAGAACAAACCAACAGCCTATAAAAAATTATCTCCTCAACTCCTAATAGCTTTTAAGTTGCACATTGTCCTTAAGAATGTGCCTAAGAACTAAACGTGCCAGCATATGTATTCCCACCTCCACGATGTCACGACACACGCTAAACGGTAACTTATCACCATTATTGTCATAATAAAATCACCTTTTTTCGACAACAAATGCTGGGGGGCGCGCCTTAGCCTTGTCCAAAGCTTCGAACAACTTTTACGCGCTTTATTTTAGAGTAGCCTTCAAGGCGCCGTTAGTTTGTCTGTCCGCCATACGATTGGAATCGCCCTAAGCGTTAACGTTACTTGTAAGCTACATAAATTGCCACATTTAGAAAACAGTAGAGCGCAACAAAACCAACAAACAGATAGAAAAGAAAAAAACGTGCATTGTCGAAAGGTGTTTTGAAATGCATACCAGCGATTGAGGACTGTGTGAGGTAAACATGAAAGTTACAAAACTTTGGTTTAACTTGTGTGGGTGCCCACTTAGTAGCGTTGTGCGGTGAGAGCCATGCGACCCCACCCGACTATGTTATCAATACGCGACCATAAAGACACTCGTTTATTAGAACGCGTAGCGGCTTTTTATCTATCAACGTTATTATTACCCCTCACCTTTCATAATGTGTGGATATGTGCTAACTAACCGTCAGTGGAGTTAGTTACCACGCCAGTTTCCAGTATGCTGTTTGCTAGCCTAAATGTATGCTCGATTCAATGCTTTGCCAACGTTGCTCGGTGTCTAATACTTGTGCGTCGTTTCTATCAAGCTCGGCAACTACTTTGCTTATATATAATTATATTATACTTATATGTGAGCCTCTGCGTTGTTTCTTTACATGTCGACTTATATCCTACCTTGCAAAGTCTCACATGTCTTCTTTGTTCTGCCGTCTCCCCTACGAAAATAAGCTGCGCTTGCTGTGCTCATAATATCCAAAATTTTGTAGTGTCCTCGTTTTTATACCCTGAACAGAGGTAACGATGTTTTTAGGATCACAAAAGATATGTTGGAGACCCTTTAAAGTATACAAATGATCAGCGTGACGAGCTGACTCGATTTAGCTATGTCTATCTGTCCATCTGTCGCTCTGTATATATATATACGATCCAGTCCCTCAGTTCTTTAGATATCAATCTGAAATTTAGCACCTGATCTTCAACCTGAACAATCGTAATCAAATGCTTGTATGGAAAACTTTTTCATTTGACGAGATATCTCCACGAAATTTTTCATTGGTTATTGTCTAAGGATATAATTTACGAGAAAATTGTACAGATCGCATTACTATAGCATATAGCCGTCATACAAACTGAAAGATCGGAACAAGTTCTTCTAAGGGACCGTTTGTATTTGTGAAGGGTATTACAGTATAGGTGCAACCGAAGTTAACATATTTTCTTGTTTTTTTGTTAAGTTTTCCAATTATTAGTTACTCGTTTTCTATTATTCCCGTTTCCGTTTTCTTCTTAGTCACCGAAAACTGCCATGTCTGTATATTTTTGCTGGCATGTTCGTGTGCGCTTATTGTGACATTTCAATTTAGATGCTTATCAATCAGCAAAACAAGCTTGCCAGCGTGAAAGCCCAACGGATACAAATGAACAATACTTTATAGATACAATATATATACTAATATATAGTTAGACATAAATGCCACTTTGCTAGCTATTGTATCCATGTACTCGCATTTAGATTGCTTTCACAATACATTTCTCGCTCTCTATATATTTCCTTCTTTCTTCGTCTCTTCCCTTAACATTTATAATAACACTTCTTTCCTGTTGTATCCTTTTTGACGCACAGCTTTTGTTGACAACTTCAAAGCGGATATTAATGAGCAGCGCTCACAATACGCTTACTTTGTGTACACACTGTCGACACGAAGTGTTGCGAACGTTTTGTTATTCACTCCCATTGCCTGGCTGGCTAAAATAGGTTAACATAACAAATTAAAGTTTCATATTTCTTGCTGCTGAGTCAAGTGGATGGTATGAGGCAACCAGCAAATAAATTAATTTCATGAAAATTTCTCGTAAAAACTTAATATTAAGGAGTAAATATTATTTTGAAGGCAAGGAAAAGCTAAGTTACGACAGCTTAAAAACGAGTAGTCCTCCGTTCATTATGTCATTGATCGCCTAAAGTAGAATAGCGTCGCTTTGATATTCAAATATTTGAATGATGACCATATTTTACCACAGATCAAACTAATTTGTTGCCATTCATACTAGAGCATGAACAAGTATTTGTTAACTTTTAGATAAATAAATATCATATAATCAAAATTGACGCGGACTGATCCACTTAAACTTCGCGCGCAAACCAAATCGATATATATTTTTTTCCAGTTTAGTACAACCTAATTTATGTTTGCATGAAGTTTAAAATTTTGTGTCTCCAATGAAATCACGACTACGAAATTATTGAAAATATTGCAGAGGTGTTTTGGGAAGTCTACTTTTTCACGAGCACTAATTTTTGAATGACACAAAGCATTCAGTGAAGGTCGTGAATAGAAAATAACAGTGTTTTAAAGTCGTCGAGTTGGCATCAGAGAGATAGCAGACCTTAATATCTCTTAACACATTTTGGTAATTTTTTTTTTGATAGAAGGCATTTCAATGCGATGCTCATAGCAAAAGACCTGAATCTTTTGTGAAAACGATGTCGAATAGAGTTCTTAAGGGGTGCTTGACAACATAGCTGAGACATTCATCAAGCGCATCATGACTAGTGACGAAAAATAAGCCGAAACCGAAAACCACGTGTAAGTTAGTCCAAAATCGAGGTGATCCGCATCGTTTTCTTTGATTAATGTTAAGAAATTCACCATAAATTCATTCCACAGGGTCAAACGGTCTACTACTTGGACGTTTTGAGGCGCCTACGTGAACAATTCGTTTTAAACGATCAGAATTGTGTGCAAAAAATTCTTGGAGTTTTCATCACGATAATGCGCCGTCACATTCTAGTATGATTGACGCTGGATTTTTGGCCAAACAAGAAAGAGAGTCGTCTCTCGCCCACCTTATTCGCCAGATTTGGCTGGCTGACAAGACGTATAACAAGTATATGAAAAATTGGATTAAGCTATAGTGAAGGCAATAATAAAGATTTGTTTTAAAATATCTGGAAATGTTATTTTTTTTTTGTCAGTCCGGTTTTAATTTGATCTGATGTTACATAGGATCTACACAAAGACCATACTAGGAACATTGTATTGTAAAATTTTTAACAACTTCACATTAATTTTCTCAAGAGAGAACTATCCGTTAAACTATCTGTTTAGTTAGCATGAAGTAAAAAGGCTGCGTTTCAGGAAGCGATTTCTCTAATTAACACTGAAATTAACATTAACTTCGATTGCACCGAACTATAATACCCTCCACAATTATAAAGGTGCCTTATAAGAATTTCTATTTGGCAATTTGTAGGTCAGCTATTTGCTGTAGTGATTCAATCTGGCAGAAAAAACTCCCAGCATGGAAAAAACACACAATATTTTGGAGCTGAAGGTCGTTAAGTTTCAATACACCGGTTCCAGAATGCGGATGCAGAATTTTTAACGTGCACTACTTATGGTCGCAGGCTGACGACATCGCAGGAGCCTAATGAATTTGGTTCTCTTACGACAAGAAAATGCAAAGTCAATTTTGTTGACAAATCAAGAAATGGAGACTCACTACGTCCCCAAAGATAAAACAGTGTGAAGAAATATTACGATGACACACATGATAAGTACTACGAACACATTAGTGTCTATGATACGCTACCAGCAACAAGTTTTCTCTCACCCCATAGCTTTTATTCTCCATAATCTCTTCTTGGACTACCAGAAACTTTGGTTAGGCCTACCTACTATCATTAGTTAATTTGAGTATAATTATGTCTTTGAATCAGAATAAGGAACCTGATTGTATGTAAGAAAATCTCTTCACATCCTACTTATAATTTCTTTTCTTTGCCCCAAGACAAATAAACAACTCCCACGCAGGAAATAAAAACTGTTGAATAAGGAATTCCGCGGTTGTGCAATAAAATATTTCATTAATGCGACATCTAAAATAAGAAACGGCTACCAATTTCCGCAAGACAGCCAACTGGGTATAATATATCACGCACCTATAATGTATCACATAACCAGGGCATTAATTTATTTTAATGAGATCATAAAGTTATGTCAGCTAATAAATTCTGAAACCACTAACAAAAGTAATACTGGAGTGTTGGTAGACACAAGCGAATGGAGAAGAAGGAAAAAGAAAAGGGTGATATACACATAAGCGGAAGTGTTGTATACTTCTGGTTTTATATACTCCATGTACACATACTTGTATACCTAGTTATGTATGCAAAAAGCGGTGTTTGGGGTAGTCGAATTGTTAGCTCACTCATACACACTGGTGCGCTGTCTTATGTTATATCACCTACTTATATATAAAATATGCATAAAGATGAATATTTCCTTGCCCACACGTTTGTAGGCGTGAAAGAGGAAACCACACATACTGGGTCTAAGCGTTGCCTGGCTATTGCCAAATAATAACATATGGCTGCTTTACACGACATGTAATGAGAAAAATGTTTGATTATTTTAGAAATTGAAGGGATCAGCCTTTATACTAACACTGTTGATAACTTCCCCGCTGGCAAGAAAATATCCGCTTCGGTGACATAAACATTTAATTCTTGCCTCCTCCTTGCGAAGTGTCGTAAATCAATTTATCCGAACAAACTCCCAACGACAGTTGGGGTAAGGGACTACTTAGTCGCAATGACCACATCTTACAGGCTAAGCAAATACCCGTCGGTCTTTGTAAATAGAGTACGCAACAGAAATCAATTTCGCAGTACTTTTTGGCAACAACTTTTGTCTGTGCGGCTTTAGAACTTGTCTGATACCCTCAAAACGCTTTGCGCTGCTCAAAAGCGAACAATTAAAAGTAAATATTTGGTTTATTTAAATGAACAAATGACAGCGAAGCTTAAAGAGAAAGTTTGTGTGTTTGTCTATAAAATATGCTGCTACTCAAAAGTCATAACACTTCAATGAGATGCAAACGGAAGTTTCGAAACCCTAATAGAGTTGTAATAAACCATACATTTAACCTAATTTTATGCATATTTACTCTTGTGTTCATTTAAAATTAAGTAAAAACATTAGAAACGGGACTTAAAGGATTGAGTTCTGGTGCAATCGAACTTCATATTCTCTCACATTTTGTAAGAAAGGAAAGAGTGAAAATATTTGTAGGTGCCAACAAAATTTATGTAAAAGAAAAATGGCGAAGCTGAAAGTCTGCATATTGAGTTTAAAGGGAACCGGTTACTGCTATTAGAATAACTTGTATATTAACCAGTATATTCGGCATAAAGTTAACCAAGGAGGAAGAAATTGTTATAGATATTAAGTATATGGCGAATAGAGCAAGCAAAATTTAATCGGCAAACATGTTATAGATATAGCTAAGCCTAAGTGGAGTCAATTTCTAACTTGCTCAAAAAGCAAGCAAGTTTCATGAATAGAATATCGGCAATGCATGCCGACTATACAAATTCAAAAACAAAAATGACGTAGTAACTCTAGTATGAGTGCTAATAGGCGATAAACTAGTATTAGCATACCACGACTCACATATTTTCGGCATTAAACTACCATATAGTATATACATTATAAGACGGTCAGTTAATTTTGCTAAGATATCTTACATAGTGTCTAATATAATATATACGGTATAAAGCCAACCAAACGTATGAAAATCTTATATTAGGTATATGGGAGATGGGGGTAGTATTGAATCGAATTTATCTACTTTTGGTATACTACTTATTATTATTAGAAAAAGATGCTCTCTGAAATTCTTTAAGATATCTCACATACCATCATCAATATATAAAGAGTAAAATCAAGTAGTTGTTTGAACATTCTGATACTAGTTATATAGAGGCAAGGGCAAGTTTTGACCAGATTTTATTTATTTTAGTTAGAAAAATGCACCGTTACTAAAAAACACGTTCTCCCAATTAAATTAAAATAATTCTCATACTTTCCGATACATGAGGTATCAAGTCAACCGGAAGTTTGAATATCTTTCTATAAGTTATATGTAGGCTAAAGGAATTATTGATCTGACTCAACCTATTTTTATAGGCAGACTATTATCATGTTGTGAAATGTTTTGTCCCGTTATATTTATTGTGTACTGTAACTTGAAAAAATCAGATGAAATGTAAAATTAAGTTATATGGGAAGTAGGAATGGTTGTTGTCTTATTTCGTCCATTTATTAGTGTCAAGGTAATACTGCTTTCCGAATTGGGTTTAAATCAGTCGGGTAGGTCCCGAGATATGGGTTTTCACTCAATGGTGGGCCACGCGTAGCGTCCATATTTGACACCGGTATATTAAACTTATTAGGTAGAGGGGCCACGTCCACTCTTTAAAATTTTTTTCAACCATAGATATCAATACTAAAACGCCTTGGCTGCTAAGTAACATGAGTAAAAATGTCATCATCGAAATATTCAAATTTTTACTCAAAAGACCGCTTGCACGAACGGACAGACACTCACTTGGAATTTAAGTTGTCTCATCATTTTGATCATTTATATATATGCCATATATATCCCTATATCTAACTGTATTATTTTTAGGTAATACAAACAACCATTCGGTGCATAAAAATATTATACTCTGAAGCAATGTTGTAAGAGTACAGAAAAATTGCACGACATATTACTAGTAAATTTTTACTTAACTAACAAGCACATTGAAAGTTTCCTAAATTTGATGAATGCCCCAATAATTGAGTTGTCAGATGTTTATTATTAACATCCGACGGAAAAATTGTTTTACAAAATAATTAATTCATCCTATTTTACTATTTACATGTGTTATTTTTCATCGCCACACGGGCATACGGTTAAATGAATAAATGGAATTTATATTTCGTAAAAGAAAGAAAAAACTAAAGTAACTGTACTGCTCTTGTTTGACCGCAAAAGGCTAACCGGAAATTATACTAAAAGCTCTTGTGGCACACATTTCGCCAGCTCCACCCACGACGAGCACACTGTCCGACACGCACATACCTATACTAATATGCACTTGCATTAATCAAATGACTAAATAACTGACCAACGTTGACTGTGTGCCGGAAATGAGTTACCCAACGCTTGCCTACATTTGCATATGGACGGTTGGTGAGGTGCTGGTGGCAACCACTTGGGTTAGAGACATTTACCCGTGACGGATATATATGCGTTGGTGGATATGAGGCAAAGGTCAATGGGTCGCCAAGGCAGTTTATTAAGCAGTCGGGTGTTTTGGAAAATGTGCTGTAAAAGAGTTCGTGAATTTTGTATAAATTATGGAATTACTTACGTGAGTTCACGCATGTTTAGCTCACATTATTTCATAGCGGTTTTTTTTCCATTCAAAGGCGCTAATCACGCTCAGTTTAATGTTTGAAATGAAATTTGTATGAAATATTAATAAGTACAAAATATAGCTTCAAACCAGCAGTATTGGTGGTCTCTTAACAGTGTGAAGGCAATGATTTTAAGAAACAGTTTTTTCAGAAACGGTTTCAGAAAAGTTGAATTTGTTTATTATAAAAGTATTTTCGTTCTTTCAGACAAATTATTGGAAAAACTCGTAATTTCATATATAATAAATTACAAACTTAAGCATTTATTTAGCAAAAATACTAAGCTTATAAAGTTTCCAGAGTCTCCAGCTTTGAAGATATGAAATGTGGTACCAGAGAGTAGTAGTTAACAGAGAAATAGGAAGGGCGTCGATAGCTTTAAAAGTTTGGGTCATGTGTATTAAAAGATTTTTCAGTAAACCCAGTCACTGCATTATCCCTTTAGTACATTTATTTTTTTTTAAGTATTATGCATAAGAGGTGTAAATGAATATGGAATTGAAAATGCCTAAAATGAAACTAAAAATACAAAGCAGAAAATAAATTATGCGCCTGTTGGGGTCCTTTCATTTTATACAGTTGAAATGAGAAGTTTTTTTTTCATTCGCCAGTCATTATGGTTTAACCAAAAGTAATTCTATTGTCAAAAGTTAAAGCAAATTTTGACACAACTGTGTAGAAAAGAATATAATCCAAACAAACAAACGACCTCTGAAAAATTGGAATCATTCTTGATTTTCCTTAAAAAGTCTTAAATAATTTAGAAAAATAGCCATTATTCATACTATTTGATATATACTATTTATTTATCTGAAAATAAGACACATATCATTCAGTTTAAACTTATAAGTCGAACCAGTGACTTTTTATTTTTGCCTGAGTCAAACTAAATTTGTGCTGAGTGTTATCTTAGGTATTCGAAACGATCATTCGTAAGCTTTGCTAAAATCCGTACTAGCCACATGAGCACCGATTCGATGTTCAAGAAAAGTGTTAGGTTGAAAAAAAACCATATAATATAATAATAAGCAAATACACACATTAACTTGCATTAACTGCACCGAATATAAAAAGTTGTTTTTATTTTATCGATCAGTTTGTATAAATACTATGTTATTATCATCATCATAATCATTACTTCAGGTATAAATATGTATACAGACGGATATGGCTAAATCGACTCAATTCGTCACTCTGATCATTTAAATATATATGTACTTTATAGGATCAGTGAAGTTTTCGTTAAAGTGTTAGAAACTGTTCAATGGGCAAAATGATTTTGGATGAGCTAAAGCTATTAAAGGATGTGTATCGTTCATGGAAATTTTAGTATGTGAAAGTACTGTGAAAAATGGTCCCATATGAGCTCAAAATAAACCTTTTCAATGTTTGTCTAATGAAAAGATAGCGAAATATTATGAATTAATTACTTGTAGCGCTCTCCATATAATGAAGTCTCTCAGGGGGAAAAGCTTTTGTAAAGAAGCATACTGAGTCTTTTTACTATCTGTTCTACCCCATAAAATAATTAAAACTTTAAATGATTTCGTTAAAATTTGGAAGCGGCATTGCTTAAATTTGTCTAACCCAGCCACTGACTTACTTACATACTTGCAAATACGTATAACTACTTGTATATACATATATAAAGCATTTTTAATGAGCCCTGTCTATTTTTGAGTTCATCATGGATGTGTCATTTAACGAAAAAATTACTCATTTTATTTACATTCAAATAAAAACGGCACATTTTGTTTGACGTAAAAAAGCATTTAGAATTTCAAAAAACCAGCGAAAGACAGCACCAAAACACAATAAAAGCATTTAACTGTAATCAGCAGCAACAAAAGCGAAGCAATTCATTCGCAATGAGCTCACGCACACTCACACATGCGTTTTTTATATTTACAACATAACTAAACTTTAGTCTACTCAACTTTCACTTTTTACGCAATTTGCAACCATAACTGTTGTCACTGTACACATTTCCCGTTATTCCTTTTCAGGGATGTGTGTTTTCGCTAACACAGCCACTAGAGTAGAAATGATTCGAATGAGCAATGCTGCCGCCCCACACACGCCAACACATTGACAACTAAATAGAGAACTTGCACACAACAATAACAACGGATACAAAAAGTGCTAACGGCATTGAAATGTGTGAAGCGAAACAATAACACTCATACACCCCGTTGTGCTGCTGACTGCGGTTTTGGACTACAATATTTCACTGTGTTGGCCGCGAGTGTGTGAGTAACGGTAAGCGCTGTAGCAGAATATGGGCGATGAGTGCGCAGAGACCACCAGTTGCTGTGGCAGAGTATCTTCTATTAACAAAAACAAAACCTTTCACACATGTGGAGGCTGATTGCCAAGTGTGAAAAACAGTGGGTGTGTTTGTTTGTATGTAAGTATGTGTGTCTTTTCACATATGTGTAGGTTTTTGTATAGTTAAAAGTGTAGTGTGTATGAAAAAAAGTTACAAAGCGCTGAAAAGCATAACAATGACAGGATTTGTTGATGCTCGGCTGGGACCGCTTGTATGTAGACTATTTATGGTAGTTCCGGACAGAAGAGAAGTCTGTTGGAAATTTTCTAAAAAAAAAATGTTATTCAAAAATTCAAAAATCTTAAATCTTTCTGAAGATACAGTTTTCATAGGTGAGGAAACTTCCACAAAAACAGCTGTACCGTTCGACTTGAAATTTTTGACACGACCTTCTTAAATATATTTGTCAGGTAATCATCGAAGCGATAACATTTTTGATAATAATTTCGATTTTTTAACCACTCAGAAGTGAATAGGAACCCTTTCTGCGATCATTAACTGTATTGAAATATTGTTATAGCTTTTTTTTTATAAGCTGCCACCAAGTTTGTAGGTTATTGTGAAAAAATTGTTATACATTTAATGTTCAAAGTATTGCCCAGCGGAAGCTACGATGTTTGCCCATCTTTTTGGCAGTTTGTGGATCCCATCCCAAAAGAACTTCTCCGGCTTGGAGGTCAAGAAAGAATCGAGTCAATTTCTGATACCCTGTTCTGAAGTGAAGCGTACTCCGGTGAGGGCATTCTGCATTGATCTGAACAAGTGGTAATCGGAAGGTGCTATGTCTGGGCTATAAGGCGGGTTAGGTAGAGCTTCCCACCCACAGTTTTCCAAATAGTTTTTAACTGGCCTTGCAACATGTGGCCGCGCGTTGTCATGATGAAAAATTATTGATTCATGTCTGGTCGCATATTCTGGTCGTTTTTCCGCGATGGCCTTTTTCAAACGAATCAATTGTTTTCGGTAGAGGTCCCAATTAATTGTCTGACCCGATTTCAATAGCTCATAATAGAACACACCCTTGTGGTCCCACCAAATACATAGCATAACCTTGGCACCATGGATATTCGGCTTTGCTGTGGATATCGATGGTTGGCCGGGCTTCACATACGATCTCTCATTTTTCATCGCCAGTGACAATCCGATGCAAAAATTACTTCTTTTGGTGGCGTTGAATCAACATTTCCGACATTCAGAATCGACGTTCGACGTCTCTTGTCTTTAATTCATAAGGCACCCAATTTCCAAGCTTCTGGATGAATCCTAATGATTTTAATCGTCTGAAAACGGATGATTAATCAACTCCTAATACTTTTGCAAGTTCTTCTTGCATCTGGCATGCATCTGCGGCGAGCAATGTCTCCAATTCTTCGTCTTGAAAGTTTTTTGGCTGTCCGGGTCGTTCTCCGTCGTCTAAGTCGAAATTGCCACTTTTAGACCGTGCAAACCACTTTTGGCATGTTCGTTCTGCTAAAGCATGGTCACCATAAACGTCCAGTAAAATACGATGGCTTTCGGTAGGACTTTTCTTCATGTTAAAGTAATGAAGAAGAATTCCTCGCAAAAACACTTTATCTGGTACAAATTTCGACATTTTCAAATGAATGAAATAAATTGTTGTTCACGCTAAAATAAATGGCATCTACTGAAAACGACGCGAAGTGACAGTACCTTAGAAATAAATATAGCAACAGATGAATACGACGCGAAATAATACTAGTAGAGCCCTGTCTTAGATTATTATATAATTATAGAAAAGAGCATATTCAATACTTTCATAAATAAATTCTTAATCTGAACACTTGAAAAAACCTAAATTTGCTAAAATATTCAAGGCAAAAGAAAAATTATGTTGTTATGTAGAGCTGTGTTATTGATAACTCTTTCTTCCAAAAAAAAAATAGATAAAAATTTTTTCACCCACATAACTTTCTTCAGACTCGTTTTAATACTCTTTTGAATTTATATATATTAAGTATCTCTCCAGTGCTTTAACGATCATAACTTAAAGTAAAAGCTAAAATCTTCGCATTCTGGGAAAACGCCCAGCAAATTTTCTAATACTGTTAAGGATAAAAGTGGTCAGCCGGTTTTTATGCACCAAAAATAATATTTCATATGAATGGTGATGTGCTTTGAAAACGTTCGTTCTAAAAAGTTTACAAATAAAAGCGAAGAAACGTCTGAAAATACACAGTGAGAAGCATCGAGAGGCTTCAACGTGAGTTCAAATATGAACGCAAACACTTTGAACTGAAAAATATATAATGAAATGTTGAAATAATATTTTATAGCATTTTTTAAAAATTACAATTTTCAAAAATTATTTTCTAATAAAAATAATAATTTTCTAATAAAACTGAAAAATATATAATGAAATGTTGAAATAATATTTTATAGGATTTTTTAAAAATTACAATTTTCAAAAATTATTTTCTAATAAAAATAAAAATGTCTAATAATACAAAAAGTGATATAAAAACTTTGTTAAACATGATGCCTACATTTTTCACAAAGCAAGTATTTTTTTTATCTAAAATCTCAATCTATTTTTTGCAGAAAAAAAAAACTTACTCAAATTAACCATACTAGGTAGGACGGACTAGAAAAAATAATTGTAATATCTTACTTGACTTCTTCTTCTGCCTAGGCTGCTAAGTATGGACACAATGAATATTAAGACTATTGAACTATTCTAGCATTTCTTATATAGACGCTTCAAATCTCACATTTTCACATCATACAAGTATACTTCCTGCCAATATTTCAACAAGCTACAGTCGCCAACGGTTCAATATGCCGTCGAGTACTAGCGCCTCTAAGGAGATTAACAAAAATTAAAATCCTAAAAATTAAACTCTATATATTTCTTACAGGAAACGCCAGCAACAAACGCTATGGTATATGGTATGGTATACTAGGGTACATACATACATACGTGTACTCAAACATCAACTTGCAAAAACAGGCGCACACGGCGCTCGCATTTCCGCTGGGAAAATTACCAATGATGGCATTTTCATTTCCATTTTCATTTCATTTCACACACATTTGCACAAGTATTGTTTAGCTTTTTTTGCTTTTGTTGCCCTTTTGTTGTTATATTGTGGGTTTTATTTGTTGTGGACTTTTGTGCGGTAATGAAAGCGAAATCTCTCGTTTAGAGCGCAGCAAATTGAAGCAAAAAAGAGATAAATAAAGCAAACAAGCGCATAGCTGACTTAATGTAAATGTGTGTGTTGCAGCCTACATATGTGAATGTGTATATGTTTGTGTTTTACGACTGCGGAAAGTGGTAAAGTGTAAACAAAAAGTGAGCCCAGCTCATAAAAATTCATTAAAATTGTGTACATATGTACTTGTTATTGTTGTTGTTGATCGCTTCAAATGAATAGCGTAATGCTTACACAAATGTGTGTGTGTGTATATGTTTTCCTAGAAGGAATTAGGCCAACACACGCTTTTCAGTTTATCTTTTTTGTCTGTGTGATTATTCATTAAAATTTGTTTTTGGTGACCAACTAAAAATAGCAGAATATGTGAAAAGTTATTTTTGTGCTGGTTGTAGCTTTGGTAAAAAAGTTGATTGAATACGAGAGATTTACAGTTGTACAGTTGTAAATAACAAGCGCTTGTAAGTAGTTATTTAATGCTGTGATAAATATTGCGAAATGAAAAATAAAACTTTGTGACTTTTTAGTTTTTCTACTTTTGCTGGTGGCAGCTACCTTTAGAAAATGTTTAATTATCCCTTAATTTTCACAGCAGTAATTTTTCTATTATTGTATGATTACGGGCAAACATTCGAAACTAAAAGTCTTGTTTAACGCATTAAAATTCAACTAGGCAACTTTTAATACAATTAAAAAAATTTTGATTTATTCTTTCTTATTTTTTAAGATTTGCATTTGCAATATTTATTTTTCAGAAAAATATTTAAATATATATGGTAATTTTTAAAGTAAATTAGTATTTTAAGTTATTGCATAGCTTCTATCGCGGGCTTTGAGCGCGGGGACTGAATCAAGAAATTCCGTAACGGAAATAAACCTAACACGATCACAAAGTATGCGCGAAATGTTTGCATACTTTTAGGCGTATTTTCGCATATCTCAAACTCAACAAATCAATTAAACAGACAGCAGGATGATGCAAAAATAATAATACTTAAGATACAATTTTTTTAATGACAAATAAAAATATGGAATTTAATAAAAATTTAATTAATAAAAATAAATTATTCAATATTCGGAGTCATAATATTAGTAACATTATTATTATTTTCGTAAATAGCTACCCCACCTTTTGCAACAGCATCTCGTTTGAATTGAATAATACAATTGAAATTAGATATTTCAATCGGATTATCAATGGTAACAAATTTCCGATTCGATTTCAACATCAATTTTGCTGATAAAATATCAGAGCGGTTGACAACTTTTCTTTCGGAAAACTTGAATTTGAAAATGAATAATGGTTTACAAGAATCCACAACAGAATATGGGACCACCGGTATTTTCCAGATATTTAGAGGGTATAAAGTCTTAAACTTATGTTTCTTATTTCAATTACCATAAACCTATACCTTCAATGATAAATATTCCTGGATAACCTACATTTATTGCAAGATAATAAAAATATTTTAAACAATATTAACTGCTTATTTATTCTATACAAAAAAAATATTTTCTTATCGATCACCACGCTCAAAAAGTGTAAATTGAATTAATATCAAAGAAAGAAAAATTACTTCATAAATAAATAATTATAATTGCATAAGTTGATAAAAAATGCTATGCAATAGCTTTACCGCGGCAGACCCCGAGTGCCACACGTACTTTTTTTAATTCCACAACATTTCACTCAAATTTTTATTTGGCTGAAACGATTTTTGATAGATTATTCGTGTAATACTTAATAGTATTCAGGTACCACAATGAAACAGCGTACTCAGGTGTTCAATTGGAATCCGTATTTGGAACGACTTTTTAACATTATCTAACATGTTACCCATAGGTGTGTTTTAGAAGGATTTGAAAAGTGAACATCGCTTACTAAATTGTTTCAACTAAACTTTTCTTTGACATTTCATTATACAGTAAGAAAGTGCCGTACAAATACATTTTTCCCTCAAATTCTTCATTTTCTTTTCTTAATTTTATTTTTAACCGCACAACTTGTGCTTTTGTGTCAAACACACATTTAAAAGGCATACTGTAATAAATACTTTCACTCAGCAAAAGCGAATTTAATTAAGGGAATATGCCTACTCCACTTGCGCTTTCACTTGTGTCATTGCTGTCAAGAAAAGCTTACCCAGTTTGCAATTTTAATTCTGACAAGCATCGCCACATGACAGGCAATTCACAGCACGTGCTTGCACTGTGTAGTCCACACACACCGAAACAGACCTAAGCATATACAACGACATGCACATATGGCTTAATAGGCCGCTTTTGCATTTCTTTTGTTTCTTCATTTTTGTTTCGGTCTGCCACAGAATCTTTGAATTTTATTAAAACCAAATGAAGTGGTTTATGCTTATTATATAATTACGGGTGTGTATGTGAGCATGTCATTTTGCAGCAAAAGCTCTTATTGAGAGAGTATTTAGCAGAAATAAAAAAAATGTTAGTCATAACAACATGTTGCTCATACGCACCGTTGTTCGAAATGAAGAAAAATGCAGTGGAACACTTTTGTGTATTTATAAGGAAATATATGTATATATATGTGCATACAAGATCAGGGTAAATCATGTTTGAGCAATGTAAAAGCTTTATTTCTGATGTGAATATATTGTAAATAAATAGAGAGAAGGATCTCTAGGAGTGAGTAGTCTATGGACACGTGGGCTTGTAAACAAGCTTATTATTTCTTATTATTTCACATTTTTATTCATATTTATATTGTAATAATATATAAATACTTATGCATAGCACTATATAGATAAATATTTTGTTTACAACAGTTCAAATTTTATTTTTATCCTAAATTGTTAACATATTTGGTACACCATATGGTATAAGTAACTTTTCATTTTCGCCCATTCAAGTTACTAATCGAAATTATAAAAAGAAATTAATTTTAAATGTATGTGTGTTTGTGCAAAACTTACCAAATTATATCATATGTCGCCGTTCACACTTGCTGCTGAATTAATTTATTATTACCAAGGAATTCGAAATAGTGTCACTTGTTGGTGCTGTAGTTTATTCGAGTATCTGTTTGTAGCTTAATGTGCATATATAGGTACATGTTATTTTATGTAGTATTTCATGGAATACTTTGTATTTGAATTTATACAATATATATACTGACAATTATTCTCGTATTCACAATTCACTTAATATAATAGTATGGTATATCGGTAGCATTTACACACACAAGTTAAGTTTTTACTTCTTATTCATAGTTGTTTGCTTTGCTTCACTTTCAATAGTAGTTAACAATAATTATAATTTTATCGGATTGAATATATTTTTGAAATTTAGATTTTTTAATTTATTTTTATTCTATTTACATAATTTTTCTTTATTCACACTGTATGTAGACTTTTTTTTTTAATTTTTCATAACTGAGCTAGTTTTTTATTCTTGGTAATAATGCTTTTTATTTTTTACAATTTTATTTTACTGCATATAACTAAAATTATTCGTACGCAATATTACTTCCCGAATTTAAAAGTTCATCTGCAAGAAGTAAATAAATTTGAATTTTATTAACTTTCTTTATTATATATACATAAACTTATTAATATAAAGCACAAAATTTAAATTACGAAAAATGTAGAATAAGTGAAAAAAATGCGGGCTTTCTTTTATTTTATTTCTGAAATGAAATGTGCAATTTAATAAATTAAAGCCAATAACATAGAAAAAAATATTAAAATAAAAATACAAAGCATTTATTAAAATAAATAAAAATTTAAAAAAGTACAACTTAATTTTAGTAATTTTAATTTATATTAAACTTAATTTTATTATTTTCAGTTCAAATCTACATTGATTCAGTATATATATATATTTTTTCAAATATTTTTAAGTTTGCATTAAAAAAATTAATTAAGATAGTATTAATTTAAAAAAAGTTGACAAATATAATAACGTAAATTAAATTTGTATAATTATTTTTTTGTTTTATTTCTGTTTCCGCGCAAAATAAAATATTAAACATGGTATCATTAATGCTTTAAAATATTTATTTATAAAATAATTGTTTTTGTCACTTAATAAAAAAGTTTTTATATCATTTAATTAAAATGCGATAAAGCAAATTCTATAATTAAGGTTCCAAATAATTATACAAATTTTAAATTAATTCCTGCAAACTTAATAACTTAATTCCTGCAAAACTCTTTGCTTTCCTGCTGAGTCACCATTTATTAAGAACCTAGTTTTTAATGAAAAATTTTAAAGAAATTTGTTAAAATTTATTAAAAATAATTTTCAAAAATTATTACAAAATTTTAAAAAATAATATTAAGCAATTTAAAATAACAAAAATTAACGTAATAAATAACAATATATAAAGAGAAAAAATTAAATATTTCGATATTTCTAACTTAACTAAAAGCAAATTAATATAAATAAGATACTTATTATATGATATTAGGAATAGTCTTTTTCCTTTTAAAACCAAAACAAGAAAAAATGTTAATTGTGGTTTAACCGAAGCTATAATACCCTTCACAAATACAAAAGCTCCTTATAAGAACTTGATTCCAATCCTTCAATTTGTATGGCAGCTATATGCTATAGTGGTCCGATATCAGTAGTTCCGACAAATGAGCAGCTTCTTAGTGAGAAAAAGACAGGTGCAAAATTTCAGATCGAAAGCTGAAAAACTGAGAGAGTAGTTTATATATATACATACAGACGGACAGACAGACGACATGGCTAAATCAACTCAGCTCATCATGCTGATCATTTATGTACATATTTTATAGGGTCTCCGACGTTTCCTTCGAGGTGTTACAAACTTCGTAGCAAACTTTATATACCCTGTATGATACTATAAAGTACGCACACGAAAAACTGCGAATTCTAAAACAAAATAATTTTTAGTTAAAAGCTTGGGATTAAAACAAAATAATATTTTCGAATTAAGTGCTTTTCATTCTAGTATTTAATTTTAAAATTATAAATTTTTTTTTAGTTTTCATTAATAATTACATTTGCCAGGACTTTAATTTTATTCTGTGAAAAAACATTTGCAGCTATGTCGTAAATTAAATTTAATTTAAATTGCTTAATAAAGGATATAAACAAGCAAAAACATTAACTTCGCTTGCACCGAAGCTATAATAATAATAATACCGTTTACAAATACAAAGGCTTCTTACAAGAACTTTAATTGGCCAGTTTGTATAGCACCTATATGCTGAAGTGACTCGATCTGAAAGATTTCTTCGGAGATTGCATCATTGCCTTAGGCAATAACCCACGCCAAGTTTCGTTCGGTGTGAAAAGGAAGGACTAGACAATTTTAAAATTTGTTCGAGATTAAAAATAAATATTTTAATCCTACTTAACGCTATGCTCTCCTATAACTTATTTAAAATGTATATAAAAAGAAAATTTAAATTAATTATGAAGAATAATTAACACATAGATAAATAAGACATAAAAATTTATTTGTAATTAACTACAAGTTTTAATGTTTAATATAAAGAATTTACTGACTTTATAAAGCCATCTTTAAGGAAAATGCCACACTTTCCTTTAACACCAATCGATATAATAATTTTAAATAATTACACCCAAAGGATGCTAATAATGCAGCGCATCGGTCATAATTTGACAAATTTAATGCTGTAACAAAAAAACAACCTACTCACACACATACAAACTGAAAGAATGCTAAATCCAATGCTTTTCGGCCATCATTCGTCTTGCACCCCCTCGGCGGCAAGTCATATTCATAGCAAATAAAGATCGACAACCTAGACTTTCGTACCAAATTCAATCACTCGAAGGCACTTCAACGTAAAATCAACAACAAATCCACTTTCCTTTTGATGAAATAGAAAAAAAGAGAAAAGAGAGCAGAATTAAAATCAGTTTAAGTTGCTGTGGAACCCCAAGGTAGGAATTAAACGCGTGACTGCACAAACATAGCCCACGAAATACCTTGTAGCAAACAAAAGGGATTTAAAGCACTAAGCTTGCCACACACTGCTTGCTACACCCCGCTTGCTACCATACTTGCTACGCCCATCTTATATTCTTTTTCGCCTACGCTTCTTTTTCCCCTCTTCTATGCTTTCCTTCGCCATTCGCTTCTTCAACATCGTTGCTTAGTACTCTTTGGCAGGTGAATTTGACCAAAACGTGTAAAGCTTTCCAAACGAACTTTTCTGCGACCACTTATAGCAAACGCATACACACATATACATACAAACACACATACATGTATGCATGCATAGTTGAGCAGTTGCTCGCTTGCCTAACTGTCTACTTGGCAACCTGTCTGTCAATTCAGTTGTCTGCATGAATGATTGAGCAGACGGTCCAGTTATTGGTCATTCGCTTTAATGCTTATGTGTGAGTGTGAGTATACTGTTACTTTTATTATATATTGATGCATACACATATATACATACACATGTATGTGCTTGTCAGTGCGTTTTGCAGTTATAAGTAAAGGTCTCTAAAGGTAAAAATATTCAAAACGCAAATTGAAATTGAGTGAGTACACTGAGGCAAACAGATTTTGTTTGAATAGGCAAAATAATCCGGAAAATTAAAATTTTCAGAAATCTAAAAATCATAAACAAGCAAAAATGGGTTAAATTGTAAAGCGCTTTGTTTGCACTGGAAAAGTTTGCGACAAAAATTAAATTTTGCATGAATAATACTCAACTTTTTAGGCTGTTTTTGCTATTATTCTTGTAGCAGTATTTAAAATACTCTATAAAATACAAAAGCAGTTGATTTTATTATTTCACCATTTGCCATAAAATATTTTTCATTGCCGAAAAGGCAGCCCCTTAAAACTTCAACCACCTCAAATAACAAATTCCGTTTGAAATATTAAATTTTAATGAAAAAACAAGAAAAAACGTAAACTTCAGTTGCACCGAAGCTATAATACCCTTCACTAATACAAAAGATTCCTTATGATGAGCTTCATTCCGATCGTTCAGTTTATGTGGCAGCTATATGCGATTGTGCTTCGATCTGAAAAATTTCTTGCGCCGTTGCCCTTGACAATAATGCGTTCATAATTCCTTGAAGAAATCTCGTCAAATGCAAAAGTTTTCCACACACATACTTGATTCTGAACATACTATATATGTATATATATATTTTATGGGGTACCGACGTTTCGTTCTCGGTATTACAAACTTTGTGGTAAACCTTATATCGTCTGTGTAGGGTATAAGTATATATTTACTCAGCAAAGCTATTTATAAAATTTGTTTTCCAACAACTTAGTCTCACAAATGACGAGTTCAAGTTCAAAGAATGTGTTTCAAGGTCAGCAAATTTTATACTCAAGCGCTTTTGAAAGACATCTAAGACGCGGCGCGCACAAACACTCACTTATGCATACACGCAGCCATGGCTATTATAAAAGTATTATATATGCCAAGTACATAATTAACATGTAATTTTCACATATGCTTTCAATCAGGCGCTCACACACACACACACAGCTTAAAGAAAGAAGTGGTTTCATTATGATGCTTGGGAGCATATAATCTACTAAAAGGTTATGTAAAGAAATTGTGGATATTTAATTAACCAAGATATATATAATATACCTACACAAGCTTCCATTTTTCTCTGACATTCAATGTTTTAATATTTTCAGATTATTTCTAACATTCCATTGGAAACTTTTGTGCGATTATTTTTCATAACATTTAATCTAGACTTACAAGATATGAAGACCACATTGAATGGAGCGGTGATATCGACTTACCAATTTTAAAACATCGATTTTTTATTTTGCATATATGGTGCATCGAATATACATTTTTTTGATTGTATATTATACAAAGTTGAAATTGAAATTTTTTATTAAAATTCGATTTTCTATTAACTGAGACTATAAAAAGCAGCATCGACTATATATACCACTAACATATACGAATATTGTGACCACAGACGGAATCAATAATCCTTATCTCTACTCACTCATTACTTGAATACGTACATAACATATAACTAGTAGTGAGAGAATAGTAAAAAATATATTGATATATTATATATTGAATGTAGGTATATGTAAAAGTACGTTAACAAGCTCATTGCTGTTTTTAGATTGAAAGTTATCGATATCTCAAAAACTGAGGGACTAGTTCGCATATATGCAGACGGACAAACAGACAGACATTTCTAAATCGACTCAGCTCGTCATGCTGCTCAATTATATATATGTACTATGTAGCGTCTACAATGTTTTCTTTTGGGTGTTACAAGGTATAAATATGGCCAAATATCAATACTATTTATAATTGAAGAAGCAATTTGCATGAAATATTGCTACATGAAAATACTGTTTGCTTAGTTTCTCACCTTTGTTAATATTTCTATTGCAAAATCAATAATATACCGTTACTGAAT
Source organism: Bactrocera oleae (assembly GCF_042242935.1). NCBI lineage: Eukaryota > Metazoa > Arthropoda > Insecta > Diptera > Tephritidae > Bactrocera > Bactrocera oleae. The sequence continues at coordinate 49,507,589 of NC_091540.1, read as the reverse complement.
TTGAAATTCGTGAGTAGTTTTTGTTTCAATATTTTAAATTTATTTTGAGCTTAAATTTTTTTTTAGCATTTCTCCATTCTTTTAACTCATAGATTCTTACAAAGACGTTATTAGTAATGCCCTTACAGTGTGTGGTGAATATTACCGAAAGGATTCACAGCTAAAAATCGTTTTTATTGCATTTCAACACTTTTTATATTTAATTTCTCCAATTGATTTCTTTGCTCTGATTATAAATAAGTTTCTTTTTAATGTTTCACCACTTCAGTGTCACTTTTCACAAAGTATCTAAATATTCTGAAACATGTCAATACACGCATTTAAAATAAAACTTAAATTTCAACATTAAACATTCAAATTTATTTTAAGCCTTTGGATAAACAAAAATATTAAATTCGAAGCTGCAAAAATATATATATGTATGTATGTATGTACTGTTCATTAAAATTAAAGTACGCCAACTTCTTTTTCGTCAATGTTTAATTATTAATTAATTTTTTTTTATTATTTTTTCATAAGTATTTTGAAAAGCATAACACAATTTTTTTAACTAGAAAATTCGAAATTTCGAATATATATTCGTTAATAGAATTTCGAAGTACGCGGAACGCCAATCTTTTTTAATTGATCTTTTTATATTTATTTAATACATTTTTGACAATTGATTTTTTTTTTAAACAACACTTTTGAAATCATTATTTTCCACTAACAAAAGATATGTAAATATTTCTTGAAAAATTTCGTTTAAGCATTATTTCTATATAAATTTTCCTCGGACTCTGTTTTCAAATTTTACCAATTATATTTAAAACATTCTAAAAAATATTTTTTAGGAAACTTTTATTTATATTCAAAAAATTTTTAAATTATTATATTTTTTACTTAATTGAAAAACTGAGATCCTTATTTTTTAATAAAAGAAGATAAATGTTTTTTGAAATTTTTTTTTTAATAATTTATACTTTTTACAAACTTTTTTTTTACTTAGTTTTTTTCTTTGACAAATTTTATACGAAATATTATAAAAAATAAAATGATCAAGTTTTCATTGAAAATTAAATTTTTAAATTACAAAAATTCCTTAAAATTTTCAAAACGCACAATTTAACAAATTTTTTTACTTAACGCAAACTATTTTCAATTCGATTTATTCTATTAGTTATCGTTAGTATATTTTTTCTTAGTTGTCATAGTTTTTCTTTAATTTGTTATTTGCAATAATTTTGCAATTAGATTTTATTAAAATTTTATTTATATTTTTTGAGTCCTAATTTCTAAAATAAATTATTAAAATCGTATCGTATAATTTGTGCTACTGTAATTAAAAATTACTTCAAAATTACTTAGTTAGACATTTTACCTGTTTATAGTCTTATGCTATTGCTTTTTTTTGGCATTTTTTTATATTTTTTTGTTAGTTTGCAAAATTTTTATATTTATCTTCTGAAAATGCAAAGAATTCTTTTTAACTATTTAATTAGAAATCAGAAATATTTTTTTTTCTTTGATTATTTCTTGTTTTTAAGTCTTTATCTAGCGCAAGCAATTGTTATTTAATTTTTGTGTTTTTTGTTTTTTTTCTTTTTTAGTTTAAAGTTCTTTTCTTTTACAGCTTCTTAAAATGCAAATTACTGCGTTTTTAAATATTTAATTAGAAATCTCTCTTTTTTTGGAATTTTTTTTAAGTCGTTAAGAATCATATCTTCTTAAAGCGCAAATTTTTTGTTTTTTTTACCAAAAATGAGAAATCTGAAATCCTTTTTTTTTTGAAAATTTTTTATTTTTTAGTTTATTTTAGAATTTTTTTTATTATATCTTCTTAAAGCTCAATTAATTTTTTTTTACTAATTAATGTTAAATCTGAAATATTTTTTTAGTTTCAATTTTCAGTTAAAGTCACCTTGAAAATAATGCAACTTTTGTTTTGCAGTTCAGTCTTATTCAAGAAATACCAAATTTCATAAATTTATAAACATAATATACCTATGTATATTGAAGTTTGCATTGTACTTGTATGTTAAGTATATTAAAACCTAATAGAATCAACTGAGAAAATGCATCAAAGAGTCTTAATTCAAACATCTCTTTACCAATAAATATTATGAGCAAATTGTTGGTGTTATTTTATCAAAATTATTTGATATAAAAGTTGAAATCTTCACTAAAACCACTAAACGAAGCTATCAACTCTAATATTAGCTCTTCATTTTGACATCCAGAAACACACACTTCCATTGCCAATTAATTATATTTCGCTTTTCTCAAACAGCATTTTTTAAAAAGTTAGAACAGCAACTTTAACAACTCCACTACACACAAACATTAGCTTTAAATTTCCTTTTGACCTTCATTAACGAAAAACTTCAATAACTCCACTCGCTGGGCACACACATACATAAACACGCGTATATTTTATATATACTATAAATATGTAGATTTAGCTATATTGACGCTGCATTGCACTGCGCTGTTTTTCGAACTTTGTTCAATAGCTGCAGGCAACAACACACCGTTTTTTTTTTCATGACCCAACACTTAGTCACAGGCCAGAAAAAACCAAAAATATATATACATACATACGCATAAATATATAAATATTTCTCTATGTGAGTATATATATGGGGAGCACCCTTCAGGCAAGCCTTTTGCTAACACACCTTTAAAGTAATCGCACATGCACACCGCTAGAGCACACTAACACCACTGCCGCAATAATATATCAAAGTATAATTATACATTTTGCAAAAAGCGCGTATCACCAACACCTGCGCGACACCACCACACACAGTCACATTGCAACACTAACACCAATACTAATGCACTAACAGGTACACTGCTGCCTGCTGATACCACAGGAATACATATGGATGTGTGTGTATGAACTAGTTGCCTCCACTGTTCGCTGTTCTGGCTGAGTTCACTTTCCGCGTTCAGCGACTTATCCTCGCAACGGCTCGACTCGAACTGTGCAAGTGATTGCGAAACGTCGGTTCAGGCTGTAAGCCTGCCTGAAACACCGCACAACCACATACATACACACGCATATGTATATGGGCGCTCTCACCAATCGCCTTGCCAGGCACGGGCCGTCCGTCCTCGTCCGCCACTAAATTCTTAGCGCCACACTACGCTTTCGTGCGGACTCCTGTTTTCGACATTCGTTTGCTGCTGTTTGCCATTCCCACGTAGACGCACACTCGCTAACTCACGGCATAACGCATTCGGCTCGCGCTTAGTTCGGTTCGTTTGATCTCACGGCAAAAGTCCTGTTGCTCCTGTATTTACTCCGTTTACTGCTCCGCCACAACTACCTGCCCCCGTGTTGAAAATCAACAGCCATCATTACTAATATATTCCAAGGAAGTACATTGTTGTTGCGATTGTTGTTGTTGTTGTTGTTGTTGTTCGCGTATGTGTGACACGCATACATTGACAGAGAAGCAACAGTCGATTTTCTGCCTGTCCCGGACAAACTGCCGATTGGGAGCCAAAAACGAAAAATCTACTTATTGCCACTCACGAAGAGCGTTTGAGAGTTAATTGGTTTTGCAAACCATTTCTCTTAATTTTCTATAATTTCTCTTAGAAGTATACAATCAACAGTTTGGAAATTTACAACGATTAAGTTAAACTAATTTGAAACAGATAGAAAGCCACAATAATATATACGCGGCTCACAGTTTCCAGTTTCTTTTAAATACTCCTAAAGATAATACGAGTATATATATCCACTCATTATTTTCGTCCTGGAAATATATGGTTGACTTGGCGTCTCTACTTGACTTGGTGTCTCTACACTGAATCACTGAATGCACACTCTTCAGTTGAAAATATACTTTGAAGTTTATTGCATTAATATCGGGCTTCCATTATTGAAGTACTTTCAAATAGCATCCCAAAGTATCGGGGTAGTTACTGTAGTGAAAGAGACGCTTACTGCCATATGCCAGATATCAATTTCTAAACGAGATCTTATAGTCTCTAGGGATCGATTTGAATTTAATACACCCTCAGTTGTGTTTTTTTTTTGCGATAGCCTTTTTGTGCCCAATATGCAGAATACTACCCACGTTAGTGTCTTTTGAAGTGCCTACTGTTGCAATCGGTATCGGACAATAAGATATCGTAGGCTTTTGTTCAGCTATCTTTCTTGGTTTACAGGGCATATGGATCTGGCTTATAAAAACCTGACGAGCGACCACGTTGAGACCCCTTAAACAATTTTTTGTCGATTGCCATCGAAGAAGAATAGTAACCATATGTAGCATTCAAGCACTATTTATTTTCACACTCCAAAAACAAGAGTCGAATCACCGACCAATCTTGCTAATATAGAGCTTCGCTGGGTAGAAATTTCTAGACTTATAGGAAGAATATCGTTAGGCTGAACATCCAGAGTGTACCTGACAATCATATCTCAAACTTGTCTGACAATTCAACACCATCTTACGGTATAAGCTCATGCCAAGCATTTACATGCAAGCAACTCTCTTCGATTTAAGCCTTCAGCCGGGAAATGAAATGAGAGCAAGATTTAGAGAGCGCTGGCAAAATGCGCAACAGGGGCATTAAAATCGTGTGTATGTACACAAACGCATATAGCTAAAAACAACAAAGTTAAAACACAAAAGATAATAAAAGCAAACACAACAACAACTGTTCTAACGAAGAGAGTCCACAGCAAAGATATTCGATATGGAAAATGAGTGTCAACGCCGCAGAGAGTTTCATTCATGCATACAAGTCGAATCAGGGTGTGCGCGCCTAAAAGCATGCTACAGCTGCTGCGTAAAATGAAAACAATAACAACACACATACATACACACACCCAGTTTGCGATATGCAACTGGTTGGTGTACGCCTGTGAGGCGATGTGGCTGCTACATTTTTTGTTGGTACCACAACAACCCTCCCTCTTCGCCAGCGCCACGACCCTCCCAACGTTTGTTGGCAATGAAATAACAGCTATGCGTAACATTGTAACCTCCAAACATTGCAATGGCTGTCTGTAAGCCTTATTGTGGGTGGCCGTGAAGGACTCACATCAGCTTGACACAGCAAAAGTGAAGCGATTTATATAGATATACAATATTTAGGTACATGCGTGTGTGTGCCTGCGCTCAGTGGTCTGGGTGAATTCTTCAAGTTGTTGCTTTGTCTGTTTTTGGTGTCTTGGTTGTAGCTAAATATTTCTTGTGAATTTGCCACCTAACCTCCACTGGAAGACGACACGGCAAGCAACAGGAGAAACTGGAAAACTTGGCGAAGAGGAATAGCCTGGTGAGGGAGAGGGCGCATACAAAGATGTTTGGGAAAGCACTTGGCTTATAGTAACGAGCACACAAGAAGGAGTATATACCTAGACTTTTATTTTCCAAACTATGTGTTTCTGTGTTTGTATTCGCGAAATTTGAAATTCGAAAGAAAAATAAAACTGCGGCGTTGATAGTTTAAGTGGTAATATGTGTCAAAATTCAATAAGGTAGGCTTTAGCAATTTGTAGAATTTTTAATATGTAACTACATACAAATATACACATACTTTTGTGAAATATTCTTGCAAAATTTAATAAAACAGATCTTTCTACTATATCTTCACTATAACATAGTTTAAGTTTCTGGAAAGCTTCCTTGTATCTGAAGGTCTTGCTGGCCGCTTCTGGGTGATTGCCTCAAACGGTCTGTCGAACGGTGTAACGGTATGAAGTGAGCTTTTTTTTTTTTGTGAAAGTGAAATACTAATTTTATATGAGAAAGTAAAAAAAATGTATTCAAAGTATTGACCATTGCTCTGTACACATTTTAACCACCTTTCTGCCAAAAGAAATGGTTCGTCTTTTGAAGCAAACCAATCAGACACCCAATTTTTGTCTTTTGCCATCGATGAAAACAAAATCTAATCGGAAAGTGCCAAGTGCCTGATGAATATGGCGGGTGGGGCAACAGCTCCTAGCCAAGTACTTTGATTGTATTCTGAACCGATTTTGCTTAGTATGCAGGTGCACTGTCGTGAAGGTTACTGTGCCGTGTCTTCTGGCCCAATCTGGTCGTTTTTCGATCAATGCATGGTTCAAATTGATCATAGCGATTAGTATTAACAGTTTCAGCAGGTTTTAGAAGGTTTTTATGATATACCCCACATTCTTACCGAATCGATATGTTTTTGCAGTCGATGTTGTTGGTTGCCCCGGATTAATCCATGATTTTCTTCATTTAGAATTCGTAAAATAAATAAATCAATTTTTCCTCATCAGTGACAATTCGATGCAAAACTGACTTTCTTTCGTGCAAAAATTCACAATTGGCTTTCATTCAATTCATGTGGCACTTATTTTCCACATTTTTGTATCTTTTCCATAGCTTTCAAACGGTCTGAAATTGTTTGTTGTGCAACATTTAAAATGGCTGCTATTTGCTTTTTACTCAAAGTTAAGTAATAGTATTAGCTTCATCCAATATTGCTTGCAGTTCGGCGTCTTCAAACTTTTGATGGTCTTTCACGTTCTTCATTTATCACATTAAAATCATTATCTCTCAACTGTTAAAACCATCGTTTACATGTTGCTCCTGATATAGCATGATCACTGCTCACTGCCTCATATGCCTCGACAAGCATTCAATGCGACTCTGCAGCTTTTTTCTTCAAATGGAAAAATTAATGCTTTCCGCAAATCATTTCAAAATTTGACATTTTCAACATAAAATTAAAAATATATGATGTTAATTGTTCAATGACTGTAAGGTTATTGAATATGTTTGACAGATGTCATACCAACCAAACAGAAAAAAATTAAGCATTTTCCTACCAACATATTTGTATCGGTACACTGCTAATTGTTGACAGTACAGGTCTGAATTAAATGTTTGTTTATAGGAGTGTAGGTCAAAGTAGATGATTCCTCGTCAATATTAGCAAACACATTATAAAAGCTTCCTGAACGTCACTGGTTTGGCCATCACCTCGATCCGACCACGACCTTTTCGCTTGACGTTATCATAAATGATCCACTTTTCATCACCAGTAACCATACGCTTCGGAAATGGATCTCGATTTTTGCGATTCACATATGGAAATTCGCCGCATTAAATAGTGGATTTTTTTTACTAGACTGTATATACATATACAAGCGTGTCTGATGGGGGCGGTTTGATATGTGCTTAGCATAAAAAAGAAACAAAATTAATATTTTGGAAAAATGAAGATAATTTCTTTTACACATCAGAAAGATACGTTTTCGGAAGGTCATATACTTTCATACTTTCTCCCTGGCGGCGATAACCTCCTTACTCGGCTCTTTTCAAATTTGGAAAAGCAGTTCGTTACCTAATTCGACCAATTTAGCCGTGGACATGGCAATGACACAGGTGTGAACCGGTGTGTTGTTATAGTGCAAGAGCAGCTCCTCTTATTGTAAGCTAATTTACATATTATGAAGATTACGACTAGACACAAGGCATAAATTTCCTATCATAACAGCGCTCAGCCTCATGTTACAAGGCAAGTTAAAACTATTAGAAAACAGCGGTGGGAAGTTTAGCCGCAGCCGCATTATAGCCCAAACATTGCCTCTTCTGACCACCATTTGCTCCGGTCTATGCAAAACGCCCTCACTATAATACTTGTCCGATTCACATCAGGGCAGGGTATCAAAAATTCTTGATTCATTCTTGGCCGCCATGCCGACACAATTCTTTTGAGATGGAATACAGAAATTTCCAGAAAGTTGGAAAAATGTTAATATTCATACAGTATTCAGATTTCTGGTAACAACCACTTACATACACCCAAGTAGTAATCAAAACAATTTTACATACGAAATACGACTAATGGTATTCTCTACAATACCTCAAAATAAAATCACTTGTGCCGATTTCGTAAGCCTCAATTTTAAATAGCCTCAACGCAGTGATATAGCGAATTCTATTTTACAAATTTCAATTTGTCTCCTTAAGGTCTTATTAATCCCTCTCACCCTACAAATGTGGCCAACATTAATAAGCTTAAAGCGCCACTTGTCAACAGGTGTTCAAACTGATATTCACTTTCAACCACCACAACTTAACTAAGGCACAAACGCGCCAAGAATAATAAAACGACGAGCAAGTGCGAGGTCTGAGCGACTGTCACCACCTCAATGTGGCATCAATCAAATGTAAAAAATTACAAAAATAATGGCAACATATACTTAGGTGGACCATAAGACGACAGCCAAAAGACATCATCCCCTCACAAGTGTTTGAAACAAAGTGTATATTTTCACTTGAGGGTGGCTAAATGCGGGACTTGTAGTGGCTTAGTATTATGATGTGCTTGGGTACGTGGATGTGAGGCCCAGAAGGCCTTTAGCCTGCAGGCGACTAACTTACAACGCTTCTCTGTTTATTTTTCTCGCGTTTTCTTTGTTCTTATTGTTGTGTATTTGCGTAATGCTGCTTTTCACTGATCGCCTGTATACTACCGTTACCCTGACCATTATGGTTATTTATTTTGGCTTTTTTTTTTCAATACACAAATTTATTTCGATTTTTCTCATACAGAACTCTCAAAATTTTTTATTTATTTATATTGCACAAAGCATACAAAATTTTTCAACTAACGGTTGTTCTCTTGTCCGATGTCATATTTTATGTCTAGATGAGAATTGAAACCTTCAGAAGAATTGCATTGCACATATACCGATGCTGTATACATCTTAAATTCCCTCATTAGCTATAAGGTGCTATAACCAAGCCAAATTTGGTAATAATCTGGCTTTGCATTAAAAATGTGTTTCTCTAGTGTCCATATACCTAACTTAATGATTTTCGAACCTGCAGTTGACTTCATACCGCATATATCGGTCAATATATGTCCTATCTTAATGAAATGCAGAGAGAATATTTTGCTAATAACAGTATGTCCGTGTGCCTAAAATGTCTAAAATCTGTTCACTGCATCCCCTAGCTGTGTTAATTTATGCATAGACTTGTCAGCCACACACCTGAAACGTTCGAAGGTAAAGTCCAATTTGCTTATTGTAGATGAGTCTGTTGCTAAGTTAATTTTATAATTTCGAATTTTATTATTTCAAAGTACCAATTTGATTAGTATTTGGAAAAGTCAGTTAATAGAGCCATTTAAGAAATTTCAATGCAGTTAAACCAAATAACTTAGTAGTACGTGGTGTAAAAACACCAATACCAACATGGGGTGTTTGGACAGTTCGAGTTTTGTGAAATTTCTAAAATAAATTTGATTGGCTGTGGTTTGAGGTTTTACCGAGCTCCGTTCAGTTTAATCGAAAGTTGCGCGGTTACACTAGTTTTGAGCCACCACCAAGAAGCCGGTTAAATTTGGTAAAGATTTCTCAAGCAAAAACTATTTCGATAAGTTTTACCTCTCGGTCGAAATTCGGGCCTACAATGCGTCATGAGAAATTTAAGCATTTTTTGGCAAGTTAGTTTTGCTACAATATTTCGAAACCTTAACAAGAAGCAGAAACTGTAAAATTTTAGCTCAGCTCTCGGGAAATAGCTTAGAAGTAATACCCATTTATGCCCCGCATTTTCTAGTCACAATGACTAGAATTGAATATCCCGCCAAAGAGTTTAGCAAGTCCAAAAGTTATAATTAACATATCTTTTGTTCTAGAACCACAGTAACATATCTTTGCCTCGTTTTTGAAACCTTTTGTTAGTAGCTCCACCCTTTCTTAATTTTAACATTCTGTAAAACTTTTTAGCCTGTGTTAAAAATACCTTCACATGACAGTGGAATAGGGAGAATCAAATATTCTTTTTAAATTACTCATTATCTGATGAGTGATCTTAGAGAACTGTACTGAAAAACGAGCTGAAAAATGAGGATTCATCAAAAAACAAACTTGGTAAAAAATTACTTTAAGTACTTCTTTATATTTTTATTCAAAAGCAAGATTATTAAGTTAAACGACTGGAGCGAAACCGATGCGGCTGTTGCCCATATCGAATTCGGTGTAGTACATTCCAATGAAGATGTCACCCAAGATCCAGAAGTCAGTACCCATGTAGCTGACGGCAGGTGAGCACTCACCGAAGTCGTTAAGAATGTATTGGGAAGCAGGCACAAGGAAGGTATTACCGCCAATGATGAACTCCATATCAGGCAAGCTGTTTACCAATGAGCAGTCAACCAAGCCATCACCATCGGGGTCAACGATGTTCATATATGTGTTGTAGGCATTGTATGGGGCAACAATGAGTGAGGTGCCAGTATCAGCGATGGCTTGGCAACCGAAACCGCACAAGATCTGTCCACCCATGGTAGCGCCACCCAAACTGAATTGCCAGTAACCAGGCTCAGAGATGGGCACATAGGTTAGACCACCTTGGTAGAGGCTGGAATCGGAACCACCCAAAATCATTTGACCACCCTGGTTGGAGCTGCCATCACGAGCCAAATAGAAGGAGAACACATCATTGTCGATCAAACCCTGACTCCAGATGTTGTAGAACGGTGGGACTACATTGTCAACGGCAATCGATTGGAAGGCCATACCCAAAATACCATCGAAGTTGGCGTTAACGAACTGAGTGCCTGGTTCTAGCATAGCTTGAGCGAAAACTTGGTTCTGAATATTGAGTCCAGCTACATTAACGGTATCCTGCGACAAGAAACCAGACAAACTGCCAGTACCGTATGCAATAGAGAAAAATTCATCGTTGGCAACATAGGTGCTAGAAGCGCTCGAATCGTATTGGTTGTGAAGTTGGCAAGCTTCGTTGCTGCTGGGACAGTCGGATGATGGCACCCACAAGTTAGATGAGCCGGAATCGAAGAGCACCAAGAACTCCTGTGGAGGTGTACCGATGGTGATTATGCCATAGTAAGACATATTCAGTTCATTATCCAATTGCTCGCTGGCGCTGCGTGCTGTGGCCACATTGTATTTGCCGCGCAAGTAGGCGGTCTCAGTATTCACAGAATTACGGGTTCTGCGGTAATTGGGGTTCTTGTAGATGGGCACGCGCACCAAATTGGCCGAGGCCAAGGCAACGCAAATGGTCAGAAATGCGAGAAACTTGAACATTTTGCTGTATGAAGAGAAAGAAGTGATATTCTAAATATTTACTGAAAATAAATAATTCTTATACATATCTTACATTAGATATATACACTTACTTTTACTTTGTTATCAATGTCGTATGGCACCTATTGATGAAATACAACTGTGCCGAGAATTCTCAGACTCACGCTTTTATAGTCACAGCGCCACGTCTTATCTTGACAGGGTCACATTATCAATATTCTTAACTACAGATAATTGGACAATCGAAATTGTAAGTCTATTAATCAAAATATTTTTTATTTTGGAAAAAAGTTAACTTCGCACGTATGTACTTTGATTTAATACCATGATTACAGCAGTGTGTCGTTTTCAATTGGCGAGGCTTATCGATTTAGAATAAGGCTCTGATTGGTCAACACTGTCAAATTAGCGCTTTGGCACTTGCAGCAAGCCTTTCAACTCATTCGCTGTTTTTTAATAATCACCTGCGGTTGGAAGCGATAAAGTATAGGAAAACAAGTTACATATCGAAAGGTCTGCAATTATAAACGAAGGTGTGTATTTATTTATCATTGTTGCTATTGGAAATCAGCTGATAAAGAAAATATTTGACAATTCATTATTATTATGCCCAAATGAAAAGATATTTACTCGCAATGTTCATATAATATAATCAAGAAGAAGAAATAACGAAATTTTGTGAATGTATGTGTGTTTGTGTTTATAATATTAGGTATAATTAAAGGTTTTTTGGTTTCATTACACAGCTTTGATTGATTACTGATATACTTTCATTACCAAATAAAATCAATATAATGAACTCAAATCAGATACGTGATATACATTCAACAAAAAAAAACTAAATTTAATATATTGGTTATATCAAGGAAAAACAAAAAAAAAATATTAACTTCGGTTGTACCGAAGCTATAAAACCCTTCACAAATAAAAACGGTCCTTACAAGAACTTGATTCCGATTGTTCACTTTGTATGGCAGCTATATGCTATAGTGGTCCGATATCGCCCATTCCGACAAATGAGCAGATTCTTGGTGATAAATGGTTATATGCTAAATTTAAGGTCGATATATCAAAAACTGGGAGGCTAGTTCGCATATATACAGACGGATAGACAACGTCCGGCGTGTTTTACGTGAGTACATGCCGTCGACGGCCTTTCCTCACGGTGCTCCAAAGCACAACGTATAAAAACAATGCGTTGAGTAGCGCCCCAAATAATACGAGCTTTTTGCAAGTATTAATTTGGTTACAAGTGGCCAGTGTGTAGGGGCACACCGACCATCTTGGTAAGATTCGAGGCCGACCTAAATCCTCTTCCGTTTTCGGGTACGGCACTGGGTTCCTTCTTTTTCGAACTGAAATTCAGTCCTTCCAGCATTTAGGCTTAAACCACAGCCACCACGATACTCCCCGAAGCGCCGAACCCAATGAGCAGATTGAACCGAAGTCCAAGGGCATTCTGCTCCTCGTGGTACCAGAATTGAGTCTCCGGTAAGACTGTGTAGCCTTTTACGACAGGCATGCCTTAAAAACGCGGGTAAATTCTTACCCCTACCCGCAGGGGGAGACGGACGGACAACTTTCGTTGTTGATTTACGTGAGTACCTGCTGGCGACGGCCTTACCTCACGGTGTTCCAAAACACAACGTATCAATACAATGCGTTGATAAGCGCCCCAAACAATACGAGCTATTTGCAAGTATTTATTTGGATACCAGTGGCAGTGTGTCTGGGTCCACACTACCATCTTGGTATGATTCGAGGCCGACCTAAAACCTCTTCCGTTTTCGGGTACGGAACCCAGTTGCTTTTTGCAACTTTATTTTAGAACTGAAAAAACAGTTAGGCTTAATTTTCAGTTCTTCCTGCATTTAGGTTTCAACCACAGCCACCACGAGTCTCTCCAAAGGGGCCATAACCCAATGAGCAGATTGGACCGAAGTCCAAGGGCTTTCTGCTCCCCGTGGTACCAGAAAGTCTCCGGTAAGACTGTGTAGCCGAAACTACTGCCAGTTGAGCAACCCATTACTCAATGACTTGTGACATATGTCGCTTGAACTGCAAATGTCTTTTTATTTGCTATTTCATTTAAAGTCTATAATATCAGTTCAAGCTGAGTATTATAGCACTATTTCTGACATACTATGCTGATATTACTGAGCAAGGTACATAATAACAGTCATAGTGCATTTGGCTTTTAGTCGCCTTTTACGAGAGGGATGCCTTCCCGTGGGTAAATTCTTACCCCTACCCGCAGGGGGAATCTAGACTTAGAGTCTACAAAATGTCCTGTTTTACTCAATGAAAATTTCCCTTTGGAATTTAAAAGTCCTGGACATGCCCTCAGAAACAAAGGCGTCGCCAAATTCCCTGAAATCTGTACAGTAGAACAGTAGAAATGAATGGGACCAGAAAACTTTTACGTTAAATTTATTTTCTCATAATGTCACTGATTTAATATGTTATCCAGCTAGGAATGATAAAGAAATTTTTTCAAAGCGGTAGACGTAGAAAGATATTGCATTAATTACAATCGTAGAATATTTTTAAAGCGTAATTAAGAAAATTTAGAGGGTGGAATATTTAATGGTCCTTAAATACGGCTAATAATGAAAGGTATAGACTTTTTCATAATTATGACTGTTCCGAAAATTGATGCCTAGGAAAATTTTGCGTTAATAGCCGAAAATTTCCTCTGCAACCATAAAGCAACAAATTATGAAAAATATACTGACAAACTATCAGACTCTCGCAGTAAAAATGAGTATTAAGTTAGACTATCATCGCATGCATCTTGATAAGTTTTCGGATAATATTTGAAATTTTAGTGAGGAACAGAGTGACTTGTTTCACCAGGATCTGGAAGAAAAAGAATAAAGTTGATGGGATTGCCGTATGTTGGCAGATTATTGCCGGTCCGACGTTTCACTGCTAAACCACATTATTTTTAAGAAAATATATGCACTTAATTTCATTTAAGTATCACACATATACCCCAACCTAAACGGTTTAAAGTCCGGTGGAAACTCGGAAATCACTATATGCGATATATTGAGGATAGGAGAAGGGAGGACTGATTGCATTAACTTTTGCCAACACTCAAGTATTCTCGAGAACGTTTTACCACGCAATTTTATGAAACATATTTGGCATAAATTCTATGAAATTTTTTATAACACTAATCTGAAGTGCGTACTTCAGAAGTCTGTAAATCGAGATTTTTATTTTTTAATATTTTTGAATCGTGAATTGAACCGCAGTAATCAATAACCACATCGCGAATATTCAGCTAGCAGTCACACGCTACTTGTGCTTTAAGATAATATATGTTAATTGACATTTGGAAAAGTAATTTGCATTATTTTAAACTTCTACTATATTAGATAAAAATTTATCGATTCGTGCATGTTGGTTGAACTTCATTGAACTCATTGTAAATGTTAAACCAATTATACCCGGTTGAATTGGTTAGTAACGTATTCTTATAAAACTTTTTTTGATTAAATCGTTTAAACCACGAGACTTTTGCTCTATGAATAAATTATTTCCACTTTTAATATGCAACATTTCTGTCTATATTATTCTAAGTATCACGGCTCTGTTTGCAATATTATCACTTTTTTTTGCTTTATTGAGTACAGGGAAATCAAAAATTCAAAGGAACTTTCCACCAAACCCAGAATTTTTCAAAAACCAGCAAATAGGTATTCCATATCAGTTAGTGGAACATTCTCACTTGTTGCTGTATACCTACAATTCGAACCCATGTTATAGCGGCTAATACTCGCTCTTTCCTACCTGAAAGGTCTGGTAGTTTGCGCATATCTTGTATGATATCTTGTCGTTAATAGTTACGATATATACAATATATTGATGTTTATCCTTTTTCATTATAATTCTGCATTCGGCACTTTGAAGAATATCATTAAATGGCGAATGGGCGGCCTCAACTAAGAGAAATGTATACAAATAATACTCCGCAGTGAGATTTCTTAAAGTATTGCGTAAGTATTTTCAATAAGTCCTCCTAGATGTATAAAACTTATAAGTATATAACAATAATAAAAGTGTATATATAAGGACACTCTAGACGGTTTTAACATACATACATAAAATCATCTACCAAAATTTAATAACTTAAGCGTAGATAACTCTTTTAGGCAGTTAGCTAATTAAAAAAAGACGGTTTCTGATAAGACCAAGCTAAATATTTATTTCTAGCTTTATCAGGATTTCTAATACAAACAAACGCCAGTAAATGCGCAATTTTATTTCCATATCAAAACATTCGGAACTAATACATCAATATTTAATAAACTTATCTACAATTTTATAATATTTCTTCTCTGGTTGTGGGATATTACCAGTTCGGGTATAATTATTTTGTTTATCTAACGGTGTTTTGCAACTTGAAACTATACAAAACATACATATATATATGTATATAAGTAATGATATGCTTTCAAAACTACCAAACTAAATTCGGATGTTTATGCGTTCGTCCGTTTGAAATTATTCGAATATTATACAATGGGTGTGGTACGCCCACTTTCATGTTAGATTTCATGTCTCTCAAAACCCTTAACCTACTCAAACTCTATTTGTTTCATGATTTCAAAATGTCCTTTTACACTAAATAAAAATTGCGAAGATTGGTCGAACAATATGTCGACGTGAATACATTGACAATATTTTTTCTAAAAATGACACTTGCAGATATTTCTTTATAATTCATATAAGTTGAGAATTATAATATAATTTTAATATAAGTGGAAGTATAAAGCTCAGTCGAAATACCCGAATTTTTTGGATATACTTGTAGAATACACAATTCACAATGCATTATCTCTAAAAATTATTATTTATTCAAAAAAACGATCAACCAACGCATGCATACATTTTTTTTATGACATTTAAAGGAATATTCCTCAGCATCTCATTCACACGGTTGCTTGAAAGGATGGGATATCATCATGAACTGCTCCTTCAAGGTTGGTTTTAAGTTTTGAAAAGAGAAAAAAGTCACATGATGATAGACTTGTCGAATACGGTGGGTGGTTAATAAAAGTTACCCGTGTTTCGTCGGTTCGCCTGTCTGTATATACACAAATAAGTCCCTGAGTTTTGAACCACCAATATCGGACCACTATAAAATCTCGGATTGAGGTATTGTGTACAGCAATGGCGACAACTGCGAAGAAATTGTTCAGATCGAATCAATACAGCATATATGTTAGCTGGCATTTAAACAGAACGATCGGAAGTTTAACATAAAATTTCATATTTGCTGGAAATGGAACAATTGCACACTTTTTCTTTTATTGAAAAGGCTGTAGCCGTAACATCTATCATTCGCTTTACATGAAGTTAGATGCGTTTAAAAGAGGATGATATATGAAATATTTTCAATAAAAAACGCTGCATTTTGTATGATTTAAATATAAAGTTCAATTATTTTTTGGAAATACACTGTGATTGCGCTTAATAGTAAGTGTGAGAAAGTATTGCTAATCTTACGCTTTGACAGGCACTTGAAAAACCAGACTTTTCGACTTTAGCTAAATGCCAACAACACGTTTGGTATTTGATTAATAAAAGATAACAAAAGTGGAAATATTAAGTAAGGGCTGGCTGAGTACGTATACAACGAAATATTGCTGCAAGTTATTGATTTACAATGGAACCAAATAGGTGTGAATTCAGTTTCGTCAAGTTAACCAAATCAGTGGAACGGAGCCGAATTAAAAGTATTATTTCAAGAACTATAATTGCGGTAGTATAACCTCAAATTTTTTTAAGTATATTTAATATTGTAACAATAACAACAAACCATTTTTAGACTACGAAATAAGTACGAGGCCTGTTTTCCGCCGACTTTTTCCCCTTTTTTAAATATATAACTGTTCTTGTACTTTTCATTAATTGATTGATCATTCCACATGGAAAAAAATTTTTTCTAACTATTTCTGGTGATTACTACTTCGATTCATTACAAACCCTTACTTGGATGTTATCACTCCATATCACTAACCCGTGATGAGTTTGGGTCTACTTATCTACTTTTGCTATTACGTGACCACCAACAAAAACTTAAGAATAATGACATTCGCGAATGAAAGATAAGATAGGCCTAGGGGTAAACTAATGACAATTAACTGATACATATTGCTTGGCCAAACATTGCCACGTGTTCAAGTATGTATTCTATTAATTATCCAGAAAGAATATTAAAAAAAAAGTTTTTTTTTTAAATCCTGCAGTTGGTCTTGGCAATGATCACCTTCCTTTTTGGTGTGAATAATTATAGGTTTGTATGGATCTTGAGTACATTATGTTTGACTTTGAAATCTAACACTGAGACACTAGCTTCGAGCTACACATTACTTTTATATTGCATACAGCGGTCAATAATATACCATATAACGAGTTTTGTTTGTCGAGAAGACTTTATGTCCAATATTACGGTGACTGTGTGAGATGTTCACACAAAATGCTTGAAAAGCATTTCAGTCCATACCATCGCTTAACCACAACATACGCAATATAGTAATTTCTCACTTTCCCATTGACGATAGACCGTTTCGGTTGATCCATAACGCAATGATTTTTAAACCTCTGGTTGACTTTTTCCTCACATACCCAATATAATAAATTTTTTAGTACACTTTATTAACGCATTTGAATTAATGAGCTTGATGTAAATACATAAAAGTATTAGTAAGTCGGTGATAATATAAATGAAAAAGATACAAAATATGATTGTATTCTCTGTAGACTTTCTTCGAATAATAAATGCTGAATTCTTATGCAACTTTTATAATATATGTTAAAGTATTGATCAGGCTTTGATTCTTACAATTTGCAAAATACCATTTCATTCTTCTTTGTATCGTGTTTTCCATCTTCTATGTAAATACACAGGGTAAGACCTCAGTGGCCATTTCTTCGAAATATTATAAAGATATAGGGCTGACAACTTTCAAAGGGACGCCTCCCTTGTATTCATGGCTGTCGTTACTTAACTTACAATTCTTTCGTATAATATTTAGTTATAATACTCTCAATTATTGTATGTCTATGTGTAGTAATATAAGTTGTTCATAGAGCTGAATACATATAATATATGTGATTATCAATTTAACAAAACTGGCAATACCATAACTATTAGTCCCTTAAACTCAAGCTAATAGAGGAGAGTGAGAGAGGGATAGAGCGCTTCTAGTTTATTTTTCTGAAATACCAACTAGTTATAACATATATGTTTCCTATGCCTAATTTTTAAGGCTGGAAACTATACTATTATGCCTCAGTTAAGTGGTTATGTTATTCAGATAACATTAAAAACAGTATCATAACATAACAGAACTCAACATAAGATATCACAATTTTTACTCAAATTAACAAATACACAAACAGACCGATAGACGGATAGGCATTTACACACAATCCGCTGGTCATACCGGTCACTGCCATATATAGATAAGTTACAAACAACCGTTAGCCAGAGTAGATAAATGTAAATACCTTTCAATGAAATTACGCAATCTCTGCTGTGAAAGCATTTGGAACGTTATTATCATATGGTTAACCAAGTCATACCTATATGCTGAGTGGCATAACGATTACATAGTGGGTATATATGTATGTATTATATATGTGTGTGCCACAAGCAGCAATTACTTGTTCAACTGAGCGTTGATTTCGAATTCAATTGAGGTTTCCTATTATTGAAATTGAAATCAACTGGACTTTGCTAAAAATATAATGCAAATATACACATACAAACGTATATACGAGTATGAACAAACATTCCATCCTGCGAAGGCATTTAAACATTTTCAAACCGATTTTGGTTACATTCACAAGTGCGTACTCACATTTATAAGCAATTCAAATGGTTATGAGACGGTAAAGGTGTTTAAAGGGAACATATTATATTAAGTGTAACAGCCTAAAAAAAGGAACTTTGAGACTATAGATATAGATATAGGTAATTACGCTAACAAAAATGCGTGTGATCCCTTTTTGACTGTGTTTCCGTTGACATATATGGATAAAATGTATACCGCAGAACGCAACGCTTGTACATCAATGGGAACACAGGTAAGAATTCGTTGGTGGTGCCGCGTTTTCATTGGTCGATGGTATTTCTCCTTTACTCGTCACACTTAACACAGTCGTATACAGAAGTACAATTCATCGCTGATCTGTATAAGATAATACATACTTGTGTATCGGATTGTGAATCATTTACGGCAGATTTGGGGTTGCGTTTTTTTTCACTTCTAATTGTATTTGACCTTTTCGTGTTGCAACACTGAATTCTGTTACAATTACATTTTTAACGCACATTAAATTTCAAGTATTGTTTGTAAAAAACACATTGAAGTGGAAAAAACCTTTGATATCATTCGTTTTATTTTGGTGAGTTAGAAATGTTTAGATTAATTTCAAGTGCATTGTGTGATAGTTAATTTGTTGAAAAATTGGTTTTCAAGGTCAATTTTATGTAGTTGGTTGAATCGACAATATCAACAACAACAACGAAATAGAAAGTAATTCCTTTGTTGAAAATATTTCAAAATGGAGCATGAGTTTGAGGGTAGATATACTTGTAGATATAGATATAGATATAGATATAGATATAGATATAGATATAGATACAGATATAGATATAAATATAGATATAGATATAGATATAGATATAGATATAGATATAGATATAGATATAGATATAGATATAGATATAGATATAGATATAGATATAGATATAGATATAGATATAGATATAGATATAGATGTAGATATAGATATAGATATAGATATAGATAAAGATATATATGAATCTTGTTTAATTTTAATTACTAGAGAAGTTATGTGCCAAGTTCGCTGATCGAGTAAGTTAGTCAACACCACTGCCATCTTAAAGGAATGGGTGGGTAATATCATGTAAGGGCGCCCGAAAACACAACAGTCGGCCGTTAAGTTCTTACACAGTACTTATTTGGGATTTACCTGATAGCATTTTTATCGGCTGCATCGAACATGGTAAAACAATCAAAAAACAACATTACTATAAGTTATTGGGTCGATTAATAAATTTATCTTATAGACGAAGGTTGGTATCATTAAGTTAAGCCTAACCTTCATAAGACACTTGCAAATATTCCACAACTGTCGAGGAATTAATACATAAGATTTACAATTTTCATTTACACAAGTTTTTTAGGAAATTATCTAAAAGGGCAACTTAAGAAATGTTATTAGGGCATTTCTCCTAGCGAAACACCGTTTCGTAAGTAGGAACCATGTGAGAATCGCAGATAAAGCACGGAAGAGGCTGCTACGAACAAAAAATGATTCTGGATGACTATGAAATAAGTTTGGTCGAGATGAACTGATGCACTGACATTCTGAAGATATCAAAGGGATGATCCAATACATCCTTATCCTTTATGAAAATTGGAGTATACAAATGCTGTGTGGAAAGCGAGATCACAATCCACCGATTCTACGTCCTTCTGCAATTATTAATTTTTACTATTCGATCATAGAAAAAGTCTCGCAATTCTTTCAAAACGTCAAACTTCCGTTAGTAAGTCCCCAGGAGGGAAATATTTGACTCATGGAGAGCACTTAAGAAGGATCAGACGTGGGGAAATCATAAATCTTATACTAATTATATTTCTTTAACCTCTGTTCTCTATAAACACGCTTACTCCCGCAGTTAGTCTTCACTTATTTTTCATTATGACACAGACACACGCAAATGCAATTGGCAACTTGAATTGAAAATCTAGCGTGTCATATTATAATTTCTCATTAAAGTGCGGCTGATTTTATTAAGTTTTTATGACACGCACACAGCAACACACATACACGAACAAACATACACGAACAAACGTACACTTTGAAAAGTTTCGGACTACTAAGCCACAGTCTGATGTCGATTGGTAGTTTTGGTAAAATTGATAGGAATGCGAGAACACGCTCTCTGCACACAAACACACACAAACGCACTCATAAGTAGAGTAAGAGGAGGAAAATCTCGTAATTATTATGAGTATTAAGGCTTCAACTGGCTAGAAATCGAAATCCTCACTACATGCCAAGCGCCATTATGCACAGCAATATTTCGTTTGCTTGCATGTTAATTATGTGAGTATGTTGAATAGCCTGCGGGGAGTACTTCTACGTATGTATATAACACAGAAATACATGCCAATGCATATACATACACATTATATCCTTATATATACTCTTATATAATTGTTTTGACTTTAATTAAATGGAAGGCTTAATGTGAATTTTGTATACACAGGGGTGTACATATCTAAACTTGTATATGTTTATACACATATATATACCTATATGCATATATACGAGTATGTATATCTCCGTTCGAGTATTTGGTGGCTGCTAATCAGACACGCATTTCCCGCACGCATAACTATTCGACGAAATATTCTCACGAAAATGCAAGTACAGAATATAATGCGCTAAATTATAGGGTGGTGCAATTAGTGACATCTTAAAAGATTTAAAATATTTTATACATATTGTCAAAGTTTTTCAATCTCAGTTCCAAATTTATTCATCATCCGTTTTGAGGGCTCAGTGCTGTACTGAACTGAGAGTGTTTGAATTCCAGCGCCTTTTTGCATGTAAAGAGGCCGACGACAATCACATTAACATTTATAAATCTGCGGCAACTGCTCCCTGAAAATACCAACATTGACAACAACTTTTGAGTTATGGAATTAATTCAATCTAGAGCCCTCAAATGCAGGCTAACTTTGACAATTTATTCTTGGCGAAAGGACTATGAAAGAAGGGGTTATATCCACTTGAAAGTCAATGCGTTTTTCATTTGAAAAATGAATTTTTAAGGAACAAATAAAAATAATGTTAATTTATGTACTTCTTTTTACCGGTAATTAGTTTTTAGAAATTTTGGACTCTTTTGACCCCAAAGCTGAATTGCATGAGTTTCTCCGGAAATAAATGTCTGACGGTGATGCAAATATTTCTGCTTAAAATTATCATTAATCACTTAAAACCAAAAAATATATTATAAGAATAAATGAATGATCGAAGACGAGTTAAAAGTTTTATTTTCGATAAAATGGCGGCTTCCCAAAACAAAAGTCGTTGTTTTAAGAACAAATTTACACTTCAGTCTGGATTAAAAAATCGAAATTATTATCAAGAGTCTTAACCTTTCTCTCAATACCTGAAGGTCGTGTAAAAAATTCGAGTCCATTGGACTAACCGTTTAAAAAAGAAATTTTTTTCACCATCACTGAAAACAACGTTTCAAAAAATGCGTTTAAAATTGACTGCACTAAGTTGAAAAGTTCTCATATCTCCGAAACTATTTTCCGAATCCACTTCAAATTTTCGGCGTATATTTTCAAATATATATATGTAAGTTCATATATATTAGCAAAAAACTGTACTCTTTTTTTTGAAATTAACTAATAGGAACCCTTTAGATTTTATGACCTCAAAGTGCGCTTAAAGTCAAAAAAATTATAGACTT